>NC_140485.1:114822053-115422053 GCF_964271855.1 Acomys minous
TCCCCCGTGGCCCCTCGCAGCTCCCCCGTGGCCCCTCGCAGCTCCCCCGTGGCCCCTCGCAGCTCCCCTGTGGTTCCACACAGCTTCCCCGTGGTTCCTCACAGCTTCCCCGTGGTTCCTCACAGCTCCCCCGTGGTTCCACACAGCTTCCCCGTGGTTCCACACAACTTCCCGTGGTTCCACACAGCTTCCCCGTGGTTCCACACAGCTTCCCTGTGGTTCCACACAGCTTCCCCGTGGTTCCACACAGCTTCCCTGTGGTTCCACACAGCTTCCCTGTGGTTCCTCACAGCTTCCCCGTGGTTCCTCACAGCTTCCCCGTGGTTCCTCACAGCTTCCCCGTGGTTCCACACAGCTTCCCCGTGGTTCCTCACAGCTTCCCCGTGGTTCCTCACAGCTTCCCTGTGGTTCCTCACAGCTTCCCCGTGGTTCCATACAGCCAGCTAAAGCATTCCTCTGCTTTGAATCTGCTCTTATGTGAGAACTGACGTAACTGTCAGTCTCTGTTCTAATGCTGCAGCACTTCAGCTCATCAATCAATAAATCGCACATAATCCAGCAGGAACAGGACACTACCTCAGTGGGAGAACAGTGTCTACATCCATGAGGCCCTGGGTTCAATCCTTGGCAATGCCACAGAAAAGTTCATAAAGCCAGCCAAATACATTTTGAAAATGAAATTTTAGTTTTTATATCAAATTCCAACAAGCTTAATAGTGTACTTCCCCACCTGCCTCTCACTAACACCACAGCAAGGAAGAACCAGGACGGGAGGGACAAGTAGGAGAGCAGCACTGCTGTCCAGGTGTCAATCAAATACTGTATGTATCTGTACATAGGGCCTGTTCTGTGTAAGTTCATGCATGCGTACACACAGGGCAAAGGTGTGAGCCTGTGGTGGGAAGGGTGCACATGCATGTATACACAGGGCAACGGTGTGTGCCTGTGGCAGGAGGGATGCACATGCATGTATACACAGGGCAACAATGTGTGCCTGTAGTGGGAGGGGTACACATACATGTATATACAGGGCAAAGGTGTGAACCTGTGGCGGGAAGGGTGCACATAGATGTATACACAGGGCAACGGTGTGTGCCTGTAGCAGGAGGGGTGCACATGCATATATACACAGGGCAACGGTGTGAATCTGAGATGGGAAGGATGCACATGCATGTGTGTGTCACAGGTCAACTCTGAGTGTCTTCCTCGTCGATCTTGCTTTTGGAGAGGAGGTCTCTGAGTGACTCTGAAGCTCACTGGTTCAGCTGAACTGCTGGCCAGCACATCCACAGGATCTCCTGCCTATTTCCCCAGCCCTGCCAGCAAGCTGCCTGCTGCCTCCTAGGTGGCTGCTAAGCATTCACGCCAGGTCCTCCTGCTTACACTGTACTGCTAGAGCCACCTTGCCAGCCCACATCCTTTCTGGTTTTGTTTGTTTGCTTTAGTAGAGGCTGCATAATATATTAGAGACATGCAAAGAGATGGAGAAAGTAAAATAATTTAGATGAATCTTCAGAAATATTTTACTCAAGGACTAGCAGACTAAAAGAGAAAGAAAAAAAGCAGACCCCAGCTAAAGAAAAGCAGACTGAAATGTGAGACATTGAGCAAAGTCTCCTGTGTCTGTGCAGTTATTTGTGGCATTCATAACTGAAGCCAAAATATGACATTTCTGGAGGCCTCTCAACTTGGAGGAATTTGGGCAACTGCTTACCCAGCAGATTGCAGGGGACGCCACACACCACTGGCGTTTTATAAAACCCATCACTGTCTCTCCTAGTAGGCCCCTCTACAGTGCCTTTATTGTGTGCCAAGAGGCCAGTGATGGGAAGTCCACAATACAATCCATACATTACTGCCCCCAGCCGTGCACTGTGCACTGGAAAGGCTAAGAACAAAGGTATGCACAGAGCAAACAGAACCCATGCATAGCTGTGGGGCAGAGGAGTCAACTAAAGCCACATGCAGGAGGAAAAGGGCCGGCCCTCAGCCTAAGGGCATGGCTGTCAGAACTCCTTTCCCACCAATGAGTCACCTGTGCACAAATCTGATTTCAAAGTTCATTCAACTTCAGGCAAAAAGAAACCGGAGCCAATGATCTTTCTGTATATAATCAGGACATAATTCTACAAATAAATAAGGTATTTTCGTGTCCCACAGTTTCCTCTAGGCTGCCAATTCCTGTAGGCTCACCTCTGTAGGGTGCTTTTACTCCTGGACTTGAACAACTTTTTGCAGGAATATAGTGAACTGTTTTCACTCATTAAAGCCTTGTTAGAATTTCTACAGGTCAGCCAACTGCCTAAGCATTTTAAAAAGCAGCACAGTGAGGGACAGAAGGAAAAATAAAATTAAGAGCATAATTACGCAAATGCTATCAAGATTATCTTAGGAAAGAAGGATAGTGTATAAATGTAGCGGGCGTGGCGGTACACACGTTTAATCCCAGCACTCTAGAAGCCAAGGAAGGGGGAGCTCTGAGTTCAAGGCTAGCCTGGTACACAGAGCCAGAGCGAGTTCCGAGACAGCAAAGAGAGAGACAGAGAAACCTTGCCCCCTTTTTAAACATATATAAACGGGAATAATTACGTTCTAGAACTGACTTAGGCAAAGCCTTACATTAATGCTCAGTAGGGAAAATGGAAATTTTTAGGTAAAGAAGCAATAAAAGCAATTTTAAAATCCAGCAAGAACTGAGCAGCTGCTCAGCAACACAGGAGACTCTTTCACGGGACAGTGCGTCCTAAAGAACGCACTAACAGCATAGGTGAGTTCAAAGGCAGAGAAAACATTCTGAGAGCTGGGTAGGGGTCAGACTACAGACCAGAGAGAACCATGCAACTGAGGAACACAAATTCTATCTTCACAGGAGAGCAGACAACTCAGGGTGTGCAGAGGGAGATCATTTTGTATGGTCAGGGAAGGGAGGACAGCCCAGGGTCACACCTAACAGTCCTGAGTGACCAGCTACACAGTGGCTGAACAGAGTCCAGGCCAGCTCCCAAGTCAAGAGGGACTGAAAACATCACCACTCCCATGTCACACCACCCTTTTCCCACCTTAAAAACCAAATCCTAGGGTAGGTACACTTGCCACCTTAAACCCTTTCTTTAACTAAAGAAACACATGGAACAGTGGTCAGAGGCATCGGATTTGGATCTAGTCACTGCAGTTTTAAATTTGTACATAAGCTATTCCCAATTCCAACACACACACACACACACACACACACACACACACACACACACACACACACACACCTATGTGGGATTTATAGAGGATAACAACTTCTAGATCCCCCAAAAGTATTAACATAATTGAAACCACGTAACTGTTTTGCCTACAAGGATCACAACTGAAGTTTGAAAACAAACCTGGGGAGGCAAAAGTAGATACAAACACACCACACCCAAAGCAAGAATCCAAGTAAGATTTCTGAAACTCAAAGTGAGTGCAGAGAAGACCCTAGACACATTCCACCTCCTGATGAACACTCCTGTCACAGAACAGCTGCTGCTGAGGCCCTGCATTCTCACTCCCTTACGCATCACTAAGGAAGATGGTTGTGACATTCCTGTGTGGGCTCCAACAATGCCTTCAATTCTCAGACTAAACCAGCACGTGGGAAAAACGCGCAGATGCCAGAGGGAAATGCAAGCCTCCTCTCAGAGTGCACGTGTTCGTTCGTTCTCGCGCTCCTAAAGTCTACCGGATCCTGGACTTACTTCACAATTTTAAAAAATACATGTGGACCTACAAGCGCTAGAAAATCCAGTCCAATCCTAGAAATAAAGGAAGCAAATATTTTCATTCTTACTCTGCAATGTGAGAACAGAAGAAAAAGCAGGAAGTCACTTGCCCAAGACATACAAAGAATAGAAAAGTAAACATGAATCTCCTGCTTATACCCATGACTTTAAATAAACCATGCTGTATTTTTCCTTAGAGGAAAGAGCCCCGCGGCTTTAGCACACCAGTGTGTAAATGACTTCTGCAGCAGCATCACAAAGAGTCCTACTGTGGAGCCAGAAGACCCAAAATCTGCACAACTCAAGGTCTGGTACCAAACTAGGTTATCATTTATCACCTAAATAATTTGCTGAGATAAAAGTTGATATGACCTTTATTTAAAAAAGACAATAATCCTCACTGGCTATGGCGGTACACAGCATCAGCCCTCAGGAGGCAAAGGCAGAGGCAGAGGCAGGCAGATCTCTATAAACTGGTCGACACAGGGAGTTCCAAGCCAACCAGGGCTACATATATTTTAAGACTCTTTCTCAAAAAAAACAGTAAAAATAATAATCTTCAAAAGTAACATTTAAAATACATATGCGTGTGTAATTCAATTTATCGACAGATGATAAATTAGAAAATATAAATAGCAATTTGCATGGACAATGGTGAAAAGGTATTTAACAATCTGAAGGAAAGATATGAAGACACACTAGGCTTTGGATAGAAGGAGATGCACGCCACAGCAATAAACTATTACCTCATAAGCCAGAGACAGCACAACACCCAGGCAGTCCATGGAGCTTTTGAGCTTCACTCCAGTCAGTCTCTAGAAATGCACTGCTACCAAATCTTTGCTTGTTGCCCCACCTTCTGGAAGACTGGCAAACACGTGCAGCACTCCTTTGTCACATCAACCATAACCTGCCTCTCCTTTCTCAAAAGAACACCAACTTCAAAGGTGACGAAAGTGTTTAAAAATCAGTTTACTTGGCAGTTGTCAATATCTAGTTCCTGAGGCTCAGGAGCAGAGGGAAAAGGCTCAGGAGAAAACGAATTTTGAAACAGGAAGCCAAAAAAAGTAAGGGGAAGTCATGTGTTTGTCTACAGTCCAACTACTAAAGGCTGAGGGAGGAGGATGTCCTCAGCTCAAGAGTTTGAGACCATCCTTGGTAACTTAGTTAAAACCATACTCTGCCCCATCCCAAAGTGCGTAAACATGTATGCATCACACATATAAACACAGAAGAGTAAATATTGATGGGAATATAAAAATATCCACATTACATACATTTACAAGCCAGTAAGAATACATGTGTACATGAATGCATTACACATGTCCTACATGTTAATTCTATCTATGCAGAGGATCTGAGTACCAGAGATGACATTTACATTGGTCCTTTAGTGGCAGAAACACTGATAGGTAATACAGGAATTTGCCAAACTGACCCAATGTTCTAAACAAAGCATATAAAACTGTCACCTGTATACGCCACCGTCAATGTTTATGCTAACCAGAGCAGTGAAGTTTTAACATACACCCTTCAGCCACTGCAACAGCACAGCTAACGCTTTCCAAATCTTCAATGGCCTCTTGGCTTTGTTAGAGAGGTCAGTTTTAATTGTGCATGGCACCTGAGGTCTTCCAAATGCTCACTATATCCCATAAAGACCCTGTAAATCTACACACTCCATCTCCTCATGACTTCCTGCAGTGGATGATTTTCTTTGTGTCTGTTTTTGTTTTTATTTTTCAAGATGGGGTTTCTCTATGTAGCCCTGGCTGTGCTGGAACAAACTCTGTAACCCAGGCTGGCCTCAAAGTCAAGAGGATCCGCCTGCTTCTTCCTCCCAGACTGCCGGGATTAAAAGGCATGTGCCACCATGCCTGGCTAGTTGTCAGCTCTCTAATGCTTCCCTCTGCCACTGTGGGTACCCTAAGTGAAAACCATTAGGTTCTCTTTACCAGGAACATCAAATAACCTAAGGACAACTGAAAATTAGACACAAGTACATACACAAATAAAAGACCATGAGAAAAATGTTAACTTTTGCTTGACAGTTCTCCCAAGCCAAAAACAAACAAACAAACAAAAAAAGGAACAACAACAACAAACAAAAACCCATGTGCCTTACACTGGCTACAGTTTCCCACGCGTACTTCCTCAAATGGTCCACAGACACTCAGTTCTGGTGTAGGTCTGCAAACACAGATGAGCAGCATCAGCAGATCACACGGAAGGCCAGGCCAGCACTAGACAGGAAGCCTGAGCGCAGCCAAGCACAGCTCACCAGAGTCTGTGCTTCACTCCCCAACAGCAGGTACAGCAGGTCTGATGAGACAGATCCAAATTCATGTTGCCAAGCAACCAAAGACCCACAGTGAGAAGGTGAGAGCGACATTGATTACAAAGGGCAATACAACACACAACTTCTGGATGAGGTGAAGTACACCCTATGTTCAGGCTCAAGTCCCCGCTCAGAGCTCAAGTGAGCTGTGGGTGCACAGCATCCACTGGGGGACAGCACCAGGGGGTCTACCCAATTCTGTCTTGCTTTGTACCTGAAAAGAGTAAGGTGCTCACTCAACACAACTGCTATCATGCTGACTTATGATCTACTGTCCTCAAAAGTTTGTTCTTCAAATAGCAGGTTAAACAATACCATATTAAAGAAAAAGAAAATATAAGTTAAAACTCATAAAGTTACAAGAATCTTATGTTTCCCCAATAAACTTAATTCCTAGTGAATTAAAGGACTAAGCTGCAGCTTGTAACCTTGGCTACTATCTCAGCTCTGCTCTAGGAAACACAAGCCTAACTCTCTGTGAGCAACAGAATCAATCACAGAAAGACGACCGGTTACAATTTTACCTTGTAGTCTTCTAAAATGAGATGGGAGATCTAATGAATACACACTAAACAAGACAGAGGGAGGCAAGCACAGTTGGAGCAAACTCGCCAGTGTGTCTACAAAACAGACAATTCCCAAAGTTGAGCAGTAAAAGAGGGAGCAAGTCAGCTATCGGACAACCCGCCTGAAGGTCCAATCCAGCCACAGACTTCTGAATAGGTCAAAGACAGATTAATTAAAAAAAAAAAAAAAAAAAAAAACAAGTCGCTTCCAGCTTAAGAGAAACAGCAGAAGGTGGGCCTGGTAATTCCTAACCAAAACACAGCGACTACAGTAATATTACTATCTAATAAAATGGATTTAAGGTACAATACAACAATTTAGGAAACTGTGCAACAGTATGTAATTCTGAACACTTAACAATCTAGCCCAGGATTTTAGAAACAATAAATTTACAGGAAAACTAAGGCAAATTACAAGACCTACTGTTTGTTACAGAGCCACTTTAACAGACCTAGGAAGTAAGAGTCAAGGCAGTCAAGCAGTACAGACAAGAAAGAGACATGTTAATCGGATCATGGACAGATCTAAAACAAGAAATGGGTGTTCTCAATGTTTAACACGTAGCTAAAGGTGCATATTTGCTATAGAGTTTCCTGGTAGAGTTTTTAGGGTCATTTGCTGTTGGGGTACACTGTGTGAAGGTGTCTCTGTATAGTCAATTGTTGCCTGCTAAACTCGCAAAGAGCTAAGTACTGGGCAGATGTCAGTATGGGTGTTTCTATGGCACATCACCAGTGTTACATTGTGTATATTACACCCGTCCTTCCTCATTTGCCTATTAGTTGTGCTGAAGAGCTGATGGCCAATAGCTGGTCAGAAAATGGATGGTGGAACATCCAAAAGATGGGGGAGGAACACTGGGAGCAAAGGAAATGCAGATTTGCCAGTGGACATGGGGGTGAACAGACGACACGAACAGGAGCAGAGAGGCAGAGCTACCACACGGCAGGATGCAGTGCCCGGAAGAGTCTGGTAAAGCTGGGCCGTCAGCTGGACACTGCCCAAGCTAAAAGGGCTGAGCTTTAAAATATTTAAAAGCCTCTTTGTCATTATTTCTGCCACTGGCAGGTCTGAGAGAGTCCTCCTATGATTTACGTATACCGTCATTATCATCAGCAAATACAGATTCTTTGATTTCTTCCTTTCCTTCAGCTGTCTTATGATATTGTATAGGGATGGAGAGGGTGGAGTCGGCTCTACCCATGTCAGGGTGCTGGTTTTAGGAGGTGGAACCTCTGAACAAGTCACGAGGACTCAGGAATGGCTTCGTGCACTCACACACCCCGTACAGGAGCTGCCAGCTTGCTCTTCCCATGCAGGAGCACAGTTCCACTCCTTACAGCACGTGTGGGATCAGCGGGAAGGTGCCATCTTAGAAACAGCAGTGCCTCCTCACACACTGACCGGCCAGCTCCTTGACCGTGTCGTTCTCAGTCCACACACAGATCTGCCGACTCCTCGACTGTGAACTCCTCAGTCTACTCCAGGGGTTCTCAACTTGTCCAATGCTGTGATCCCTTACTACAGTCCCTCGTGTTGTGGTGACCCTCCAACCACACAATTATTTCATTGCTACTTTTGCTATTGTTGTGAACTACAATATAAACATCTGATTAGCAGGATATGTGACACCCCAGAGGTCACGACCCACACATTGAGAACCACTGAACTCCACTCTTGTATTTTGTTGTAACACCAAGAACCACTAAGACAAGAATTTTTAATTCTTTGTTACTCTATATTTGAAATGTGTCAAGTGCCAGAACTCTACATGCACACATGAAGGTCTTTACGATTTATTCAAAGAAGTGCTTGTTGAGTATCGTTGCCATATAATATACTCAAACATAATAAACTAGAGAGCCACAGATGCTTTTTACCAAGCTGTTAAAATATGAATGCCAGAAGTGGTGGTGGCACATGTCTTTAACCCCAGCGATGTGAGACAGAGGCAGGCAGATCTCTGTGAGTTCAAGGCCAGCTCAGTCTACAGAGTAAGCTCCAGAACAGCCAGGGCTATACACAGAAAAAAAATTGTCTCAAAACCAAAAATAAATAAACAAATAGATGATAGATAGACAGACAGACAGATGATAGATAAAAATAGATAGATAGATATATAGACAGACAGACAGATAGAAAAAAGAAAAAGAAAAAGAAAAAGGGAAGGAAAGAAAGCCAGGAATTTGGCTTTATTTTTTAAATCATTAACAGAACACTTAGGAAAGGTGAGTAAGAAAGACAGACAACCTGTGCAATTTAGCGGGCATGTTCACAAGCTCTAACACCAAGCTGCCACAGCTGGAGGCCTGGCTCCCCCAACCACCACCTCTACTGAGTCTAAGCCGTTGCCTTCCCACTGTGACGCTGAGAAGGGAGTCTTCCCTAAGACACGACAAGCCATTCAAAGTCCTTCAACACAGTCCAGTGGACATCAACCATTAGTGCGTGTCATGGGAATAAACATCACTGGAATAAGCCAGCCAACAGAAGGCCTGAGAGGCTGGTGCTTTGAGAGGTTACACTGACTGCCAGCATCAGTGCAGGAAGGCACCCATCTCACAAGTCACAGGCATCACTTCACCACACAAAACCAAATTAAGGAGGTAGGTTTATGCCATTCTCTTTCTCAGGGTAGGAGTTTACTGCTGAAATCTCATTATTCTGACTGTCAACTTTGAACCAGGAATCTGGAGAGGTAACCGTCAAGCTGACCCTTCAGAGCAGACATAATGCACACAGGAGAGAGCGCACACCGCAAAGCAGCATATGCACTTGCCCCAAAGTTGAAAAGTGCTGCTTGAAACACAAACGATGGCCCTTCCTGGTTGCTTTAAAAGCAAAACCGCAGTTACGTTGGCTATAGGAAGTTGGTGGAATGACACGTACTCATTGTGGCATGCCACCAACAGAGCGACTGCTTGTGTCGCGCCCAACCGCAGGACCGTCTAGTCCTTGCCTTACCTCCAGGTCACAGCTGTACTCGGTGCCATCCAGGAGGGTCACTCTGGCCAGGACAGTCTTAGTCTTCTTGGGAGCTTTCTGAGAGGCCACCTCTGCCTTCAGCTCGCTTGTCTGCACTTCCTTGGTCTCCCGTTTCGCTGCCTCTCCTTCCGGTGTCTCTTCCTGCGCCTCCTTTCCCTGTCCTGCCTCTCTGTCCTTCCTTACTTCTTCAGCAGGCTTCCAAAGGAAAAAATTTAAGTCCATGATAAAGTTAGCCACCTTGTAGAAGACAACATTAACTAAAAAAGTAATCAGACTCCACTTTTCTCTGCAGCGCTGCTACCTTTCCCAGGGTTTGGATGTGGTAGGCAAGTGCGCCAGCCGCAAGGAAAACCTTTAATGAGAATTATAATTTTTGATCTAACCAACTTAAGCTTAAGCTTTGTAAGAGTCAAACACGGTGCAACAAAGAGTATTTTCTCATCTTTTCTTTTGCCAGGTTACTGATGTGGGCATTAAATGAATAAAAGAAACTATACTGCAGCACCCAGCTATACTTTAAATAGCATGAAATAACAAAATTCCTAAAACCTTAAGGCAGAGCAAAGCCTCGGCTTCCACAGGTGAACAGAGCACACACCACTCACTGCTCACTCCCAACACTACTTACTTGAATAAAGCAAAGGTAAATAAAAGGGCATCAACTGTAGAGGTGGGAGGGCAGACAGCCTGCTCAACCATACCAGAAACAGGCGCTTCTAAGAGGGTTACATGCGCTTTGTTGCTGTGCTATGGTTTTGTCTCATTTTGTTGTTTCTGGGATAGTTTTAGAAAGACTCACAGGGCAGACTGAGGTGCTGTGATCCGAGCTCTGTATACAGATACAGCAGGCTAAGGCCGTATCTTAATACAGAAATAGAAAATGGAGCAAGGCAAGCCAACCCGTTTCCCTGTGTGGCTGCGCCCTCACTCCCAGGCTCCTCACACACACCTGGGTCTCAGGACTGCTTTTCAGGGGAGGCTTTTCTTCCTTGACCTCCACCTTGACCTCCAAGTGCTTCCTCTGGGCCATCTCTTCAGCATCGCCCTTGGCCCGACTCTCTTCCTCAGGAAGGGAATCCTCTTTTTCCAAGAGCTGGCCTTCCACATCAGCGTGGGTCGGCTCCTTCTTATCTCCTCCATCGTTGGCTACTACTAAGTTATAAGACTTCTGCTTCTTAAGCCATGGCGGTATGAACCGAGAAATGCCCCTGCTCTCAGACGGAGCCTTCTCTCTCTTCCGGCGGCGGGGACTGCTTTGGCTGTCAACAGCAGGGCCTGGCTGGGAGCCTTTCTCCTCCTCTGGCTCAGATATGGGACTCTGCTCATTTTCTGCTTCTTTAGCTTTCTCCTTGGGTGCATCTGCTCCCGCCTGGTCAGAGCCCTTCTTCACTTCAGATGCAGAGCCAACTTCAGTCGTCATGGTTACAGCTTATACTGCAACAAAAGAAAAACCACAAGATAATCTTTTAGAGACTTTCCCACTTTCAATCTGGTGGCAAGGCGAAGGAAGGTGAGATGAGAGGGAAGAGGAACAGCACAGAAACAGGAAGAAGACGCAAGGCAAGAGACTGCCCTGCGAGGCCTCTCAGAACCCAGAACCAGCAGCGTCACAATGGCATGCACTCCGGACAGCTGGGATGCAATCATCCAGACTTAAGAGAGTGACTGCTTTCATTTGATTCCAACTAATTACACAATACCTGACACAGAAAGCCCGCGTTTAAGGCTCTTTCACTTCCAGCCTTTACTCTTAAGTAAGGAATGTCAGCAATATTACCAAGTGTTGAGGCACACTGCACTACAATTTCATACATTGAAACCAAAATCTATAGAAATGTTAAGTATTAGCTGCGCGCGTGGTGGCGCACACCTTTAATCCCAGAACTCAGGAGGCAGAGACAGGTAGATCTCTGTGAGTTTGAGGCCAGCCTGGTCTACAGAAAGAGATCCAGGACAGTCAAGGCTACACAGAGAAAGCCTGTCTCAAAAAAACAAACAAACAAAAAAGGAACCAATTTTAAATGCTGTATGCTTAACAGCAACAAAAACTCACTGAGACAAAACTTGTAGTAGTAGTAATAGTAATAGTAGTGGTACTACTAATACTACTAATACTACCACCACTACCACCACTACCACTTATTATTATTATTATTATTATTATTATTATTATTATTATTATTATTATTATTATTATTATTATTATTGCTTTCCAGTGTTAAATCCTGAGTCAACAGCAAACTCCAAAAGTTAAGCTTCTGAGAAAATGATTAAAGACAAAATTAAAACTCTAAGCCTCCACTCTTCCCAATCTCAGACACCGTGTGTGTGTGTGTGTGTGTGTGTGTGTGTGTGTGTGTGTGTGTGTTATGAAAAAAATAAAGGTCCTTGTCCATATGAAATAGAGATATTATAGAATGGGAAAGACACACCTAATGACTTATTCCAACACAACTAATGAAACAAAATTAGTTAAATCTGAAAATAACTGCTGGCCTAAATCTTACACAAGCAGAGAGGACTGCTCAAGCATAGCAGACTCCCCTTCAATGACAGCAGGCAGGAGGGAAGTGGGGGTGGGTCAGCTCAAGCATAGCAGACTCCCCCTCAACGACAGCAGGCAGGAGGGAAGTGGGGGTGGAGCCAGCTCAAGTACAGCCGACTCCCCAACTAGGACAGCAGGCTGGGGGAAGTGGGGGTGGAGCCAGCTCAAGTACAGCCGACTCCCCAACTAGGACAGCAGGCTGGGGGAAGTGGGGCTGGAGCCAGCTCAAGCGCCCTGCTTGCTCCCTCATGATCCTTGCCCCAGAGTGTTCTGAGTGTTGGCAGCCTAGCCCATGGGAAATGTCTGCGCTAGCTTCTTACAGGGCACAAACATGACGTTGAAAAGGAAAAGGGACACATAATTGTCTTAAAGCAGATTCATACATAAACCGCAGATGTGACCCTTTAAAGCTTACTGTGTCAATATAGAAGAACGCTATTTAGTCATAAGAAAGCCCTAATGCATGTGTTCCATGGACACAGCCTAAAATTAGTTGCTTCTAGAGCTCAAGAACTTTAGCTAATAATGAGATTAAGATACCTGTTTAAACAGCCCAGCTGACTGCAAGGCCTGAAGTGAGAGACTGAAACAGAAAGGCATCAGGGAGATGGTTGCAGAAGTCCAGGCAGTCTTTATTAAGGCCAAAGCAGCGAGGAAGAGCCTAAGAAATGAACATCATGGGCAGGCGGAGGCAACTTCTGACTACGGAAAGAAAGAAAAAGAACCTAGGGACTCTACGGGACACTGGGGAAGTTATCCGTGCAAACAGCATGTCCAGGAAGATGGGTGTAGCCAAGCCATGCAACCTGACTTTAAATTCACTGTGATTGACAGGTCTGCGGCAATGCCTAGCTCTGAGAGGCTAGATGCGCATGAGGGATGGCAACCACTTGGGAGCTGTGGCCACATGGGGGAAGAGCTGCAAGCACACATGATACTGCTATCACCTAGGAAACCAGGGGTGCTCGACACTAGAGGGTTCTTCGAGAAACCCTTACTACCACCTACATGCAAGGCAGAGAAAGAAAAAGGGAAACACGGTGAGACGGCAAGATGGAGGTTATAATGTCTCTGAGAGCAGTACTACAAGAGGGCACAGTTAACTGCCAGACCCACATGGGATGTCCTATTCTAGGGATTTACAACTCACAGTGCCACCCGCAAAAACAAGGATACAACTGGATCTACAGTGCACAGAAAACAGGTCTTTTCCCAACACATTTAAGAATCTTATGTACGTTAGTCACATGAAAACCAGTTGATTTCTAGCATATACTTTCTAATTGCATCCTGAGAAGTGAATAAATACCTAGGTAAAGTTAGAAGAAAAGCTGCCCCACACAGGTATAAGCTAACCAAGATAAACTGGCAGCTTTCTAAGTACTCTGGTCATGATAAACAGGGGAGCAATCAGCTTTTGGCCAAAATACTCAAAAAGCAATGAACCATAAAGCTAAAGTTCCCACTGTCATTTTGAAAGAAATAATAACTGTTCATATTTTAACCAGAGGAGATACCAATGTGCTGGCTTGAGTAGGAATGCCCCTCCCCATTCATGTGTTTAAATGTCTGGCTACAGGAGTGGCACTATCAGGAGGAGTGGCCTTGTTGGAGGAAGTGTGTCACTGTGGGGCAGACTTTGAGGTCTCCTATGATCCAGACACCGTCTCCTCCTGCTGCAGCTCCAGCACCATGTTTGCCTGCATGCAGCCCCGCTTCCCACCATGATGACAATGGACTGACTAAACCTCTGAAACTGTAAGCCAGCCCCCATTAAATGTTTCCCTTTACAAAGGTTGCCATGCCATACCAGTGTCTCTTCACAACAATAAGACCCAAACTAAGACAACCACGAACAGCTCACTATGTCACACAGTGTGCAATTTCTGCTGTTCAGTACACCCATGGATTACCTAATGAGTCACAAAACTCCTGGTTCACTCCTTAGAAAAGATTCACGTCAGCTTGTGGAAAGGTCACTGTTGGCCATGTGGTCACAAGCGAATGGACAGAAGCTGAAGACAAACTGCTAATACAGAAACAGAGAGCATGGGCGAGCCAAGCATAGGCTGAGCCTCATGGACTGCAGCAGTGACCACTGTCTTCACAGCCCAGGGTTGACCAGTGTCACTCATTCAAATTGATGCTGTAGGACAGAACAGTGGGAATAGCTTACTGAGCTGTGACAAGCCAACAATAAAGGTGGGCGTAACTCTATGTAAGTAACCATATTCTTAAAATAGCCCCAAGAGCTCAAACATAACACTGTCTCCTTTGTTTGTAAGATGGTTTCTTAAACAAATCACTACCATCAAGAGAACATGATTACAGCACGTGTGTTCACCATAATCACCATGCGTGTAACTCAGCGTTCAGATGTGGACAGGCCACTAAGTGCACCACCCAGAAAAAAAGCAATCTCAGTGCTGCCTGGTGCACTTCCAAAACAGGAAGTCAGGGCTGCACTTCCCACTAAGATGGGGAGTCCATGAAGGCCGGGCTCTTCCTCTCATTTACAGACATAGCATCTAGACTTGTCTTCAAAAGGTGGCAAGCACTATTCAGTAAATACTATTTTCTGGGCATTACTAATTTTTTTAGTCTGAGCCGGGTAGTGGTGGTGGCACATGCCTTTAACCCCCCACAATCGGGAGGCAGAGACAGGCGGCTCTGAGTTCAAGACGAGCCTGTTCTACAGAGTGAATTCCAAGAGACAGCCAAGGCTACACACAGAGAGAAACTGTCTGCCCCTTCCCACCCCACCCCCCACCCCTGCCCTCGAAAACAAAAACCACAACAAAAGAAAAGATAAAAGAAAAATCCAGCCTAATATCCTGATTTTATTTAGTGAGCTGGATTTGCCTCGGGCACAAAGTGAAATGGGCAGAGACAAAATCACAACTACTGCTCCTCCAACCACGGCCACGCTCCTTAATCTCTAATTAGAATTAGCAGCCCCGTCATTAGTGGTATAGTTATATAATACACTAAGTAAAGATTTTCTACTTGCCAACAACAAGAAAACAAGGCTGTGAACAAGCAGCCCATTAGAGAGGCATGTGGTTTTGACACAATTACCACTTTGGCATTCTCCATTTGGGGCTGATGGAAGTGTTTGTTATTGTGACTGCTTCAGGAAAAAAGGCATGCATCACTGAACACGTAATCAAGCAGAAAACTGTCTACAGAAGTCCAGTACCGTTTAGTAGAAAATGATATTAAGGAAAACCACACTTTATATCTGTGTATTTAAAAAGGGCGTTTACACCAAGGTGCTATAGCTATATTGTTTAAACCACCTGCTGTACATTCTGCCATTTAAGCCACAGGCTCCCAAATCATCAGTAGTTCACAAAATTGATGGCCTCACAGCTCTACACACTCAGGAAAAATTTAAGAAAGGGTCTGTGCTAATGGCAGCTCCAGGTGTTTCATTACCACTGTTAAGGGTCCAGGCTACACACAACCCTTAAACAAGAAACCGGGAAAGGCGGACGCCTCATCAGTGGCTCCCTTCCTATGCCTACATCATGACATCATAAGCAACCCACTGCTCCTAGCAGGACACAAAGGATTTAAGGAGCTGTGGTTAACAAAGGGGAAAAGTATACATTTTTAAACTTTGAAATTGGCATTAAGAGGTTAAAAGACTTTTGTTTCAACTCTGAGAAATACAGAAACAAAACTGGTCTACAAATAGCCATGAATCATAAAATTATATTGGCAATGTCTGGGCAGTTCTAATTCAGCTGTCTTCTAAACTAACAAAATTCATCTGCCATGCTTGTGGCAGGATAAGTGGGAGCTCGCTAAGATCCACAACTGCGCACTTTTTCACCTCCCCAAACATCCCACAGCCGAAGCGTAGAGTTGGGTTTTTTGTTTGTTTGTTTGTTTGTCTTTTGGTTTTTCGAGACAGGGCTTCTCTGTGTAGCCTTGGCTGTCCTGGACTCCCTTTGTAGATGAGGCTGGCCTCGAACTCACAGCGATCTGCCTGCCTCTGCCTCCCAAGTACTGGGATTACAGGCGTGTGCCACCATGCCTGGCTAGAAGATTCTTTTAATGCCACAATCTTCCATTTGAGCATCAAAGGCAGAGGTGAGTCAGCAGCTACCTGACTCTACTCAAGCATTACAGGGTGATGCTTCTCAAATGTGTGGAACATGAACGAGGAAGGCAGGTGGGAGGAAAGGGAAGACAAAAGGCCTGAAGAGGAAGAAGGAACAGTAAAACCAAGCAGACAGAATGGGCGGCAAGGACTGACATGTACAGTTCAGTAGAGAGCGGCCGAGCACGAAGGAGGCTTTGTAGGCTTGTTCCTCTTAAGGATGAGATGGCTTAGCAAGGCTATACTCTCTACTCGCTAAGTGTAAATACTTTTCAAAGAAGCGACTGGCCACGGTACGGCATCTACCAAATTGCATCAATCTAAAAACTCATAATGGCACACTATTGAAATTAAGCCCCACACTGAACAACCGCTCTGGACTACAATGCGGCCTTTTGCTAGTTCTAGTACAGGTGAGATCAGCTTTCACTCAGAGCATGCATTTCCTCTGCTTTTTCTTTTTCTCCTTTTCAACAAAACCCATGCTTGGTCTAGTTTTTCTCCCCTGACACATGTATGCACAGAGAATACATCCAGGAGGGTCGCAGTGTAGGCTGTGTTGGTCTAGAGCAATCTTGAGGTTTCCCTTTTTGTCATCAAGACATGCATTCATCAGTTGATGAGTTTCCAGGAAAAAGATTTCTCCCTCTACAAGAGGAGCTGGCTTTCCTGCCTCTGAACACTGCAGAAATGTTGAAGGAGAACGCCTAAGGAGAACTTGGCTCAGGATACAGAGCACAGACAGAGGTAGTCAGGTTTCATTTTGTGTGATATAAAGTAACACTCTCCTGTGGCTGAAATTATTGCCAAAGGCATTCAAATGGTCACAGACAGAGCTGAAACAAAAAGGCAGTCCTCTGCATTCGTAGGAGAAGAAATGCACCCGGAGGCCAGACAGACAGAGGCCAAGGCAGGGTCAGCTCAACTCTCAGCTGGGCACAGAATGAAACTCTGTTTAAAGAGAAAAAGGGAAACACAGCTTCAAATTTGGAATAGAGGCACTCCTAATCACATGACACTGAGCATGGCGACTGACACAGACGCATCCGCATTCAAAATACTAAAGAGCATCTGGTACAGACACCATGAATGTCAGTTTGTCAATAGTTATGTCATGGGGCGAACATGAGGGTACACGTCTTTGATCGCAGCACTTGGGAGGTAGATGCAGACATGTCTCTGTGAGTTTCAGCCAGCCTGATCTATATAGTGGGTTCCAGGACAGCCAGGACTAACAAGGCACCTCTATCTCAAAAACCAACCAACAAACAAACAAAACAGAAAACTATCACAGTCCCAAATATGTATTTTTAACCAATAGTCCCACTGTGCTAATTTTCGCTGAAAGCACAGATTTTGAAAGAAATAAATGTTTCTGGGCACATATGTATCTACCTGTATACCAGGGAACAAAGCAGGAAGAATTTAGAAGAGTAACAGGCTGTGGGGAACGGGCTGGCCCTTGGGAAGTGAGCTATACATGAGGTTCAACGCAGGAGAAAGGATTTCCTATTGAGCCCAGGTTTCAAAGGGATGAAGTACTTCTGCACAGTGTAAGGATATATTTACACACTGAGCAAGCAGTGGAGCCATCCTGCCTGTCACACAGCTCCAGCCACACAAACAAACAGCATGAGCACAGACAAATTCCAGGCTGCTCCAATGGAGAAGCATGACAGTCACGTCCTAGCGAATGAAGTCCAGTACTATATGGTCTCAAAGTAATTCATATCTGCTAATCGACCTGAAATCCCACAGGAGGCTTACCTAGCCTAAGCTTAATGCCTGTGTGTTTAGAATAGCAGTACTTTTAAGGAAGATTTTCATGGGTAAAAGACCCTGTCCCAAGCTTGCCATGTGAGTCTGATCCTAGGACTTATGTACTGAAAGGAGAGAACTGAATCTACCCTCCACCCATGCACCCTGGGTCACTGTGCACGTGCATGCACACAGACACCTTAGACACACATAGATGAATGTAATAAAAGTGAAAAGTAGCCAGGCGGTGGTGGCGCATGCCTTTAATCCCATCACTCAGGAGGCAGAGACAAAGGCAGGTGGATCCCTGTGAGTTTGAGGCCAGACTGGTCTACAAAGCAAGTCCAGGACAGCCAAGGCTACACAGAGAAACCCTGTCTCAGGGAAAAAAAAGAAAAAAGAAAAGTATTCTCAGTTATGTATTTATACAGAGAGAAGGCTAGAGTTTTTCAGAAAGCCCTGCTTTTCCTTCACACTCCCAATCTGAGGGCAGAGCTGAAACAACGTGTATAGGAATGCTATAGTGCAGGGGGCCACACAGGATCGCTGCTGTCATCTGATCAGGGAAGGGAAGCACACGCTCACCAGTGCTCTCCAAGTAGAGGACAGGTTTTAAAGGGAAGAGAAACTGAGAAAGAAAGGAAAGTGTGTAAGGCACAAGCACTCCCAGTCACATTCAGCAGCTTCCTCTTCGTTTGTAGAGAAAAGCAGCCACAAACTGGCCTTGTGAGCACAGCGATGTCACGTTTCCTGTCCACACCTCCTCCCTGGCCCACATGGGCTACTATGCTCCCATACAGAGGGACATTTTTGTGAGATGAGCAAAACTTCATGTTCCCAGCGCAATGTCCACACATCCGGTGGCTTCTCAATACCACTGTTATGTTGTTCCTAGTATCTAGGCAGCATTTATGAGATCCTCATCATATAACACTCTATAGAAAAGAAATCAGGCTCAGGCAGAACAGGGCCAAAACCATCATCTCTCCTGATCCCAACGGATTCCACCAAGTGTCCTTGTTCCGGGCTGCTCCCAGCTCCCTTCTGCACAGGATGCTCACCCAAGCCTAAGTGGTGACCAACAACCAGGTGCCCACATCTGTATAAATAAACTCTAAGTCCTATGCTAGGAAACAGCAATAGTATTCCCAGAGGCTCTTCCCAAATCAGCTAAAGACAAATCCACCAAGGTTAACGAACGGCATGGGATAAACACGCAGGCTGCAGACGCTGCATTTTAATGGGTCATAAGACAAAAGCTTGTCAAAATCAATCAATGCTGCAGACTAAGACAAGTCCACCAAGCTGGGGCCTGCTTTCAAATCCTCTTCTCAGTAAGCCTGGGAATGCCGCAGCGTAAACACACATGCACTCAGCTCCCTGTGCCCCGATACAGCAGGGTAGTCCCTGTATTGTTGACCAGAACCACAAAAGTCATGGGCCAGTCACGGTGGTACCACTTTCTTTGTTAGGAAGTAGCAATAAAACCAGTTTAGAGTTTTTCTTCACTTTTAAAGAAAGATTACTAGATAAGTAAATTATATAAAGAAAAAAACCATAGTTTTTTTAATCCCATATGAATGTCAGAATCTAAGCAACAGAATGAATTTTCACATTTTCTCCACATGACAAAACTAGATATTTAGAAATAAAACAGAGAGCACAAGACTGTGAAAATAGCAGACAGTTCTTGAGAAATGCATAACTATGACTGTAGGTCTAAAACAGTGGGAATGTCCATCTCTAAGAGCTAGGGAACAGATACTTTAGGGTGAAACATCTATAAACTAATACACCAAGATGCCCACCCCTTAATGTGCTAAACAGTAACTGTGCAACAGCGTTAGAAGATGATTCGCCTTCATATGGCTTCTCAGATGGGAGCTGCCAAGCCAGGGCTAAGGCTGGAGGACAAGTGCATAAAGTCAGCCAGCTCCACTGCTGTACAGGCCTATCTGAAAAGGCTGTCTGTGGTAAAAAAGACCCACACAGATGCAACATTTGCCTAGGAAAATGCAAATAGCTAGTCTAAACACTTTGGCCACTAAAATACACATACACATGTGTATGCAGTCACGTACAATACATACATGTGCTTCCTTACAGTTTTAAAGGGGTTTGAAGCAAATACAGCACAACATTCCTTTCCTATAGAGACTACATACCCAAATTCCATCTACTCAGTGTACTAGCATAGTCCACATTTCAGGCCCCTAGATATTTAATCACACTCTCAACAACAAATTTCTTTCTCAAGCAGAAACAAGTAAGCATGGACCACAAAACCCAACTGCTCCAACAGAACTCCCCTGCACGTACATACGCAGGCAGCATCGAGGCACATCCAGCCGGCTGTCTCCTGTTTCCTGGCATTGGAAGACTGTGGAAAGCCGATGGAAATCCAGCTCCAAAAGCTTAATGAGCAAGCTGGGCCCCACCCAAGCTGGACCCTGCTAGAGAAGGGCATGCTCAGTAGAAAAGCCCAGCTCACTTCCAAGTCAGTTCATTCCTCAGCAAGAGAATTCATGTGGGTCACAGAAGAGCCTGCTGCTGCCTGTCCCATGCATAACTACAGGAGACTGTCCTGGTGACAAAACTCCAACTCTGTAATGGCAGCTTTTATATTCAACCATTACTAAGAATTCTCATTTAGTTGGTTTTTTTTTTTACTTTTTTTTTCCAGAGAGAGAGAGAGAGAGAGAGAGACAGACAGACAGACAGACAGACAGACAGACAGACACACACAGACAGATAGACAGACAGACAGACAGACAGACAGACAGACAGACAGACAGAAGATCAACCTCAGGCCATCAGGCTCAGCAACAGACATCTTTACCCACTGATCCAGCTCATAAGTCCCCACAGTTTTTATGATAATTTTCGCTCCCCTCAAGAAGCAAAGTCTCTGAGGCCAGGCAGAGAAGCTGTCTTTTGAACTGTTGGTCAGGGCTGTTCAGGAAGCCCCCAAAGCTATCGCAGTTGCCTTCGGTTGCCCTCCAAAGGAGGAAGGTAAATCTCTCTTGATGACGTACTGCAGAACCGGGCCCAGGATTTACGCTGGATACAGCAAGGTCTTCAAAGGTTTAAAAAGAGAATTTCCCAAGCAGAATGGAAGCATTTTAGTTATTTCAACAAACAAGATGTCACCTGTACGAGATGGATGGAAAGGGTAACGTTTTCTTCATGAGAACACTTACTCAAGATCAGCTTTTGTAATAATTCCAAAAAGATTCCTGTCAAACCACGCAATTACAAAACTTTAAAGTGTTCTATACACTAAAAACAGGCTATTCCCAGAGTTTTCACCATTACACAAAAGATCAATTTGCTGTGATTTTCAGTAGAACCCATTTTACTTAATTCAAAGTATCATCTTTTATATTCACATTAAGTTTTTGCCATTTTAAATTATAAACCTATTTTTAAACTTTTTTTACATTTATGTATTTTGTATATTAGAAGCATGCCCATGTGTGCACACCATGGTGAATGTGTGACGGTCAGAGGACAAGTTAAGAGAAGCCGGTCCTCGCCCTCCACTGTATGAGCCCCACACACTGAACTCAGGTCTTCAGACTTGCCAAAAAAGCATCTCACAAGCCCTTACAGCACGCTTTTAGTAAATACTGGTCATACACAGTTATTACATACATTGTTCCAAACATTTTCTGAAACACACTGCTCTGTGGAATGAAGAAACCTGGCAGCCACCGACCTACAGCGCTAACACCAGTAAACTAGGCTTTAGCCAGCAGGTCTGCCAGCTCTAGCTCAGACATCTCCTACCACGCCTGTATGTCTTTCTTTTCTTTGCCTGTAGGGACAGAAATTTGTCCTCCTAAAATCTGTACTTTGTACATGGACATGGAAGCTTTAAGAGATAACAATTTAGAATGAGGCCGGGAAAGGAAGGGGAGAGAAGAAGAGGGGAGGGGGAGGGGAAGGGAGGAGGGGAGGGGAGGGGAGGGGAGGGGAGGGGAGGGGAGGGGAGGGGAGGGGGGGAGGGGAGGTCCTGGTGATAAAATTAATGCCCCTGTGAGAACAAACACCAGAGAGTTTACATCACAGCCATCTAAGAAAAACCCAGGAAGAGGTCTTTCCATAAAATGATGCTGGCAATTCCAATTTGGACTTCTAACGTCCAAACTGTGAGCCAATGAGTTTCTGATGTTTCAGCCGTCTGGTGCTTTGTTACGGCAGCCTGACTCCTCACAGACATGGACATCAGCGCTACTGGCTCAGCTCTTGCTGGCTTCAAAGCTGAAGACCTCATTCATCAGACACATGAGCCTCATCGCTGGAAAGACTAAGTAGCGTAGTAACTTTTGTGGCATTAGAATCTGAAAATACAACTCAAAGGTACTGAATGTATTCCCGCACTCACATGCAGAAGCCCTAAACTTACACATCAGTCTGCATCAAAGCAGTCAGGTACCATCTTTAGCACCCATCTGAACACTCAAGCTTTTTAGTAAACTGAATTCACAAGTGAAGCAACTTGGGAGGCTTAGCCAACTGGTTGTCAACGAAGAATTCTACAAGTATGTCCAGATACATTTAAATTACTTGTTCCCAAAAAGATTTTAAACAATTCAATGTATATATGCTGAAATACAGCTTGTATTTTGTTAATGCACCTGTATATATTACATGCATCTTGCGAAAAATATTTTTAAACTATTTTTATGCTGTATCATCACTAACATAAAACTGAATATAGGAAAGTTATCCATAAAATGTTGTTTGTATATGTAGTCAAGAGAATTGTTTATTAGGGTAGAAAGCATTGTCCTTTAATTGTGTACAAGGGTTTATGTAGATCTTAAAGCCAGGGTAACTTAATTTTTAAAAACTATTTCCCACCCACGGAGGAAAAAGAGAAGAAGAGAAGAAAGGAAGAAAAGAGAGAGAAGAAATGAGATGTAGAGGCCAAGTGTCATGTGACGCCTACAATCCCAGAGACCCTGAGGCTACAGCAAGACTACGTACTATGATCTGAAACCAGCCAGGATACAAGCAAGACTGCCGCAAAAAAAAAAAAAAGAGAAAGAAAAAAAAAGAGAAGAAAAGAAAAAGAGGACTCAGTAATCTGGTGGTCAGCCCTAAACTGTGAGCATCACACTTGGTGCACAGACGGTTCTCACTTCACAGAAAAAGCAAGGGGACAGCAGGTTCTTCGGCTGGCACACCTCTACTCTGCCCACATTCCTTTAAGAAGTGAGCTCACTGGCCCAACCAGGGGGAACGCAGACGACAGTGTCCTAGCAGAGCCCTAGAAGCAATTGGAAGGCTCTCAAAAATAAGCCTCTTTCTCTCTTTTCTAATAAAACTGAGCTGACTGAGATCCAACATTCCCATCCAGCAACTATCATACAAGACCGGACACCACCACCCCTACTCCTCTTCCTCCTCCTCCTCCACCACCACCACCACCACCACCACCACCGTGGACAGGGTTCCTGACTCTCCAAATGGATGTTAATTTTCTAGAACCCTGTATGTGTTAGGGTAATTGCCACTGGCACACCTATCTAGAGTCAACGGAAGACAGACACGGGGAAGGGAAAGGACCAATGATCCATGAGTACCTGGGCTCCAATGTACAAGATGTCTAGCACCATTTAATTTCTTTCGGGCTCTAAATGCAGACTAATCTGTAGGTGAGTCATCTATAAAACTCCTTCCTTAACCAGACATCCTGGCAGTATTATATGCACATGTTCAGTTACACTTCTAAAAATGTAGCATTTTGCAGACTTTTAGGACTCTGGAAATGCAAGGATGACTTGGGTTTTTACAAGGGATGTGGAGATAAAGTGGGAGCACGTACAAGGGAAAGAAAAAACAATAAGGGTCTGGGGATACGGCTCTGTGGGAAAACGCTTTCTTAACATGCATTGGGAGTGATGCTCAAATCCCAAGCATTGACACTCACCCCCAACATGCTCACACACACACACACACACACACACACACACACACACACACACTCATACATGCACACATATTCACACTCACACATATATGCACACATATACACACATGCATACATACAAGCATGTACACACACACACACACACACACACAAACACACACACAGGAGGGGACAGGAAGTGAAAACAAATAAAATGGTGGTTCAAATTTTCTAATTAAAAAGTTACTGCTTTTTAATATCAAGCAGTATTTTAATAAAGCTCTTAACAGGTACTCTTTATACAAAACAAAAAACAAAAAACAAACAAAACAACAAAAACACCAAAACCTGCTAAAGACTAAAGCCTAACAGGCATACACAGTTGGACTAATGGAATAATCCGGCAAAGCTGTCTGTTTTGCATTCTACTTGGTGACTGTCAAAAGCCAAAAGACCAACTGTCAATGTCCTTAACAGCTTTGCTGAAAGAAATGTGGGCAGACTCTAGAACAGGTCAGTCCCTCCATCTATACAGTGACTGTGAGGATGAGCTGGGAAAGGGGGCAGAGACAAACCAGGCCATGCTTTCAAAGCTAGTTAAAACAGAAGGGCGGGCTGTGAGAGTGCCAGCTCAGCGCAGGTAAACCAATTAGCTCCTATAAATCTCCTGGTGGGAGGCGCGCTGGGGGAGTGTTTCTGTTTGCTCTGGCTTTAAAATCTGGCCCTATTCACAGTTCGATTTCAGTACACGGTACATAGCAAGTGTCTCCCCCACTCTGCTCTGCGATCTGCTGAAGCCCAGTGGGGCGAAGCTCTCCAAGCCCACAGCGCCTCCATTTGTATGTGAAATGCCTAAGAAGCACGTGCTAGGCTCCTCCTTGATGTCTGGCAATGGTCTTCTACAGGGAATTCAAAGTCCAGCAGGGAAGGCAGACACACAAACAAATCACTGCATCATATGTATCATGAGAGCCGGAGGCGGGGGACAGGAAGGGGCAGCAGAAGGGGAAACTCCCGTGGGAAGTCGAGCAAGGAGCTCTAAGCTTCCAACGGCAAGGGCTGTTCCTCACACACTCTGCCACAGGGGCCACAGTCAGGTAGAAACAATTCCCATGTTGACTTAAAGATGAGCAAATGAAATAAAAAACTGCTTACCAGAAACAGGAGTACAAAGAGGAAAAAAAAAAAGGCTCTGCTAGCCACGGGGCAACACTCTACAGCAGGATGCAGCAAAGTGGGGCTTCACAGACTCAGTCAACACCAAAATGGTTGGTACTGGTGTGCCTCAGCACAGCCTGTACCATAAGGGGAATCTGAGCCCCACAGTAGGGAGTGTCTGGGTCACACAGGCAGTCAGCAGGTCTAACCAAACTAGACACCAAATTCTGACTCTTACTCCCAGTGACAGTATGCCCTGCCTGGCTGTCAAGGGAAAAGCAAGTCACAGCTAAAGGAAAGAAAATGGCAATAAGGCCCTTTACTGTAACCTAATGCCAAAAACACAAAAAATAAAACCCAGCTCCAATACAGGAAGTGGAGATCTAAAGCATTTCCTAGCTTGCCCTGACTTCTATACCTAAAAAAAGCCAGTGAGTAAAAGGCCCAAGCAGGAGATGGCTGCAGCTTAGGAGCACTTACCACGCTCACAGGAGACTGAGGTCCACTCCCAGGCCAGCATGGTAGCTCACAGTTATAACTCCAGTTCCCAGGGACCCGGCACCCGTTCCTGGTGCACTGATATATGTGCAGACAAACACTCCTAATTCTCTGCTTTTTCAACCCAAAACAACACTAAGCTTGCACTCGGTTTAAAGAATGATATCACACTGTCCTTCCCCTAAGTCTACAAAACGAAGGCCATGGCCACTTCAGGAGGACTGTGCTGGGATCAACAGACGATCAATCGTTACGATAGCTGCCAGTCAAATACCAACACTAAAGGAGTGCAGAGTACTGTTAAACAAAAACTGTCATGGTCACAGTCTGCAGCGTTTTTCTCTAAGATGGCTAAGTGTATGCTATAGTAACTTCATTCTTTTTTTTTTAAGATATTAAAATACAATAATGTCCCTAACCAATTTCTTTGTTCTCAATATGCAAAATGAAAACTATTTCTCCAACCTAACCCACCTCTGTAGTTTCTCTTCAATCTTTCCTCATCAGGCTTTTAAAGTAGCCATCATGGGGGCTGGGGGCTAGGGGGCTGGGGGCTGGGGGCTGGGGGCTGATGCAGCAGCGCAGGCAGAGGACCTGGATTTGGACTCACAGCATCCAGAGAGCTGCAGCCCTGTAGGGTATCTGTAAGCCTAGCAATGTGGGGATGGGGCGAAAGGGAGATGGGCAGCTCCTTGAAGCTCACTGACAACCAGCCCACCCCATCAGTGAGCTCCAGCTTCAGAGAGAAAAATAAAGAAGAGAGTAGCTCTGAAAAATACTCACTGTCAACCGTGGCACACACATGCACAGACATCCATAGACACATGTTCACACGGTCACACAAAGTACATATCTATTCCTTCACATTATATATATTAAAAAAAAAGCTGCTGGTACTCTAAAAAGGCCATATGGTTCAGTGGATACAGTGCTTGCTGCCATGCCTGACAACCTAAATTCAATGCCGGGAACTGGGGGCCAGGAGGACTCCAGACAGCAGCCCCCAAAAGTTGTCCTCTGGTATTTGTACTCATGCCCCCAATCACATAATGTAAACAAGTTATAAAACAGAAAGGTGCTGTAAAGCTGAGCACTCACTGCTTCTATTGGAAAATATGAAGGTACAACATAAAGGGCAGCTGTACCTAGCCCTCGGTCCAGCACAGCCCCCAGGGTGCAATACACCTCCCTGATGCTTCTGTGGACACGTATTCTGGAGAGCTTTACCAGCATCCGAACAGGGAACTGCAGTTGTGTGCGTGGGTTTCTATAACCTCAGCAGGACAGCAGTTGTGAACACGTGTATGCACAGCCCTGAGTGCTAATGCCTCTCTGTCCAAACAACACAACTAGGCGCCGTCAAGCCTGCACACAGCTCAGTAGTGCTGCCTATGAGGTTTTGATTTTCAGTTCCGTTCGGACCTGCTCTTTGCATGCTGAAAGCTTCCAGGGCTGCAGGCCTATATGGAGTGTGGCTCCCTGCAATGTGAGAGGGATTGCTGGAATATATAACTGCATGGAGGAGGAGACGTGCGATAATAACAGAGGCACAAACAATTTAACAATAACTGACCTGATGAGGAGAGAATGAGTCCCAAGGTGACCTTGAGAAGGCGCTTCCTGGGCAGATGATAAGTGGGCCTGAGTGCATCGCAGACTGTGGGAAGACTGGGGAAGAGCCCGGGACCATTAAAGATAAATGTGCTGGAGAGAACGGAGAGTACTGCATCTGCCTGGAACACGGGGTGGGGATGGAGATGGGAAAACGGAAGCCACAGCCAAACAATGCGTGGTCAGTACTGAACTAACTCAGATGTTCTCACTCAGCCCTGTAGGCAATGGAAAATAATATTAACTTTGTCCTTCTGGAAGGCTACTTTGGCAGCCATTGGAGAGCAAGTGATACAATGAAAGGAAGCTGGATAAAATGATCCTCCGACAATCCATGGGACTAAGACAGGGGCAGCAAAGGAACAGACACAGAGGTGTTGTCCCCAACTGTTCAGTGAGAAAAATAGACACAACTTAATTAAAAGTAAGCTGGACTGTGGGAGTAAAGGAGAACAGAGTTCCTAGGTTGCTGGAAGTCAAAAGTCAAATAAGAACACCATTGGCCAGCTTGGTCTACAAAAGCGAGTCCAGGACAGCCAAGACAACACATAGAAACCCCTGCCTCAAAAAATGACAAAATAAATAAATAAATAAATAAAAATAAAAGAACACCATTGGCCTAGAGAAACTTCTAACAAGATCAGGAAATATGGACAAAGGGATCAAAAGGTACTTAGATGGGACTTGACCTGAAGTGTCTATATGATACTCAACCGAAAAATAAAAGGCTGGTTGCTAAGGAATGACAGAGGTTGGGTTTCCATATGCAGGACTGGAACTGCTAGATCAGCTAATGCCAGGTGTGGATGGAGCCCTGGGCAGAAGGGGCAAGGAAAATACTCATAGTAAATGTCCAGGGAGCAACAGGAAGGAACATCAAAGAAGCAATGAGAGCTGGCAAGAGGGAGCCAATCAGACGGGAGGAGGCATACAGCACACCCACAAGATGCTGCAGGGACCCAAGGGGTGAAGAAGTGCAGGAGACTGCTGCAGCAGGGAGGAATGAAGAAAAGGCAGGGAGGCAGTAACCGCCAAGCATGTCACCACAGCTGGGCAGAGGACGACGACTGCACTTAGCTAACTTGAGGAAAGTCTGCAGGAAAATATAATCAATCTTTTCTAAGCAATGGCAATTTCCCAGAATGTATGTAAATAAACAGGAAGCACCAAGCCAGTTAGGTGAGCAGTTTCCACTGAGAAGCACTGTTTTGTTTTGCTTCCTAACTTCTCAATATTTGCAGTTTCCTCGTACTCTTCCATCTTTGGATGCATACATAAACCTCAAGTGTAAATTGGCTTATTAAACACCAAGAAGAATGCAGCACGTGAGTGTCAGCCGATGTGCTTATCAGTAACCACTAAGGAAGATGAAGGAACAGTGACTTGTTCTTGTCACAGTGCGTGCCAACAGCACAACTGAATTTATTTTACAAGACAGAAAACCTACAACTCAAGTTCCTATTCAGAAACTGTGTCGCCTGTGCCCAATAAAGCGTCAGCTCAAAAGACAAACCAATGAAGACCACCAGCACCACCAGCACCCCGTAAAAACATGTGAGGTTATAAAACAGTGCTCCTTTTACAGAGTTGAACCCCTTCCAGGGCGGGCTTTAAGACACTCTGCCAGTGCACACAAATACTATCTCTGGAACGGAACCAAAACGGCACAGCTGCGAGACATCGTCCACAATGGTCGTAACCGACTCCGTTGCTGCTCTTCCTCTTAGAGGCATCTATAAGAGCCAGGAGCAGGACTGTTTCCCTACAAACTAGAGGGACTGTGCTCTCCTGACCCAAACTACAGGGGGGAAATGAACACACATAGGACAGTTACTTTAACTTATAATAGAAAATATGAAAACTTGAAAAAAATTCCCATCTAAATGAAAACGAAGCTTAAGTGCACATTTACAAATTACAGCCTGCTATCATCACAAACAGGAAATTTAGATCTGCAGTGGTAGAATTTTTTTTCAAAGTTAAATAATAAAATGAATTTTCTAATACTTAAAAAATTTATCACTTTCAAACTTAAGTAGTAATATAATTATTTAATAGTAATGAACAATAATTAGATAATTTGTATTTGTTTTAGGATATTTATTTGAACTTTATATTTATAGACTGTGGCTATTTCATGACAGCTAAGAATAAGAAAAAGGTATCTTAAATCACTGCAGTAACCCCAAGACAGGAGAAACAACTCAGGCAGCCCAATGGACGACTCCTGACACTGTCACCCCAACAGCAACAAAATATTCCCTTACTTGAATACTCATCTGCAGATAAGGTTAAAACCAACACCCACTTATCCAAAAATGGATAAAATCAAAAATAGGAAGAAATTGGCCTTCCCAAACTTCACTGCACAAACTTCAAAACTAGGCTCTGGACAAGCAGAGGTGCAGTGGACACAAGCGTGCGAGTCTCCCGCCTCTCGGTGGTAAAGAACTTAAAACTAACATCTCTGACAACAGTCAATCGGGACAACAACAAAGCCACAACAGGAGGAGATAAATGATTACCACCGAATGAGTTTGAAATGTTACCTGCAACTATCAAAGCACCGAACTAAAGCCCAAGCCGAAACATCAAAATAATTCCTGCTCCTAAGCCAAAAGATAAGGGAATCTTAGCCCTAGTTTCGTTTCAGATATACTTCACAATCTATGCTGATGCTAGTGTTGCAGGATTATTTTAAAAAACAAAACCACATTTTGTTTATCACAGTAACCCTGTCAGCTTTGGAAGCAAGCTCTCCCAAATTGTAAGCATCTTTACTTCTATTTCAAAATCCCTGCAAAGCAAATATTCAAACACTCACTTTAGCCAGGCAGTCATCCTTGTGTAAGTCCAGCACACCTTAACTTCAATGGTCTAACCAAACACATCCCTACCACACACATCTGGACCCAAACGTTTCTCTAATAAATTTTCTCTTTAGATATACAGGATAATTTATAGAGTATGGAGAAAAACAATCCACCTCCTGGATCTATCTTACACATACACACACACACACACACACACACACACACACACACACACACACACAGAGCAAACTCCTGGCATTTAATGTAGAGCACTGATAATGGCTTGGTGACAACAAAAGGTTTTCCTGTACCTTGTACAAGAACTATAAAGTCACTTTAAGAACATATGTCCGCACAACCAGGCGTGGTAGCACATATTCTGAATGTCTTCATTGTGGTGGTAGCGACACGCAGGTCTCTGGCAGTTTTCAGGTCAGTGTCTACATAACGCATCCCAACACAGCCAGGACTACATAGTTAGACACTGGTGAAGAAAAAGGAGGCAGGAGCAGGAGAAAAGACAGAGCGCAAGCAGGATACCTCTGAGATACAGTCTGTTGCACAAAGTGAGTCTGTAAACAACCCTGTGCCTGCCGCTGTCCATGCATGGCCAGCCCGAGCCACAGGGCCTTTTCAGGTGCACAACAATGCAGGTGCTGCTTCTCAGGCTGTGCTGGTCCACACCACATCCTGGGCCACAGCGTGAGAGAGCCAACCTGGCCCCTGGAGAGGACCCTGGTTGCTGTGAAGCCAGAGGCCCGCAGAGACTGAGGTCCAGTTTTCTGTAGGGAAGGGCTTTTAAGGAGGCGGGGATGAACATGGCTGTGGGCACCACAGAACATCCTTCCTGAGAGCTACTGGGACCTACAGAGAAAGCCCTTCTTCCCTCAGCCCTCAGGAGCTACACGGGCTCTGGACCTGAGCTGGCTATCACCTGGGAAGGTGGTGGTCCACATCTCTGTAGCCATGACAGGGCACATGGACTCAATTGAGACAGCCCAGGGTGGAGATGGGAGGACATCAGGGAGACTTCATCTGTGATGCTAGTGGGAAGGACCAGAAGGTGGCCCAGCTGTGGTTCCACAGCAGCAAGCTGGAGAAATGGGTAGCACACAAACTGATCCACCCAGCACAAACTACCTCTGTGAACAGGAACACAAACATACACCCTTCCAATCATCCAAACCACTTCCTGTTTACCATCTTCCCCACTTTATCTGGAGAGAATTTAAGCCCCAACGTTATGTCTTTTGTGTCTGAAGCCAGCACAAGATTGGATCATACCCTTCTATGCAAAAGTGGAGCACGGTAAAAGACGACTTCACCTGCCCCAAGGGAAAGACATTAAAATCCTTTGCTAAGGAAGAATACACAAAAGGGTTTGTCTATAGATACCACAAACACATATGCCACATACCCAGTACAGTTCTGATTTCCAGTGTTCTATCTACTGTCTCCTGAGGTAAACGCATAGACCAGATCACATTTTCCACTTGATAAAATCACCAGATTTAAAGGTTTGAGGAGACAAAGTGTTGTGGATTAAAAGTTGTGAATGGAAGAAATCTCAATGCAACTTTGACAAACAGAAGTTGGGCTATAACAGCAGCACCCAAGAACTATGGGAACAGTGTTGAAAAGGTGAAAAGTAAGATACACACGATGTTCTGGGTGAGAGAGGGAATGGACGGTGACAAGCACAGCAGCAGCCCGAGCTACAAACAATGATCAGTGAGTGGTAACACTGTATGCAAAGCTGGCTCAACAAAGGACAAGCAATAAAACCATATGGACAGAAATGAGGAGAGGCATGGAGGATCATTCCAAGACAGGAAAAAAAAATAACTTGAAAAGTCCGACACCTTGAGCCAGGCATGGTGGCACGCACCTTTAATCCCGGTACTCACAAGGCAAAGGCAGGTAGATCTCTGTGAGTTCAAGGCCAGCCTGGTCTATATAGTGAGTTCCAGAACAGAACAACCAGGGCTAAAGAGAGAAAACCTTCTCCCCACAGTGAAGAGCATCCCTCCGAGTCTGCCCCTCAACAGCGTGCCCCATGGAAAGATGGGCAACCCGCCTCTCTTATCAGAAAAACGAGAGCAGTCAAAGTCCAAGCCAGGTCATTAAGCAAGGAATAAAAGGTGGGGGAGACAATTGTTTTTTTTTTTTAAATGTTAGTGTTGGTTTAATTTCTTGGTGATTAACATATTTACAATATGGATTTTCCACTGATAGGAACTTATTTTAACATTAGTGCAGATTTGACTAGAGCCCAGTGAAGAAGATCCCAAGATAAGAACAATGCAATTCCGTTGTATCAGGCCACGACAGGACCATAGTGACTACTCCAGCCACAAAAAGTACTAAGAACTTATGTTCAGTACAAAAAGGAAGTAGCTAAGAATAAATTGAGAAAATTATAAAATAAACTCAAAATACTTTGAAATGAGCTTGTGAATTTTTCACTCAGTGATTCCCAATGTTCAAATGGTAAGAAAAGGAAACCAAATGTGAGTATTTGGGGGCTCAATTAAATTTTTTTTTTCATTTCTTTTTTTTTTCCTTTTTTTTCCTTTATTAATTTATTCTTGTTACATCTCAATGGTTATCCCATCCCTTGTATCCTCCCATTCTTCCCTCCCTCCCATTTTCCCCTTATTCCCCTCCCCTATGATTGTTCCTGAGGGGGATTACCTCCCCCTGTATATGCTCATAGGGTATCAAGTCTCTTTGTTTTTAAGAAAAATAAAAAGCATTAAATTAAAAAAATAAAAATCAGCTAATAAGAAAGAAGTAAATTGTCTCTATTGACAGAAGATACAACCTAATATTTATAGAAACCGCTAGAGAACATTTCTAAGATGGTGGCCCAGTTTGGCAGTGGCTATTTTACAAAGTGAGCTGTACTTCTACACAACAGACAACAGAAGATGGAAACATCTCCTCAGCTTTGAAAAAAACAAACTGTAGAGGAATGGCCGTAACTGAGGAAGTAGAGCGGTGTTGGCAGACTCCAGGGTGAAAGGTGTAGACATGGCAGGCATGGGCTCCATGACAGTGTACAAGTGCAGCGATGGATCAACACGCAAGCTGGGTTCTGCCAAAATGACAAGATAATCCTAAAATTACATAGACCTGTAAGAGAACTCAAATAGCTAACCTAATATTGAGGCAGAAAGCAAAATTGAGCCCCATTTTAAAATTATAGTGCTATATTAATCAAAATATTATAGCACAGTAATAAAAAAGGCATACAGAACAATGGACAGTAACTGCTAACCCAGAAACACGAATGCCAATCTATTAACAAAGAGCAAATTCCCTCAACAAATGGGAATGGGACAGCTGGATATATGCGTGCCAAAGAATAGACTTGAACCCTACCTCACACTGTGGACAAAATTAAACCCAAAATGTATCAAACACCTAAATGGCTCTTAGAAAGAAACACATAAACTCTCATTATTTTTCTGGGTTAAATGTGAAACCAAGAGCAACATAAGTAAAAAATAAAAGTAAACAGATGGACTGGAACTCACCAAAGTTATACAAATAATTTAGCTGAAGGAATCAAGGAAGAATGGAATAAAAGAAAGAACTGAATAGTCTGACATATTTGCAGGCATGTATGTGATAACAGTCTCATACACAAAACATCTAAGGCAACTTAAAGCCAAACTCAAAAGCTGGGCAAGCCTCGAGCAGACATTTCTCAAAATAGTTACCAGTGGCCAATCACGACACAAAAGAAATGTGTGACATTATTCATTACAAAACCAAAATCACATTGTGATCGTTTTTCACACCCACTGGGATGACTCTTTTAAGAAAAAAGATGAAAATAGTGTTACAAGGGAGATGTGATCACACATACGTGCAATGGCAGCACTTGGAAGGCTGCGTCAGGAGCTGAAGACCAGCCCAGAGTATATAGTAAAACCCTACCTAAAAAAACAAGGAGTGTGTGTGTGTGTGTGTGTGTGTGTGTGTGTGTGTGTGTGTGTGTGTGTGTACATGTCAGACTTGGGTTCTGAACAGAGTGCTCAAACAAATACATAAAAATGGTTAAGACATAGCCCAAAGCTGTTCATCATCCCTAACACTTAGAGAAAGGCATATGAAATCAACTTTGAGATTCTCTTACCCCAGTCAGAAAGGCAGAGATCAACAACACAACTGGCAACCAATGCTAGAGAAGACGTGGAGAAAGGAAATCCTCATTCATTGTTGGCATGGCTGCAAACTGGCCCAGTCACTCTGGAAATCAGTGTGAGGAATACTCACAAAGCTAAAAGTAGTCTACCATATGACCCCCTCTACCACTCCTGGCCTAAGTCCAGAGGACTGGACATCCTACTCCACAGACACTTGCTCAGCCATGTTTGCTACAACTCCCTTCACAATTTATAGAAAACGGAAACACCTTAAATGCCCTTCACCTGACAGATGTTGTATGGAGGTGTGGAACACACATCGTATGGAATAGTACTCAGCTGCAGAGAACATGAAATCGATATGTGTAGTTCTACCCTTAATCAAGAAAACCTTCTCTGTAATAGACAAGAAGCTGAGACCATCACTGATCAAAATGCAGAGCTGTGGCGTCCAATCCCAGGTGACACATCTACAATCAAACTCCTGCATCTGAGGCTCGGGGCTTGCGGAAGGAGAAAAGTGAAGACTGTAAAAGTCAGGAAAACAGGGACTCTGCTGACAGACTGTGTCTGAGCCAACATGGCTGCCTAAACAACCTGAACAGACATGGTAACGCTGATGTGAGAAAGCCCAGGAGGCCTCAACCCGACACTAGGAATGCCTGGCAACTAAGGAATACTGAGAGAAGAAACAGTCTTCCCCAGGGAAGAGTGCATCAACTGATTATCCAATAGCAAATGGTCAGCCCTGAAAACATGCATACATGTAACACTTTATGGGCTAAGCAGGTGTGTGTGTGTGTGTGTGTGTGTGTGTGTGTGTGTGTGTGCGCGTGCGTGCGTGTGTGTGTGTGTGTGTGTGTGTGTGTGTGTGTGTGTGTGTGTATCAGCAATTAAGGAAAGAGGCTATAAATTTGAAATAGAGAAGAGGTACATGGGAATGTTTACAGGGAGGAAAGGGAAAGGGGGAAATGATATAAAATCAATGTTTTTACAAATTATAACTTAAGCTGTTAGTACTGATTTTGGAGGAGGAAATGAGCTTAAGAAAGAATATGAGGTCTGCTCTATATTTTCTGAAAAAAACTAGAAAAAAGAGTAATGAAGAAATCTGTTCAGTGTTTCATTGTTGTCATAAAACCCATTCTTTTGTTTTTCAGGAGACAGAACACAAACAAAATCACTTTCCAATGCTGGAACTCATGTTTCCCTGGATACCAGCATTACCAGTCGACATCAAAGAGCCCGCCTCTATGAACGCTGTGAAGGAGATGACCTCAGCAAATACTCAATCGGCAGAATGGAAGGAAGAACGCAGCAAAACAGAAAAGGGGGGGGGGGCAAATAACTAAGCGGCAGAGCCAGTCACCAGAACAGTTATCACAGGAGGAACGGTAGGGGCACAGTCAACTCTCGATTGGGCATCACTTATACAAAGACAGCCATGGCAGAGTTAAACAAAGCAAACAAATAATCAATTAATCTGCAGAGACAGGAAAAGAGAAAAAAGTAATGAGAGAAAAGACGGCAAGGCAGCGCCCATCCATGTTATCCATCTAAGACACCCAAAAGCACCGATGCAAAGGCAGACAGTGTTGGATGAGGAGGAGACCCACTGTAGGTCATGCACTTTAAACACAAAAGCCAGGGCGCAGCCGGCCCAGGGCAAAGCAGACGCAGTGGGCTCCAGGCAACTGAAGCTGCTGGCCACTGAGCCATGACCAGCCACAAGACGTAGACTGTGACTAAGAGGAAACTGAACAAACAGGTTCCCTCAAGGCAAAATGTCTGATTACATTATGGAGATGAGAGCCAAAAAATAAAGTCAGAAGCAAATGACCAAAGAACTGTTTCCATTTCTAGGGAACAACACAATTCAATTCGCTGTATGTCTCATGGTGCATTAGATAGGCAGCTCTGCCACAAATGAACCACCTTTTCACTGGGGTCATATCAGATACCCTACATGGCAGATCTGTACATTATGTTTACAGCAGCAAAATTACAGTGAGGAAGTAGCAATGAAATAATGCTATGGAAGGGTGACCACAACACAAGGAACTGTGTTAAAGGACCACAACATCGGGAAGGTTGAGAGGCACTGCTGTGGTCTCCAGTCCTCTGGCGGCAGCATCTCTGGTGGCTGCGTTCCTTCAAGGAGACGAGGGGAAACAACCGCAGTTCTCCCCTGCGGTTTCTAGCACTAGGTCTGAACACAAGAGATTCCAGGGTTTCTACACCGTCACAGGAGTTGAAATGTCCCCAGTGAAACCTCTGAGGGAGCCATGCATGCTCTGAAGATGGGATGGGCATTAAGTCAGATCCAGATGTTCTCACTGGCCAAGTCCTCAGTTTTGAGCAAGAGAATCCCTTTTCTCAGAAAAGGCCCAGGTGACCCTTACACAGGTCTCCTCTTGCCCTTCTGCTGAGGTCATCACACGCCTGCAGGTGCTGGCACTCATCTCAACAGGCTGCAGCTTCTGCAGCGGCCAGACAGGGGTCACAGCCAAGCAACCGGATGTACAGAGGGCCAGTATATGAACAGGACGTCTGGAACTGCTCTGGGCCTTTTTCCACCCTTATTTCACCCATCATTGGTAACTGGGCTCACACAGCTGTCGTCCATACAGACACACAATGGGGGTGCTACACTTACCTACCTGGGTGTGGTCTGTCAAGGACACATTTACACGGCCTCGGCTTTCTTAATTATATTCTAATTTGATAATTTAAGCCAAAGCCTTTAAATATGTCCAGTTCATGTTTCACACAGGAGGAGGCATTTTTACTGAGTACCCCTGAATCTTCTGCTTTCCTTTATAAGCCTTAATTCGAACAGCACAGTACTTCTTTCCCCTGACTTGTAAAATATCTACAATAATATCCAGTGTTAGCTGAACTTTAAATCCAGCTTAAAGCGTCCACATAGGTACTTTCTCTGCTGGATTTTTAAAGCTTAAGAATACGACCAGAATCTCAGTGCTTGTCAATCACTAGAGAGCAAAAGCAACACGACAACACACACATCTTCCTGTGCTCTGTTTCATTCTTCAGAACGATTTACTCTTCGTAAAAGGAAAGCATGAAAAACATTTTAATACTTTTGAGAAGACTGTGAAAAGTTGACCACCATGGTTATAATTTGTTTCTCTTGGATCTAAACACACAGCTTGAGCAGAAATCTTAGCTGGCCACAAGCGCTCCTTCCTGGAGGTTTCAATGAGGGACAGAGACTGTAATGGCTTTTAGCCTAACCAGCTTGGACATGATGTGTCGTGGGTGAGTAGAGGAACATGATGAGGATGAGTTTAAAAGCACCTGCATGTAACTCATGAATTAATGGCTACTACGAGCCCCCATTCTAAAGAAAGCAAAGACGGCTCAGCACAGACACCTGCTCCCTCTCCGTCTTGGCTAACTGCTGCACTTCCATGTCTCAATCACCAGCACGAGCATTTCTTACGCCTTACTACCAGTGTCTTCTTACTCAACCTTGGATCTCCTCTGCCTGGCACATGGTAAAGCTGGGTACAAATGTGCTTCATAACAAAGAGCAGCAAAGACCAAAGTCAGCTCCTCAACTGAGCGCTCCCAAATTCACCTCATTCCACTGCAGAAATTTACTAGAGACTTGACTGTAGTCGTCTTTAAAGTAACATTTTTAAAAAATGAATGAATAAATAAATGAATCAATGACTGAATGAATGAAATAACTCCAAGGCTATGACAAAAACTTTAAAAAAATATTATTTTTATATTTACCTAAAATTATACACAAGGTGTGGGTGTGTGTGCGCACGTGCTTGTGCACATGTGAGTATCTTAAAGGAAATTAGGATGCTTGAACTGCCAGTGCTCCCCACAAGAGCCACAGACTAACAAAAACCCCAGCATGAGAATCGTCCTTACAAATGGTTGGTCAGAGTAGTCAGTGATTCCCAAAGGTACACTCATTACGGATGTAGCTCTCGGTTGCCCATCAGGGATTGAGGGTGGGCCATACCACACAGTTAAGGGACAAGACTAGGATAATTCCAGCTGCATCCTTCCTGAAGTCTGGCTTCCAAGACACCAGAAGATAATTCTATGTAAGCTGCCAAGGGAGGAAGCAACTAATAGCCCCCCAGCTGCCTTCCACTACCCCCTTCACAGCCCCCACACCCTTCAACTCCAGCCACACCAACTTCTTCACCACAAGATGCAGTTCTGTGCTCCCATGTCTGCTAACACTCACGTTCATCTTAGGACTAGACTGTCCACTTCCCATGTCCACATTTGAAAGCAAACAAACCAACAAAAATCCAAGGTTAAAGACAGGCAGCACATGACCATGAATCCAGCAAAGCATCGACTAGGGATTGCTAAGCTACAGAACACCCAGAATGACACTTGGGCCTGTGGGAATTCAACAGTTAATTGTGAGTTTGTGGTACAAATAACAAAAGCCATGAAACCAAAATTTAGGTGACAAACACACCGGCCATATCCCCTACCAGCCAAATAAAAGCCGGGTTTCAGACGTGGGCTACAATGTGTAACAGGGCTCGTTTCCACAATGACCCTGAGATACAGCGTGGCACATGAAGCAGGTCCTCCCAATGCAAAGGACAGAAGGAGCCAGGCAGGAGCCACAGGGGACAAGAATGGCCCAGGCAGCACGGCACTCACTCACCTAGTCATCCACTCCTGAACCATAAAGCAGGTCAACTACAGAAAATGATGGGAGTGCACAAAGGGGCGGGGCAGAACGGCCACCCTAACAACGGACCCACCACTGACCTGGGGTGCAACAGTCAGCAGAGTCACCCCAGCCCTGTGTTCTGTGCGGCAAGACATTCATTCCCTCAGATGCAGCAGATCAAATAGAGCTGCAAGATTTGCCCTGGTGAAGTACGGGCTGTTATGTGTGTACATAGGGATGTACATACACACACACACACACACACACACACACACACACACACACACACACACACTGGGGGGAGGGGCACTCATCATATCCTAACTCCCGCCTTGTCCCCCTCCTCCATGGTCTGGCCTCACTGATGATTGCCTATTCAAGCAATATGGCTATGGTGCGGGAATAACCAGGAACCATCTCAGATCTTCCCTTTCTTATTCTCTTCTCTTCTCCTTGGTAACTTCGGCTTAACCGTACTAGAATAAACTAAAGCAACAAGAAATCTGCCTTTCCTGTCCTTTTTCTATGTAATGTAAATATCCTTGCTGTAGCACAGGTAAATAAATAAGGAAGTCCAGGTCACTCTCTCTCCATAGGCCACTAGCTGCAGCATCTGTAAACAACTGACCAACATATACTCCGAGTTATACAAGACCACTAATTAAAAACAGAAAATTTGGTTTTGTCATGGAGTTGATTTTAACAGGATCTGCCTATACCAATTGTATATTTACCTTTAAAAGAAAGAGATGGAATATCAAGACACAGGGCTTGAAATCACATTGAACTGATGCTGATGCCCAGACAGACACAAACACTGTTATCCCCAAGTACCTCTGCCGGTATAACAGGAGTCAGATCACAGTAGAATCAGCCAGTCTGCTCTCCAGGCCATGCACAGGCTGTGTGGTCAGTGGTTCCTCAGCAGTTTATACCTCTACAGCTCAGAACACATCCAGAATGATGTGGAAGATCCCTTTCCAGCCACATCTGTAATCAGTTAACACACATACACACAAGCTTTCTAATGAGGTTAGCATCTCTGAAGGCAGGCTCTACCATGTGACAATCTGTAGAGCACTGGTTGTTCTGCATCGCCCTGGCCTGTCAAAGGAAAGTAAGTTTAAAGAGAAGAGAGTGCTGTTGCACTACTCCACACATGGAGACCTACAAACAAAAGACTAGAAATGCTTAACCAAAATGCTAACTGTAATTCCAGAAATATGGGTGTGAGAAATGTTGTTTTACTGTAGTTTGTTACCAAGTTCTCTGTACATAATATGTTGTTACTGTAATAAAAAACGCAGGGCCATCAAGATGGCCCAGCAGGTCAGGGTGCTTGCCACTAAATCTGATGACCTGCACTCAATACCCAGATCCAATATGGTAAAAGAGATCAAACTCTCATAAACTGCTCTGACCTACACAGACACACACACTACAATAAAACAAAACAAAACAAAACAAAAGATACACAGGGTCTTCTCCCTTTTTTCCTCCTACTAAGAGTTTTAGAGGCAGTAAAAACTCAAATTAAGATGCCAACAGTCACACTAAGTTGCACTGTACTGTGTGCATTCACGCCAGGCTCCCTGCACTTGCAGGCACAAAACACTGGACTCTGACAAATCAAGGCTTCCATACACTTTTACACGAGGAGACTTTAAAAAGTCTGATTTCAATTGCATTCAAAAGAATGTAAGAAATTTCCTGCGTTTTATCAAGGCAATTTCCCAATAGATTTTTGCTTCCAATTCTTTTGAATACAAGGGTTAAGACTAGTTAGCAAATTAGAGCGTATTTCCCATTTAAAAATCTGTAAGGAGACATAAATTCAGAGATGTTTTAAGAGCAACACATATCAACATAAGGCTCAGAGTCCTTCTCAGAAGTCATTTTCGCTATGAAGCTGGTCACAGAATATCAACCATCTGTGGTCACATCTAAGTGGTCTGCTTTGGGACCACACAGGAACCCAGAACACACATCTCCCAAAGATCAAAAAAGAGCCTGCCTTTGTTTTGTTATCATATGACAAGTGTTACTGTTTAGTTTTCTCTATAACTCCATTACAAAATCAACCACAATACACACACAATTTAACACAGAAGAGCTGACATACTTTTCAGAAATGCAAAATGGCATCTGTAGAATGTATCAAAGGAGTAACAAAGGGCTTCTTTAGCCTAACAAAGAACACTGTTTCCACTAAATTACTACAGGGTTGTTGACTTTTAGAGGGGAAAACCAGTAAAAATTTACAAAGCAGAACTAAAAATGCAGGATGACAGTCTATAGAGAAAAATGAAAACTATTAGGGCACTGCTTTCCCTCATTTGCTACACGAAACAGAATTTAATTTAGAAAACTGCATGCAAATATGAAACTTACAAAGAAAAACTGTAACAAAAACTTCAAAACAAAACAGTTATCAGCAGTCTTTTTCTCCTGGGCATTGTGTGTGGAGTCCCAGCGCTGAGAAAGCAGCTACAGAGCCTCCCCTGACACACACTTCCTAGTGACCGCTTCATGAGGACGCTAATGATTAAACCCGAGATGCCAGGCAACAGATACGATATGGAGAAGTTTATTCTATGAGCGTGGGAGAGCAGGGAAGTGGGAGGGGCACCCCAGAGAGAGACAGACAGAGACGGAGAGAACAAGAGAAAGAAAGGCAGCAAGAGAGGAGAAATGAACAAAAGAGGGAGGTAAGAGCAGGAGGAGGTAAGAGAGAAGTGGGGGTAAAAGGAGAAAGCTCAGCAGACCTACACTTTCAAGCAACTCTGGCAATCATAATCTTACTTTTCTATTATCCAAGATAGCCATGTAATGATCCTATAGATGTAACATTATATTAAGTAGCACTCTGATGGTACATATATTTTGGCACATTTTAATGAGAAATCTTGTGTCATCTTTTACAATGCACGTTAGAAAATGTGAGGAATGATAGGTTTATACAGGCGGCTGTTTGCACCTGTAATCCCAGCACTTTGGAGGTGGCAGTGGGAGAATCAGAGCTCAGAACCAGCCTCAGTTATATAGCATGTTCAAGACCAGCCTGAGCTATGCTGGGACCCCCTTCTCAAAGGACCAGCAGCGGGCAAGGGGTACTAACACTAAGGGAAGCAACAGGAAAGAGGCAGTCTCTGAAATGAACGCTAGAGACAGACTCCAGGAATGCTGAGGCGCTCTCAGCAACGTGCAGCATCATTTGTCAGAGCAGGATGGGCAGGCTTGGTCCTTACGGGACTTACCTGGGCTCTATGGAAGCACATGAGGGCAGCTATCTTTCTGGCTGGGTGGAGACCAAACATGGCAAGCTACCCCAATATAAAAGTGACTCCATGGAGCCTGCCAATCACCTGGACACAGGACTATCATCAAGAAAGTGGGTTCACCTTAAGTAATGCTAATGAGATGGAGAAATAATTACTAACTCTTTGCTAAGATAGCATACCTCTCCTTTCCAGAATTCCTACCCAGCTCTCCCAGGGTGCTTAGAAAGCAGTAGCCGAACAGCTTGGCAAGTTGGCCCACTTGTCCACATTACTGAGAAAACCCAACCTTTCATTTTCCTTCTAGCTCTCCTTTCCTAGCATGTTTCAGTCCTTCCCTATGCACCCCACACCCCACCATGTGACTGACCTCCCTGTCAGCATGGCTTCCTCTTCCCTGTCCTCTACTCCTAGCAGCTGCCAAAAGTGCCAGTTTGCTGTCCTAGGGTTGTCCTATTAAAATGCCCTCAAACTCAGTAGGGTCTATTCTTAAACTATTTAAATGACTGAGAGCCCAAAGAAGATTTCCCTGATAACAAAATCATATCAAAGGTCAAAAAGTACGGGAAAAGTGGGGGTACTCATTCTGGAAAGCGGCAGTTATGGCTGTCATAACTAAGCCGTAAGACTAGAAATCTCCATCATTTGATTCTTCTGGACCCCCTCAAATGCCATGGCAACATAATTTAGGATATTGCTAAATAAAATACAACTTGTCTTCTACACAACCTAATCAGCCTAGCAACCAGAAAGCCAAGTTGGCACAGTGCCTCAAGCAGCTGTGAGCTGGCTCCTCCCTAGCTAGACACCTTTTTATGTTGCAGCACACCAGAACAGAACCTGTTCCAGAAGAATAAAGCCATCAGAACACAGATGCAGCTACCCACCACGCCGTCAAACACAGCAGCCCAGGACAAACACAACTCACATTTATCAGCAATGGACTGCAAAGAGCGCTCGGAGCCGCACCTGCCATCCAGGTCTGCAATCACCGCTACCACCTTGCCCACTGCACTGCACAACCCAAGGACGCCTGGATTAGGATAAACCCCTTAAGGAGCGGTGCTGACACAATTCGGCCCTGGTGCTTACAGCTCCAGGTCAGGGAATAATGCTACAGACACTAGAACCCAAAGACAAACACCGACATCCACAAGAAGCAGTGCTTCTTTCCAATCAGAAAATTAACTCAAGTATCTTATATTTTTTCCAGCCAAATAGAAAACAATCCCAAATGTCTTGGAGAATATACAACTACTAAATACAATAAATTAATAAGCAAAAGATAAGATCACACCAGAAATAGAATAAGGTGTTTTACACATACACATACACACACACACACACACACACACACACACACACACACACACACACACACGAGAGGGGGGGGAGGGAAAGAGAGGGGGGGGGAGGGAGAGAGAGAGATCATTACTCTACCCTTTCCCTTTTCAAAGCTGAGGGCATACAGGTATGCTCATACACGCAACACAGAAATGGGCCTGCCCTGGCAGTGACAGAGCAGCTTATGGAATCAGTCACACCTTCTACACATCCTGACACCTCATGGTCAGCAAGCGGGGTATGGATGGCTCCAATATCGACTCCAACAAGAAGCAATGTGGTTGCGTCATTGCCTATCACCTAAATACAGTGAATTAGTAACAAACACTACTCAAGACAGGCGAGAGAACTTCAATGCATTATATAAAGCACAGAAGGCTGTCAGAGGGAGGAAAAATAAACTTTTTAGTTGTTTTCCCCTATCATATCTAGCCACTTGGGAAATTTCTGTTTATTTCTCTAAAACGTAAACTGCTGTCTCCAGTAGAGTCTGCCCATCTCCATCACATTTTAAATCTGTAGGAAAGAAATCCATGTATCAACTCTGCCAAGACTTAGACTCCAAGACACAAAACCTAACCATCTTTTTTCCATCTCTTTCCACAGTTGCTTCTCTCCCTACAGAGATGCCACAGTCAATCATGCCCTTCCTTCTTTACCCCCCTATAGGCTCAATTTTCTTAACAAACATATTTTATTACGAACTTATTAACCGAGCATATGTCACTTATAACCCGACTGACCTAAATGACAGGACAAGAGGATTAAAGAATACAATAACAAAACCATAAGGATATCAGTTCCAAGGAACGATTTTCCTGGTGTAATCAGCAGGATTTCTTCTGCTCGAACCTGATGTAACCAGAACCCAGAACCTCAGCGGGAGCCTGGAGCCCTGAAGCCTTCCCTCAAGTGGTTCTCTCTGATGGTCTCAAAGTAGAGCGATGAACATCCAAAATTATCCCAAGTCTCAAAAGGCCCCGCCTCTTGTTTCTGGCTCACTTACATAGCTCCTCCCAGAGTCTGTTCACAAAGTACGAGGTGGTTTGCCTTCTAGTGGATTAACCTCACCTGTGCTCTCACAAGACCGTTCCCCATCCCACACTTGGGTTCATAACAAAACAGGTTTATCTCTCCTTCCCCCCACACTGCTGAATGAAGAGTTTCAAATCTGTGTCCCTCTACCCTCCCACCTCACTGGGACAGCGCTCAGAGGACACCAGCCATACTTGATGGCTCCTTCCCACAGGACCACATCCAGGGAGGCCGAGGCAGGACAACTGCCAGGGTCCGAGGTAGCCTGCACCACATGAGTTCCAGACACAGTGATACTGGCTCAGAAAATAAAGCAGGAAACTGGATGCTTCTCATCTGTTTTCAGATGCTTCTCCACGGCTCTTAGCTCATGTATGGCTCCTTCAGATTTACAGAGTTCAGACAGAGCTGTCAGCGTATGAAGCCATGTAAGACTGCTCCCTTTAACTAAAACATGTGTTTATTCCGCAGAGATAGCCCTTAGGTTAGTGAGGCCAGTGTGACGGTAAACCCAAGAGACCATGCTTCTCCATGTGCTCCAAACATCGTCAGGAAGCCATGGAAAGAAGGCCGTGGCCCTGCTAGGAAGCAGTGAGAGGAACAGAGAGGGGGACAAGAGCACACAACCCTCGTTCTTTAGGAAGCAGTGAGAGGAACAGAGAGGGGGACAAGAGCACACACCCCTCATTCTTGCATACGAAGCCGCACACGGGCAACAGCAGTGAGTCAAGTTCAAGATAAGAGCAGAATAAATGGCCTATGACTACGTGTAAACAACCCCCAAAGGAACTGGAAAGCTGCAACTTCTTTTAGGGATTCAGCAAAATAAGGGCAAATACATTTCCAGAGTAAAACATGAGTGACATGTGACTTACGTCATCAAAACACTTGTAAAGTGTGCTGGGGAGACGGTGGTCAGTAATGTGCTTGATACACAAGGGCCTGAGTTTCATTCCCAGCACCCAAACTGGGGGTGAGAGGAGGGGAAAAAAGAAAAGAGGGAGGGAGAGAGGGAGGGAGGGAGGGAGGGAAGGAGAGTGGGAGGACAGTCAGTATAGAGCATTAACCTGTACACACAAAGCTTTCAGACACTTCCAAGTTTTTGAAAGATTAGAAAGAAAAATTTCCAGTACACATTTGCTAAAGGAAAACACGTTCAACTCCAACTCCTTTCAAGTCAGCATCTAATAACTCAAAAGAGCAGCAAAGCAGCCACATCAGTGTTTCTCAAACTTGTCCCAGTCACTAAGGCCAAACTGCTGAATCGTTGGGTGCGGGTGGTCTCAGGGTCTCAGGTTTTCACAGTCAGAGAGACAGTCGGGTGAATTTACTCTCTGAGGCCAACGATCTCTAAGTTATCCTAGAAGACACAAACGCTTCACAAATTCTCATGGTAAATGAAGCAAAATAGAATGCTGTCTGTAGTGACACGTGCACGGACTCTATGGGGCTGATTCTAACGCTGCTCTGACGACAGCAGTAGCTATGAGCAAGTTACTTAATTTTTGAAGAATGGATATTAAACTGTGGTACATTTATACTATGGACTACTATTCAGCTATTAAAAACAAGGAAATCCTGAAATTTGCAGGCAAATGGATGGAACTAGAAATGACCATCCTGAGTGAGTTAACTCTGACCCAGAAAGATGCATATGGCATAAACTCACTTATGATTGGACACTCGTCCAACAGAGATGTCCTCTGAAAGGCTCCACTTAGCAGACTGGGATAGATACTGGGACTTCCTACTGGGACTCCAGGTGAGAGAGGCAAGGGAGAATGGAGAAATAAGGATTCAGAGGGTCCTAGAAACCTACAAGAAAACCATAAAGGCTGGTGGTGCATCTGGACCCAGGGGGTCAGCTCAAACTACTGTATCAACCAAGGACAATGCATGCAATAAACCTAGAACCCCTACTCAGATCCAGCCAATGGACAGCACACTCTCCACAGTTGTGTGGAGAGGAGGGACTGACTCTAACATGAACTCTGGTGCCCCCTATTTGACCCTTTCCCCTGGTGAGGAGACCTGGTGGCACTCAGAAGAAGAGTAAGCAGGCTACGAAGATGACCTGATAGGCTGTGATCATATGGTGGGGAGGAGGTCCCCTTCTGTCACAGGCCTAGGAGAGGGGAATAAAGTGAAAGAGGGAAGGAGGGGGAACAGGAAGATACAAGAGAGGGGACAACAATTTAGATGTAATCTGAATAAATTAATTAAAGTTTTTAAAAAGTTACTCTAATTGACCTTCTTTTCCTATAAAGGGACCTAAAGCATACCATAATTCCAAAAATACAGGTAGTTTCAAAACCATCTGTAACGGATGGCGTGCTATAGAGAAAGTGAGAGTGAGCGAAGAAAGACATCAAAACCAAATACACTGTTTGAGACCCACATTGTAAAATGTACACAAGTCTGTATTTACAGAGCATTTACTGCCTAAGCTATGAATGCAGAGCACAAGGGTAAAAACCACACGATGTTCATAGCAGTTGCCCTAAGGTAACAGTGAGAGTGGCCTATTATTTCAGCTTCTCTGCATCACAAGGTCTGAGACACGTGTGGAGTCCCCTTTAAACAGATCCAATCTGAGTCTACACTTGACATTTAACAAAGTTCTTCAAACTTTACAAAATAGGCTGGCAATCAAGACCTCCCTCAAAAAAAAAATTTGAAAATTTGGTCTTCGGGTGAGGGAGGAGCAAGAGAGACCTTCAACTCTGCTCTTGCAGCTTCTTGTCTCTGAAAACCCTGCCTACCCTACCCTGCCTCTTCTCCCAAGCCCTCTGCACGTGACTGAGCTCAGGGACCTAAACCTAGAGTTCTGGCACTGTGTAGTTTTCACAAGCCTTGTGTTGTCATAGGATTGACCCCATACAACAGGCCCCAGCAGTACCGCAACACACTGCTTGCTCTCTTCCTTTTGCTTTTAGACAAGGTCAGACCACACAGAAGAAAGAAAAATGGCCTAGCCCCTGTGGAGGTGATGTCACTGTCAGCCGTGGCTTTGAACTGTCTCCAAAACACAGCTGCAGCTTGACTCTCTTAGTTGGTCCTACACTGCCTAGGAAGGCTCACAGCCACTGTGCTCTGCTTGGGAAACCCTGCACTAACTACTCCTCACCTCTCACTCATAAGAGAACAGGCATCAAATCCTACCAAGAAACCCTAGGAGGACCAACCAGTCACAGCTCTGTTATTGGGCTGCAGGTCCCAAAGGGACTGACTTTTGCATGCCTGTCCACAGGCAGTTCCTGAGGTTAAAAACTGATTTGGAGGCTTTTGAGTGGGAGACAGATAGATTAAACAGAGAGAGAGAGAGAGAGAGAGAGAGAGAGAGAGAGAGAGAGAGATATTGAGAGAGAGAGAGAGAGAGACAGACAGACAGAGACACAGAGATAGAGACACAGTAACAGAGACTGAGACCAAACCCAGACAGTAAGCACCGTAGGGAACCCGTAGGCTGTGTATCTCATCTATAAAAGTAGGCTAAGTAAATAATTATCTGTCTATCTCTAACGGTTTACCTTCATCATAGACTGAACTGGACTTAGAATTACCCAAGAGACACCTCTGGGTATGTCTGTGACGGTACTTGCAGAGAGGTTTAGCGGAGTTCTGGACACCATGCAACTTTACCCACACTCGTGCTCTTACCCCAAGGCTCAGGATAACCACGTGTTCCCACTTAGGAACCAAACCTCCCATCATCTTGTTCTTCTCAGCATCTCCATCTCCCATTCCCACAGTCACACCCCACCTTCCAAGCTTCTCCACCTGTGACCCAGAAATACTCACTGCCTCACAGAAACACAGCAAATACCCCAGCTTTAATGGAATCCGTGTTTTCAAATGAATGACCTTGTGTAACTGGGATCAAGACCACAGCCTGTGCATGGGAAGGGTCATAAGTGCAGCCCCTGCCAACAACTCAACAACCAATCAAAATGCAGCATTGTAGAACCCTGTTCTAATGGATGGCATCTACAGAACAACTCCAGGGCACCTATGGCTCAGGAAGGGTGGTAAGAGCCAAAGGATCAGGGCATTAGCTGCGAGATTCTGTCTCCTTGTAATGTCAGAGCCACACCCATTAAAGTTTCACCAATATGGCTGCCTAAACAAAATATGAACCATAACAACAGACACGCAGAAATGGACAAGAAAAAAAGTCCAGGAAGCCAAAATCCTACACAAGGAACTACAGGCAACTACAGAAGGCTGCGCAAGAACAGCAGAGAGCATCTTCCTAGGGAAGAGCACACTGATTAGTGACCCAGTACCAACTGACCAGCCCTGAAAACACACAGACAAGTGACATGATGCATTCTGAGAAGCTCGTATTCGGGAATATGGAGGTATACACATATACATATATACATTTAACAACAATGAAAAAAGGTCATGAATTTGAAAGTGAGCAAGGACAGTAATACAGGAGGGTTTGGATGGAGGAAAGGGAAGAGAAATAATGTAATCATAATCTCAAATATAAAAGATAAAATCCATATCAACTATAGGCTGCTCCTTCAACTTCTTAAATGCAACAAAAATCATGACTGCCATGCTGCAAAACCCACAAGGTGACAATAAAACACAACAAAAGATCAGTTTCTATTACCAGATCAGATGTAGGATGGGTAAAGGGATCGGAGGGATTGGGTGAAAGCAGGAGAGAGACCCAATGCAAAGCCAACTCGTGTCACACAGCCTGGAGCTGCAAGAACGAATAGACAGACAGCCTCTTCCTCCAGCTCCAAAACGGGAAAAACTGCCCAGAACTGGGCCATTTCATTATGAGGAAGCTCATAACGTCACAGCATCTAAGGAATCCGCGTGGCCTGGGGCCTCTGCTTGCTAGAGCTGGACTGCTCAATCTCTACAGTTGCAACACTTCACATGAGAAGCAGCGCTGTCTGGTCCAGGATGCAGCCTCTCTGCTCTTATACCAACAGACTGCTGTCCAGTGGGACTAGAAACCACTGTGCTAAATCAGGAGCTAGCCCGCTTAACGCAAACACAACTGTGAGGACTGCACTGCTGAGTATCACAAAACACTAAGAGAGAAGGTCTGCCTTGACCAGCTAACTCTGTGCGTTAGTGAAAAGCTTAGGTGCTCTCAACAAAAGATATGCCAAAAGTAAGGTCCAGAAAGTACAGCATCTTCCAGAGCTTTTACGTAACACTGTGGGTGAGGTGCCTGCTCCTTCAGACCAGGGACTTCACTATGACTCAATGGGTAGGAGTGACAAACGCTTACCAAAGTCAGAGCCTGGGGAAACACTGAGCCAATGACGACTTTCTTCACTCCACATGACCAAGCACGTTCCACAAGAATCTACGAGCTTTTTATTCTAAAAGATGAGAATCTGGAACAGTAAGTACCTGAAATAATTAGGACCATACAGATGGGTTCTACACCCCAGCTCCAGCCTCTGTGACCTGCCTCTGTGACCTGCTTCCCTTGTCAGGAGCTGTTCAGGTGACGTAACCAACGCAAGGGCATCAGCATTGTTTGGTACACTAAGCACAAGCAGGTGGCAAGTTCCAATAGTTACATACCTGTTTTACACACGGGACTACTGCAGAACGAAACACACTTGGTGAACATGTGGCAGAGGGTGCCTTCTAACTAGTTTACATGGGGAAAAGACAAAACCCATCCTGTAAAGTGCACGCCAGCCTTTACCTTCATACACAGGGCCAAGGAGAAAGATTATCCCTGATGCTCAATGTCAGAGTAAAAGCAAAATAGAAGCGTTACATTTATACTGCATCGCTTTCCAACTTTTGCTAAATCAAACATTTCTTCAAATTTCTGTCCAAAATCAGCCAAGGCATCATTTCTAGTAAGTGGGATTAAAAAGTTACATAATATAAAATAAAACTTCTAGAAGGTCTACTAACTGCGTGGGAAGCACTCTCTCACACATACCCAAAGCTGGTATGTTTGGAGTTGCTGGTTTGCCTCACAGTTGTCTTCAAGCCACAAGCTACTACAAGTGGCTCAGCCCTTTTGGCAGCAGCACAGGAAACTGCCCTTTTCACCCGGTCTCTCACAAAAAAACGTAGTCAGTTTCCAAGCAAACCCTTCTCCCGAGGGTTCTATGCTTTGTGAAGCCAAATGCATACAACTTCTCAGTTAGCAATGAGAGCCCCAAATATTTTGCATTTTTGTGAAGGAAATTGAAAGCAAGTGATCAGAGACATATGGGCAAAGTTCGTTATTGAATCAGCTCAAAAGTGTGCTACGATAACATCTGAGTTGTATAAAACAGCTGTTTTTGTTTTATACAAATCACCAAGGATGTGACAGGCAGTATGAGAAGCCACTTCCTGCTTAGTAAATCCTTAGAATCCCACTATTCTCAGCCTGCCAGGCTTTATGTTATTAAAAGAGTGGAGTGGGGGTTGTTTTGTTTTTAAAGTCAAGCAACCCACTCACTGTTATCTTCCATTTTAACCTCAAGTTCTGCTACAATCTTACACATCACATAAAGGCATCTGGACAAGTTACAAGGATGAAACTGAAGGTCTTTGTCCTCTTTTTATCCAAGGATGCAGACACCCCACAGATTCCTCCATTTATTTAAGAGGTGAAAGCAGGAGGTGTTAACTTACCCAACAGCTATAAAATATTTAATTTCTAAAAAGAAAGCCAACATTGCCTCTTTAATACAAAATTAAAGACACACCTTTGGAACCAGGAATTCCTTTGTTCCTCATTTGGCTTAAAATTTCACAGACTGATCATTTATTAAAAAGAAAAAGGAGCCAAAATAGTAAAAGGGCACTAAAAAATAAAGTCCAATAGTACTATGTGCTGTGAGAATCAAGTGTCAAAATCCAATTGTGAACAAAACTCATAATTCTTAAAGAAAAACAAGTATCTGGCCAGTAACATACAAGCAATATTTTCTGTATCCAAAGATGATTTATAACTGCAAACAAGTTCCAACAATAATACAAAGGCAGCTTCTCCAAAAATACAGACAATAAAGTGTACAGACACACACACACACACACACACACACACAGACACACACACAGACACACACACACACACACAGACACACCCTCTCTCCTCTCTCTCTCTCTCTCTCTCTCTCTCTCTCTCTCTCTCTCTCTGTAAGTAACTGATTTGATTATACAAGACCTTCTGTCCCTTCTTTCTTTCAGATTGGCCTTGAGCTCACTTTGCAGCCAGCAATGATCCTCCTGCCTCCACCTTCCAAGTACTGGGCTTCAAGACAAGCAGGGCCACAGGCAGCTGCAGGCAAGTGCTGGACACTTATAGCACCTAGGGTTTAAGTACACTAGGCAAGCACTCTACCAAGCCACATCTCTAGACCCCGACCACGACTTTGACCTAATAAAGGACAACTAAAAAAATATTTTCAGAGCTCAGTGTGGGTGTGAATCTAACTTAGCTGACATCAAAACTCACCTTTAAAGAAACTTTCAATTAAAAAACGGAAAACCAGCACTACAGATGACACAAGGAAAAGATCTGGAAGGCAGACCGAGGAATTCCCACTAGGGACTCCACAGAAACAGGACAGCGAGCAGGTGAAAAGGCTCACCTGGTATTTTTAGTAATTTTTCTAATTTTAGTAGATGAACTTCACAGTGGAGCAAAGGGTAGTCATAAACTTTTGAATTCACTGCTTGCCGTGGTGTTCCCAGGAACAGTGGTGACAGTCAGGCTACCATCTCCGTGAACAAGGCAACACCAAGTGACTTCTCATTAGTGCTCAGCAGCTCCTCAGCGTCCTGAGAGTACTGCTATCTAGGGTCTACGAGAGGAGAGGCTGGGCGGGACGGAGGAATCGCTCTGCACTGGAGACTTACTCAGCTGGCCCTAAACACCAGCGGACTAGAGACCACCACTGGACCTCTTCGGCTGACAGTCCACACTCTCACACACCTACTTCAGAGGGCAACTGAGGAGCGGCTGCACAAGGGCATGCAGAGGTCAAAGCACTGAGTTCAACTTTCACACTCATGGCTTTTCCGGCCCTTGTTGGCAAACTTCAGTCTGGGAAACACGAACCTCAGATTTGAGCCAGCTCCGAACGCACTGTGTCTGCATCTGCATTTGCACACGTCACTTAGGCACGTGTGTGTGCTTGTCTGTGTGTCTGTCTGGAAGCTCTGAGTTTGCGTTATGAACCTACATAGCGAACTATGAACATCTGACTTCAGCAGAGCCAGCACTTTCTTGATGATGGTTCCAGCTACAGATGAATCGTCGGCATCTGTGTGCTGCAAAGGTAACAGGGCTGTTTTCAGGGCCACTGCCAATGGGGGACAATCTGCAGCAGCCTGTGCTAAAGAGCCTCCTTGAGAAGGAAGCCACAGTTCCCAAGATGCTCTGCTTCAGCTGCTACAGAATAATGTTGGTTTTTTGCCTTCTTCACTGACTCTTCTTTTCCATTATAGTTTCTCCAGTGAAATCCTTGTTATTTTATAACCACGATTATAAGTAATTCCAAAAGACTGATGGGAAAGACTCCCTGGAAGCCATGGCAGTAAATGTGTGTAACTTCTGAGCATTTGGTGCTTTCTAGTGTTGTCCATTAGCAATTAATACAGAGCACAGACAATTCATCCGGGGACACTCCCAGATTTCAGGCACATTTCCCTTGGACTCATCCTGAAAACACTTATGTAAGCTCTTATCAAGAGAGGGAAGAAAACTCCTGAAGCTAAATTTAAATGTGCACACCGCACCACATTATTCACAGATGAGAGTAGCAGCACCTGATTGCCAACATCTAGAAGTCTAGGCCAGCCCGGGGTACACGGAGAGCCTCTGTCTGAAGACAGGGGAAGGGAAAGCAAATACATCAAGTAATGAAAAAAAGCAGCAAAAAGTAAATTCTGAGGATAATCCTAAGCTCACACTATAGCTCTGTAGACACACACTGAGCATGCATCAATGGTAAAGGCACTCTACCAGTGGGCTGTCACTAGTAGGAGACTCGGCCCTCGACCTCTTCAATAAAAAGCCTAGCATACACGTCTTTACTACAGAGTAAGTCTGCAAGGTAAACAAGTACACCTACTGATGTTTGTTGAAGAAAAAATGAAGTTACTGTAAAAGAACTGACCTGAGAGCCAGAACAGGACCGCTTACTCCTCACAGATGAAGATTCACCACAGAGGAAAAACATCTTACAAAACACTTTAAAACTAACTTATAGGATTATAAGTGGGATTGGAGTAGCTCGGCTGCTTTGATAAGCAGATAAACCATGTGAGACATGCCACTGAAGGCGCACTGCCGTGCTCTGAACATCACTGTTAGGTTCGCGGAATGGTGACTAAGCAGAGGATGACAGCTGTCTCCTGGGTCAGCACAGTTCTCAGTAGCTGCAGCTGGAAACAGTATTTCCATGGGACGTCGCTGCTTTCATACTTTTTATAATTATCACTTTATTCACAGTCCTTGATTTCAGCTTAAGATGATGGCTTTCTATGTCTGTTCGGGCCAATGTTCTTTTTCTTAGCTCCTACATAGTACTCCATCACAAATAAAGCATTCTTTCTGGCTGGGCGTGGCGGTGCACACCGTGATCCCAGCACTCAGGGAGGCAGAAGCTGGCAGATCTCTGTTAAGTTCGAGGCCTGCCCGGTCTGTAAAGAGAGTCCAGGTCAGGCAAGGCTACACAGACAAACCCTGTCTCGAAAAACCTTAAAAAAATAAAATAAAATAAAATTTAAAAAAAAGCACTCTTTCCGTCTACTAATCGGAAGAGTAGCTGTCTCAGGACCACTCCTCCAGTGTCGCCATAGTACACAGGACACGGCTGGCTTTACTTCATAGTCCCAATTTATCTTCTCAGCAGCGGCATATGGCTGCAACCTTCCCTGGCCTCCCTTGGCGCGGTTATGTGTGAGCTGCTGCTGTGACCAGCATCTCCTATGACTAGAGACCTCCACAGGCTCCACGGGCCCTCACCCTTTAGCTTCCCAGTTCTACCTTCTAGGTTTCTGGTCCAAATGTGTTTGCCTTCCTACAACTTAGCAGGCACAAGGGACCCTGTTGTCCTCCGGACACAATGCCTACTGTTGTGGTTACTGCAGGAGGTCTTTCCAGCAGCCAACCTGGTCCCCAGCACCCACTCCACCCCTGTTCCTTCCTTCCCTTCCACAGCTCTCCTCATGGACTCCTCCCTGCCTTCTTCCCCTACATCCTTTAGAACCTCCATGACACACACCAGGCCATAGGCATGGCCACTGTTATCTACTGTGCTCACACTCTAACTTTACAGACAGCCTCGTCCCTCTTGCCAACCACACACTATGTAAGCAGCTAGGCAGGCTAAGTCTGCTATTTCAAGGTTGGACTTACAGTTGCTTCAAGGCTTCCTTTCCCCACTACTTGCAAACCAGAATCACTTGATAAAATCACTGGCTTCAACATCTGAAACGCACTTGGTCTTGACAGTAAGGCTGTAACTAAGTCCCATACTGAACATCACTCAATGCAAACATGTGTTTTAATACTCTCTCATAGGGCCGCGTCCCTATACACCGCTCACTAGGTCTCAGCAGGCCGTTGCCTAGGAAGTCAAACAACCAAGCATTACTTCACATGCCTGCAATGACTGAATGTTTGCCAAAAGGCTACAAGGCCAATATTGAACATAGCCAGTGGGTGATTATGTAATGACTCCATGAGCCCAACAGCAGCGGGACTAGCAGCAGCTCTGAGAAGTTATAGAATGTCGGTTACGTTATCAAAAAGAGAAATTCTTACATGGCTTTAAGCTCTTGCTCTGGTATTTATTGCAACCTAATATTTAAAGATGGCAACCTGCTCATTTGTCTGAAATAAAATGACATATAATCAAAAGGCGTCTGTGTCTTTACTCAACTTTAAGGCCTAACAGTGACCAAACCTTCCCAAGTCACACAAAACATTTAAAACAATTACGACTTTTTAAAATGATTTCTCCTTATTTTTTTAATGTACATTGGTGGTTTTGTCTGATGTATGTTTGTGTAAGGGTGTTGGATCCCCTGGAACTGGGGTTATAGACATTTGTGAGCTGTCATGGGGGTGCTGGGAATTGAAACCGAGTCCTCTGGAACAGCAGTCAGTGCTCTTAACTGCCAGGTCATCTCTCTAGCCCCAATTATGATGATTTTATATGTAATTTCTTAGATAAGTATGCTAAAAATTAGTAATGCCTTATGATAATCGGAAAAAACTTTTATTTACTAAGGGAAAAAATAATCTGTTCATTCAACGAACGTATTTTGATCTCTTCATCAAAACATGAAAACTGAAAGTTAATGAGTTTGACTTCCCCACAGCTTATAAATCATTTAAAACTGTGAGGCCAAGAGTTGTTCTTATACTATTTGAAAGTCAATTAACTTTCTTCTGATAACTTAATTTTAAAGTTTATTAAAAACTTCCATGATTAGAAAACTTCTGAAGAAAACAAGTGAATTTTTTCCTTATAACTTCAATGGTAAGCACCTACTCAAAAACCATACTCACTCACACACACAACAAAAGCCATACACTCACACACAGAACACTTACCAAGATCCTTTCAAAAGATCCAACAAGAAAAAGGCCTCAGCAAATCAGCCGTGAACTCGCCGGCACAGTCCCCACTCGACTTGAGACACTAGGAGGAGTTAGCAGATACACTCATCACGCAGGTTTGCCCTTCATTAGTGCTCTGCACGGAAAGGTTGAGAAAAAACAATGAACACAGCTCATCACCTGTGACATCAGACGTGCTACTTCATCTACGGATAACTACGCACTTGAGTCTCAGAGTACAAACCGCCCGTCAGGTCCTCTAACAAGTATACCCCAAACAGGTCTTTGACGACATGGGCACAAAAAGCAACTTTGTCCCTGTGTCCAGGAGCAATTTTACCTTCAGAGAGTGACTGTTTTGGTGCTGTTGTGGTCACTAAAGGATTAGGTCATGCAATGAATGAGTCCTGGCCTACAATATCGGAATTGGACACTTTAGGTCTCGCTTAGCAGACATTTCTACTCCTCATCACCCAGTCAGTCTAAAGCATCAATGTTCCCAATAGAGAACAATGCTTTCTAAAAATACGGCCTATTCATACAGTATTCTCCTCCCTTATACCTCTTGTTTCCAAAATTCTGGAAACACAAGACTATTTCATTACCTTCCTTCTTTAGCATCTAGCACAAGAAGAAGATGTTATTCAACTAGGACTAAACATAAAAGTTATGTTTGGTTTCTAGAAAAAAATAATAATTAAAAAAAGAAGAAAAAACACTGCCCATCTCAGCTAAGCATGTATGAAAAAAATCACAGTAAATTCTACTAGTACACCTCCAACAAATCCTATGGATAAATACTACACCAGTCATGGCCTATCAAACACTAAATTTACATCTTACAATCCCATTCTATGGAAGTGAGTCTTTAAAACATACATCGAGCTTTTAAATTGCCAAGTTAACTTCAGAAACTGAAAGTCCACTTTCCTTCCATCGGGCTCTGAACACAATTCAAATGCCCAAGAATGTCTTGACTTTACATTTACTTTGGAAACTTAGACACCTGCCATGTTACAGAGCAACTGCCTAAACATTCCAGGGCAGTTATCGGCTACCGAACAGCAGAAAGGGGCCTGCCACAGTCCGCAGCCAGGGTACCACAGCTCAAAGTGTGAGCCAGGATCCCACTGTTTGGAGAAGCTAATCCACCAATGAAATCAGGTTTCGGTTTTAGGGGGCGGGACTGCTGTGTTTCCATGATGCCCTTGAACTCCATACAAGGAGCTTCTGATGAGGATGACAAGAGCATGGCAGTCATCACGAAGGCCTATGGGCTCAGTTATGAACCGTTTGGAGCCCCTTTTGCTTCCTGTTTATCAAAGGTTCAGGGCTTTGTTGAGAGTGACCTGCCAAGACCTGAGGTCTCTATGTTTACAGCCATGAGGCAAGAAGCAACGGCTGTACAATCTGCAGGACGTGGCCCCCTCATCACCACGTGACAGTAAGTCCCCAGCCGTGTGTTGTGTGGCCCTCCTGTTCTCACAACAACCTCTCTAACCTCTGACTCCAAAACAGTTTAACGGCTTACACAGGCACTGCATAAACTGCCTGAACTTTATCAACAGACTTTCTCAATTGACTAAATGGCTAGGATGTGGCTATAGTCTGCCACATCTTCAGAAAGCAGTAAGCCAGTAACAAATTCCTACACATTTCAGATCCCAAATACATCTCTTTAACATGCATTGTCTTAAGTTTGCTTTCAGTTGTGATAAACACCATGGCAAAGACCTGCCTGGCTGGAGGGAAGGATTATTTCCCCTGACACAGGATAGTCCATCAGAAGACGAAGCTAAGACAGGAACTCAAGGCAGGAACGTGGGGGAAGGAGCTGAAGCAGAGACTACAGAAAGTGCTGCTTCCTGGCTTGCTCTTCATGGCTTCCCATACAACCCAGGACCACCCAGGGGTGGCATCACCCACAGTAGGCTGTACCACTGATCAACCATTAATCATAAAATGCCCCACAGATTATGCCCACAGGCCAGTCTGATGGAGCAAATTCCTCAGTGGAGGTTTCCTCTTCCCAGGTGACTCTCCTTTGTATCCAGCAAACACTCCATTTCTAAACAGGCATTTTCTCCAGCACTTACCTCACTACTGAACTATTCTTAACTGAATCATTTATCCATGAGTCATTATATAAAAATCTATATGCAGTCAAACAAAACTACATAGTATTCAAACTATCAATAAATGGAGACCCTCTGCCTAAGGATTCCAAAGACTCTTAACTTATGAATGCTTACAAAATATATCCAGCACGTGGTCACATGCCTATAGTCACAAGACACAAGAGGCTGAAGCAGGGGGCCCATGACAAGACCCTGTCTCAAAAAAAAAAATCAATAAAAATAAAAGTTTATAGAGCACAATAAAGAAGATTAAAATACAGTTCAGGTTGGCCCCAATAGCACTGATCTGTACTCCACACTACGATGAAAACTGGGGTGTGAGGGTTGCAAGTTCAAGACCAGCTTATCCACTTAATGAGACTGTTGTCTCAAAATGAAAATTAAAATAGGGGTAGTTCAGTACTGAAACATTTACCTACCATGTTCACGGCCTACATTCAAAAAATAAATTGATAAAATAAAACAAACTGTAGTCAGGAGGTAAATTAACAGTAGGCATCCTCAAAAAGGCAAAGCGATTGAACTCATGGGGGTAAAAAAAGAAAGAATGAATGGGGGAAAAAATAAACTTCCCTAAATACATAAATGTTCATTTGGAAAATGACTAGAAAAGCAAGCAAAACAGACAAGAATGAAACGATTCTTCTTAAGCCATAATGGAATCTACTCAAGTGATAACAATTGGGTCAAGGCCAGCCAGGACTACACAGTGAGAGCCTGCTGCAAAGGAAAAGCTGATAATTGGAGAGGTGGCACAGCACTTCAGAGCGTGTGTCACACATGTAGAGAGCCCACGTGCAGAGAGCCCACGTTCCACTTCCAGCAGTGTGATTCACAAGCAGTTCCAGGGACCCACACTTTCTTCTGGCCTTTCTGGTTACCAGGCACACATGTGGTACATACACTTGCATGCAGACAAGGAAGCAAACACACACACACACACACACAAATCTTTAAAGCTTATAAACATCATCAAATTATTCAGGAAATGCAAATTAAAACCACAGTAAAGACACTTCCTACCCATCAGGATGGCTGTTCCCTGGGCAGAGGGAGATATAAGTAAAATAAGCGCAGGCACTGATATCAAAGAAAAGGAGTCCTGGTAAAGTGCACACAGAAACACAGCACAGCATGGCCCAGCCTGTGGTCCAGTGGCTTCTCACAGCCTAAGCTTTCTGTCAATCAGCAATCCCACTTTCAGCTTCTGCCCAAGGCTAAAAGCAGAGATTCCAAAACTTGGTCACCTATGCTCAAGCTTCACCCACATTATCCACAATAGCAGAAGCACAGATACAAGACAATGCCAAACAGATACACAGGCAAACAAAATACAGAACGTGTGTGCAATGAAATACTATCCTGTTTCAAATAGAAACAAACACTGACACAGGCTACAAAACAGACGAACCTAGAAAACAGTCAGAATAAGTTAAATAAATCAGATAAAGAACAAGTACACGACTGTCTATATGAAGTGTGCAGAACAGGCAAACTCACAGGTGGAAAGGTAAGATAAGGTTACTCGGGCCAGTGCGGAAGAAGGAGCCATTATTTAATGGAGCACAGTCTACACTGAGGATGAGGGGAAATGCCCCAGCTGCTAAAGTGCTTACTGTACAAACATGAAGGCATGAGCTCTATTCCCAAGGCCCATGGGAAAGAGCTGTAATCTAGAGCTAGGGAGGCAGATGAGGTTCTCTGGGGTGTGCTGACCAGACACTGCAGTTAGTTTCAGGTTCAGTGAGAGAACCTGGTTCAAAGTATAAGAGTGATAGAAGAGGTCACCTGGTAATGACCTCTGGCCTCCACGCACATGTGCACATACCTATACGCATGCCTACATATATACATGGTTATAAGGGCAGAAACACAGACAGAGATGAGAGAGACAGAGATGAAAGACAGAGACAGAGAGAGACAGAGACGAAAGACAGACAGACAGACCCAACATGTATATATGCCACAACAAAAAGAACAAATGTTTCTGCATTCTGGAAATAGTGGCAATTAGTTGTACAACACTGCTTAATACCTGCAAATAAAGGTTAAAGTGGTAACTTATTTTGTTTTACAGAAAAATCTCACTAGTAGCTCAGGCTAACCATGCACCCATGCTGATCTCATTTGCAGTCCCCTACTTCAGCCTCCTCAGTGCTGGGATTACAGGTTGTGTGCTACCAAGGCCAGCCAAAGACAGTACCTCTTGTATATATTTTATATAGGGTTAATGTACCTTTCATATATTTTACCAAAATAAAGATAATATAATTCAAGGGCTAAAATTGACAGTCTCCAACAGTTAACTGAAGACAGCCCAGAAAGTGTTAATGGCCACTAAAACTTTCCTTAGTAAACATGGTGAGCTATAAATCAGCTATGCAGCCTCCAGAAGCACTTTATAAACATAAGCCTGTCTCTCCATAGAGGAAGTGACTTCACTTCCTTCACAAATAAACGGTGACTGTGGTATCTGGTGCTAGCAAACACACTGGGAGGTGAGCAAGAATAAGAGAAACCAACTCAGTGAAAGTTGCAAATGCAGGGAGTTCCCCTCAGTTTTCCAGGTTCGCCAAGGTGCTCTCTACACACTCAGCTCAGCTCGATCACTGAGCCTCCCTCTAAGCCACACCCAGCATTCATTTCGAAATGGCTATTCAAATGTCTTGAAAACTATACATCAAAAATCGCCCTCGAAGTGTGCTCTTGAATCTATGAGGTCCATTCTCAGGGCCCTAATCACTAAAGACTTAGGCTCATACGATATCCCATGAGTTGTTTCAGAAGAACAAAGAACACTAAACACAAACCCTAGGAAATCGATATGCTTAGCCAGCTTAAGGGTTCCCCCTCGCCAACAAGGGAAACAGACTGTTTACACCTAAGTTCATGGCTAGAGGCTATTCACACCTACCTGCACAGCCACAATAGACACACAACTGTCCACATGACCCACACTATCACAGAAGCCATTTGCCAAGCTTAAGCAGCACAGAGTCAGAAGGCGTCGGTACAGTAGACAAGTTGAAATTGCTGGCTGAAGAAAGCATCCTTCCATGGAGGCTACCCAATGAGCACTCTTGCAGGAGACAGCTTAGGTACCTCTTAATGAAGGAAACACCATACGCAACAGTGGCAGTGTACGTCTGGGATGCTACCACAAACTCTGCAGGCAACTAAGTGAAAATCGCATCAAGCACAAAAAGGATTAAAGTCAGAGAGCTGTGCTGCCAACTTAAGTCCACCGAGAGGCATATCTCCTAGATAAAGTCTCTGGTGCATCCTAGGCTGGCACTTCCCCTTCAGCTGTCTTTGCCTCTTCACCAGTGCTTTGACAGTCAAATGTCAGACATCCTTCCAACTGGGGAAGGAAACATGCACTGAGGGATACATACTAGCAACCTGGACACTGTTATCAGGAGCCTTACATCAGTGAAAAACAAGATATCTACATGTAAACAACTACAAACAGGCTCAATGATCCTGGCTCTGACCAGACCTACATCAAACCTAAGCCTGACATTCTAAGACTTGGCCTCTCTAGACCTGGTATCAGTCAGTCTCCTGCAGTGTGGCTGTACGGACAATGAAGTCACCAGCCACAGAAAGCTCTTAAGGCCATCAGCAACAAGTGCAGTTTGTTGCTTACTCCTGCCACAAAACAGAGCGATACTAGAGCCTGTGCTGAGAGAGAAGTGAAGGGCCGCCGGCTGAGTCTTAGAGAACAGCCCAGGTGAAAAGTGAGCAGAGGGTTAGTTACAGCCGGGCTGGAGCTGCTTTTCTTTGGTCATGGCTGCTTGCACTCACTTAAAACCTCAACATCTTAGGTTTCCCATGTGTAAGTTAAAAGGTTCAATTTAAGTACGGCTATAATTTCCTATGGCTCAAAATTCTGTAATCTGTGTGAAAACTAAAAACAGAGATTATGATACAGCTTACTGATGAAGCCAGAGAGAAAGCTCAGAAGCTAAGAGCATTTGCTGCTCGTCCAGAGGACCCAAGTTCAAGTCCCAGCTCCCACAACTGCTCACAAGCACCTGCAACTCCAGCTCCAGGAGATGTAGTCACCTCTTCTGGACTCTGAGGGCACACACACAGCCAGACTGTACAGACATCCACACACATACAAGTAATTTAAAAACACAAATTAAACTCTTTTAAAAAATAAAGTAAAAAGATACAGCTAATAGAACTTCTTCAAACTGAAAAGCCATAGGTGTCCACCAGCCATGGAAAGTCCTACATCTTGAAGAGGGCACCTGGTGAGTAAGGAGAGCGGATATCAACTGCTAACTTTAAATTCTCTGCTCTACAGTAGGACAGCGATGGATCAAATGTGAAGAGCAGCTCAAAAGGCAGGTGGACATAAGATAAACCACAGTGAGCAGAGTAGACCCCAGATGGAAAGTCAGGAATGAGGCTTAAGCAAGGACCAGGAGAGCACTCAATGCAGTGAGGACCAGGAGAGCACTCAATGCAGTGAGCACCAGGAGAGCACTCAATGCAGTGAGGACTAGGAGAGCACTCAATGCAGTGAGCACCAGGAGAGCACTCAATGCAGTGAGGACTAGGAGAGCACTCAATGCAGTGAGCACCAGGAGAGGACTCAATGCAGTGAGCACCAGGAGAGCACTCAATGCAGTGAGGACCAGGAGAGCACTCAATGCAGTGAGCACCAGGAGAGCTCTCAATGCAGTGAGCACCAGGAGAGCACTCAATGCAGTGAGCACCAGGAGAGCACTCAATGCAGTGAGGACTAGGAGAGCTCTCAATGCAGTGAGCACCAGGAGAGCACTCAATGCAGTGAGGACCAGGAGAGCACTCAATGCAGTGAGGACCAGGAGAGCACTCAATGCAGTGAGCACCAGGAGAGCTCTCAATGCAGTGAGGACCAGGAGAGCACTCAATGCAGTGAGCACCAGGAGAGCTCTCAATGCAGTGAGCACCAGGAGAGCACTCAATGCAGTGAGCACCAGGAGAGCACTCAATGCAGTGAGCACCAGGAGAGCACTCAATGCAGTGAGCACCAGGAGAGCACTCAATGCAGTGAGGACTAGGAGAGCACTCAATGCAGTGAGCACCAGGAGAGCACTCAATGCAGTGAGGACCAGGAGAGCACTCAATGCAGTGAGGACCAGGAGAGCACTCAATGCAGTGAGGACCAGAAACGGGAGCCACGGCAGTTTCTCAGTATCTAAGTTCTTGCTCCAACTCTTTAGGTTAAATGGATTCAATCCCATGGATCAGGCCTCATATATCACTTTTCTAATCTTTTTTATAATTTTATTTAATATGCATTGGTGTCAGATTCCCTAGAGTTACAGTTGTGAGCTGCCATGTGGGTGCTGGGAATTACACCCGGATCCTGTGGAAGGGCACCCAGTGCTCTGAAGCGCTGAGTCATCTCTCTAGCCACTCAGTTTCTTCTTAAAGCTTTTCTCTCTTGCTAGTCTAGTATCCTCTAATTCTAAGATTCTGATACCTTCTCTCTTTTAAAATCTCCCAGATGGCCGGGCATGGTGGTGCACGCCTTTAATCCCAGCACTCGTGAGGCAGAGGCAGGAGGATCGCTGTGAGTTTGAGGCCAGTCTGGTCTACAAAGTGAGTTCAGGACAACCAAGGCTACACAGAGAGACCTTATCTCGAAAAACTTAAAAAAAAAAAATTTAATTTTTAAAAATAAGATAAAATCCCCAGATGATTCTAACATCGCTAGGATTGAAGGTCACTGCCTAAACAGGAAATCCTAAACAGTTGCAACTAATAGGACATCGATTAGGCCAGAAGTGATAGGATGGGATTCTAGGGTGCTACTGAGATGAAATGAGTTGACGATGAAAAAGGCGACCTTCGCATGGAGGGGTACAGGAAAGAGGTGGGGAGAGCTGAGTCAGCATCTACCCAGCTCCACTTGTCCACTCCAGAACCTACGTCAAATTCAGTCACAAGTCAATCCACACTGCCACCAGCACTCAAAGGTTTCTACACAGTAAAAGGAGCATGCAAGCCAGTGTGAGTACTCACTTATTCCAGCAAGAAAAGAAAATTAACAGTATACGCTGGACTTTTCATCAGTGTGTCAAACACCACACATAAACAAAACATAAGCTAGCAAGGTTTCAGAGGTTTGGTGCACTATGGCCATGAAAGCATGCGTGGCAAGCAGTTCACACCACGGCGCCCAAGAAGCAGAGAGGAAGAGGACTGAGAAACAGGCCAGCTTGTCCTGGTACCTACTCCTCCATCTCCTAAGTTTCTGCCGCCTCTCAGAACAGTGCCTCCGGCTGGGGGCCAAGCACTCACTCATAAACCTGTAGGCGACATTTACATTCAAAACATAATATAATCTGAACTTCATTAATTAAGCTTGCATTTCATTTACTAGTTTTCATTCATTCCATAAGCACCCAGAGAGGCTTTAACACACGCCAATCACTGACAGCATGCAGAAGTACGGTTGCTGCTCTGGAATAAGGCAGTAACTAAAAAGCCGGCACACTCAGCATCTTAAAACCGAGCCTGGTAGATATTGTTCAGATCTTGGAGTGAGAAAAATGGCAGCAGTGTTAAGCCTACTTGTGGGAATCAGAAATTACTCATTTAAAAAGGAACAAGAACTGGGGGGAAATTGGCTACAAAGTATATAAATCTTTCAAGAAATAGAACTTAGAAAAGTCTCAACTACTAATTTTTTTCCTTTTATTTTTTTATTTTTGAAACAGGGTTTTTCTCTGTGTACCCTTGGCTGTCCTGGACTCACTTTGTAGACCAGGCTGGCCTCAAACTCACAGCGATCCACCTGCCTCTGCCTCCCGAGTGCTGGGATTAAAAGGCGTGCGCCACCACCGCCTGGCCTAATTTTTTTCTTAAACAGATCTCACACTGTAGTTCAGGTTGGCCTCAAACTTGCAGCAATCCTCAGGCCTCAGTATCTATAGTGCTAAGATCATAAACCTCCAGCCTTAATAAAAATAATTTCCTTTTTACGAAATGTTATTTGTTTTTATAGTTTAAAAACTGAAAGGACTGAGAAGCTCACCGGTAAAATGTTTGCATTGCTTAAGGAGCCGAACCGAGTTCAATCTCCCAAACCAAACCGAGCCAACATTTTAAAAGGGAAAAGGCCAGCGATGGTTTCCACTTGTAATCTCTGCACTGAGGTAGTGAAAACACTGCATTGCTAAAACTTCCTGGTGAGCCAGACTAACCTGCACGACAGTGAGAGAGCCTGTCTCATTTAAAAAAAAAAAAAAAAAGGTAAATACTTGAGGAACACACCCAAGGCTCCACAAGTGTTCCTGTACACACACACACACACACACACACACACACACACACACACATCACATACACATATGTACACACAAATGCACACACACACACACACACACACAAATTTCAAGATATAAGACAGAAAACTTTCAGCAAGCATTTCCAAAGAATAATGGTTACATCAGAAATAATCGGGTTTCTTATGTGTTTGTTTGCTTTGCTATTTTTGTACGACAAATACTTTTTATTTTTTGGTTGTGAGCCATTAACCAAAAAAGCATTTCTTACATAAAAATTAAAGTTGAAAAAGCAATCAAATAAACAGTATCTTCTATGCTGGGCCACTGTTATAGCAATGTACGCAGATATTCATTTTATTTTAACTCTTAATTTACTGGCCTGAATTGGGTTTTAAGACATTTTACCATAAGTACCCTCTGTAAGATGGCTTACATCCATTGTGTGGTAACGGGCAAACAGCTGCCATTCAACCTACAGACACTTGTATTTGCACATAAGAAAGACCATGTCCTTGCAAAGGCCAGTGCTACACAGCTGAAATTGCGCTTATTCACAATTCATCGATGTTATGACTGTGAAGGGAATAACCAAGTATCAGATTATTCTAGATGCTGCGGCACCTGGAACAGTCATGGAAGAGCATCATCTGCTGGAAACAACAGTACGCCGCGGGTTCTGCAGAGTGTGCAGTCTTAAATATTGTTTAAGTGTTGGTTCTTTCCAAAATACGTTTCCCACAGTTACAAAAATAATGTTATATTTTACAAACCTGCCATAACCTAAAAGTATAAAGAGGAATATTTCCAACTAAAATACAGTGTGGCTTTTTTATTTCTCTAAAACTTAACTCACTGGAGAATAAACACAGAATTCTGTTACATTACTTTCTCCTCTTGAAAAAGAAATGGCTTTTCAAAGTACAGCATTTGGTTTGTATTAGTATGCTATGCAGCTGTATCGCCTGCACTGCTGCCCAACATGTAGCGTGTGCTCTATGCAGCTGCATCGCCTGCACTGCTGCCCAACATGTAGTGTGTGCTCTATGCAGCTGCATCGCCTGCACTGCTGCCCAAAATGTAGTGTGTGCTCTATGCAGCTGCATCACCTGCACTGCTGCCCAACATGTAGTGTGTGCTCTATGCAGCTGCATCGCCTGCACTGCTGCCCAACATGTAGTGTGTGTTCTATGCAGCTGCATTGCCTGCACTGCTGCCCAACATGTAGCGTGTGCTCTATGCAGCTGCATCACCTGCACTGCTGCCCAACATGTAGTGTGTGCTCTATGCAGCTGTATCGCCTGCACTGCTGTCCAACATGTAATGTGTGCTCTATGCAGCTGTATCGCCTGCACTGCTGCCCAAAATGTAGTGTGTGCTCTATGCAGCTGTATCGCCTGCACTGCTGTCCAACATGTAATGTATGCTCTATGCAGCTGTATCGCCTGCACTGCTGCCCAAAATGTAGTACATGTTCAAAGTTATTTAGAAGCTGGAACCTCCTGTTTAATACTTAACAAGAGAACCATGATGGTGACTATGGTGAGAACAAGGGTAAACCACGCCCTGTTTATTCTGGAAAAGAAAGTCCACAAAACTAAAAAGAACTATGTGCTTACAGGATAAATGTGCACCAAACTGTACTGTAGGAAAAGAAAAGGAAATTTATAAACCAACCTGGGTTTTTAATGTCAGATCCTCTCTTCCCCAGTGGTTTGGAAACATGATGCATTCATGAAGACTGCATTCAGTTACTGATCAGTCCTTCACAAACTCATACCTTTCAACTCCTAATGCGACCTGTTTACTCAAATCAGAGGAAACAGGGCTGTCTGCAGGAAACTCCCAGCAGTCTATTAATCCTGCACGACAAGGTTAGCATCCAGAGAGAATGCTGAGCTATGCTTTAGGATGAACTAAAAGGCAGAGGTTAGCATACAAATCCCTCCTCGCTTCCTCTGAGGATGGACTTTGTGACTCTGAAGTACACGGGAACTCTCACATCTACACATTGAATCTGTGGCCCGGAAAGCTAAGAGGATATGGAACAAATTATGACATCTAAGTCAAAATCTAACAATACACAAACTCTGGAGATATTCTGTTCCAATAATGACTAAACAGCAAAACATTTTAAGTGTTAAAAGATACAAACCACACAGAAAGAGGCCTTCGGATGCGTCTTTCACTTTCTTAAGTGCTGGTGACTTAGTATCAGCTCTCTTATCTCACAGAATTTTCTTTATATCACAGATCATTTTGTATTATAGCTATTGAAGACTGGATGCTATTCTCAAAAAAAAAATTATCTTTAAATAACCTCATTCCTTTTTTCCCCAAAATTTAATACGGTTCAGTAAAAAAGACAGAGATAGTTTGAAAGGACTCAAAATGTGAAAATGGTACAAAAACTGGCCAAGCACAGTGCAATCGGGCAGAGAGCAAGACCCTGGTTCAGGAGGAAAAAAATGTCTGAGTGTAACACCTTGAAATCCACTGAACAGAGAAAAATCCTTAAATCAGTGAAGATTCTCAAAAGAGAAACAGACTGCATTAGCTTCCCACTGCTGCTAGTAAGGACAAAAGGCTAGTTGAGCGCACAGGGTCAAAGGTCTCAGTCCACGGTGAGTTGTGGGCAGCTTGGCAAGGCCTATGGGCAATACAAATCATCCTGGTGGGAAGAGCGAAGCCCAGCAAGGCAGCCAGGAGCAGACAGAAGGGCTGAGATCCCAGCACGCCTCAACCGGGTCCCATATCCTGACCACTCGCTCTCCTCTCACATGCCACAGGCTGTAGAAATCTTTACACACGCGCATTCAGGGACATTTAAGGCCCACAACTTTTTCTAATTAACACAGAAAAAAGAAACAGGCCTAACATTAAGCTCCCTTCCAAACTGCAGTAAAGCAGAAACTTGAACATTTATCCTGCATTTCCACTGATAAAGAAAAGCCATATCCTGCCACACTGATAAAGAAAAGCTACTTAGCAAAGAGAAAGCAAATAAATTTAAGGGAATAAAAACTGTAAATACCAGGGCTGCAGAGCTGGCTCAGCTGAACAGCACTCGCTGCTCTTGCACAGGACAGTGGGAGAGAGGAGCTCACAGCCACCTGTACCTCAAGTCCAAGGGGATCTGAACCTTCTGCCTTCCACAGGCAGCACATACACTTACATGGACGCAAAACACTCAGACATAAAAGTAAACCTTTTACTGATTAAATCCCATCTCAGGATATACAGCTGCAGTGCTGTGAACCAAGTAAAAGTCGTGAGACAGAACTAGCAAAAAAAATACCAGAGATAAAGATCTCACTCTGTGCCACAAGTCTGACAACAAATGGAGCAGGGAAAGACTGCAATGGAAGGCAGTGTAACCCCGCCCATCTCCATCCAATGGAAGGCAGTGTAACCCCGCCCATCTCCATCCAATGGAAGGCAGTGTAATCCCGCCCATCTGCATCCAATGGAAGGCAGTGTAACCCCGCCCATCTGCATCCAATAGAAGGCAGTGTAACCCCACCCATCTCCATCCAATGGAAGGCAGTGTAACCCCGCCCATCTGCATCAGACAGAAGGGGGTGGGGTGAAGGCACAGACATCCACTACTGCCTATTTCTGTATCTGAAAAGTTCCACTAAAATACACAGGGTGAGGAGGGATGAAAAGGGATGGAAGGAAGGAGAGAAGGAGGGAAGGAGGGGAGGGGAGGAAGGTTGGGTACAAATGTCCCTCAGAGACTCACTGCAGACATTTATTTGATTTCCTTACACATATAGATTACTCTCTAACTCGTCATCTCCTCACTTTAAACCTTTTACTTCCAACTACCAAGAAAAAAGAGGGAGAAACAAATGTAATTAAGGAAACTTGCTTAGTGGATGGGAAATTTAAGCAACAAAACTGGACCATTTCTGTCAGGGTGTGAGAAAATCAGGAGGGCGTAACTGGAGCGTCTCACAGACCTGAAGTCACATCTGTGTCCTCAAGACTATGCACTGTGCTCTCCCTTTGCTTTTTAGAGCAAAGCTAGACAGGAAACTCTTGAGTAATTTGCCTGTCTGTGCTGTCTGCAGGAGATTTACCTTCTCAAATCTGTCAGTTTTTACGGGAACTGTGGGTTAGGCTGATTTCAGAACACAACGGCATCGCAGCATCCTTACAGTTGGCTTGGAATGCTCCCTGAATGATACTAAGAAACAACAAAACCAGAAGGCTGAGGAGAAGGCCCACAAGAGGGCTGGCTGCTCTTCCAGAGGACCGAGGTTTGTTCACAGCACCCACACTGTAGCTCACAACTGTCTAACTCCAGCCTCAGAGAACTCAACACCATCTCCTGGCCTCCACAGTCACTGACTGCACACATGTGATGAACAGACATACATGCAGTCAAAACACCCATACACATAAAATAAACATTGGGGGGAAAAAAGAGAGAAAATGGGGCTGGAGAGACCGCTTAATGAGTCAGAGGTCACCTCAGAGGACCTGGGTTCGGTCCTCAGCACCCACACGGCAGCTTGCAACCTGCTGTAACCAGGTTACCAACCAACCATGTACATGGTACAGAAACATACATGTAGGCAAAACATTCATACATATTAACAACAACAATAATAATAAACTTCAAAATTTTAAAGAAACTATAAAACAAAATATTGAGAAAAAAATGAACTGGAAACTGATTTTTTTTTTTTAACTTGTGCTCATTCTTACCAACTACAAGGAACAGAGAAGCCAAGATGAGAATGGCACCACAAGAACTGTGGGAATGCTTCAGAAAACGCAGCCCATCCCTTCAAACAGGTGACTGTAAGGAAGCAGAGCCTGAAAGTTAAAGAAAACTGAGGAGAATGATTACTAACCAGTGTGTGGGTCTAGCGTATACTCTGATTCACACAGTACAAACATAAGCCAGATATGGTGGCACATCTGTAGTCACAGCTCTCAGGGTGCTCAAGCAGTGTCTCAAAGGTCTAACTTCCAGCAGAGCTGACAAATTAGGCCACTAATCTCGCCCTGTGCTCAATGCCAAGCATCACCTGCTATCCATGACATCTCCATGCCTTCAGAACCAGCAGCGCCTGGTGACTCTTATGCTGCCGCCATGAAATGCACTCTTGGTCACCTCCGCACTACCCTTCTGTGGGAAATACTTGCAGACTTATGATCCTCAGTGATGCTGGTCTCTTTTACCCACTGCTACTTTATTGGCCCCACTAATCAGCATCAACTATGCTGGTCTATTGCTAATCACAGTTGATTCCTCAGCACCAGCTCACTGGAACCACAGATTCTTAATTCAAAATGCCACATAAATGGCCCTGCTGGCATCTTTTCTTCCTTCTGAGACTGAAAACCACACTGTTATTGTCTGCACTGCTCTCAACAGTCCCTTCCAAGCTCCAACAGAACATTCTACTGAGCTCTGAGCACGCAATGGCTTTTGTAGCCCAAAATTCAATTGCCATAACAATCCTCCCAAAAACACACAGTCAGGTCTGTCATAGTAAACCCCACTCATGGTACCAATTTCCATCTTAACTAGGGTTTCTGCTGCTGTGATAAAACACCATCACCCAAATCAACTTGGGGTGAAAAGGTTTTACTCCACCTTACAACCTGTATGTAGTCCATCACCCAAGGCAGTCTGGGCAGGGACTCCTCTAGGAAGGAACCTGGAGCAGAGGTTCTAGAGAGGAATCTAGAGAGAAGTCATGAAAGAACACTGCCTGCTGGTTTGTTCCATCTGCTTTCTTTTTTTTAAGATTTATTTATGTATTTTCATATATGAGTGCTCTATCTGCAAATACACCTGCATGCCAGAAGAAGCCATAAAATACCAGTATAGATAGTTTTGAGGCACCACGTGGTTGCTGGGAATTGAACTCAGGACCTCTGGAAGAGCAGACAGTGCTCTTAACCACTAAGCCACCTCTCCAGCCCCTCCATCTGCTTTCTTACATACTTCCAGGACCACCTTCCAGAGGTGCCTCAATGGGCTGGCTTTCCTACAGCAATCACTAATTAGAAAATGCCCCACAGGCTGGCCCACAGGCCCATCTGGTGGAGACATATTCCCAAACGACTTCAGCCTGTGTTAAGTTGACATAAGCACAAGCTAACACAGCCAGGTAAGCACCTTCATTTGTCTTTGCTGGGATTACTGGACACCTGACATATAGCTGGCCAATAAGAACTGGGAAACCTACACTGGCAATGTTAAAGAGAAATATTTTTCTCAATAACTAACACCAAAGACACAATGAGACATTAGCTGCATTCATTCTTTTGAATGTCAGCATGTGTAAACACTTGAGAGTTACAGAAGCATTTTTTTGCTCACTGCTGACTGTCTACCTAACATGCACTGATGTGCTCAGTGCCTACTGTCTACCTGATATGCACTGATGTGCTCACTGCCTACTGTCTACCTGACATGTTCTGATGTGCTCACTGCTGACTGTCTACCTGACGTGTTCTGATGTGCTCACTGCTGACTGTCAACCTGATGTGTTCTGATGTGGTTGATGCTGTCAACTTGACATGCACTGATGTGGTTGATGCTGTCAACCTGACATGTTCTGATGTGGTTGATGCTGACTGTCTACCTGATGTGCACTGATGTGCTCACTGTTGACTGTCAACTTGACAGGGTCTGGAATCAACTAGAAGATGAACGAGTGCACAAAGGGAGCTCTGAAGTTCACAGAGGTGAGCAGACCCAGCCTAGACGTGGCAGCATCGTCCCATGGGCTGGGATCCTAGACTGTGTAATGCAGAGTGAGCAAGCTGAGCACAAGCATCCATCACTCTCTGCTTCCCGAAGATGCAGTGCCCCTGCTGCTATAGTGACTGCAACCTCAAACCATGGCTAAAAACACCATTCCTTTCTTAAAATAAATTTAGGAATTGTAAATGGTTTCAGCAGTTGAGAGCAATGGCTGTTATTCCAGAGGGCCCATGTTCAATTCCCAGCACCCATATGGCGGCTCACAACCATCTACTTCCAGTTCCAAGGGACCTGATGCCGCCTACTGATTTCCACAGGTAGCAATTATGCCTGTAGTGCACAGCATATGCAGGCAAAATACCCATGCACGTAAAATAAAATAATGCCATTTTAAAGAACTTGAGAGAGAGTCTTATCCAAAACAGGAGCAAGGGAGTGGGGGGTGGGGGAGTGGGGGAGCAAGTGAGGTGGCCCTGAGGGTAAAGCCCTTTCCATGAGAGCCTGGCAATACACACTAACATTTCAGAACCCAACGGGCAAGGAGACGGCTCCACAAAGTTGTCCTCTGACCTGTAACCCTGAGTGTCCCCTCCCCCCCCTCTTAGTAATAATGACGATGATACTAATAATTTTACACCAAGAAAGATGGGGTGGGAATAATAAGGTAACAGAATTCATCCGGCTCATTCTCAGTTTGTACTGAAGTTTTTTCATGAAATGTGTAATTGGAGACACTCAACAACTCATTTCTGGCAAAGTTTGTGCTGTCCACCTATGTTGAAATATGAGATGCACACTTCTCAAGTTTCCCTATAGACATCTGCAAATCCATAGGAGACTGAATCAGCATTTCCAACTGCCATGTGTGGGCTACCAGGAGATGGCTCAACAGGTCCAGGCACCTGATGCCAAGCCTGACAAACTGCTGTCAATCTCCTACAACCTGGATGGTAGAAGGAGAAATCTGACTCCTGAAAGCTGTCCTCTGACCTTCACATACATGCTGTAGCGTGCGCACATGCATGCACAAACACACACACAAAATCACTAATCACAACAGCCAAGAAGCAGTAACTACAGGTTATTTTCAAAAGTTTAAAGAACAGAATTTAAATGTTTCATCATAAAGAAATGTTTGAGATAGATAAAGTGAACACAAATCAAATATTACACAATATACACAGGTATCAAAGTACCACCTGAAAACTCAAAAATGTGTCCAATACTTATGGAATTTTCTGAGGTTGTTATGAGACAGAATCTCACGCAGTCTGGCCTAGAACTCATGACACTCCTGCCTCCGCCTCCTGAACAGTGGGATGACAGGCCTATGCCAGCACGCTCACTGTACCGCAGTGCTGAGGACTAAACAGAACACCAGAACATCAGGCAAACACTGACAGAGACTCATATACAGCCCAACACACTAGGCAAGCACTACTGGCAGGCCAGCCACGCATCAGTTAAAAGACAGACCAGTCAATCCTGGGCGTGGTGGTGCAACCTCAGCACTGCAGGAAAGATAAAGGCATCTCTGTCACTTCGAGATGGTCTACACAGCAAGCTCCAGGGACACATGACGAGAGTTTATGTCAAAAGTAATTGTAATAAATTTAAATTTAAATTTATAATAAATTTAAAATAGAAATTTTAGTGGGAGCAGGTGGTGGAGGCGAACACCTTCAACCCCAGCACTCAGGAGGCAGAGGCAGCTGGACTTCTGATTTCAAGGTCAGCCTGGTCTACATAGTGAGTTCCATGACAACCCGGGCTCCACCAGGAAACCGTGTCTCAAAAAACTAAATGGATGGATGGATGGATGGATGACAGATAGATAGACAAACAGACAGGTAGGTAGATTGATGAAAGATAGATAATCGATTCATTAGTGGGAAAATTATATTGCCTAAGAGTCAATGTTAAGATTCCAGAGACCACCACCAAACTGCCTTCCACTAAACCATTTTTCCAAAGTTGCTATAATGATACTATGAAAACTTTATCAAGTATTTTACCAAAAATTAATGGGTCACAAGTGCGTAAACCAGGACTACCTTCACCACATGAGGCACCGAAGAGAGACCAGACGCTAGAAGCAACACTTGTCCCCTCCACTGGCCTCAGTAATCAGTGCCCTGAGACTGGCACATGGGCTACACTCACTTTCTACCTTCTTCTTTCAGAAGAAAGCGGCCGGAAATAGCATGTAATTACCTGTCCTGTGAAAATTCTAAACACTCAGGACAAACTCCTGTGAAAGTCTGCAGCACTGGCCAACCACTGCCTATGTTCCTAACTCATCTGCCACGGCCTCCACTGAAGACACAGGTTCTCAGCAGCCACTGCTGCCTTCAACTGCCTTCACCAGGTCTTTATGACTCATCAATATTCCAAAGGGAACCCACATTCCATGCAGATGCAGGGGCGGGGACAAGAGAGGGTCAGGAAGGAAGGGACAGAGGTGTTTGTCCTGCTTCTCTAGGATACGGAATGTTACTATATGAACACGGGTTATGATATCTCTCTCTCTCTCTCTCTCTCTCTCTCTCTCTCTCTCACACACACACACACACACACACACACACACACACACACACACACACACACACACATATATTCGGGTGTGCAACATAAAGGTAAAAGGGAAACTATTCGAGAAACAGAAAGGGCCAGGTCAGGGTAAGGATGTGAGGAAGGTAGTAAGGCGTCAGGATACATGATATATTTAAAGACAATATGTGATCAAGGTGCTTCAATAAAAATACCTACAAAACCCATGACATTTCACAGTGGAAGCAGCTAATCACTGTCTAAGCTGGAAGAAAAAGGGGAGTGGGGATAAAAACAAAGTAGGATGATATATTTACACGAAAGGTCACAATGAAATCCATTACCTTGTTATGTGAACTAAAAAAGAAAAAGAATTAAATCTATTTTAAAGGTAGACAGGTAGAAGACACACGAAGGGCCTCAACTATAGGATTTCTCCCACAAAAATCAGTTCCTACCACATTGAGTTACTATCAGGACTCAACAGTAAATGTTAGTCAAAATACAATGCCAGGCACATAGGAAATGTCTAGCAACTCCAACTGTCAGTACATTATAATCCAATGCCTGTACTAAGAGACCACAATTATGTGCCACAAAGTGTAAACCAAAATTAAATTATTCTCAACATAAAAATCCCACTTATTAGTTATGGGAGGCACCGCAATATCAGAGACTGTCAGCTGTGGCTATGCTGCCAATAAGCACCTGATTTCAAAGCCATGGTCAGTGGTTTAGGTTGGTTGTTAATTGTTTGTTTCATTGGGGGGGGGCAGTATTTTGAGACAGGGTTTCTCTGTGTAGCCCTGACTGTCCTAGACTCACTCTGTAGACCAGGCTGGCCTTGAACTCGCAGAGATCCCCTGCTGGGATTAAAAGCGTGTGTGACCGTGCCTAGCCCATGGTCAGTGTTTCAAGTCATACACTGCTTCCCAGGCTGCCGACAGTCAAACATAAACATAACAATTTTGACAAAGAAAGAAAAGTATCTCACTACTTTTAGTTCTCACATGAACCATAGAACAACAAAGGGCAGAAAGGAAGAAAAAGGAAAAAATACATAAAATAAATACAAGTGAAGGCAGCAGGAGAATATATATAAACATCATCCTAAGAATATACTAAAAGCCAGGAACAGCAGTGCACACTTGATCGCAGCACTCGGGAGGCAGAAGCGAGAGGATCTCAGTGAGCGTGAGGCCTGCCTAATGCACACAGCAATTCCAGGCCAGCCAAAGCTGCATGGAGACCCTGTCTCAAAGAGAAAAATGCACGACAATTAGATCTCTCAACTCCGTCTCAGTGACCATTCAGAATGTCTGTCACAGTTTACTTGTGTGCTGTGGCGTCTCTTCGCTAGTGCTAGCTGACACATGCACAACACTATACTCAGACAAACCTGCTTTCAGTGACAAGCATAATACTCAGATATTTATTTCAAACACATGGCAAGTACATATGTTCTAAATGAACTACTTACTCAAAAAGGAATCAGTTATGCACACGGACCTCAGACACCAGGTCCTGTACTACAGTGCAGAACAGCGCTCCCACACTGCTAACACAAGAAACTATATGATGTTCAGGATTTGCTTCAGAACATGATGGGTGCGCTGTGGCGAGAGTCAAGACATACAGCCAACACTTGCCAGCCCAGCCCTGCTAGCTGCTGAAGCCACGAGGGCACACGGGCTCTCTCTTACTGCTCTCTCTACTTAGGAACACACTGGAGACTTCCCAACGCACAAAAAGGAAGCAGCAGGGCATGTCGGCCCATGGCTTAAATCCCAGCACTGGAGAAGTGAGAACAGAACAGGGGGTTCAAAGCCAGCCTCAGCCAGAAACCAACCTACATGATATGAGACTCTGTCTCAGCAAAAGACTTCACTTTTCCGTAACTGATAATGGCATGGTGGGAACTTAGAAAATAAAAAATAACACCGGATACACACACACACACACACACACACACACACACACACACACTCACAATGGCTTCAATAAATTACAAACACATATACAAAGGAAAGAGTCCTTAAAAACTGAGCCATCTTCCGCGGCTGTCCCGTGTGCTGCACAGAGCACTTAACACGCAGGTCACAATTTACAGGATGGTCTGGACTCCGCCCGCAAGTCTTTTAACTTCAGTTCATAGCACCAGAGATGAAAGTGAACTGGCACCATGCAGGCAGGCGCCACATCTGCACGGCACATGCACAATCGCCGGCCCTTTTCAGGGCTGCAGAAGTTACGGATGCCCTCCACAGACCTCATCCTGCTTCCTGTTTCCTGTTTCAAGGTGGGGGCGCTCAGGGAGAAACCAGGGCTTTCACATTCCCATGCGTGCCTAATTTAAAACAGACACGCATGGCATTAGGAAAATTAAGACGTGAGCTTTACTGATGTTGATTTTAATGGCCATGATCCAAAAGCAGTTCTGGCTTCAAGTGCATAGGGAGATCTTGATTTCTTTTTTAGACAAGCTCAAGTCATTACTTGGCTCCTCAAGTTTTCCTGCATATAATTTTTACCTACTTTAAGAGTGAGAAAGTTTTTCTTTTCTTCATTAAGAGAAGTGAGTTAAAAAAAACTTTTCCAGGAAGATGTTCATTTAGCTGCTTTTCTTTCTACTGCAGGAGCAATTACGCGGAGAGCGCCAGAAGAAGGAAAGGATTATCAGAATAAATGTAGGCTCCCAAGCCCCGGCTGACTACATGTACTGTCTAGATACAACCAGGGCCACATCTGCCTTTCCAACACTTCTGAAAGCATTTGGCATCATTTTCCAATAACCCCCACAGGACTAGACGACTTCCTTGTTTTTTCAGTAGTATTTCAAAACCTTGACACATTTATGGAGCTATTTTTGGAAGCCCTTGGTCTGTCTACCTTCAGGGTTCATGATGCAAATATATAAAAGCTACACGACATCCCTTTAGCTACAAAACTTGGCAGGCTTCCTGGGTGTCCAAGAAAACTCCAATTAGCTACTTTATGAACAGCCAAAGCGTACAATGGAGAAGGAACAACTCTGAACACAGGAGACTGGCCATGCCTGCTCAACTGCTAAGTGAATTCCATTAACCTCTTCCGGGCTGGCTTTTCTTACCTGTGAAATCTACTGAACAGAACTTTTTTTTAAAAATTAAAATTTAAAAAAATCTTAAAAGTCAAATCACAAAATATTCTAAAGATTTCTCCTGGAAAAAAAATAATCTTTAAAAGTAATAGATATTTTTTAAAGGAATAAAAGCAGCATGTGGGTGCACCTATAACCCCAGGACCAGAAGAGCAAGTCAGGAGACCTGAGCTGCGTAAGGAGACCCTGTGGGAAAGGAGCTAAGGGGAGCAGAATTCTGCCAGAGTCCATAGACAACTCTACACTGTTACCAAAAGAAAAGGACTATATAGAAGCATGGCCAAAGAAATCTTTCTTGAAACCTACCCCGTGTGATTTTTTTTGAAGGGTTTTGTTTTTATTTGAAGTGAGGTCTCATGTAGCCAAATCTAGCCTAGAGCACACTATGAAGCACAAGATGACCTTGACCTGACTCCTGCTTCCAAATGGAATCATCAGCACGTGCCTCCATGCCTTGCCTCCTTTTTTCTTTTTTCTTTTTCTTTTTTTTTTTTTCTGAGCAGAACCAAGGGCTTCACTAGTCAACCGTTCTATGGATGGGTTAAGCTCAGCCTGCAGTGTATTTCTAACTCCAGTAATAGATACAAATCTGCGCTCCTATTTTATAATTTCTCTAAATCCTGCATTAACTATTTAATGTCTGTACATCCACATTTAGGCTAAGTAATAGAGATGAAGTAAGAGATGGAGATGCTGTATATTTTCTGGTGCACATCTGCATGCAGCCAATCCAACCAAGCTTAAGAAGATTCTCCTGTGTCACACCTCGGTCACTTAGCACACCGCTGCATTTCAGGGAGACACTGGTCTATCTAGCACCTGCAATATCTTCTCAGAAAAGAATACAGCATTTGAATTTCTAAGCCTCTGAAACCAACTGGGCAACCTAACATGAAGCACACCCCCCCCACAGCCATTAGCTCACTCTAGATAGTGCAGCCATCCCTACCCTCCAACTGTCTCACCATCCACAAAACCCATCCACAAAAACCCTTAACATCCATATTCACATTACCATAAAACCTACTACTACTTACACCTTACCTAGCAATGAAGATTTTTCACTTGACAGTACAATTATTCTAGTCCCCAAATAATATTTATATATGGTACTTCGTGTCAGTTTAAAGGCAGGCATCTTAATAATTTACTATCATTTCTTTTTGTTTTGTTGTTGTTGTTGTTGTTGTTGTTTGTTTTCAAGACAAGATTTCTCTGTGTAGCATTGGCCGCCCTGGACTCATTTTGTAGACCCGGCTGGCCTCAAACTCACAGCGACCTGCCTGCCTCTGCCTCCTGAGTGCTAGGACCAAGGGCGTGCGCCACCACGCCCAGTAAAGGCTCTCATTTCTGAAAGGTACATTTTCATTAAATCTGTTGCCACTGTGTTTGATTAAATTTACCTAAGCTATATAACACTTAAGCTTATACTGAACTAATCCTTGACCAACACAGGAAACATATCTGTGTGGTACAAATAACAAGCTTCCTGACCTCTTTCAAGGAAGAGCTCTTCTGTTCAATCAGTCACTACTTGAATTTTTTTATCTGCTCTTACACATAACTGAAGTCAGTATATGAAATAGAAAAAGAAATAGCTTTATTATGGATGCAGTAACTACGTTAAGTACCACAATAATACTGTGAATTTTATTTTTTAATCAACATAAAACCCTAAATCCAGACAACTGGACATAGATTAATCTCTACTTCCCTCCTGAGCAACCTAACAGGAAGAAAACAAAACAAACCTAGCAAACAAGAGAAGCTCAGGGTTGGGCAGTGCACACCTTTAGTCTTAGGAGCCTGAAGCAGAACTAACTGAGAGAGAGTTCGGGGCTAGCCTGGGCTAAGACCTGATCTCGAAACAAAACAAATGGTGGAAAGGGCAGAAGAAATGACGCACAGAGTGTAGGAAGTGGAAAGGAGAGCAGATTTCAAAGCACCTGACTCTGCTTTAATGGGCCCAAAAAGAACTGATGGCTGAAGTCCTAGGCACCTTAGGCTTGCAACACCAGGGACCCGGGCAGCCTGACAGGGAGCTAAATAGAGATCTCTGAGGCTGCAAAATATGCCTTGATGCTCTGAGGGGCAGTCAGCGCTAACTCAGAATCCTGTACCAGCCAGACTGTAAAACCATCAACTGAGAATGGGAGGCTTAAATTGACCTCCCACTTACACTCTCTGGAACAACAGCTAGCTGAGTTCATGGGAAATCAGAGTTACAACAAAAGACTGATACACAGCACAGGAGACACAGAACCCAGGAAGAAAAGATGGTAAAAAAAAAAAAAATTATCAAACTATAGTTAGCTATTCAGAGGTTCCAGAAATAAAAAGTCTAAGATAACAGCAGGACCACAGAGGATAGGGGAGGGGGCTGAAGGGGCAATCAGTAGAGTGCTTGCTGTACAAGCCTGAAGATCTATGTTCAATCCCCAGCACCCACACAAAAATCCAGACCTGGTGACACGCACTTACTATCCCAGCACGGAGAGACAGGTGGCTCGCTAAAGCTCCCTTGGTCAGTCTGGTCTAATGCACAAGCTCAGGACAAAGAGCAAGACTCTCTCCACAAAGTGGACCACAACTCCTGAGAACACCCACAGCTGACCTCTGCTTACACACACACACACACACACACACACACACACACACACACATACACACACACATACACACACACACACACATACACACAACACATACACACACACACATACACACACACACACACACATACACACACACACACACACACACACACTGAGAAATTATTTTATGCCTGAGGCTAACTATAGGAATTTTGTAGCTTCCAGCATAGCTGTTCTAAAAGCTGATACCAAGAAAACCAAACAATGAGACAAAAGCAAAACAATGTGGATGATCCAAGTATTTTTACAAGTAAAATCAAAACACTCTATATGGCTCATCTTTCTCAGTTAACAAATAGAAAAAGAGGGGGTGGGTCTGCATGAAACAAGAGTGGACAGACATCAGCAAGATCGCAAAGGCTTCTCAAGTGTTGTTCCCACACTGAAACATCCACTGAAACAACCAGTCATGCACAGAAAGACATCCCCGCATGAGCCGAGAGACCCAGACAGTGGCTGTGAAATGTCTGTGAAGCCAAGCTCTTGATTCCCAAAAAGTCCTGTTCCCTTAAGAAAATACACAGACTTTAACAAATAATAAAATGAAAAGTATTTCATCATTTTTTCAAGTCAAGAAACATGAAAACTGTGTTTCTTAGAGACCAAACACGAGAAAACAAAGTCAGAAGCATTGACAGCAGTGGCCTCTGGGATCTGAAAGCTGTCACACAGAGTTAGGGCACTGCTCCGTCTCCTGTTTCCCTTGTATTCCTAATTCATGCCTCACTGTCAAAACCATGCGAACACACTCTAGGGTGTGACACTTCCACTGTAGTTAAATAACAAAAAGCATAAAACCACATGAGAGAAAAAACTGGCTGGGAAAGGGAGAAGTCCACACTTGACTGTAACTTTTCATACTCTGGGACACTTTGCTGGTGTTGGAAAGAAGGTGAGGAGCATTACATGAAGGGCAAGATGAAGGCCATTCTGTACTTGAGTGTGGCGCTGGCGCTCTGTGGTGCGCTGGGTGAGCATGCAGCCCTGGGTTCACTCACAACAACCTAAGTAAGAATCACACAGCCCCAAGTACTGCTCAGCATGGCACACATGCTACTCAGTGTGCCATGCTCACACCTTAGGGACGACACAAGGGGCACAGAAGCCAGCCAGGAAAGTCAGGTGCTGAAGATGCCAACAAACAACCTGCAAAATGAAGTCCAGTTTTTAGGCCCAGCATCAAGTAACAAGTAATTACTGGCCCCAGCCCACAAGTACACTGGGTTCTCAGCCCTGACCCTCACCTGTAGAGTGAGCTGCACACAACACTAACACTTATGAACACAGTGCAGAGAGTTTTCCTCGGTTTTAGTTTGTTTTCTGGGGCTTGCTCTTCTCTTTCTTTTCTAATGTGCCACTGTGGATGCTTCTAGCCCTGATCACTTACATATAGAAAAAAGGCAGCCCCTTAGGCCACAGGAACCTGACCAAGCTGTGACAGCACAGGAGCTGGCAGGCCATAGACCAGGAAGATGACTCAGTGGGTAAAGGTGCTTGCAACCAAACCTGACGACCCAAGTTCAACCCTGAAGCCCATAAACTGCCCTCTACCCTCCACAGTGCTCTGTGGCACATGCAAGCCTACACACATAATCATCAACGCACACAGAAACTAAATAAAGGTTAAAAAAAAAAACAGCAACAGGTATCAAATAAAAGCCTGCACCTATGGAATAATCTTGCAGAACTAGCCAAGAGGGAGGGAATTAGGTCATTTTTCTAGATCTAATTACAAATCAAAGAAAATAGAGGGCACGAGAATAGGTTAACTACAACAGGACAGATGAGAATGGATTCAAGCTGTGCTTAGCACACAGGACATTCAATTAAGTTTCTTCAACAAATAAACTACATAAAAGAGTCTGAGACCAGGCTGAACTACAAAAGGAGTTTGAGCCCATGTGGGGTTACAGAGTGAGGCCCTGTCTCAATACCTCCCACTTGAAAACTAAAAAACACTTAAGATTGTAGGCCTTGGTGCTGAAGAGATGGCTCAGCAGTTAAGAGGCCATCCTGCTCTGGCCCAGCATCTCCGACTGGATCACAGCGCTGACATCAGGTGGCACACGACCACCTGTACCTCCAGCTCCAGGGACTGTTACAACATCTTCTGGCCTCCAACAATACCCATGAGCACCGTGCACATACTAACATGCAGGCATGCACACACATCAAAATGCACTAAATAAAAACAAATTTAAAGAAGAAAAAATGGGGAATCAAGGCCTTAATGCTGACAAATCGACAACTTGGTGGCTTTAAGAGACAATCAACGTAATGTTGATATTCCAACTAACATTATAAAACAGTGTTTTGTCACCTAAAACTGAAAATGAAGCGAAAGTCACAATTAAAACATCACCGTGGCTTTTCAAGGGCCAGAACTGAAACTCAACAGGTAGAGTTCAAGAGGCCCTAGGTTTGACCCAGCACCACATAAATCAGGGGTAGTGGCTACTGGAAAGGCGGAGGCAGGAGGATCAGAGGCTCAAGTTCATCTTAGGCTACGGGGTGAGCCTAGGATACAGGAGACCTTGTCTCAAAAAGAAGATAAAGAAAACAGGACTTAATTCACATATCAAGCTGCTGCCTCAAAATTCAAGCTTCGGTTGCTCCATTCTTTGATTGGAACATCTGGTAATCATCAAATGCCCAAATAACTGGAGATGCGAGAGGTGGTCAGACTTGGTTGATGAGCATTTCCACAGGCTATACCCACTGTGTTCTCTAGCCTCTAGAAGTCATGTGACCCTGCCCCTTCTCAGCACTTAGAAGGTAAACCAGCACTGCCTGCCTAGATAAGCTTCCGCTTCCTCTCTCTTCCTCAAGACACTGCCATTCCTAGGACCTCAAGTGGAAGTGTTTTGCAGTTTCTGAGTCTGAACTGATGAGCTGGTCTTAATGAGACAGAAAGGATGAGACAAAAAAAAAAAGTCAACTTAAAAAAAAAAGTCACTTTAAAATGCCAAATACTATATAAATAAATCAGGACCAGCTGTGGGCAACGGAAGTCTAAAACTAAGCTTTAGAGAATGAGCTGGTTGCAGTGGCGCACACCTTTAATCCCAGCACTCAGGGAGGCAGAGACAGGAGGATCTCTGTGAGTCAAGGCCAGCCTGGTCTACGAAGTGAGCCCACATCAGCCAAGGCTTCACAGAGAAATCATGCCTCAAGAAAGGGGGGGCGGGGAGAGCTTTAGAGAATGAAGCAAATTGTTTAACATAAATGAGGAAGTCTGGAACAGACCAGAAGGGAACACATCCGTAAGTTACTACAGCTTACTGCACACTGGGCATTAATTACCCATGACCTTGACGGTGACCCGAAAGTAATGCTTTAGAGAGAGAGAGAGAGAGAGAGAGAGGCAAGAGCTGACTGCTGGCCCAAGAGAAAGGAAAGCCCCACTGCCAGCCACACTCGCTTGGAGGGCACACACACCCAGGTGCTCCTCACCTTTCCTTTCTTTCTTTCTTTTTTTTTTTCTTCTTCTGTTGTTTTCTTTGTTTGTTTGTTTGAGGCAGCCCTGGCTGTTCTGGACTCACTTTGTAGACCAGGCTGGCCTCAAACTCACAGAGATCCACCTGCCTCTGCCTCCCGAGTGCTGGGATTAAAGGCGTGCGCCACCACCACCCGGCTTGGTCCTCGCCTTTCAACTGCCATTTAATAAACGGAGGCTAAACTCAGTAGTCAGTTCACCCAACACAAATGAAATGGTGTAGGGAAAAGTTTCTCGGCCTGTGGGGCACAAGTCCCAGGTCCTGCATATCAGACATTTGCATCACCATGCATAACCACAGCTAAACTACAGTTATGAAGCAGCAATGCAGTAATTTTATGGTGGGCGGGGGATCACTACAACATGAGGAGCTGTATTAAAGGGTCCCAGTTATTAGGAGGGTTGAGAAGCACTGGTCTAGAGGTAACATGAAAAGGAAAGGGGGGAAACTGAGACAAGAAAGGGTTACCATAAAAAAACGCAAGCTCTGCCTGGCTGACAGTCCTTCCGATAGAACCGTGTGGACCCAGAGTTGCCACCATCCTCCAATGTTCCCAACCAAAATTAAAGTATCTGTTAGATTTCTGGTTTCATAACATTGGCAGATAGTTTAAAGTTAAACACTGTACTGGGTGAATGAAGAGATGTCTGCTGGTGTATTTCACACATAAGACAATGTACTAGATGGGCAAGGTCAAGTCAAAAGTTTTGTACAAGTTCAAATTTTCTAAATATACTGTCTTAAAGTTTTAAAAAGGCATTTCAGCCATAAGAAATCCCAACCTCATATCAGACTCTACTCCCACACAGATAACTGGTTCCTGGTGACAGCTGGAAATGTGCTTCCTCTAATAAGCACCTCGCTGGGTCTTTCCATGCCTAACAATTCTCATAGCCAGACACTCTGTGAAGCACTTTATAAACATTGCTCATTTAACTCTCGTATCACTCTATGAAATAGGTATGACTTTTTATACACACACATGGGGGGGGGAGAGGGGCGGGCCATTAAAAAAACAGCTTTATGAAATATTTCACCCAAAGTCCTGGGAGAGTAGCAGCCCAAATAGCATGACCTTCTTGGTGGCCCTCTCTAATCACAAACTCTACCACCAGAAATGTGTAAGGAAACAAGAGCAGCCATTAAACCACAGGTAAGGACACACGTGGCTAAGACTGGCTATCAGAATTCAGTTTCACCCTGACAACAGCACAAAGGGGGTTGACTAAAGAAGTCAATGGAAAGGAAGTAAGTACAATCAGGCAGGGGAAGGGAAAAAAAAGTGACAAAGTACAAGACTATAACAAAAGACATATAACAGACTGTCTCTGAAGACTTTGATTTCCTAACCTCAAACAAATATGACCATGCTTGTGGTAAAGCTCTTGGGATCTAGATTCAATAGCACAGGGAGAAGGCAGACTCTCTGTGGTGTTGCCGAGGCAACGGACCCTGAGTATAGTGTGTGCATAGGCTGCTACAACTCCTTTTCCCCCCGTAGTTGAAGTAAGCTTGTTGAAATAAGCATCATAGTAAGTGGGCGTTTTGCTGGTTGTTTAAACTCTTTAAAAAAAAACATTAAGAACTCGGTCTGGGATGTAGCTCAGCTGTCCAGTGCACACACTAGGTCAACCCCAGCAGCAAATGAGCTGAGCGCTCCACATTTTGTCTTTCTTTGTGTCTCCCTCACCTCTCAACCTCTTCACGCACTCATTCACTCAAACATGACTCTTACTGAAGTCTGAGGCCTACCCCAACCACCCCACTCTCACTAACCTCCCCATCCTCAAGTCAAGAGTGTGAACTAAATCATGTCTAAGCTTCCTTCTGACCAAGTCTGGGCTGGGAGGGGGAGCTGTGTATGGGGAGGGGAGGGTGTTCTTAAGTAGCCTCTTTGGATAAGAGGGGAGGGACAAAGCACGGTGGCAAAACATAAGTCACACTTGAATGTCTTCACTACTGAGATGTGTAGGCACGCTAGTTGAAGATCAGTGGGTGTAAAACAAATGAGTGAACTCGGCTTGGCTGCTCCGACACTGATGGGTTCAGTGACAGAGATCTGGAGACCCGAATTAAGGGTTTGAAAAACATGACTAGATGGTTGATAACTAGACCTATAGCCATTTTTAAGCCACCTTACAGGATGCTAAATAAAAAACATGCTAAAATGAAAAATAAAATCAGTTATTTGAATGAAACATACTTAATGGCACTGAGATCATTAAATTAACTCCATTTCTATTCTGTAAGGGGAAATAACAGAAGAATATGAATAAACTGGTAGACTATAAAGATCTAATTTAGTATCTGAGATGACCTGAAAAAGGGAAATTCAGAAAACATCTTGTTTTTCAGAAAAATTCTATTTATAATAAATGCTATTCCTCAAACCAAGAAAGGGGTGTGTAGATGATTTTCCATCCTAAACACGGAAAACGCCCACCTAGCAAACCGACACAGATCCAAAGAGTCATAAAAACAAGAGGGAACTGTGTCCAGCGCTTTTTAAAGCAAGTCTTCCTTACTCTTTACATGATGTTTCTACATAAGCTATAACCAATCTCTATGAAGCTTTCTAGGCACACAACCGGAATCCCAGCATTTACAAGACGCAGACAATAGGACCAAAAGTTCAAAACCAACCTTGCTCTCATAGTAGGGTCAATTCCATCCTGAACTACATGAGACCCTGAGTGGTGGTGGTGTTTTGTTTATTTGTTTTAAGACAGGGTCTTTCTATATAGGCCTGGCTGTCCTGGAACTCAATATGTAGGCCAGGCTGGCCTTGAACTCACAGAAATCTGCCTGCCTCTCCCTCCCCTAGTGCTGGGGTTAAAGGGGTGCACCACCGGACCAGTGGCAACTCCGTTTTATTGTTTTGTTTTTGTTTTTGTTTTTAAATAGGCTCAAGAAGGCTGGAAAGATGGCTCAGCAATCAAGAGCACTTGCTGCTCTTGCAGAGGATCCAGGCTTGATTTCCAGCAGCCACAGGGCTTACAACTGCCTGTATCTCCAGCTCAAACAGAAGCAGGCACCCTCTGTTGGCCTGGGTGAATAGCAGGCACCCATGTGGTGCACATACATGCATGTAGGCAAAATAATCACACACATAGACTAAAATAAACCTTTAAAATATATACCAAAGGAAAAAGGTTCAGTGAATTGATTTTTCAACTGCTACGTATATGAAAGTTCCCCATCTATCAAGTATATGTAAAATGTGTTATATATGTGTGTGTGTGTGTGTGTGTGTGTGTGTGTGTGTGTACTCCTTTCTATCTCATATAAAATATACCTACTTTATAGAAAAATTACCCCAAAAAATGTTTTACCAATTTTTTCTAGATATATTAGAAGTAGATTATTTATTTTCTTTCTGGCTTTCTCAAAACTCTAAGCAACGACACCACTCCTAGGTGCTGTAGCGGCTGACACGCAGCACCTATTCCATCTTAGATTTTAGTCTGGGACGCTGCCCAGACAGACGAATGATAGAAATCTTATAAATATCAAGTTACTGGTTCATGCCAAAACACGGCACTCCCAAAGGATGCTCTGTCTACACTCAGTGAAGGAATGGTGCACAAACCCCCTATTTATTCAGGTCTTCCAAAGAAGCTAGAAATGTTTGCGTGTGGAGGGGATGACAGGGAACAGGGCTAAGAGCAGATTTGCTGACTCCTAGAAGTTCAGCCTTGAGATTCCAAGATTCTATAAAAGAGCAGTAAGTTAGGGTTTCGCTAGTATTTGCTGGCTATGGAAGCCAGAATAAACATTTACTCGAGGCATTTAAATCTGTAAGAATACCCAGTGGTTAGAGGTACAGCAACTCCAATCTTGGGGGGAGGGGAGGAAAAAAAAAAAAAACCCAAGCAAGTCCTTTGGAAATGTTTCTAAATAAAGGTGGGGTGGAGGAGACAGGCACGTCTCCTTTGTTTTCTCCAATAAACAATACAGACTTCAGAAAGGCGCCATGCCAACTGGTGGTATAGATCTCTAGAAACTTCTGCTGCCTTGTTTAAAACAACAGTCAGCAATTCATCCTCTAAATAATGTCTACCCACATCTATCTCAGTTCAAGTAGAGAAAAGGCCCATGCTCTACTGTGGAAACAGAAACGAAAATCAAACCTCCCACTACATAAAATATGAAGCCCACATTCCTCAATAAAATGGCAGCTTTTCCAGGTCACTAGCCACAGCACTGTGGAGTGGTGGCTCGGGGCAGAACTAAATGCTAAGCTTAACTACTTGGAATTGCTAGTTACAGAGAAATTTCACCAATAAATATTTTGGTTGAAGACTACTTTCTCATCTTCCTAAGTATTTTTAGTTGAAAGTGTGCGGTTGGGTAGCCCACGTGGATATGGCCCTGATTTTTTTCCAAGAATCTATTTTTTACATTCTGGTCACTGGTTAGGTTTTCTAAACTCAATTCTTTAGAACTGGTAATTTGGGAAGGGCAGACCACAAGAACATTACACGACAAAGCAGAAGACACCAGGCTCGCCAGCTCAGGTCAGCAAAGCTAAGCTAGACGCTTGAGTCCTCACAAGCCTAAAGATGGGTCTCTCAGGACCAGACGCCCATAACATGAGCAAAATGTCCTAAGCCCATGTCTCAAAGCACAGCAAGGCTTCTGAGTTTCCTTATTTTTCTATCTGCACTTATTTTGGGGTGCATGGTGGGCCTCCATTCACATGCTTCCCCTAAAGCTCAAATAGGCTTCTTTCTAATTGGACCCAAAAAAAAAAAATCAGATTTCTGAATATCCGTAACCAATTATTGGGAAACAGCCCACACCAGTTTACATTTCTTACACAAAACACCGAACATGCCACTGAAAATCTATTAAGATGAGTAATGTTAAATAGTGCCCTGCTTCTCTGTGTAGCCTTGGTTGGTCTGGACTCTCTTTGTAGACCAGGCTGGCCTCGAACTCATAGAGATCCGCCTGCCTCTGCCTCCGGAGTGCTGGGATTAAAGGCATGTGCCACCACGAGGGCTGGTGGCTTTGTACACTGTGCCCTGCTTTTACTAGAAGTAAATGATTGAAGAACTGTTAGGACCAGGTCTTTCTCAAAAGAGGGATGTTTTAAAAAGAAGAGAAACCGTCCTCTCCTATTAATGAGCCGCCTCCTGTTCTCAGCAGGTAGGTTTGCACACAAAACCACTACCGACTTCAGTGGGAATTCTGCTGAGAAGTGAGTAAGACAGGATAGACAGATAGATAAAATTAGGCAAAATCCACTCGATTACTCTCTGCCATCGCTACTCCTCCACTTTGCCAACAGGCTACAGAGAGTACACACCTGAGGTTTGATGGTGGCTCTCAAACTAAACTGTAGAAATGATCACCCTAGCCCAGAGAGGTGACACAGCCTCTCTCTCTAAAAGTTACGTCACACCAACAGCCTGAGGAGAGGCTTGCTGGAGCTCTCCAAGCCCCAGGATTCCACTGCAAGGCAGCCCCACCAGTGGCTTCTCATAGCTGGAGCCTGCACACAAACCGAATAGCAGAGAGAGAAACCTGTACAAATATTGAGAATCCCTAAACATCACCTCCCACAGGCCGGAAACGGATCAACTTTCCCTCAAATCCCCGGGGATGTCTGACAGGGTAGGCTAAAATGCTGTGAATGCTGTGTTATACGCCAATAAGGTAATGTACTCCCACAGAAGAATATGAAAAACAGAGATAAAGGGCTGAAGAAAAATGAATGGAAAAAACTGTGTCAGTTTTTGTTTGGTTTTTTTTTTTTTAGCTAGTCACATCAACAAGAACATAATGCCCTTGCACACCCAGACATTTCACACGCAAGTTAGTTCAAGAAACAGAAAAACCTTCATTCTGAAAGGGGAAAATATTTGTACACTGCACCTAAGTTCCATCTTCCCGACCACTCACCGAGGGACCTTAAAATACAGACATCGCTGTAATAAGGGATGGAGAGATTTACTGAAGGGCTTCCTCATTTTGTACCCAAGGCTCCACACTCAGACCACTCCCCAAAATTACACACTGTAGGCAATAGCTCTTCTAACCTCACCACCCCGCCCCCGCGCCCAAAAAAGAAAAAAAGAAAGAAAGAAAAAGGGAAAAAAAAACTTGGCCCCGCCAGAGGCTGGCATCTGGGGACACTTAGTGACTAAGGTCCACCGCAGACGTCTGGGGTCGGGGATGGGGGGTCCCCGGACGCCAATCTCAACGCCACCGGCTCCGTTATTTCCTCCATGCCCTGCAGCTCCCCTAAATTGCTCCCATCCCTTGGCTGCCAGCAGAGGAGAAAAGGAAGCCATCGGCGGTTGGATGGCCTGGTGTCGGAGCTGGAAGGCTCGCCGCAGAAAACGTGCGTGCGTGCCCGCAGCTCCCAGACCCCGCAGTCCCGAGGCTAGGGCGGAGGGTCGCCCGCGTGGGCCGGACCTGCGGTGCGCGTGGAGTAGGGGGCGGCGGCGCCCTCCAGGGCTCCGGCAGAGCCCACGAGCGCCACGGGCCCGCGTCCGGAGACCCCGAGCCGTGCTCCCCGGGAGGGCGCCGCCGCGACCGAGGCCCCCCCAGTACCCCGCACCCAGGATGGAGCTGCCGCGAACCTCAGTCGCGGCTCACCGGGACCGGGACGCGTGACTCTTGAGAACGGCGCGTCTGTCCTCGGCTTAGAAGGGAGCAGGGCCCACGGCCGCCCCCTCCCCCGCCCGGGATGGCCGTCCCGGGCTTCCTGCCGGGGTCGGCTTCCCGCCTGCAGCCTGCTGGGACGCCGCCCGCCACCCCCGCAGCCCGCTCGCCTCCTTACCCCGACACCGCCCCTCTCGAGTTTGCTCGCCCCGGGACGAGTCCCGCTTCAGTCCCGGCCGCCGGCCCTCCGCGCTCGCCGTCCGCCTCCACCCTCCGCTAGGTTTCAAATTGAAATTCCCTGGCTGGGACCGTCAGAGAGCTCGCCGCGCAGGCCCCGCCCCGACCCAGCGGAAGCCCCGCCCCTCTCCCCGAGCCCGGCACGCCCCGGGCGCGGAAACCCCCACGGGCAGGCCACGCCCCCCCCGCGGGCAGACCACGCCCACGGCGCCGGCTGGCGTGGGCTGGGGGTGGAGGGCCGTCCGGAGGAATTCGAGCTGCTCCCAGGCTGAGTGCTCCGCAGCCGGGGCGCGCTTCGCCCTCGGAGCGACCCTGAAGATGGTGACAGCCCGTGCGTGTGTGTGAGGCGTTCTTTCTGAGAATCCTGGCCTTAAATGCCCTCTCAACTTCTGAAAGTTCTTTCTTCAGAGTGCTTTCACTGACTAAACCTTCACTGGGTGCCTATTTCGTGGTAGACGGTAGAGCAGGTCCAGGAAAGCGAATAAGGAAAGCTGGGTCCCCCTTCAGTCTGCAGTGAAAGAAGTGCTTTCACAGGAAAGGCTTGAAAAGAAACCATTTATTTCCTCCTGTGGGAGAGGCAGGAGAGATTGGGCAAACCCCCGTGGAGGAGAGAAGCGAGATACTCAGCCTTAAGTGTCAGGATTTCTCCAGGAGCAGGATTGAGAACCTGGGTTACAAAGAAATGAGGCAGTGTCTAATATATATGACATGCAAAAGTTACTATATATATAGTGAGATCATGGAAAGTTTTGCACACGCGTAGATAGCGTCTCCCCTGGGTCTTTTGTGCAATTAGACTTCTACTTAGTTCATCTTTTCTGAGCGTTGCATGTCAAACTGTCAAGAATGTCAGTCAGTTCCCTGCCTCCAGCATCTGCGCCCAAGTCGGTTTCTTCCTCCTACCTCTAATAAAACCACCTTTGCCAGAGTCACCTTTTCTTTCCTAAACATCATAAAATTAACAATATCAGATGAACCCTCAACAGCAACATGGATGATACTTTCCAGGTAACACACATTCGTGTATTTTATCAGTTGGTCCTCACCATAACTATGAAGAAGGTGGCTACACCAAAAGGAAAAGAGTTGGGGAAATAAGCAGCTTGCTGAAATCATGCTTGTAAATAATAAAGCTATTGCAGTGATGGCTAGCATTTGTTGCGTGCCTGGAACTCAAAGTAAGTTAGTTGACTGCAGTACAGACACTAAGTACACAAGGTAAATTTGGTAAGGTATGTATCACGTACTGTAGTCCTGATTACATATATTTCTAATAAAGAAGAGCTAGGAATCAGTGTCCATACTCTGTTGCAGTGAGGAAATAACTTAGAAGAGTTGCTTGCTTATGGCGCCCTAGGTTTTTGTCCATGGTCCCTCAACCCTGTGCTTTGGGTTGGTGTCAAGGCATCATGGCAGAAAGCACATGAAACAAATCTTCTTACCTCATGGAAGCTGAGAAGCAAAAGCGGGGAGACCTGAGTCCTAACACACCCTCCAATGACATACACCCCGTGACCCAACTTCCTGCATCAGGCCTGACATGCAAAAGTTCCCCCTCATCAACTGGGGACCAAGCCTGTCAGCACATGAGCTTCAGGGAAAGACTTAAGTCCTGGGCCACAGAGGCAGCAACCATAAAACTGACGAAACAAGCTTCAAGATTCATCATCTTCCCAGACCTTGAAACCAAATATTTGTGATTTTTATTCCATATTAAGAATAAGAGGGGCTGGAGAAAATGCTCAGCAGTTAAGAGCACTGGCTACTCTTCCAGAGGGCACAGGTTCAATTCCCAGCACCCACATGGCAGCTCACAACCGTCTTTAACTCCTGTAACTCCCTCACACATAAACATACAGGGCAGGCAAAACATCAATGTTTATAAAATAAATAATTTTTTTTAAAGAATAAGACATACAAGCTGTTTTCATTTTTGTTGAGACACACATTCACTGTGTTGACAAGGCTGGCCTAGAGTTCCTGGATTCAGGAGGTCTTCCTACCACATGCCACAACATTGAACTTAATCATGTCAGTTTCGGGGCCCATGAAACCTTGATCCAGACAGCTGTAGAGATGGCATGATGGTGTTTAAGAGTCCTGCTGTGCAACTGTAACCACAGGACCTAAATTCAGACCCCAACATCCAGGCAAGAAGCCAGGCAGAATGTCCCAGGTGCTTATAACCCTAGCATGGTGGGGGTGGAACCTGAGGGATCAGTGAGGCTGATCTACTACCAGCCTCAGCCAAAACACCAAAGGGCCTATGGAGCTCAAAGAAACCCTGCCTCAAAGGAATGAAGCCGAAAAATGATAGGACGACTGACACCCCTCTTGGGGGTGTCAACTATAGGCAAATGGTTTTTAAAATACCAATGCAAACTTGTAAAAAGGAACATACATATTAATAATAAAATATAATGTTATTATAGAAAAGATGCTAATATACTATTCTCTGCCTCACTGTGTGAATCATTTCTGCATGCTCTTGTTTTTCAGGGGGGGAGAGGTTGAGACACGGTATTGAGCTCCTGGGTAGCTGTTCTGGATAGTTTTATGTCAACTTGACAAAAGGTAGTGTTAGAAGAGGAAACCTCAATTAAGGAAAATGCCCCCATCAGATCAGCCTGTTTACAAGCCTGTGGTACATTTTCCTGATTGATGACTGGTATGTATGGGAGGGCTCAGCTCAATGTGGGCAGGGCCATCCCTGGGCTGGCAGTCCTGAGTGCTATTAAAAGCAAAACAACAAACAAACAGACCAACAAAATCAACTGACTAAGAGCCTGGTGGTGTTGGTGCACACCTTTAATCCTAGCATTCTGGAGTAAAGGACAGGAAGATCTGATCTACAGACCGAGTCCAGGACAGCAAGAGCTACACAGAGAAGCCCTGTCTCAAAACGAGAGAGAGAGAGAGAGAGAGAGAGAGAGAGAGAGAGAGACAGAGAGAGACAGAGAGAGACAGAGAGAGACAGAGACAGAGACACAGAGACAGACAGAGAAAAGAAGAAGAAGAAGAAGAAGAAGAAGAAGAAGAAGAAGAAGAAGAAGAAGAAGAAAGAAAGAAAGAAAGTGAAAAGTGCAGAGCTAACATTTCAATTATGACAGCAATAGAAAGCTCTCTGAGACGGCAGCCCACACTGGCCTTGAGTTTGCTATGTGGTAAAGGGCTACCTCCATTTCTCACAAGTTGGAAGTACAGGCACGTGCCGCTGTACCAAGCACTATGCCACTTTTTAAAGAATATTAATGAGATAATTACATCCACAAATGGCTCTTTTTGATGTGGGAACCAAAAAGATTTAGCTTGAAGAAAAGATTTAAAGGTTATTACTAAATATGTAAAGGTGTGTATTGTGAAAAAAGGGGAGAGGAAAAAGAGAGAAAGAGGAGAGAGAGAGAGAGAGAGAGAGAGAGAGAGAGAGAACAAACTGGACTCTACTTAGTAGAAAATAAGCATTCCATCCTTTCTTTTTCTTTGGAAATTTCATATATGCATATAACATCTTTTCATCAAAACCACATCCCATTCCCTCCCTCAAACTCCTCTCCTAATTGCCCACTGACACTTTTCTCTCCCAATGTCATAGCCTCTCCTTAAAAAATAACTAATTTATTTATGTGTGAGTGTTCTGCCTGCATGCATGCCTCTGGACTATGTGCATGCAGTACACACAGAGGTCAGAAAAAGGTGTTAAATCCACTGGGATTGGAGTTACAAGTAGCTATAAGCTGCCCCGTAGGTACTAGGAGTTGAACCCAGGTCTTCTGGGAGAGCAGCCAATACTTTTACCCACCTGGCATCTATCTCTCTAGCCTCATGGGCTCTCTCTGTCTCTCTGTCTCTGTCTCTGTCTCTGTCTCTGTCTCTCTCTCTCTCTCTCTCTCTCTCTCTCTCTCTCTCTCTCTCTCTTTCTCTCTCTCATTCTCTCATCTTGAAGCTACTAGGTGCACTTAGTTATGCCAGTGCATGTGCACAGGCAAAAGGCCATCTACTAGTCAATAGAGATGAGGCTGCCAGGCCAGTACCAGATTGATTTCTCCACGTCCTATGAATATGGTGTCTGCCGCAATAGAGCCTTATCATCAGATTCAGACGGATAACTGTCCTGCTTGGTTTTTGCTATCAACTTGGCATAACTGAGAAACTCCGGAAGAGGAACTCTCAACTGAAGAACTGCCCAGATCATACTGTCCCAGGACCACGTCTGTCTTGACTCAACGGTAGACATGGGAGAGCTCAGCCCACTGTGGAGGATAGCCTTAGGCAAATGGCCCTGAGCTAGGTGACTGTGAACCGAAGAGCTAGCTAGTGAGCAGCATTCCTCCATGGTCTCTGCTTCGGTTCTTGGTTCCAGGTTCCTCATTTGAGTTCCTGTCCTGACTTTTCTTGGTGATGTACCGTTACAGGGAAGTAGAATCTGGTTTGTTTTTTTTTTTTAAGTTACCTTTGGTCATAGAGTTTATTACAGCAACAGAAAAGCGAACTAAAGCAAAAACAAAGAGCTGTGGTGACCGAGTGTAGTACTTGAGGCTCTGTGGGACTCCAGTGACAACTCAGAAAGAGGTACCCGAGATATGGCACTGTGCTTTTAGTTTGAAAGCCTGTGATGTCTGGGAGAGGCATTGTCCCCTGTTGTAGGATAGCTGTACTTAAAGGCTTTTTGTATTTGTGTATGTACATACCTTAGGATGCGTTCCACAGTGGTGCATTTCCATATGGCTGTTTCAAAGGTCCTAGTGTGTAAAATTATCTTTTATTCTATGGGCTCAATTGTTGTCTTGGAAGCTAACTGCCTCCTTCTGCTAACCTAGGCCTAGTCTTGGAAGCTTCGTCTAACCTAGGCATAGGATGTTTTCAGCCTCTTTGATGGCTCTCATGGGTATGATTGCTTGACAGCCAAGCTCTGAGGAAATGTTATGTTACTATGTATTTATTCTCTCTCCTCTCTCCTTTCTCCTCTTTCCCCTCCCCTAATTTCTCCCCCCCCCCTTCCTTCCTCTCTCCCTCCCTTTCTTTCTGTTTATATGATACTAGGAAGATTTCAAAAATTCCCTGATTACTGAGCTCACCCTTACTTGTTCTTTCTGAGCTCTGGGTTGCCTGGTTCAACTCAGCTGTTCTGACTCAAACTCCTCTCCTAGCTGACTTACTTAATCTGGTTTCTCTTTGCCTGGAATTGCTCTGCTTGGCCTCAAACTAAGTCAGCAGAGCCGGGCGTGGTGGCGCATGCCTTTAATCCCAGCACTCGGGAGGCAGAAGCAGGCGGATCGCTGTGAGTTCGAGGCCAGCCTGGTCTACAGAGCGAGTCCAGGACAGTCAAGGCTACACAGAGAAACCCTGTCTCGAAAAACCAAAAAAAAAAAAAAAAAACTAAGTCAGCAATCTGCTCTAATCTTCTGGCTCTTTCTCATTTTCTGGCTCATTCTGTCTTCACCTGAGTTCTCTCTCTCTCTCTCTCTCTCTCTCTCTCTCTCTCTCTCTCTCTCTCTCTCTGCAACCCATCTCTCTATCACTATCCTGGTAAAAAACTGCCTCCTCTGAAAAACTGCCTCTTAAGTCGCTTCCCTTTCCTCTCTCTTCTCCTGAGAGTTGGGCATATCCTATTCTGTCAAATCTTCTCTGATTTGTCACCTTTTCTACCACTCAATTAGGCATCACTTTCAAACACAGGTGCTTCCTTCTACAAGGAAGGATTTACCTTTGTTTGGGATTAAAGGCATGTATCACCGCGCCTATATCTGAACTTTTCTTTACCCGATACTTGCTCTATACCAGGCTGGCCTTGAACTCAGATCTGTTTGCCTCTGTCTCCTAGACTAAAAAGCGTGTTTGTATTCCAGCCAGATCACACAGACCTAGAAGATTTTTGGATACGATCTCTTGCCAGCTGGATCACACAGAACTAGAAGGGTCTTTGGGTGTGATCTCTTGCCAGAGCAGCCACGTTCTGAATTAACATTCTTCTGCATCCGTGTTAGTTACCTCTTCCTGTACTCCTGCCTCTCCTCTGCCCTCCCACCCTGACCTCACTTCTCCTCCCCACTCCACTGTTTTCCTTTCCCCCTTCATACCACCTGTGTTCTATCCCCCCTCTGTTGAACACCCCTCCCCGCCCCATTTGTCCCTTACTGGCTTCCTGACTTCTATGAGGTCACAGATGTCCAAAAGCTCAAAACTAACACCCACATACTCAAAAGGACAATGCAGCATTTGTCTTTTGGGCTCTGGGTTACCTCACTCAGAATAACTATTTTTCAGCTTCATCCATTTACCTGCAAATCATTTCTTTTCCTTAGTAATATGAGTACTATGTACCATTATGTACATGTCCCTCATTTTTCACTATTTACTCATTAGTTTCTCGACATCTGAGATGTTTTCTTTTCCTGGCTCTCGTGAATAGAGCAGCGGTGAACATGGAGGAACAGTGATCTCTGTAGTAGGATATAGAACCCTTTGGGAATATGCCCAGGATTGGTATAGCCTGGTCACATGAGAGATCGACATTGATGACTCAACTCGACACTGCTTTCCACAGTAGCTGCTACACTTTGTACCCCTACCAGTAGTGAGTGAGTGTTTCCCATCCCTCACACCCATGCCAGAACCTGCTGTTATGTGTTTTCTTGATCTCAGCCATTCTGACTGCAGCAAGACAAAAATCTCAAAGTCGTTTTAATTTGAATTTCCCTAGTGGCTAAGGATGTTGATGATTTTTGTAAATACTTCTTAGTCATTTGTACAAAAGCAAACAAGCAAACAAAAACTTTGTTTAGTTCTATGCCCAGCTTTGTTTTGTTTTTTTGAATTGGATTATTTGTTGTCTTGGTGGAGTTGCTTTTTGTTTTTGTGTGTTCTAGATATTAACTCTTTATGAGATGTACAGCTGACAAAGTTTTTCCCCCTGCTCTATGGGCTGCCTCATCGCTGGATTGGTGGAGTCTTTTGCCCTACAGAGGCCTTTTGTTTTAATTTCATGAGCTCCTATCTATTAATTGTTCATCTTAAGCCCTACACTACTGGGGTCCTACTCATAAACTCCTTGCCTGTTTATGTGAATTGAGGCATATTCTCTTCCTCTCCCTTGTAACAGGGTACCGGGCTGCATGCTAAGATCCGTGGGCCATTTGGAGTTTCTGTTGGGTGAGAGATAAGCATCTAGTTTCAGTCTTCTATAAGAAGATTTGCAGTTTGTCCAGCATAAACTGTTGGAAATGCTGTCTTTTCTCCAATGTGTATTTTGGGCTTTTTTTTTTTTTCTTCTCGAAGTTCATGTGGCTATAGAAACGTGGTCTTATAGTTGGGTCTTCAATTCTATTCCATTGATTTTTACATTACTTTTTTAATGTGTCGTGTCTTTATTATGCTAGTACCTTGTTGTTTCTAAGTACTATAGTTCTGGATTATGACTTAAAATCAGTAACAGTGATACCTCCTGCAGTGTTTTCCTTCCTCAGGACTGTTTTAACTATCCTGGGTCCTTTGTGTTTCTATGTGAATTTTAAGATTTTGTTTTGTTTTCAGTTTCAGGGAAGAGCTGTGTTGGATTTTGGGTGGGGGAGGGTGTTCATGACAGGGCTTCTGTGTTTGGAATCATACCTGGGTGTCTTGAAGAGCATGGAAGAACAGCCAGTGTCCTTAGCTGAGGCAGCTCTCCAGCCCATGTTTGCTCTATCCCCACCCCCGTTGTTGTTTTTGTTTTGTTTTGCTTTGGCTTTTGGAGACATTGTCTCACTATGTTGTCTAGTCTGACTTCAAACTCATGATCTTCTTGCCTCAGCCTCCCAAATGCTGTGGTTACCAGCGTAAAACACCATGCCCAGGTGCATAACTTTCAAGAGGATGAGAAGACTCAGCGAGGACCTGGCCAACTTGAGGCGGGTACGAGTCCCAAGAGCTTTAAGGATGTGAAGAAAAGAGATAGGAGATGTTAGCAAACAGCAGGTGGCCAGTGCAAGCAAGGAAGTCTAACAGGAAAGGGAGAGGCATTTGGACAACGCCCTAAATAAGAGATACTAGGCAGTTCTGACAGGCTGAACCACTGGTGGAATTACCAGGCTGTGGTTCAAGGGCAGAGCATTAATCCTCAGGAAAACAGACCGGTACTAGCAGCAGGGTCTTCTGAGACCTCAGTAACAAGTACAGGACTGGCACAGACAAAAAAATAGGAATTTCGATACTGGACTGAGAGTTAACTCATCTGGAAGTATCACCATAGCTTCAATCGTGGGCACCAGCAGCAGCAAAAACAGACCAGTGAAGTGGCCGTGTAATGTGCACATGACATCCCTAACGCCCTTACTAAGTCCACGGGCTTGTGGAGAAAGCTGGGCTTACTATTACTATATTAGTGATTTATATGTATGCCCCTGAGTGCTCGGCTCAAGCCAGAGAGACACATTGTAGTAGGTCTGGCTTGAGAACCAGCCCTTTCTTTACACAGTACGCAGACTGGAAGACCTGACGGTACAGTCTTGTACTCTGACCGACTCAAACGTTCTCAAGCATCCATGCAGACAGGCCCAATTCCTCCATCGCAAGCAACCAAGACACCGTTCCAATATCCCCGTAGAAGACACTGTCATGGCCAATCTTTGGTATAGTTCTGTTGGGCTTCAAAAGTATAAAACAACTGTTTATTTATTACCCATGAGTCTTTTGGGCAGAAATTCAGGCAAGACTCAAAAGAATTCCTCATCTCTGTCACATGTGATGTTAGCTTGCAAGCTTCACTGTAGATAAAGAATCTAAGATGCCTCCACTCACGTGTTCTAGTTGGTCCTGGCTGTTTGCTGACGCACCTAGTTTCTTTTCCATATGGATTCTCAGTGCATACTCAACCCTCTTTCCCTCCCTCCTTGTCAGTCTGTGTGTGTGTGTGTGTGTGTGTGTGTGTCTGTCTGTCTGTCTGTCTGTCTGTCTTCCTTCCCCTTCTCCCTCTCCCCCTCCCTACCTCTTCTTTCATTCTATTATTCTAAATAGGGTCTCACTATATAGCTGTGATTGGCCTGGATCTTGCCAAGGCTGGCCTTGAACTCTCAGAGTTCCTCTTGCCTGTGCTGAGTGCACACTTTTCCAGTGCAGTATCGGAATCTTCCCTCAAGCAGCCCAGTCTGTTTCCATCTGCAATGATATTCTCTATACGTTTTCCACCAGAATCACGACAAAGCCCCTTTCCATATAAATTGCAGTACATGACAGCAATGGCCTTCTGAAAAGCCACTAAGGCTAATGACAACCATAGTCATCTCATGTCTACCAAACGATATCATTTCCTCCCTTGGTTGTAGCCTTTTCACTAATGAGCCCTGCTTCACCTCACTCATACAAGGAAGAAGTGCCAGCATGCTGTTTCTTGTAAGTGAGAACCAGAGCACCACAGTTGCGTGTGGGTTCTCGTGGTCAATTGCTCCTTAGGACTGAAACAGAACCAGGGTCTGAGGATGCAGCTCAGGGATAGAACATTTATGAGAGGTCCCAGGTTCAAATCCTAACTGTAGCTGGACTTGGCTACTTCATGGCTTCTTCTCTTTCCCACACTTTATCCCCCTATTTTCACCCCATAGTACTTGATAGGAGAGAGAGGTTAGGAGGGGGGGAGGGGGAGAGGGAGAGAGAGAGAGAGAGAGAGAGAGGGGGGGGAGGGAGAGAGAGAGAGAGAGAGAGAGAGAGAGAGAGAGAGAGAGAGAGAGAGAGATTTGAATCTAATTTCTTTCCTCTTGTTTCTTCTTTGAGCATGACTACTAACAAACCACAACTAACCCCCCTAAACAACCACCAACCACCAACCACCAACCCCACCTCTGGGGCCTTAGGATTTATATACCCTCTGAAAATACCCCAGAATTCCAAATGTCACACAATTACAGAAGCTATCTGCAGCTGGCAAACCCACGCCTCTGCTACAGCACAATGCAAATCATACTCAGCTGCTCCAAAGCAGCCCCATATCCCCACACCTGGGTTTAAATAGAAAATATATTCTTATAATATTTCTGTGGGGTTTTTTTTTTCTGAGATAAAGTTTCACTGTTGTAGCTGTGCCTGTCTTGGACTCACTTAGTAGAGCAGGCTGGTTCACAGCAATGTACCTACCTCTGCTTCCCCAGAGCTGGGATTACAGGCATGCGGCACCACGCCTGGCTCTGTCTTTTTTGTTTGTTTGTTGCTTTTGTTTTTAAAGAAACAAAAATTCCAGAATTCTCACTACACCTAACCCTGAAAAAAGTTCCTAGAAAAGCTACGATTTAGAAAGATACAACAAAGGTATATGATTTCAGTTTACCAATCTGAACATCATTTTATACCAAGTCTTGCTCTGGAAATATAAAAAGTGAATGAAACATCATGTGCACTGTTAAGTCCAGAGTCTGACAGACAATAAATATGGAAGAAAAAAATTACAAGGGCTCAGGAATTTCTGGTTTCTATCTCTGGCCCTCAAAGTGTCCTCACTCTCTAACAGAGACTGTATTTTGTCATTATAATCTCAAACTGTATATAAACAATGAAGATGGAACACTAATTTATATGAGTGACAAACATCATTGATTTCAATTTTGTGCCAACTCAAGTCAGAAAATAAGCACAGAATGGATTCAGCAAAAGTTATGCTGTACTTTGATTTAGACTGATGGGTAAACAAGATGTGTCTGAACGTCTCAGGAAGAGCTCAGAGAGGGCCAAAGAGATTGTAGACTCATTCAACGTTCAAAAGAGCGCAAGGCAAAGGGACTGTAGAAGGTGCCCTATGGACAGGGACACCAGTTTTGCTTGAATCGGACAGACATCTTCCCATGGAGACAGATGGAGACAGAACACGGTATTCTAATAAGATAAGCATGTCCCCTGCTTGTACCTCCCCACTCAACTGCACGGCCAGCTCGTCTCTGCCATTCTGAGCTCTTCCCCCAGGCAGTACTGTAAAGTACGTTGTTTTCAGAAAAGGGCTTCCTGCCATGTTTTGCAGGTTTCTCTTCCTCCCCCCCCCCCCTTGTCTGGTCTCAGCCATCTTGCTGCCTCCGTCTCACTGTATCTAGAGTCCAGGCTTGTGTTCTCACACCTGGCTGCCCGCGCTCTTTTCACTCAGTTCAGATAAAAGCACTCTCTATGCTAGTGAGAAGAGTTGGGAAGAAAGAGACCTCAGCCCTGTTGTAGGAGTTGGCTTTTTATAATTTAGCTTAAAGACATTTAAACGTCACATGAATTGTAAGGATTATCAGAGTAGAAAACTCCACCTGCTTACACTGAGCCCTATTATATTCCACACAGTTGCTTAAATACTTACTTAGAAGTGGTTTTCAGTTGCTTTTATGGCATTGTGTCCAGGGTCTTGTTTTTCATCCTGTCCTCTGGGAGTTCTCTTTATTAGAATTGTTCCATGTGCCAGTGAAAGGAGGTGTGCCACCCAACTGGAAAATAATAACCTGTTTACTTTCCCTGGCCTATTATTTTTGCTTTACTCTAGGTAAGTTTTCCCACGGGCTATATCTCCTTTACCCTGTGTGAGTTTTCAAAAAATCTTTGCCACTTTGTGTGATAAATTTATATTTTTTTCTTCAGTTGTGCACATGTCTACAGATAAAATTATGCCATTGCTCTTCTTCCTCAGTTATTTATAAGAACCACCAAGTCAGACTCACACTGTTAGGCTGTTCAAAAATAAAGCATATGTACTGCGCAAAGGAAGTCAGAGAGATGGGCATTTCCTACATGTTCCCTTTAAAGTCAGTACTCATTCTAAACACAAAATAAAATGGTGGTTGACATATAGTGAGTACAGTTGCTCATGTAAGCAATTAAAAATAACTACAATATTTAATTACAACAATCAAACTTTCTTTAAAAAACACAACTTTTTTCAAGCAGCTGTGATACATGCCTGTATTCTAACACAAAGAGAGCTCTAGGTAAGCTGGGCTACCAACAGAACCAAAACAAAGCAAAAAAAAAAAAAAATCAGAAGTGACAGTAAGAGTTGGTAAGTTAGATAGCAGCCATTAACAGGAAGAAGGAAGCAAATGTTAGCCATGTGTGATGGCACCTGCCTGTGTTCCTGGCACTCGGGGAGGCAGAGGCAGGAGCATCTCTGAGTTTGGAGCCAGCCTGGTCTAAAAGGCAAGTTCAGGACAGCCAAGACACACAGAGGAAACCCTGTCTTTTTTTAATTTTTATTTTATTTTATTTTATTTTTGAGACAGAGTTTTCCCTGTGTTATTTTGACCATCCTGGACTTGCTTTGTAGACCAGGCTGGCTTCGAACTCACACCAATCCACCTGCCTCTGCCTCCCAAGTGCTGGGATTAAAGGCATGTGCCACACCAAAACTCTGTCTTAGAACAGAACAAAAAAAACCATTTGTTTTGGTTTGGTTTAATTTTCCGTGACAGGGTCTCTCTGGGTTAGCCTTGGCTGTACTCACTCTGTAGATCAGATCAGCCTCGAATTCACAGCGATCCGCCTGCGTGTGCCTCCCAAATGCTGGCATTAAAGGCATGTGCCACCATGCTCGGCTCACAAAACAAATGTTAAATGCCATATCTTTGCTATTTTAAAATGGGTTATAATATTTTGACACAATTTGAAAGACAGTCAAGAATGAAAATATTCTAAAGTTCACATATGAAGACCTTATAGAAGCAAAGAGCTATCATCAGCAGATCATACAGAATTTTTCTCAGTATCTTTTGTTGTTGTTTTAAATAATACAAATGCTTTATTTAAAAATTGCAGGTCATCCCATGGGTTAAGTGGTAGAAATCCAGGACCCAGCAGCAGGGCCAGCACAAGGTAGGAGCCTCTCTTTCTGACTCTAATAGGGTGAGCAGATCACCCTCTCAAACCGGGCACTTGACCTTTCAGATGATAGAGCAGCTGGTGTCATCCATAAATTCCACACGCACCTGAGGGCATGGTCAGCCGGGCCTGCTGGGCACTTTAGTTACCCTAGCTAGCTGGATGCTAGCTCGTGTCCATGATGGCAGCAGTCTGGCAGAGAGCTTGTTTGTTTGTTTGTTTGCTTGCTTGCTTGCTTGCTTTTAAGTTTAAAAAGTAAATTTAGTTGTGAAACGACCTTGGAGAATTGGTGCCTGAAACTCAGGGCATTTATTTCTACTGAAATGTTATCTTATTTTCAAATTTTATTTTATATGTATGAGTGTTTTCCTTGCATTTATTTCTTTATGCCATGTGCTTGCAGTGACCACAGAGGCCAGAAGAAGCCACCAAATCCCATGGGACTGGAGTTACAGACTGTTGTGAAGTGGGTACTTACCGAGAACTGAACCTGGCTTGGCTGGAAGAGCAGCCGTTGCTCTGAACTGTTGAGCCATCTCCCCAGCCCATCTTCACTATTGCTTTGGAGATTTAGAAATGGAACTTTAGCCAGAGGAGAGGCCTTGGCAAGTACAAAAAGTTCAATTGGGAGAGTGGCCCATGTAGTCCCAGAGTTGGGGAGGCAAAGACAGGATGCTAAGAGCTCTCTGGCAATCTTGCCTTGCCCACTTGGTGATACCCAGAGCAATGAGAAACCCAATCTCAAAAACAAGGTAGATGTCACCAGCAGTGGACATGGAGGTAGACCAGTGTGCTTGTGCGTAGCTCCCACGAGCATGCCCACACTCAACACACACACACTTAAAATGAATAACACACACACAAAAGTTATGGAATTCATGCTATTGACATAACATGAAAATTATGTGAGAGAGAGAGAGAGAGAGAGAGAGAGAGAGAGAGAGAGAGAGAGAGAATGAATTACAATCATTTCCTCAACAGGAAAACTTTCCTCCCTAGACAGATGCTTATTTACTCCGACGTTATCTGAAGTCCAAGTAACTTGTTTAACTCTGTTAGCAGTGGCCTGAGGTTGACAACTACATTCTGCATTGACCTTCTCACTCTTTGATGCCATTCAGCCTCCCAATCAGTTTACCAATCAGTTGGTAAACATTGAGATGAAGAGCTACGGGCATGGGAAGTCATTTTGCCATTATTTCTTTCTCATTTCCTTTATAACCTAATACAAACATCTATAATCCCATACTTATTATGAGACTATAAACATGAACACTGCTTTGAAGTTATGACTTCAAAAAGTTTTTGACATTGCGAGGTCCAGGGTGGAGAGAAGACATACTGCATGGTAAGTCCTATTTAATCAGCCAAGAACTCCAACAATCTTCAAACTCTCAAAACAGAATTATCTGAACATCTGGAAGCCATTAGAGCTGAGGAAGTGATGCCACGGTTATGCTTGGAAAGGCATTTTCATTATAAATTCCTTCAAGACAGAGCTGGGAAAAGTAAAACCAAGTTTGCCATTGCTGCTTTCCTCGTGTTTCTCTTACTAATTAGACGTATTGTAACCAAGATGTGAGATTCCTCAGGGAAAGTGATGGCTTAGTGCTGGATCTGGAAGAGTAAAGTGGACGCAGGATCATGGGATGCTCCATGTATAGTTGCCGATTTGTATGTTCACATAGGATATCACTTAAGTACATCTTGATTGGCATTAAATATATTAAAATATGATTAGCAAAGGGGGTGGCTGTGGAGATGGCTCAGCAGTTAAGAGCACTAAAGTGTTCTTCCAGAGGTCCTGAGTTCAATTCCCAGCAGCACATGATGGCTCACAACCACCTGTGATGGTATTCTGGTGTGCTTGAAGACAGAGCGCTCATAGACATAAAATACATCAATATATAAATCGTAAAAAAACAAAATATGATTGGCTTCCAAGTCAGTGAGTGCCTTCAGTCCCACTATGTGGGAAGGAGGTAGATTAAGCCATGGTGTTTCTTGCAGAGAACAGCGACACCTTTATAGCACAAGGCAAGAAAGTGAGAGGCAGACAAAGCATTGCTTATCTGAAATGCTTGTAACCAAAAGCTGTTTCTGACCTGGGACTTTTAAATGTGGGTAGTATTGGCATGTATTAAGTGTATCCACCCTGTGGCCATTGGCCAGATATGTCTGAGGGTGGGACATATGTCCCTCACACATCTATGGATGACAACAGCATGTTTAATGTCCAAGGGTTGTTTCTTACTTTGCTCATGTTACTGTGCGCGTAGGGAGGTCAGAGGACAACCTGCGGGAGCCTGTGCACTTTTTCTACCATGCAGCTTCTCTGGGTTTGAACTCTGGTCCTCAGACTTGGCGGCAAGGGCCTTTACACAATGGACCGTCTCACCACCCTTCAAGGAAATTTTATGTGGCATCTTTATTGTGTCTGCAAGTCACCACACAAGAGAATTTTCTACAGTGGCTGTTGTGTTGATACTGTCGGATTTCTACACTTTATTTATGTGTTTGTTTACTGCTTTTGATGCTAGAGATTGCCTCAGGGCTTTTGACACACCAGGCATATGCTCTACGTTAAACCACAACCCTAGGCCTCTTTTGTTCTGCTTTGAGCCAATATCTCTCTAAGAAGCCCAGAGAGGCAAGGAGCTTGCTATCCTGCTGAGGATGAAAGCCTAATACCATGAAGTGACTAGCAGTGTCCAATTATTATGCCCAATATATGATTCCTTCCCCCTCCCTTTTCAGTAAGCTACCTTGGCCTTTCACTTTTAAGGCCTAAGGGGATGCCACATGAAAGTCCATGATAACTTCCTGTATACTTCCCTATCATTGCTAGTAGTGTGACACACTAGACAGCCTCAAGAAGGCTGTGTGCTCATTCCTGGGACAGGATGCAGGAGGAAAGTTGCCAACACATTGTGTTTACCTGTTGCATGGAGACAAGGAAGACAATGCTGCTGTCTTGAGCCCTCCTCTGAGTCACACGATGCATCACATTTACAATATTCATTCATTTGTACCCTTACCACTCAGGGATGCTGACTGTAAAGCTTGTGTGCTTTTTCTGTTGAAAAATTCTGTCACTGGCTTCTACAGTGTGCACAGCTGTGTTAGAGGAAAAGTGGGTGTCAGGTTTCTTTAAATTCCTGAGCTCGAAATGGATACAGCCAGCCAGGACAGATTTGGGTGCTGGTGGCAGCTATTTTAAAAACAAAAAGTGAAAGGGAAGGACCGAGGCGTATAAATAGATCAACAGCAGGGTTGCCTGAGAAACTGCTCCCTGATCCCCAGAATTGTGGAAAAGAGAGGAACACAGGAGCTGAGAGACTCAGAGCAAGGCCTGAGGCCAAAACGTACGAAAACAGAAGGCGAACTGAGAGCCCTTCTGCCGAGCTGAAAATACATCAGAGAAAAGCGTCTAGGAAGAATAGAACCCAGTGACCTCGTGAGTTAAACCTTCAGAGATAAACTTCCACAGATGGGGGCAGTTCCCTAAAAACCACTGGTCTGGCTGTACCAATTAGTCCAGAAAGAAGGCTCCCTCTGGCCGTTGTCAGCTCCCAACTAACGTACTCTCTGTAAAGAGTTGCTCCTGCAATCGGGAGGCGTGGCTGTCTGCCATTCCCACTTTGGTGCAAGCCACATTAATTCAGGGAGTGATGGCAAAGATGCCAAAGAAATAGTTTTCTTTCTCTTTCTTTTGTAATTCTAGAGTTGCTCCGTGTAGCCCTGGCTGTCCTGGAACTCCCTCTGTAGACCAGGCTGGCCTCAAACTCACAGAGATCTGCTGGCCTCTGCCTCCCATCACTGCCCGGCTTTATTTTATTTTCTTTCTAAGGTTTCATTCTGTAGTTCTTACTGGCCTGGCACTCATCAGGCAGCCCAGACTGGTCTTGCACTTGCGTCTGTCCTGTTGCCTCAGCCTCCAGACTGCTGAGGCTACAAGCATGTACCACACCTGACTGAAGAAACAGGTTTTATTACTCAGTGAATATAATTTTCTTTCTTTCTTTCTTTCTTTCTTTCTTTCTTTCTTTCTTTTTTTCCTGGATATAACCGCACAATAGCTTCTGCTGTTTTGCATCTGTCTTAAAATGTTGTTATTAAGAAATGATAATTGAGCAGTTTAGGTTCTGTTTGATGCTAACTAGCTATGTTTGGAGGTAAGCATTGGGCCCTGCTTCTATAGATGTGCAACATGCATTTAAGCAAATGTTACAGCTTCTCTGTGTTTAGATTCCCTCAAAATATAGGCATTTTACTGCTAATGTCTATTCTAAGTGGGCAGAGACAGAAAAGCTGAGACAGCCGTGCTGTGGAACATTACAGTGAAGCCAGGTCACCTCAACCTCACCCATTAGCTCCGCAGGCATCGGCCTACTGACCGTACTTGCCCAGTATTTCCAGGTATATTTCCTTTCATCACCTCAGTTGTGCTCTGCCCATGGTCTCAAGCACTGTCATCTCCCACCTGGATTACTGCAATACCCTCCTTAGTAGTGTCAGCACTTTTGCAGCTGTCAGAATTTCATCAATGCTGTAACCAGCATGAGCTTTCAAATGGAAGTCAAATCCTGTCAGATGGGATTTGGCTCACGTGCTCTCCCTTGTCCTCGTGAGCTGGTGTTCTCCCACTGTCTGTGTTCCACCCACTGCTCTTCCTTCTGGAGTGCACTCGTGATGAACTCAGCTGGATCCTTCCCACGCATAGAACCCTGTGCTGTCAGAGCATCCTTGTCCCTCAAAAGGGCCTGATGCATGCTTTCTCTCTCTCTGTCTCCTTCAGGCACTTATTACAACATGTCCTCAGAAGAGCCTGCCCTTGCTCTTTAAAGATTCTGCAACTCTCAGCCTCTCTCTCTCTCTCTCTCTCTCTCTCTCTCTCTCCACACACACACACACACACACTTATTTCTCCCTTTCTCCCCCTCTCATTACATGATTCTTTCCTTTACTATTTTTCTTTGCCTTTATTACCATCTAACATACTATATTTTTGAATTCTTGATTGTTTAAACTGTCCTCGCTAGTGTAGGCTCTAAAACAGCAGTGACTCTAGTCTGTTTTATATCTAGCCTTAATAAAGTATATGTCATAATGTAGTAGTAACTGAATTGGTAAACTAATCCAATTTCTATCTATCCATGGATCAATCAATAAGTCAATAAAGTTGAAACAGAAGAATGATGGGGAAAACCATAAGATGTTCAACATACATTATATCTATAGTGATGTTCTACATCTGTAGTCTACGATACATCATCTTGGATGATGTTTCTTTTTGGTGAAAGCTCATCCTGGTGGTCAACTGAGACTAATAAGAAAACCTTGAAATGTAGGCTTTGCATTGGCTTAATGATTCCTTAAGGCCCAGGGAAGAAAAGAAGGAAAAAGAAGCTTAGACATCCTATTCAAATTAGAAGATAAGGAGGATAAGTAGGGTACCAACACCTCCCCTCAATACACACTGGAAGGTTGCTATTTGTAGACAGGACGTAACCTGGGGAGAACCTTGATATCAGTTGTTGAGGGATGAAGAGACACCTCTTCGTTTTGAGGTGAGCTGCCTTTATGTGGAACAGAAGGCAATGTTCCCACAGGAAAGCAGAAAGGCCCCGGGGCATTTGGGAAATGTCTTTGTGAACCTGAATAGTATAGACAGTTTCTCTCTTTTCTAGTTTATTTATTCAACTCTAAACTTTTTATATAGTATAATCTCTTGCTTCCTGGGAGAACTTGACAGGTGGCTTGGAGATCACTGTCTCAGTGTCTCTGTGAGTAAGAAAGGTATGAACTGCTTACAGAGTATTCGTCTTGTCTGCCCTGTTTAGGAGAAGGCTTCATGCTTCATTTGTGTTGCAGTATGTGTCAGAATTTTCTTCCTTGGAAAGGTGGAGCAACATTCCATTGTAATGCACATGTTTCCCATTCGTTTTATTCTTCCATGAAATGATGGCTTCTTGGATTACATCTGCTTTTTGGCAGTGGGAAGATGCCACTATGAACATTGGTCTACAGTATGTTGCTTTTAATTTTTTGAGGTTATAATTACATCATTTCCCCCTTCCCTTTCCTCCCTCCAACCTCTCCCATACACCTTCCCTTTCTATCTCTCAAACTGAGGTCTTCTTTTTAGTTGTTGTTGCACACGGATACACACATATATCCTAAATACATAAATACAACCTGTTCAATCCATATAACATCACTCACATGTATGTTTTCTGGGAATAGTGTGTTTTTAAATAATGTATTAGGTACTTTTCTGCTGCTGTGATAAAATACCATGACCAAAACCAACTTAAGGAATGTCTTTATTTTATTTTATGGTCCCAAAGGGATAGAATCCTCATGGAAGGTGTGGAAGTGGGAGCAGGAAGTTATCACACTTACACACAGAGAACACAGAGAGAAGATGTAGTGGGGCAAGGGTGCAAACCCTCAGAGCCTGCCCCCGGTAGTGGGTGTAAAACATGTTTTTGTTTCGATCCCAAGTGTGGGGTGTGAAACAGACTTGTGTGATGTTTGTTCGCTGGAAACAGACTTTTGAGAGACCATGTGGTATTTGTCCACTAGAAGAGGAACTGCCTTTTATGGGGGCATGGTCTTTGCCAACTGATAAACATCCTAGTATGGACTCTCAGAGGCTGGATGGGTTGGTTTTGGCATCGCTTCCTATTGTCTGGTTGTTCATCACTCCACTTCCAGATGCTCCCAGAAAGAAATGCTCCAGAGAATGCTTCAAGGGTCCTGTTCTAGCTGCTGCTCCAGAATCCAGCTGCTGCAGTTGCAGTAAGTTTGCTGAATTGCTGATTTGCTGTTTACGGGACTGCTGGAATTCTGACTTCAAAGAGTGGAATCGCTCCAAGGAACTGAGTCTAAAAAGGCCTACTTCTCCTGTTCCCATTAACCTCTTTTCTCTCCTATCTAGGGTAGGTGGGTTGGAAGGGAGGTGTAAGCATTAAAGAACTCCAAATAAGGTAGATTTGAAAAAGTTCAAAGCCTACAGCCTACACAGACATACTTCTTCCAGCAAGGCTATACCCCACTAAAGGTTCCATTACCTCCCCAGAGAGCACCACTAACTGGGTATCAAGTGTTCAGGTACATCGGCCTATGAGAGATGTTTCTCACTGAAACCATCAAGGTAGCATTTACTTATAAAGAGTGATTAAAAAACCATTTATTTATAGTGTGTGCATGGTATGTGTGTGATGTGTGTGTTATATACATGTGTGGTGTGTGTATATGTGTGTGTGTGTGTGTGTGTGTGTGTGTGTGTGGTGATCTCTCCTATGTGGAGGGTGGATTAAAACTAGCAAGATTCATCTTTCTTCTTCCACCACAGAGTTCCAGGGATTGAACTTACGTCAGCAGGTTTGGCAGCAAGCACTTTTAACCATTGAGCCATTTCAATGGCTCCAACCTTGTAAAAATTAACTGTCACCTGGCCTCTTGATAAGTTTATTTCAAATAAATGCTGCAGTTAAGAGCTGGGAAGATGGCTCAGTGTTTACGAATGCTTGCTGCTTGGGTCTTCCCAAGTTCGGTTCCAAGCGCTGAGGTCAAGCAGCTCGCAATCACCTGTAAACTCCAGCCCAGAGGGTCTGATAGCCTCTGATCTCTGAGGGCTCCCAAACACATGTAGCGTGCAGACACACATAAATAAAAATAAAAGTCAATCTTAAAAAAAAAAAGCTTTAGTTAAAAGTATTTAGTCATTTGCTCCAAAAAGCCCCCTTTTTATCAAGTAGGAAACTCAGAATGGGCCGTGGGCAGTTACAAAGAGGCTCCCACGGAGCAGGAGCCAAGAGCCCCTGGGACTGCGCAGCAGAAAGTGGAACTCCCTGTGTAAAACAACTCAACCGGAAGCTCAGTGCTAGACCACTTACTTAGCATGCATGCGTTCCAGGGTTCCATCTCTGGCACAGAAAAACAAAGCAAAGCAAAGCAAAACAACAAAACAAAACAAAGAAAACAAACAAAAGCACCTCAACTCAATCAGCCTCTGGACTTGGGCCCAGACATGGAATTTTTTTTGTTTTTTGTTTTGTTTTTCCCAAACCTCCCTGGCTAATTGTATTATATAGCATGGATTGAGAACCCCTCATTCAGGGGAATATGGTGTCAATCATCAGAAATACAAGCAACTTAACTCCTATTGGAGCCTTCAGAGAACCAGGTGGGGGTGAGGGGGTGTCTTATTGTGGCTAACCTACAGATAACTCCGATCCTCTGAAGTTGTCACAGCGGGATTAATTCCATGAATTATGGCCACCAACATCAGACTTGGATTAGAGTGCTGAAACATGCATAGAGGTCCCCGAGGCCAGGAGAGCTGTGCCAAAAAAAGCAAGCAAGTAAGCTACACGAGGCGGGGCACACTTGCAATCCCAGCACCTGACAGGTAGAGGCAGGAAGATCAAGAGTCCAAGAATGCCGGGTGCAGTGTCACACGCCTGGAATCCCAGCACTCAGGGAGGCAGAGGCAGGCGGATCTCTGTGAGTTCAAGTCCAGCCTGGTCTACAAAGCGAATCCAAGACAGGCAAGGCTACAACAGGGAAACCCTGTCATGAAAAACAAAAACCAAGACTAAAACAGAAACAAAACCAGTTCAAGACCACAGGAGCTGGAGAGGCGGCTTAATGGTTAAGTGCAAGGAGCCCAGGTTTAATCCCAGCACCTGGAACTCCAGTTCCAGCGGGACTCCTTCTTTTGACCTCTTGACAGAACTTCCAGCTCATTGCTCCTAGACAGCCACAGGCAACACACTCATACTCATATGTACAATAAACAAATGTTCCATTGTATTCTGTAGTTTTATTTTTATTTTATGATTACTTTTGTTGTTGTTTTTCCAGACAGGGTTTCTCTGTGGAACAGCCCTGGCTGTCCTGGACTCACTTTGTAGACCAGGCTGGCCTCAAACTCACAGAGATCCACTCACCTGTGCCTCCCAAGTGCTGGGATTAAAGGCATGTACCACCACGCCGAGCTTGTAACCTGTACTTTAAAAAATAAATAAATAAACAAATAAATAAGCAAAAACAAAAGAAAACTACCACCAGCAAAACAAAAATAAAACAGACAATGAACAAAAATAAAAATACAATTAAGCGATTCTAGAGGGAAAGTTGAGTACCCAACCCTGTGCTGTGGATTGACTATTGTGACATTTTGCCTCCATGACCACCATATTGAAAGGCTCATTCTCAGTGCCAACGTTTGGAGACAGACCTTAGACGGATGGTTATGGCTTTGATTTTGGTTGATTCCCCAAAGTCCTGTGTGCCAGGGCTGGGCATATGGCTCAAGGTAGAGGCCCTGGCTTTGATCCTTAGCTGAGGGCTGGGAGCAGAAGATCTGGACCTAAGGGAAGCCTTGAGTCATTGGAGGTCTCTTCCTGAAAAAGCTTGCAGGCCCTAGCCCCTTTCTCTTTTCTCTTACAGACCAGGACATGAATGAGGATTTTGTATTGTTTTGGCCACACACTTAGCATGATGTGTTTGTCTTATCGCACGACAAAAGCGACAAGGCCAGCCGAGGATGGAAACCCCCAAACTGGGAGCTGAGATAACCTTTTCTTCTTATAAGCAGTTCACCTCCAGTATTTTGTTATAATAGCAGCAAGCTGACAGTAACAGAAGGTAACGAGTTAGATGGGGCTGTGAAGGTAGACCAGGGATTAGTGTCTTAAGAGATGTTAGAAAATTCTCTCTCTCTCTCTCTCTCTCTCTCTCTCTCTCTCTCTCTCTCTCTCTCTCTCTCCTGTACACACTAAAAACAGACCCCATAAAACAGAGTGCGGTGACACATTTTCTCAGGAGGCAGAGCCAGGTGGAAAATCCACCTAGTGCCAAACTCAGTTGGAAATCAGAATGAGATACATGACATCCATGAAGGGGGGGGGGGAGGGGAACACATCTTTGTCCTTCCCAGAGCTCCTTAAATCCTTAGAGTTTCCAGACCATAGGTGGCATTTAGTAAGCCTGCCATAATTTCAGAATCGGGCTGGTTTTCTGACGAATGACCCCTATGATCAGAGAGGCTTACATCTCGTTTGTCAGGGAGAACTGAGATCGCAGGTAGGAAGCTGTGGCTTCCCCACCTCCCTCACTTGCAGCTGAGGAGCCGCTTTCATCTTTGGCAAAATCTGTGAGTGCACAGTTTTCTGATCAGGGTGCTCTGCCATCTCGTATTCCCCCTTCTCTGAGTCAAAGATCTCACCCTTCTGGTGCCTGGGCTTGCTCAGATGCTTCTTGAAGTAAGCGTCATGATTCAGCTGTTTGGGGATTTTAACCTCCGTGATATGAGCTTTTGTAGAGGTGACGATGACAAACTTCTGGTGTGCTCTGCGCAGAGGAACTCTGTTGAGGACAAGAGGTCCAGCCACAAGCAGCAAGGCGCTTCCCAGTTGCTTCAGGAAAACCACTCTCTTGCCCCTGTGGCGCCCAATGAGGATGATCAGGGCGGTCCCAGGAGTGATGCTGGCAGGAAGCATTCTCACGTGCTGACTGAAGGGCTTTTTGCCATAGCTCAGCAGCTTCCGAGACGCCTTTTCAGTACAATAGTACCTAGGCATTTCTCGAAGCTTTGCCACCCGGGTACCACCATTCTTGTCACCACAGACTGCTTTTGTGATGGTAGCAAGGACCTTTTTCCTTTTTCTTCTTCTCAACCTTGGACTTTGAGGCTGAGCGTTTCCTTTAGAACAAGGCCTTTCTGGAATACATCGCAGATCGGGAGTACCTGCACCAGCAGCCGGGGCGCCAGGGGCAGCAGCAGCACCACCAGCCTTCTTGGTTCTTCTCTGTGTAAGGCTTCTCGCCTTTTTCACCCTCCATCTTGCAAGATGGGAAGGCTTAAATTCTTTTGATCCACTCTGATGTTCTGGGCACAAGAAGGGGCTGGAAACTGAATTCAGTGATCGGTGGCCAATGGTTTAATCCAGTCATGCCTATATAACCTGAATGTGGTGGCTCATACCTGTAATCTCAGCACTGGAATGGCTGAAGCAGAAGGTTTGCTGTGCGTTCAAAGCCAGTCTGGACATCTATAACCTCACTTCTAAGAGGTTCGACAGGCATGTACGTGGTGCACAGGACTGAATGTACGTAAAACATTTACACACAGCTGGAGGGGTCAAGCGCACACCACAAGAAGACCTGCAGAGTCAACTAACCTGGGCCCATGGGGCCTCACAGAGACTAAACCAACAACCAAAGAGCATGCGTGGGCTGGACCTACACCCCCTACATATATGTAGCAGATTTGCAATGTGGTAAATTTGTGGGTCCCCTAACTGTCGAAGTAGGGGCTGTCTCTTTTTCCTGCCTCTGGATCCCTTTCCCCTAGCTGGGCTGCCTTGTCTGGCCTCACTGGGAGAGGATACACTTGGTCCTGCGGTGAGTTGAAGTGCCAGGGTGGGTTGATGCCCCTTGGGGACCTACCCTTCTTTGAGAAGAAGGAGAGGGGACGGGGGGGGGGGGCTGAGGTCAGACAGTAAAGTAAAAACAATGAAAAAAAAATAAATCTTATTTAAAATTTATTTTTAATTTATATATTCACTTTACATCCTGATCGTATCCCCATCCTTCCTCTCCTCCCAGTCCCTCCCTCCCACCCTCTTCCCCATATTCCTGCCCCCCCCACACACACTTGTCCTCTGAAAAGAGGAGCCCCCACCACCACCACCCACCCACCCCAGCATATCAAGTTGTATCAGGACTGAACTCATCTTCATCCACTAAGGCCAGGCAAGGCAGCCAGGTTAGGGCAAAGTGATCAAAAGCCAGCCACAGAATCCATATCATAGATAACTTACTAAAGGACCCACATGAAGACCAAACTGCCCATCGGTCCCATATGTGTAGGAGGCCTAGGTCCAGTCCATGCATGCCCTTTGCTTGGTGCTTCCGTCTCTGTAAGCCCCCATGGGTCTAGGTAGAGAACTCTTAAAACCAATCCCTTCGACATTAAAAATCAAACCGTGCCTACATAATAGAACCTTCATACAAGGTCCTAAAAACCAGTAGTACACAAACACATCCCCCTGCCGGGAACTGGTGCACCTCAACAGAAACAGAAGCTCTCTTGTGCAAGAAAAGCTTGTAGATCTTTCTCTATGCATCTCTTCGTCTGGCTTTTCCCTCTCTTTTTCCCTCTATGATAACTAACTAGTGAGGGAAGTAATTCGTTTTTCTGGGTTCTGTAAAGCTCTCTAGCCAGTGGGTGAAGCTGTGGAGGGAAGCGTGGGAGCCTTGCCTGATGCTAACTGGTCAGAAGCACGGTTGCAACCCTGACATGCACCAAATCTGGGATGAGGACTGTCTTTTACCCAATAGAACATGGCGCTGACGTGGGCTAGTTATCTCTGAAATTGAACTGAACTATAGGCTACCCAGTTTGTGTCAAGGGAGTTGGAGAACTTCTTGGTAGTGTGGATAGCCCCACCCCCTTTTTGTTATCAAAAATATCCTGAGTAAAAGCTCCTCAAAAAAAAAAATTGTATTTAACCTTAAAGCAAAGCCCAAGAGAATCAGGAAAGAGGATAAAAGGATGCTATCTTGCCAGCACCTTCCATGAAGCCTCAGAGGATCCATTCCAAAGAGGCAGAAGCTGGGGATGAGATATGTTGGCTTAAGGGATCAGAAGTTCAAGGTTCTCGTTGGGCACTTAGAGGGTTGGAGGCAAACTTGGGCTATGTGAGACCCTGCCTCAAGAAAACCAACTAGTTAAATACACACACACACACACACACACACACACACACACACACACACACACGAGAACATTTGAACACACTGGCTCTTGCCCCAAGCAACTACAGGTACTCCCTGTGGGGTCAGTCCCTTCACACTTCCTGACACATTGGGTATGCACAAGTTTGAATTCAAGTAGGTCCCTGAAGACCTCCTGTGTGTTCAGCCAGGGATGCCCAGGATTTAGAGAAGAGAGAGACCAAATCATTGCACCCGGGGCTGAGTGCCGTGAAGAGACAATTGCATGAAACTGCCAAGTACAGTAAATGGAGTAAAGGATGCTAAGAGGGTAGGAGACAGGACCCCAGAAATGTTAGAAAGGAAGTCGGTGGGGGCAGCTGGGCCTGCGAATACCAGTCACAGCTCTCACTCCAAGACCCGCCCTCCACTTATTCCAAGCCTTCCATGTCTAGAGTTGGCTACATCAACAGAGCTGACTGACTCTCACAATAATTCATTCACCTCCTATCTCTTATGCTGCCTGCTAGAGATACATTGTTTTAGAAAACAAGGACAGTTATTAAAAAAAAAAAAAGTAAAAAAATAATAGAACCCAAGGACAGAAAACTGTGGATAACAACTCAACTTCTAGACAGCATGATGATCTTGAATGTAAACTTTTTTTTTTCCCGAGACAGGGTCTCTCTGTGTGGCCTTGGCTGTCCTGGACTTGCTTAGACCAGGCTGGCCTCCAACTCACAGTGATCCACCTGCCTCTGCCTCCCAAGTGCTGGGATTAAAGGCGTGAGCCACCACACCTGGCTTGAACGTAAAATTTTATTTGTTTATTTTAATTAATTGTTTAATTATTTTTGCTCTATGGCCAGGGTTTCTTGTAGCCTAGACTGTCCTCAGATTTGCCCTGTAACAATGCTGGCATTGAATTCCTGGTCCTCTTGTCTCCATTTCTTGAAGGCTAGGATTATAGTTATGCTCCACTGTGCCTGGCTTTGTTTATTTTTTCCCCCATCTTTTAGCCTGTAGATATTTGGGGCCCTTCTCTATCAGTAGCTGAAATTGCTAACCCAAGGAGTGCTGGGTTAGTTTTATCCAGAACTGGACAGCAAAAAACATTTTACCATTTTTCAGATTCTTGTGCAAATACATTACAGACTTGCTACTTCCTTCTTTTGGTATTTTACTACATTGCCTGCTTATTGCTCATATTCATGATCAACCTCTGTTTTCTCCTTCGTCATCTCTTAGATCAGGGATTAGCAATCTATACTCTGCTATCTGCCTACTTCCCTTCCTTCCTGCTGGACTGAAGCAGGCTTTCCATGGTATAGGCTAGACAAGCCCTCATTGGGTGACTTACACGCTTAACCCTATTACCTGCTTTTGTATGGTTTGTGTACATAAGATAAGAATGCACACAAAGAAATCACATACAAAGTGGTTTCTCTGCAATAAAAGGAATGCTTTTGCTGCCTGAAGATTATACAGAATTCTAACTTATGCCCATACATAAAGTTGTATGAGGGCCGGGTACCGGTGGTGCACACATTTAATGCCAGTACTTGGAAGGCAGAGGCAGGCAGATCGCTGTGAGTTCGACGCCAGCCTGGTCTACAAAGCAAGTCCAGGATAGTCAAGGCTACACAGGGAAACTCTGTCTGGGGGGGAGGGGGAAGTTTTATGAGAACACAGCCAGATACATTCATTTACATATTGCCTTTGGCTGCGTTTGCTCAGGGAGGGAAAGTTAAAAGTTAGATAAAGGCAAAGAGTTAGATGTGACGTCATTGGGTGGGTGTCTGCTTAGCAGGCATAAAATCCTGGGCTTGCTCCCCAGCGCCATCTAAAACTGGACACAGCAGCACATGTATGTAATCCCAGCATTCTGGAAGTGGAGGCAGGAGAATCAGAAAGCCAAAGTCACCCATTACATAGTGAGTTCCATGTCAGCATAGGCTGTATGAGACCTGGTCCCAAAACTTAATTAATTTAAAATGCTATAAAGACTCTATATTGTCAGCCTGTGGACAATGTGCTTTTATCAGGTAAATTAGTGAGAGTGACTGACTCTGTGAGACCTCAGACAGATGCCCAACCCAGGAAGAACACATTAGTTCTCGATTTGTGTTTAAATGGAGCTTAATGACACACTTAAAGAAGTTTGCCCATGTTGTGTTGGAGTTGACACACTTTTTCATGAGGAAATCTAAGCAATGGGAAAGTGGGGGGGGGGGCGGGAGAGCGCTCTTGTAGAGACCACATCTCAGTGAGTAAAGCCTCCAGAAGGGAAGCTTCATAGAGCTAACAGGAAGCAGAATTATCCTTACTTCCTACAAAAGGATAAGCCTCTGACCCCGCTCCTATCTCAGTGCTGGCTGATTCTGTCTTTCTAACAACCTATAGGGACCTTCACAGTCTCCTCACTCCACAGGATTTCATACGGTGCCCCTGCGCTGGTGACATCACAGTGATTAGAGCAAGTGACAGGAATGGGGCCCAGGGAGGTCTGCTCAAACTATTGCACTAACCAAGGACAATACAAGTAGTAAACATTGAACCCCTACTCTGATCTACCCAATGGACAGGACATTCTCCACAGTTATGTGGAGAGTAGGGACTGACTTTGACATGAACTCTGGTGCTCCATATTTGACCACCTCCCCTTGGTGGGGAGGCCTGGTGGCACTCAGAGAAAGAATAAGCAGGCCATCAAAATGAGACTTGATAGCCTATGACCATATAGTGGGGGAGGAGGTCCCCCTTGGTCTTAGACCTGGGAGAAGGGAATAGGGTGAAAGCGGGAGGGAGGGAGGAACAGGAGGATACAAGTGATGGGATAACAATTGAGTTGTAATTTGAATAAATTAATAAAATTAAAATTAAAAAGAAAAAAGATTTATTTATTATGTACACAGTCCCTTGCCTACATGTACACCTGAAGGCCAGAAGAAGGCATTATATCACATTACAGATGGTTGTGAGCCACCATGTGTTTGCCAGGAATTGAACTCGGGACCTCTGGAAGAGCAGAGTAGTTAGAGCTCTTAACCTCAGAGCCATCTCTCCAGTGCCTCTCCCCCTTCCTGTTTCTGAAGATAGAGGGTGGAAAATAATATCCCAGTAATCTCTAGGGCCTGCCAACACAGTAAAATGCCTAGGACTCTTATGAGTCAAGCCATGGCAAGATGTAAGCTAAAGGAAAACCTTCATCTCTGCAGCTTGTATCCCCTACTGTCAAGGAACAAATCCAACCTGGACCCTGTATGCTCTCAGAAATTTACCTCAATTTTTAGCCGATCAGAAAACAATTGGAAAAAAAAGAAAAAGAAAAAAAAGAAAACAATCTGTGTTCCGATAAAGAGTAATACATCAGTTGTTGACACTCAGCATTATTTCTGGTCCCATTCCTTCAGGTCAGGGGCTGACAGATGAGAAGTGTATTTTCCATAGCCGCCTACCACCAGGATTCTAAACATAGTTTACATTACGCCCCCAGCGTGTCATGTGCTTGAATGTGAAGGCAGAAGCCGTTTCTCTTTCTCTACACACAGCGCTGCATTTGTGGACGTAAGAGGGGAACGTCTTGTGATGATGTATGTGCTCCTGTACCTCCAGCACAGAGAGGGCTTACTAAGGACACTCGTGACTTTAAGGGCACCCTGAGCTATCTGGCAAGAGCCCATCATAAAAGACGACACACTGAGGAGATGGCCCAATGGATAGAGAGCTTTACCTGGGAGAGTGAGGACCAGCGCTCACATCCTAGAACCCCTATAAATGTGGGGCAGGCATGATGGAGGCAGAAACCCCAGAGCAAACTAGCTGGCTAGATTAGCCATAACACCAAGCTCTGAGTTTAAGTGAGAGACCCTGCCATAATGTATACGGTGGAAAGCAATTGAAGAAGACACTTAACATCAACTGCTGGGGTCCATATGCCTGTGCACAGACATGCACACAAGCCTGCACACACACTCTAGTACACCACAAACAGAGAGAGAGAGAGAGAGAGAGAGAGAGAGAGAGAGAGAGAAGGAGGAGAAGGAGGCAGAGGAGGCAAGGAAGGAGGGAAGGGGGTGGGAGGGAAAGGTGGGAAAAGAGGGAAGAAACAAAAAAAGAATGGAAGGAAGGAAGGGAGGGAGGGAGGGAAGGAAGGAGGAATAAAGGAAGAAATGACTGATCCCAGGTGTTGTCACTAGAGAAAAAAAATATATATGTGTGTGTGTGTGTATGTAATAATCAGTGTTAATAGCCAGTTCTCAAAATTCTTGAAGCTTTAACAAATGGCCTAGAACAGTGTCGCTCAGTAACCGGTGCGGAAGGTGCACAGTGCTGGGCGAGACTCAAAACGCAAGTGAAAACTGATAATGGGACTGGGAGGGTGGAGAAAGGCGTGCCCCAGGAAGGCAAAATTCACATGGGGACTCTAACCCCACTTTGCAAACAAATCCTTCCTTAAATCGAAAACCAGTTTTTCTTCAAGCAACAATAAAAACTAATCCATGGCTAATTCTGCTAGCAGTGTGTGGTGTGGCTAATTCTGCTAGGAGTACTAGGTGTGGTTCCAGATACTCTGTAATTAGATTTTTGAAATAGCTACACAATCATATAGATATAGCAAAAACAGTAGAATTGTAAATGAGCTGCATGGGTGAATTCATAGCATATGAATTGTATGTCAATAAGCTAATAATTAAAAATATGAATATATAAAACATTAGTTTGTGATTATTTTACAGCATTTATTCTTATTTGTTCTCTTGAGGTTACATAGTAGGGAATGACTTCCAAATAGCATCAGAATATAGGATCAAGTTGTTTTTGATAATAAAGCCACAGGGATTGTTTTCTCCGACTAATATCTTGTTTGTATCTTCATAACAGACAGCCAGATGGCAGGGGGTGATAATGCGATGAGCTAATCCTTTAGGAAGGCTCGTTCGCTTGAGGTTCAGACACACACCTAACGATCTGAACTGTTGTAAGGAATTTCATACGTATCAAGATGTCATATAAAAAATGTAATTTTAAAAGAGAAAGAAAAACATGTGAGAACAATAAAATAGAAACACCATGATGCCAAGAAGAGCGCCGTGCCAAATAAAACGATTACACTATGCTACACAAAAATGTTTACTTATGTATTCTCTTGCATTCTACTCACAAATACCTCTAGGTAATATGGGAAATGAAAACATGATTAGATCCTGTCCGTGCACATAGTTTGGTCTCAGCCAAGGAAATAACAATCCATTTTAAACATTTAAAGAGAAAAGGATTTGATTTTTTACAGCCAGACTCATTTCCTGGGTGCTGGGACCACAGAAATGTGCCAGGGTGGCCAGAATTAATTTGCAGAGAACACGGCACTTACATTTTTTTGAAGGGACTTAAGGAGAGAAGTTATAGAAGCCACATGTTTACTGAAGTCCGAGGGTAATAGCAGCATTGGAATGGCTTTCTTCTAAAAAACTTCCCCCAAGAGATTCTGTTTGTAATTCCAGTACCTAGCGACTGAGAACAGGATTACCCTTACCTACATGGTGCCTTCAAGGCTGGCATGGACTTCATGATTACTGTCTCAAAAAACAAAAGAGGAAATAAAAGAAGGCTAACCTGACAGAAAAAAAAAATGTAGCCACTCAGAGGTTTTGGTCAGGAAATTGCTAAAAGATCAACTTTAAGATGTTTTATTTTGGCCAGCCTGGTCTACAGAGCAAGTTCCAGGAAAGCCAAGGCTACACAGAGAAACTCTGTCTGGAAAAACAAAACAAAACAAAGTTTTAATTTATCTAGAAATTTCCTAGAATTGTCACTTTACTTTGAAAAACTTTAACATAGGTTTGACTAGGCCTTAGTGAGTGAGTAAATGTAGATCAAATGTATCATGAAGAAGAAGAAGGAGGAGGAAGAGGAGGAAGAGGAGGAGGAGGAGGCCCAACATGCCAGCCAGAGCTACATACTGAAACCATATTTCATAAATAAATAAAAATTTTAAAATGAAATTAAATGTGCCGCGTGCTAAACCAACAGATTTCCTTAAGGCCCTAAATATGCAATGACAATGACGTGAAACTTTAGTTATCCCATTGGAGGTGACAATGAAACATAGGGATTTCAAAGTAGAGAATATCCCCCTTTGGTTGAAAAGATCAGACGAAGACAGCATAAAATAATGAATATTGGGGCTGGAGAGATGGCTCAGCGGTTAAGAGCACTGTCTGCTCTTCCAGGGGTCCTGAGTTCAATTCCCAGCAACCACATGGTGGCTCACAACCATCTCTAATGAGATCTGGTACCCTCTTCTGATATACAGGTGTACATGCAAGCAAAACACTGTATATGTAATAAATAAATCTTTAAAAAAAAAAAGGAAATGAATATAAAGGAAGATCTGGAGGTTCTTCAACTAAAGATGGTATTGCAAGTGAATAATAGCATTCATGGGACAAATAGTTGCTGTGTGTTTGTCCAAACACTGGTGTAATGCTCAAAATTAAGCCTTACAAGTGTCACCTCCCCAGGAACCAGGTAGTTCTGGGAAATAACAAAGCCTCATGGGAAAGTACGGTGGCCTATAGGTTTGCTCTTCTAAGCTCCTGTAACATGTGGCTCAAGGCTATTCCAGTTGGCAAATTCTGGGAAATGGTCCTGACCAAAGTCTATCTCTTGGTCAGTAGTAAATATTTAACAAAGCTTGCTTTAAATTTGGCCCCAAAATAGTGGAGTTGATTTTTCTGGCCAGTCTCCAATTGGATGTCTTCAAGGGCACTTATAAAACAGAAAACGATGAGTTTATTTGGCATATTGAAGGTTTTGGAGAAAAACAAGGGTGTGTAGTGTTGAACTGTGGAGTTTCTAACTCAGAGCTTAAGAATTCCCAATTTCATAGGAAACCAGTTGTGTGGGAAGCCCATCGCAACATCTTCTCACAGAACCTGACTTGCACCTTCAGGCGCTAGCAGATTTGTTATGGCCTGTAGTCAGTTGTGTCTACACATCCTCTAAGCTGGGGAAACTTTGTTAAGCACTCGATAAACATTTGACTAACAGGAAAACTGAACATTGCTGGTGATTTAAGAATAAAAAATTGGGGAAACTAGCTTCCCCTTCTTCCTCCCTCCTTCCCTCTCTCTCTCTCTTTCCTCCCTCCCTCTCTCTTTCTTTCTTTCCTTGTCTGGATGAGCCAAAAATCTTGTACCATTACAAGAGTGAGCTTACAGGAAACCCTGATTATAGTGCCTTAATTTTCTTTTCTTTTCTTCTTTCCCCAAGACAGGGTTTCTCTTGTGTAGCCTGGGCTGTCCTGGATTTGCTTTATAGACCAGGCTGGCCTGGAACTCACATAGATCCACCTGTCTCTGCCTCCTAAGTACTGGGATTAAAGGCATGTGCCACCATGCCCAGTTTATGGTGCTTTTTTTAAACTCTAAAAAATAAGACATTAAAAACGAAACTGTTCTCTTAGCTTTATAAATTTAATTTTGATATATGTTTTAAAAAGAAGAAGAAGAAGAAGAAGAAGAAGAAGAAAAGGGGAGGCCCAGAGATATTTTCAAATGCATTCTACCAGAAAACCATGTATCCTTCAAGTTCTTAAGATTTGGAGACTGGTTAAACAAATGATGTTGACAACATATTCTAACATGGGGGCCTTAGGACCCAGCTCAATGGTAGAACACTTGCCAGGCACACTCAAGGCTCAGAGTTTTACTCCTAGCACTGAGAAAAAGAAGAAGAAGAAGGAGAAGGAGAAGGAGAAGGAGAAGGAGAAGGAGAAGAAGAAGAAGAAGAAGAAGAAGAAGAAGAAGAAGAAGAAGAAGAAGAAGAAGAAAACAGCAAGTGACAAACAAAAGCATTATAATTTAATATAAATAACACTACAGGCTTAAAAAAAAGTTGAAACAACTACTTGAAACCACTCAATAAAACTGATGTCACTAGTATTACGTATGTTTTGTACATACAAATGATGTCTATAAAATCTGCTATGCCATGATAAAGACTAAAAGAGCAGAGGATCTTGGGTAAATATGTTTGCTGAAGGGACTGTTTCAGTTTGTTTATAATTATTTTGATGCTTATTACACAACTGGATCAAAAGACAATGGAAGAAAGTTATTCTTTGATGTGAAACATTTGTCATGCTTAGGCAAAAAAAGAAAGAAAGAAAAAAGAAACAAAGAAAAGGAAAGGAAAGCATTCAAGATCTCCAAAACAGCTGATGCTCTCCAAGGAAGCCCTTTTCTGGTTAAGGGGTAGTAGATGCAGCTGTCCTCCCACCGTCATTCTGTCCTCATCTTCTAATCTTAAACTTCTCCCCTTGTCCTCCTTTTCTTTCTTTCTTTCTTTCTTTCTTTCTTTCTTTCTTTCTTTCTTTCTTTCTTTCTTTCTTTCTTTCTTTGTTTCTAAGGTTTATTTATTATGTATACAGTGCTTTGCATGCATGTACACCTGCCCGCCAGAAGAGGGCACTAGATCTCATTAGATGGTTGTGAGGTTTCTGAAAATTGAACTCAGGACCTCTGGAAGAGCAGACAGTGAGTGCTCTTAACCGCTGAGCCATCGCTCCAGCCCTCTTCTTCATTTCATATACCTTCTAATTCTTACAATATTTAAAGAAAACATCACAGCATATAATTGTCAATTATGCTCTCTAGTTAATGGAGGTAATGTAATTATGTCCATTACATAGAATGCAAATAGGATTCAGCTGGCTAATCCTGCACAACCTCTGCTTCACCAATCGGCCACCCAAATAAAACACCAGGAATACTTACGCCAAATGTGCAGAGAGACGACTAGCTGTAGAAAGAGCCAGAATGTGCCAACACAGAACACTGCATTCTACAAAACAGCCTGTTAATGTGTCCTTGACTAAGGAACTATTATAGCCCTTGAAAATCAGCAACAGGAGGCTTAAGCACAAAGTGCATCACTTTCTGCCATGGCTGATGAAAACTACACAATACAGGGATCCCCCCCCTCGATAGTCCAGAATCCAGAAGTTGATTTGACTTTTAACCCTGTCCTTTTCACGTTTAAAGTGTCTTAGCAAACAATAAAGAAAAAAGAAATCATGAAAAAAGGATGGTCTACCGGCAAATAAGTTAATGATGTTTATAACACTAAACGTAGCCAGAACCGACAGCTCTGGGCTCAGCAGTCTTGTAAGATGCCGAGGAGCTAATCGCCAGCAATAAGCACACACAAGAACCCGATTTAGACCTGCTAAGCCTAATCTGCTAGCCTGGCATTTGTTTAAAATGCGGTCAAGAAAAGGGACAATTCTGGAGAATGAAAATAAATATTGCCAGCCAAGTCTGTCACGCCTCTCATCCTCAGTTACTTGGGAGGCTGAAACTGGGTGGTGAGGAGAGTTCAAGGCCAGCCTCTGTTTCCTAAGTACTAGGCCTGCAGGCGGGTCCCAGTACATTCAGGTTCAGCGACAGGAGGGACTGAACCAAAGGCACGGTAGACAATCACGCTAAGCTAAACTACATTGTCTCCAACCCTGAGGTGTACAGGGTTTCTCTGTGTAGCCTTGGCTGTCCTGGACTCACTTTGTAGACCAGGCTGGCCTCGAACTCACAGCGATCCGCCTGCCTCTGCTTCCCCATAGCATGCAGGTCTCCTCTATCTCTGCAGTGCTTTTTACCCTTGCATAGTAAACAAAGCCATGCTCAGTGTCCTCTGTTCCCATTAAGATCTGCTGGCGTGGGGAAGCCCAAGCCCCTCACTGAGATTTATGTGAATTCTTAGGGATTTACAGTCACAGCCTCCAGACATAGCCACGCCTGTGTGCTTCCTGCTCCTCAGTTCAGTGTGATCACTAGGATTCATGAATTTGGTTCTTGGCTCCGCTGGAGATGTCTGAGAGAGCCACGGTGGGGTCCCCTCCCCCAGCATATTTTCCATCATCTTGCCCATTGAATTCACTCTTCTTCCTGTTCTCCCTTTTCTCTTTGTTCTGGGGTGCTCCAAGGATACCCAATTTGCCCACTTTACTGTGCTGGTAGCAGCCAACTTATGTTTTCTTTCTCCACATTATCAGTTGCTGGATTATTCATAAACTATTGTTTTTGCACACTGATAAATCTATTATTTTTATCTTTTTTTTTCTTAGGTCAACATTTCTGTCTTAGATTTTGGCTTCTGGCACTGAGATTATTGTAGTATTACTGTGAACTTGGTTTTGGGTCTTCAACTCTCAAACTCTATATAAAAAATTCCACATGGTCCTAGAAGATGTATCTTTCATAGCAATCTTTTATCATGTCTGCTCTTTAAAGTCAGAGTTCTTCAGTAACCCCGGTTCTTATGCACATAGCCCCAGTTGCCTAGCTTGGCTTTGAAGACATTTCATAACATGGTCCAACCTCAGCTTTCAGGCTGATCCCCACCCTTCTGTCACCTGAACCAGTCAAGCTTGTGCGTACATCCTTTTGCCTCATCTCATCTTCCACAATCCTGGCTCCATACACCTGGAAGGTGATATCCCTGATACTCCAGTTGGATTAATCCACTCCTTGGCAATTCTAATCTCATATATAATTATTGCCTCATCCACATCTTTCCTGGCACTCTCAGCCCCAAGGGATTTCTCCCCTTCCCCTGCCCCCACCCCCCACCCCCTGCTCCCGTTTGGTCATGAGGTGTGTAGTTCAGTGGGCGGAGGTCTATCTAAACATCTTTTCCTCTTTGACCCACCATGCTAGTTACTTTCCTAGTTGCTGTGACAAAATACCTGAACAAAATAACTTAAAGGGAAGGGTTTGTTGTGACTCACAGTTTGAGGGCAGGGACAGCATGGCAGCCAGAGCTAGAGGCAGCTGGTCATGTTGTGTTCTCAGTCAGGAGGCAGGAGGGATGGATGCTGGTAGTTAGCTAGCCTTCTCCTTTTTATGTGCTGCTCACAGTTAGGGTGGGTCACCTCACATCAGTGAACCTAATCTAGAAAGTTACTCTCACGTAAGCCCAGAAACATGTCTCTTCAGTGATTCACAGTCCTGCCAACAATTAGCACTAACCGTACACCAACTTCATTTATCCTGATGTGCATTAGGGTGACGATGTCTCCTGTTTGCCTGTGACTGGGGGATTTCTTGGAACATAGGGCCTTTGGCACTGGAGTGGAGTGGTCCAAAGCACACCAGGGTAGTGCTCACTCTACTCCGGATATCTGTGGCAAGAATCCTAGGGCGAGGAATGGAGTCAGTGTTTTTTTGTAGCTCTCTACTGTGAAAATTCATAAAGCAAAAATGGCCTCACCATATTCAGGGAGGGAGAAGGGGATGAGAACCCTTAGACCTAATGATAGGCAGGTCTGGAGCTGAGATCATCAAATAAGCACACAGCCAGAAACTGTCCCGCTTTGGACATTTCACTTGAAACATTTTCCTCCTTCTTTTAGAAAAGGAATTGAGATAATTGAGGAAGTAAAAGAAAAAGAAATCCTCCTGATAGACTCTCCCTAAGAACAGAAGTGGGTGGAGGAAATTCAGACCTCAATACCAAGAGGAAAATCTAGACAGGTAAGCACCCTTTACCTTGTGCTGTTGCCTTGGGAACAGGAGAATCAGAGCTATTCACTACCAGGAAAATGAAATGGCACCCAGAAGTAAAGATTAAATTTTCTGGTGCTTTTCTGATGCCAAGTTGAAATTCAAGATGAGTTATAAAGGTTTGGTAAAGCAGCAGCCGATCAAACAGTGGGAGCACTAACTGTGCTGGAGGTCTGAGATGAGCACTGCAGTGTCAAACACTGGGAGCACTGACTGTCTTGGAGGTCTGAGATGTTTACTGCAGTGTCAAACAGTGGGAGCACTGACTGTCCTGGAGGTCTGAGATGTGCACTGCAGGCACACTGCTTTGGACATACCAGCAACGCCACTGAGGAAAAGAATGGGGTGGATGAACTAAGACGTGCAGCGCAAATGTAACTAGTAAATAAAACTTAGGAATGTTAAATGTAGAGACTCAAAAAGGATGGAAGGATCTCAAGAAATCTAATCACCGTCACGTACCACATATAGATGAGGACCTGTGGCTACGTAGTTTAGGTAGCTTTTTGTGTCAGTGTCAGGCTATCTGAGAAAATCAACTTACTCGAGGACCTGTTTATTTGGGCTTATTGTTTTGCAGGTTTCTGATGATGGTCCATTGGCATCATATCCAGGAGTGTGTGGTGGAGGAAAGCTGCATAGGTTTTGGAAGCTAGGAGATATACACAGAGAGAAAGAGGAGGGAAGGAGAAGGAAGAGGAAGAGGAAAGAGAAGGAGAAGGAGGAGGTGAAGAAGAAGAAGAAGATGATGAATAATAATAATAATAATAATAATAATAATAATAATAATAATAAGATGATGATGATGATTTCAGGACCAAATAGCCCCTTCAAGGATTTGCCCAGTGGCCTGACTTCCATCCGTTAGCCCCTACTCCCGCCCAAAGGTTCGATCACTTCCCAGTAGTGCTACCACCTTGAGAGAAAATCCTCAGACTTCGGTGCTATTTAAGACCCCAAGCCCTAACATAGGAGTCTTACCCTTGTGTTTTCTTGGCAGAGCAATGTTTTCTAATTGCTTTGGCAGCCTTTTCTGCATGGGTCCCCAGAGACAAGTCTCGCTTCTGGCTTTGGAGCTGTTGCTTAGTTGGCAGAGGACATACCCAACATGTGTGGGAGCCCTTCGTCTATGCCTCAGCATTTCTCCAAACAAGCAACCGTTTCTCAGCTTTCGCTCTCATATCTATACCACAGGCAGGGAAGCCGATAGGGCACAGTGAACACAGGATGCGTAAAGAAGCAGGTTTCCTAGGATTCACCTCCCCCATCACCCCACTTGTGTTTCACCCTAAGTGGTTTCTGTCCCCTCTTCTCTTCTCTCCTCAGCTTCTCACAAGTGTTTTGACTTAATGAATCATGAGATGAGAGCATTTCAATAAAGTGTAAGAGTCACTTTGTAGTCGATATGGTGGCTCATGTTTGCAATCTCAGCATTTAGAAGTCTGAGTGCGAAAAAAAGAAAAGAAAAAGAAAAGAAAATTGCTGTGAGTTCGAGACCAGCTCACGATAGAGTAAGACCCTGACGTCAAACAGTCAAACAAACACAGGCTAGTGAAATGGCTTAATGAGTGAAGTTGCCTGCAGTCAAGTTCAACAGCTTTAGCTCTGTTCCTTGGACTCACAAGTAAAATGGGACAATGGACTCTTGCATATTGGGTACACCTTGAAATAGGTAAACAACTCAATTAAATAATGTAATAAAAGCTAAAATTAGCAAATAATTATAAAGAGAAAACACTTTAAGTCATCACAACAGCTATTTTAAAAAACTAAATGAAATTAATATGTGAAATAACAGATTTTCAAATTCTGATTAAAATTGTTTATAATTAAAATATAAGGAACGAGTTAGAGCAAATGCTTTCAATATATATTATAAACTATTGGAGAAAGGTTGGCCTAGTATCCCTGAACCCCTGGATTCAATCCCCAACACCACATAAACGAGATGGTATGCTGCTTACCTGTAATTATAGCTCTTGGAAGTAGAGTCAGGAGGATCAGAAATTCAAGGTCATTCTGACTGAAAAGTGAGTTAGAGGCCAGCATGGACTACATTAGTCCTTGTCCCTAAAAAATGCAAGCAAGCAAACAACAAACAAAAAGCCAAACAAACCACAGTTTAAAATCATTAATAAATAGATTTCATAAGGTAGAAACAAAAGGTAGAAAAAATATGCAAATGTTTTTTATATACAGACACGTAAATGACTATGAAATAAATACACACAGGTCTTGAGGAGTGGGAAAAAAAATGTCCCATTTATCTTCTGGAGATTCTACAACATGAAGAGATAGATAACATACAAATCATAGGAGCAAGAATAGACACATAGATTAATATATAGATGTTCATGGGAGTTACATTAAAAATAAAAATCAGAAAAGGGCCAAAGCCCGGCATGGTGGTCACATCTGCATCTGCAAGGTCAGGAGTTCAAGGTCTTTCTCTGCTTCTTAGTGAGTGTGAGGCCAGCCTGGGATACATGAGAGCTAGTCTAAAAACAAAACAAAACAAAACCAAACTAAAACAAACAACAAACAATAGGCCCAATAATTGAAAACATTTCTGAAAGCAGACAGTGAACTGGGTGACACAGGCAGACTCAGACAGGAAGTAAATGACCTTGAGGAGTGTGATGAAGGACGGCTCAGAGGAAGGTTCCTGTGGTGGTGAATGCGTGGTGACCCCTCTATGATTTCCGCTTGATATTCCGTGGTTAATAAAGTCTCAGCCAGAGGGCTAAAGACAATCTGGCTCCTTTGCAGTGGATCTGGCCTTTAGGTAAGCGGACTTGAGTGGACTTGGGTGGAGGCCCTCCTGCCACTTGCTGCTACCCAGGGCCTGGCAGCTGAAGCTCAAAGTGGAACATTTTCTGAGATCTAACAAAACACTAGTCAGATTCACTAACAAATAAGTAAGAGCTAAAATAACTGTTTGCACTTCGTAGATTAAAAATAAAGAACTTCCAAGTAAATAAACTTCCAAAAACTGCTTATAAGCCTGTAATTTTTTTTGGGGGGGGAGGGGAGGTGGGGCAGGGTCTTGTCATAGAGCTCAGGACTAGCTTTAGTCTTGCTATGTGGTCTATGCTGGTCTTGAACTTGTGGCAGTCATCCTACCTTAGCCTCCCAGTGCTGGGCTTACAAATGTGGGCCATTATATCAAGCAAGCATATATATATATTTAAACATTGGTGGATAATCAGCAATATGGTTCAAAAACCTTATAAAGAGTCATGATCTTTTCCCTATCAATTCCCTTCCTGGGAATTTAAGAGATAAAATACTGGGGTTGGAGAGATGTTGAATGGTTAAGAGCTTGTACGAGAGGACCTGATATCATTTTCCAGCATTCACATTGGGTAATTCACAACAGATTGCAACTCCAGCTCCAGGGAACAGACACCATCTTATGCCTTCAAAAGGCAATTGCATTCATGCACACATTCGTATACACAGACACACACACACACACACACACACACACACACACACACGCATTTGCATTCATGTGCACATTTATATACACAGACACACACACATACACACACATTTGCATTCATGTGCACATTTATATACACAGACACACACACACACAGACACACACACAAACATACAGACACACACACACACACACACACACACACGCATTTGCATTCATGTGCACATTTATATACACAGACACACACACACACACAGACACACACACAAACACACAGACACAGACACACACACACATGCATTTGCATTCATGTGCACATTTATATACACAGACACACACACACACACACAAACACACAGACACACACACACACGCATTTGCATTCATGTGCACATTTATATACACAGACACACACACACACACAAACACACAGACACACACACACACACGCATTTGCATTCATGTGCACATTTATATACACAGACACATACATATGCATAATTAAAAATAATTAAAAGGAACCTCTTAAAAAGTAATAAGGTCTTTTCAAAGAATGACACAAACTATCACAATAATTAATAATTAATAATGAAATACCGACATGAGTTCAGGTGAGATTGAATAATCAAAGTCATCATTACATTGGACACAGGATGGTACTCTTACATTAAGTTGAGATTGTGATAGAGAATACTAAATGGCATAAGAAATTGCTTCTGATGTGTTGTACTATTAGAAAACCAGTTATAATGCTGTATATAATATGATTTTTATGAAATGTATGCAGTCATAGTACATGTATGTACATACGTCTATATCAATAACTGTCTTGATATCTTTCTCAAATCTTCTGATTAATAATATTAATATAATGTGGTCTCAGGACTGCAACTGTCCTTGCAAATTCAGATCAAATGCTCTAGCATAAAACTTCATTTTTAGCCTGGTTTAATTTTATTTCATAAGTTCTGCATGTCAAGATTTTTCTAGAAAAGTAACACAATTTATTTACAAAACAATAGTTATAGCTGTTTAGAATGGTTTTTAAAATTCAATGTGTGTGTGTGTGTGTGTGTGTGTGTGTGTGTGTGTGTGTGTGGTTTTTAGAGACAGGGTTTCTCTATGTAGCCTTGGCTGTCCTGGAACTCACTCTGTAGACTACGTTGGCCTCAGACTCACAGAGATCTGCCTGCCTATGCCTCCTGAGGCCTCGGATTAAAGGTATGTGCCACCACCAACCAGCAAGAAATTCAAATTCTAATAGTTAATATTATCAGACCTTTCTCAGCTGTGTAGCTATTGAAACGCTATTACTATGTAGGCGCAGGAGCTGGTGCCGTAGCTTAGTCGTAGACAGGTGATTGGGATGTAGAGAGTCCTCAGCTACAAACGTGGCTCTGGGGTGGGGTGGGGGGTGTGTGTGATGGCGGTATCTCAACAACAACAACAACAACACATTTATGGTTCCCCTCCAACATAATGGAATGTCATCCTGAGTCACCCTTGGTTACCAAGAGCCCAAGCTTTTGTGTTGATATTTCTCTTGTAGAACTGCATGACCTCACCCTCCTTTTGAAAGCATTTCCAGCTGTAGTTTATACGAAGGACAAACAAGTTTTGAGAATAAGAATTAGAACAACTGTTTTGGTAGATGTTCCCAGGGAAAGGATTAGAGCTGCAAATAGAAAGGAGTGTGGTGAGATGAGGGAGCCAATCAGCAGCAAGCTCCGAAGGTCAGCTGTGGCTCTGGCTACAGGAACCATGTGGCAATGTGAGCCTGAACCCTTCTAGGGCGGCCATCTTGATTCTGCCAATCTCCTAGCAGAGCACAACATATCGGGCAGAGCTGGTCTCACGGCCACGGATCATGCGGTGAAGACTGGGAACTCCACAGTGGCCCTGGAAAGCAGCAGGCGGCGACAGGTCGCAGGCGAGGAGAGGGTTTCCTTGAGTCAGCTGGATGAGCAGAGCTCAGTGAGGCAAGCTCTGAGAAGGCTTAATTCATCGGCAACATGGGACACAGCTGGGCACAGCCAGGTACAACTTGGAAAGACCCAAGAGACTTATCGTAGAAGCCACTAGCAGCTCATTTTTAGCTTCAGGCTGGCGACGCTTAAAAGCATGGATTGCCCATGGAGTCCTTTCTTTCCCTCCCTCCCTTCTTTTTTTCCCCCATCCCTCCCTCCTCTTTTTGTTCGAAACTTACTTGGGTGTACTGCTTTATTTATTTTTTTGATAAACATGACTAACTAAAATATAGATTCGAAGATGTTATTCAGTCCTTAAATAAACACCCACAGAGTGACCTCTAGGTACTTGGCCACACAAGGACTTGAAAACACGGGTTCTATCTTCCGAGGACAGAGGGGCGAATGCTAACCAGGTAAAAGAGACAGGCAGAACAGGCACAGATGTACTGATGAGGAAGGTGGGCACACCTAACCCAGGTGGCAGGGTCGGTCCATGTACTCTTCTCTCTCAGAGTTACTGTTGTTCCCCGCCCATCATTACATTAGCTCTGGTCCCCTGTGATAAACCAAGCTGGCACTTCCATTCACAGGACGATCTTGGTTGCCAACTTGATTGATAAAGGGCTCTCTAATAAGCCCAAACATGGCAAACACGGCACCAACAGGTTTGACTCTCTCTCTCCCTCTCTCTGTCTCCGCCTCTCTCTGTGTCTCTGTCTCTCTCTCTCTGTCTCTGTGTCTCTGTCTCTCTCTGTCTCTGTCTCTCGGTGTCTCTGTCTTTCGCTGTGTCTTTGTCTCTCTGTCTCTCTGTCTCTGTCTCTGTCTCTCTCTCCCCTCTTCTCTCACACAATACATCCAGGCCACAGTTTCACCTCCCTCTACCATCACAGTCCTCCCCTCACCCCCCACCCCAGTCCCCCATCTCCTGTCTTACCTAGATTCACTCCTTGGTTTTCCTTTAGAAAAGAGCAGGCCTCCTAGGGATGTCAACCAAACACAGCATAACAAGATACAATCAGACCAGGCACAAACCCTCCTATCACGGCTGGACAAGGCAACGCAGTAGGAGGAAAAGGGTCCCAAGAGCAGGTGAAAGAGCCAGAGACGCCTCTCAATTCTCACTGTTAGGAGTACCCCCAAATACAACCATAACTATGTGCAGACCCACACAAGCTCTGTGCCTTTTACCTCAACAGAGGCTTCTGTGAGCCCTGCTTAGTTGATTCTATGGGCTGTGTTTTCCTGGTGTCCTTGGCTCCTCGGCTTCTTTCTTCTTCTCTTCCTCGGGGTTCCCCTGAGCTCCAAGATGGAGAGCTCCAACTTGGGCTCTCAGTTAGTGTGTGGCTGTGGGTCTCTGATCTGCTCCCATCAGCTGCCTGCGTGAACTTCTCTGATGATGATGACTGAGCTAGTCACTGATCTATGATTATAACAGAATATCATTAGCAATCACTTTAGTATTATTTCCCCCCTATTGAAGGTCTCTGGGCTATCCAGCCTCTGGTCATCCAGGCAGTGTCAGGCACGAGCTTCCTCTTGTGGCGAGGGCCTCAGATTAGACCAGTCATTGGTTGGCCACGCTCACAAGTTCTATGTATCCTTTGCCCCAACACATCTTGCAGGCAGGATAGACTGTAGGATCAAAGGTCTGGGGTCTGGACTGGTATTCCAGTTATGTCCAATGACTAAGGATTACACAACAGGTATAGGGTTAGAAAGAAGTACACAGTGCTTCGCTTTTGCTTAAAAAAAAATTTTTTTTTTATGCAGGGAAATATAAGAGTGGGCTCATGGGTTGAAGAAAGGTCCCTCCAACACAAGCATCGGGCCACACATGAGGTGCAGCACCCACTTCTTCCAGGCTTTGTATAATGTTGGGGTTTCTGGGACAAGCTCTGTTACACAAAGCCTGGGGAGGGTGGAGTTGAAGGGCACTCTCTGCAAACTGGCCTCTGGGCTCTCTTACATAGTACTTTTCAGTCTGCTGTCCCTGTTTTCCAGTCACATAAATATACCTTTAAAATGGCGGGCAGGGGGGTGAGGGGGATCCTTACAAAGACAAATGTGCATTCTACTTCCAGACAGAAAAAGAAAGGTCACAGCATTGCTTCCCTGTTTGTAGCTCAGAGCAATGCTTCTGCCTAAGTGGTGTACCCTCTCCCTAAGCTACCCAGCCCTGTGAGCCTAGGCTGGCCTTTGAAGATCTTCCTGGCGCAATCTCCCTTTCTTATTTTTGGCTCTTTGTCTGTGATTAGATAGCCTGGTCCTTTAAAAAGACCGTCTTACATGCAGATCTACAAAAAGGGGCTGCTCTTCATTACTTCCTCTCTTCCAGCTCCTAAGTGCCACAGGTGTGGCGAACTGACGGCTAGAGGTCACAGTAACCCCCGTTGGGGTTTCCCAGTGTTTGGTCTTCATGTCAACTTTCAAATGTTTTCAGGATAGAGTCTCACTGTGTAGGTCAAACTGACCTGGAACTTGCTATGTACCCCCTATGTAATGATCATGGGGGCAGGGGGAAAGCCTTTTAGACAGGTAAAAATAGCTTAGTCAGGATCTGAACTTCACCCAAGGCTGCACCTGATAACCAGAACCCAGTGACGTCACTCAGTCAAGATAACCAGACACAGTCCTAGAGCCCCATAACCCCATTGGCCAGTATATTAACAGAGACCAAAAGCAACGTTCTGCTTCGCACATCTGGAGAGACGCCACTTAGATCTGACCTGTTGCTGGAGAGTACCCGCCAGGGTCCTGACCTCCGTTGGAGACAGTTGATACATTGTCGCACAGGTGAGCAGCCTTGGGGAGATAGGTTTAGGACTCTAATTAGGGATTTGGAGTGTGAAGAAGACTTTCAGCATAACAAAGTACAACTTTTGTTATACTGAGTAGCTACAACTATTCTAGATGATTTCATCTAGCTATTCCAACTTCTCAGCTATTAAACTGCCGTTAAAAATGTCTGACTGCGTCCCATTTTGGCTTTTTTTTTTTGGAGGAAGTAAAGCAAAGTAAATTAAAAGCATCTCATTATAGTGACGTACAAGGAAGGCCTCGCTCTTGTACATTTCACTCTTCCCACATATTTTGCAATCAGAACTCCGTCTCCAAAGCTCTAGGCTAAAGCAAACAACACGGGTTCTCAAGAGACGGCAGGCCAAGGAATGCTTGTCGGGTCGCGGTCTCGCCCCTCGAAGCGTGAGACGGGAAGGGCCGCGCCACAGGAAATCACCGAGGGCGGCCAGAGGTCGGAGCCCAGCGCGGCCCAGGGACCGCCCCGCCCTCCCGCGCCCGGCTCCAATCCGGGTACCGGGGCCCTGGCCGGCCCGGCCTCTTCCGGCTCCTCCCGAAGCCGCGGGTGCCGGGGATGCTGCGACTGGCGGGGCTCCGCGCCTCCGCCCTCCTGGCCACCCTGCGCCCCCCGGGCCTGAGCCTCCGTCTCCGCACCGCGACCATGGAGCGCCTCGCCGCGGGTGAGAGCGCGCTCACCCTGGGGCTGGCCTCCGCTCGTGGGGCGTGCTCGCCCGCCCTGCTCCGCCTCCCAGGCCTCCCGTTGCCCCACGCCCCTCGCGGTCGGCCCTCCCCTCCCGCACCCCAACTCGCTGCCGCCTGCAGCCCTGTTGCCCGGTGCACCCCGGTGGTCAGTGCAGTTTGCTTGCAGCCCTGGTTCTTGGTGCACCACTCCGCACCGCAAGTGGCGAGGAGTGTCATTCCAACCAAGAGTTGAGGTTTCTTTTACCTCCTCAGATCTTGAGACCCATGGCCCAAAGTTTTGCAACACACCCTTTCTTAACTGTGTTAATCTCTATTAGAAAGAAAGAAAGAAAGAAAGAAAGAAAGAAAGAAAGAAAGAAAGAAAGAAAGAAACAAAGAAAGAAAGAAACAAAGAAAGATAGATTAAGCACCATCTTGTATCATTTAGGGTTTTATTCGAGGTTTGGAAAGAAGCATTTTAAGACTGGCGCCAATCTGCTGGCGCATGGAATGAACTTCAGTTTGGGTTAACTTTTGCTGTGTGCTGAATTTGGGTAGGAATTAGGGGGTTGGACTTTTGAGTGAAAGGAACCAAAAAGTAAGTAGGGGGAAATAGGCGTTCTGCCAGATCGTTATATACTAAATATATACAAAGCATAAGAATATTAAAATAGCGTGTACAAGCACGCTAAATATGTAAATAGTTTATATGTAAATATGAATTATGTAAATAGTGTAAGTGTGTTTATCATGTGAATGGAATGTCCGCATCTTGTGGAGGAGATGCCCAAAGAGATGTGTCCTTGCCTGAGACGATTTATTTTATTTTAAATTTTTATTTACGTAGTGTGGCTTCTCAGCTTCGGATCCTTTTAACATAGTTTACATCTTTCCACATAGTAACAAAGCCTAAGGTGTGTGTCCGTGTTCCTGGGTCCTTCCATTTATGTAGTGTTGATTTGACAATTTCTCCTTAATAATTTGGATTGTTCCCTTTTCATGACGCATGACGGGTAAGTGGCTTGGTTGGCATGAAGATGAAGTATTTCCGGATACCTACTATGCTACTGCTTTTAATAGCTAATCCAAGTAGCTAGACCACAGTGAATGACAGGCGCTTCCCATGGCTGTTTAAAGGGACCAGAAGAGAATCTTTTGTAATAGAACCATATTTTATTATTCAGATAGGAAACCTATTTGGTGTGACTTAGTCTGTTATTTTTGTTCGCTTGACTTTGATGATTACGCTTGCTGAAGTGTAACTATGATTTGAATATTTGGATGCATTTAGATGTGTGGTTTTTAGAGGCTCCTTTAAATACACACATCCATGGGTTTTCCTACAAAAGTAATATTCAAAGCTGAGTTTGAAGCCAGCCTGGTCTACAAATTGAGTCCAGGACAGCCAAGGCTACACAGAGAAATCCTGTCTAGAAAAACTAAAACCAAAACAAACCAAAACAGAGTAATATTCACTTTAGAAATAATTCGGTACAGTGGTTGGAAAGCATTTAGCAAAGTGAGGTGAGGCTAGCATTCAGAAGTACTCTTCAGCTTTTATTCTTCCTTTTCCTAACTGTGGATCTTGAGAGCATGCAGTTTTCTATCTACTTTTTAACTTATGTTGTGATTGTCTGTTTTGCAATGCTGGGGATCAGGCTGGGGTCCCTGAGCACGCTAAGTCGCTGTTACCGCCGAGACTCACCCTTGATCATACATATCTGTGTGTTAGAGTCACTTTTCCCCTGCCACACTCTTCGTAATCGTTGTTGTCAGTCACTGGAGTGAGCATGCCACGCTTGTTTCTCTACTTGGCATTTAAATTACTCCCCCTTTCTGCCTTGGGCGAGGTTGTGAGGAGCCTTGTTTGGGTGTATATAATGGAAACCCTGATTTCAGAAAGAAGACCCTTAGGCCATCATCTTTGCTGCTGTCAGTGTCTGGTAACGGCTGCAGGGCATTGGTTCCAGAACTTGGGGGGGGGGGTCAAGTGAGAGAGTTACTTGGTCCAGAGGGTAGCTCCCGCGTGCCTGGCGTGATAGTACCTTCCCCCACAGCATAGTTGTGTGAATTGAATGAGTTACTTACTCCCCAAAGTGCTTCTAGCTGAGTGCGCTTGGCGGCGAGTGCCCATTTAAATGTTGGTTGGTGTCGGCTAATTTCCAGTTTCCCATCATCGTTGTTATTAGTGATTATTTCGACTTGTGAAAAAAGATAAATTTTGTTTCAGTGACAGACCAAACCTTGGTCGACGTGATTACTGTGAGCTACTGGGTTGCCATATAGCTCAGCCTGAGGATGGCCTTGAACCTTGTCTTCCTGCCTGTCCCTACCTCCCTGGGGTTGCAGGTGTGACCCAACATGCCTGGCCTAGGCGACTTCATTTATTTATTTATTTTGCAGTTGGATCTCAGCCTGCTACATGCCAAACAAGGGCTTCCCCATGGTGGTGCCCCCACTCCAAGCTTCATTAACTTTTAATTGGAGAGAAACCTCACTAAGTTAGTTGCATAGGGTGGTTTGGAATTTACCATCCTGTCTCAGCCTGTGAGCGCCCCCCCATCCCCCTACCCCCATACCCCCTCCACCTCCCCTCAAAGTACTAGGGATAACAGGCCTGTGCTACCAGGCCCAGTTTAGTTAAGCAACATTATAGCAGCCAAAACAACGAGTTGATGGCTTAAATGCATGAGGATCAACTGTCTCAGGGTTGTTTTCCCAGAGTGAAGTCTTTACACCTGTGTAAGAGGAAGTGTGCCTGTGATTAATGCACTTAGCCTCTGCCCAAATTCCAGTACTTAAGGACCAGGTTCAAGGTTTCTTGAAATTTGGTTTGAGAAATGTGGTTCTGTGGAATGATCTGCACTTCTCTTGACACGTATGAGACACGTCATTGGTAGCTGAGGCAGGAAGATCACCAGTTCAAGGCCAGCCTGTGGTATATGGAAAGAGTGAGCCTCACAAGCGAACCAACACAGAAGCTAGGATGTGGGGAAGGGCAAACCCTTGTTGGCTGTTGATGAGAAGGTGGACTTGTGCAGTATCACTGAGGAAATCAGCATAGAGGTGCCTCCAAAACTGAACTAAAAACTGCAGATGGCCCAGCTGTGTCACTCCTGGGCTTATGCTCAAAAGATGCTTCAGTCAGGTAAGTATGCGATGCCTGCTATCACATCCATGTTTATTCCTGCACTGTTCACAGGAGTCAGGCAACGTAACTAGCCTAGAGGTTCATCAACAGATGGGTGGAGAAAGGAATCATGGCATTTTATGGCCTGCAAAATTCTGCAAGACGGAGCTTTTTCAGGTGTAAAGAAAAATGAACTCACGACGTTTGCGGGAGAATAGATGCAACTGGAAATGGTTATCTTAAGAGAAATAAGCCAGACTCAAAAATAACTTCTCTCTGCCGGGCAGTGGTAGCGCACATCTTTAATCCCAGCACTCGCGAGGCAGAGGCAGGCAGATCGCTGTGAGTTTGAGGCCAGCTTGGTCCACAAAGTGAGTCCAGGACAGCCAGGGCTACACAGAGAACCCTGTCTTGAAAAACCAAAAACCAAAAAAACAAAAAACAAAAAAAAGAGAAAAAGTCCAAAGCCTTCTTTCATGTGTGGGACTTAAATTAAAATTATATATATAGGTGTGTGTGTGTTTGTAAGTCATGGAACTAGAAAGTGGAATCATGCTGGGGATGAAGAGATTCTAAATATAGCACATAATGAAATAAATATATGTAACAGGAAAGCAGAGAAGGAAGATGGGGAAACAGCTGGGGGAAGGCAAGGTGGGCTGTCATGAACAAAATAATGATGTATGTGTGACGAAGCCATAGCAGAACCCAATAATTTGCTAACCCCAAAACTAAAGCTATAAATCCAGTGTCATAAAGAGTAAAAGGGGGCGGGGGAGACTTAGATAGGCAGCATTCTCTTTTTGGAGTTAATAAGTCTTGTCTACAATAGTTGCCTCTATTTCTTTACAACAATGGAAGCAGATTGTATTTTAAGTTCTTGGCTTCCGTCAGTTTTGATATAAAAAATTGCATTTACATTTAATATACTTTATTTTAAAAGGTGGGGTTTTTGGCCACTATTGGCCATAGCACTGTAATCCCTGAGAAGGAGTTCAAGGTCATCCTTGGCTACCTGTTGAGTTTGAGGCCGGCTTGAAGTATAGGAGAGCTTGGAAGTAGGCATACGAACAAACATAAAAGATGGAGAATTCTATAGAGTAATTTTTTTTCTTATGTTGGTGGGTTTCTAGGTTTGATTTTGGTGTGTGGGATTGAACGCAGGGCCAGGCACAATAGGCAAGCGCTCTGGGGCTAAGCTGCATCGTCATCCCTCCATTTCTTAGTTTTTATTTTTATGCCCTTTAATTCATCCTGTGAAAATGAGAAAACCTGCCGTGTTCACGGACTGCTATTAAATACTATTGTTTTCATGGGTATCGAGACAGCTGGGCTGCAATGACATATAACCATGCCCACATGTGTACTTTCTTTGTCCAGGCATTCAGTAAATATTGGCAGGGTACCTTTGGGCAAGTTGGCTCAGTGCTAAGAGAGGAAGAATCAGAGAGGAACCAGCTGGGCCACTGAAGGATCATTGGGGAGGGTGTCCATGTTTCCTGATAGACGGTGAAAGGTCTCTGTTCACCAAGTATGCTGTTTAGGGCGGTGTAGGTGGTTTGGTTCCTTTAGAATCTCACGGAAAGGACAGACAAGTGGACAGCAGCAGCATCGTGTATTCCTGTGGGCCAAAAGAATCCCTGGGGACCTGGAAGGAGATTGAATCGCTAACATTCGGCAGCGGCGGCCTTTTGACTTCATGGTTGATGATAACGTTTTAACCGCAGTCTATTGTTTAGAGTGGATTCGAGGGATAGGAAAAGTGAGAGTTTAGGCAGTGGTTTTCACACTTCCCTTGCTCATTAAAATCCCCAGGAGCTTTTAAGGAATTCTGGAGGCTGGTCTACACCGCTGTAGACCTGGTTTGTCTGGCCTTGGGGTGAGGGTGGGGCGCGGGGAAGGGACTCATCCCTTGATGGGTTTGGTACCCATCCCTTGATGGGATCTTCGCTGCCGCTGTGAGCATCTTCTTGGCTTTATTGAGGGCACTCACTTAGCCTGAGCTCTGCTTGCTCAGTAGTGATGCTTAATTGATCTTACACCAAGAGTTAAACTGGATCAGGGACTTCTTAAAGAATGACTTAATCCACCATGTTGTTTAATGATTTTCCTTGCCAGGGTTGGAGAGATAGGTCAGTGGTTAAGAGCATTGGCTTCACTTCCTGAAGACCTAGGTTCAATTCCCAGTACCAATATAATATCTTACAACTGCCTGTAACTCCAGTTCCAGGGACTCCAACACCCTCACACAGCTACAACAATGCACAGAAAATGAAACAAAAAATAAAATAAATCATCAAAAAAAAAAAAAAAAAAAGTCAGGTGTGATGGTGCACACCTGTAATCCCAGCAGGCAGGGAGGCAGAGGCAGGTGTGTATCTCTGTGAGTTTGAGGCCAGCCTTATCTGAAAAAGTGAGTCCAGGACTACTCAGAGAAACCCTGTTTCAAAAAACAAACCAAATGATTCTCCTTGCCTTCGAAGTCAGTTTCCTCAGTTTCATATATTGTAAAGAATGTGTGCTGTAAGCGTTCGTTTTAAGTGGCAAATACTGTAAGGGGGAAACAGGCCTTAAAACACACCTAGTCTGCTGCACACCATTGCTTAGCAACACAGCCCACTCTAGAGTATGGGTTCTTTCCTCTCAAGATCATAGGGCTGCCTACTGCTCCTCCCCCAGCCCTCCCCCCCTCCCCCACCAGCATCACAAGAGGGGCCATACCTCATGTCACTAGCCTGGGAAGAGACCAATACTCAAAATTTGAATATGCTTTCTACTGAGTGTTCACTACTTTCCCGAACAGCAGTCAAGAGGGAAAGTTGAGCAGAGAACAAGATTCTGACCACATTCCTCAGACTCTGGATGCTGACCCCACCCCGTGCCCTTCCTCCTTGGCTGTGAGAGCCTGAGCCCCACCCCATGTCCTGCCTCTTTGGCTGTGAGAGCCTGAGCCCCACCCCAAGCCCTGCCTCTTTGGCTGTGAGAGCCTGAGCCCCACCCCATGCCCTGCCTCTTTGGCTGTGAGAACCTGAGCCCCACCCTACGGCCTGAACGCCCTGCTCTCTAGAGCTTCCCTCTAGGCACAGCAGTAGGAATGGGTAGCCAGCCTCTGTACCATCATGAGGTTGGAAAGTTGTACTTGAAGCCATCGTAAGTCAGAAGCTTTCCGTACAGCACGTAGACATGGGAAGTGGTACTGACATGTGCATATCGTACTGGGAGTATTTCCTGTCAGTACATGCTTGGATTGAGACAAAATTAGGAGAGATATAGTTGGGTTTATTTATTCCGCACATTCTGATTGCTATGCAGTCGTCTTATGTGTTATAGGTAGTTATATATGCATGTTTAATTGCATAAGTACTTTATTATAGGTATTGCTATTTGGAGCCAAGATCTTAGTCCATAGCCTAGGCTGGCTTTGAACTCAGCATTCTCCTCTTAGAGTTATGTGTGTGCTCCCATGCCTGGCTTACAAGTGCTCTTTTGTTAAAAGTTTTTCTGAGTAGAAGCTGTCTGGTGGCTGATGTTTTGGTTATTTGTTAGTCCCTGTTCCAGTAACAGATAAAGTGCTGGGTTCGCTTTTACAGAGAGCAAATGCCTCTTGCTTTATATATCATATATTGACCCACTGCCATGCTGGCTCTGTGATTTGGCCACCCACTTCAGACCCAAGCACGTTTGTCTCATTCTGTCATTCAAATCCCCTTTCCTGAGTCAGGCTGGTCCCCTGACTCAGTGGCTTTGGGAGAAGGACAGCAAGACAGGCCAACAATAAAGCATTGACTAACTGAGGGGTAAACTGTTCCTATCAGAGGTCACTATTGTTTGTCTCATGATATAAAGATGTCTATAGTTGCTCAGCAGTGAAGAGTACTGGCTGCCCCTGAGTTCCATTCCCAGCACCCATATGGCAGCTCAGAACTGTCTATAATGTAGTCCATAGGATCCACTACATTCTTCTGGTACATGCAGGCAAATGTACATGCAGGCAAAGCTCTTATATATAATAAATAGATATTTTTAGGTGGGTGTTGGTGGCACATACCTTTGGGAGGCAGAGGCAGATGGGTCTCTGAGTTTGAGGCCAGCCTAGTCTACAAAGCAAGGTTTATTTTATTTTATTTGTGTGTGCTGGTGTCAGATCTTGGAGTTACAGACAGTTGTGAGCTGCCATGTGGGTGCTGAGAATTGAACCTGCAGGCAGTGCTCTTAACCACTGAACCATCTCTCCAGCCCCCGCAAGTTTTTTAAAATAAAATTTATTTATTCACTATTTATACAGTGTTCTGCCTGCAGGCCAGAGGAGGACACCAGATCTCATTACAGATGGTATTACAGATGATTGTGAGCCACTGTGTGGTTGCTGGGAATTGAACTCAGGACCTTTGGAAGAGAAGACAGTGCTCTTAACCTCTGAGCCATCTCTCCAGCCCCTACAAAGCAAGTTTTAAGATGACCAGGACTACACGGAGAAACCCTGCCTCAAAACAAACAAAAACAAACAAATAAATAATATCCTTGGTAAAAGCAGTTAATGCGTAACATTCTATTTGATCACAGTAACAAGAAAAGTACATTGATATTGATTAATGCCAATGTTTGGTGACTGCCATGACGTATGTGACTACTTAATGACATATATGACTACTTAATGGGTGAGCCGGTAGGGCAGATCAAAGGAAGAAGTGACATACCACTGACAAGTGCTTCTCCTGCGGAGAAGACTGAGCCCTCTGGGGCCAGAAATCATGTTGCCTCAGAAACACAGTTTATCTGGGACTCCTTAGCTAGTTTCTGCTGGATGTTGTAAATATTATTTCAACCATTTGCTCTGGGTCCGCGCTTCTCTCTCTGTGTTGCTTAGTCATTCAAACCCGAAAGCATGGCTGTGGCAGTGTCACTATCTGGATGGAACAAACCACACAAAGGGTTTTTGACTGTGCTGTGGTTTCTGTAGAGTTTGCCCAAGAACTCATAATGCCTAATGGTTTATTAGCGTGTGTGTGGGCATTCGTGATTGACTGCAGTTTCCTGTGCAGTTTGGATTCAGCTTTCTCTTAAAAGGGTGGTACCTTTCAGCGCCAGCCTCCAGCCAGCCAGCTGCCATCCTCTGGAGACTGGCAGTGCCCACTCACAAAGAACACCCAGGGCTTGTTGACTGTTGCTGTCCCTTCTTAGGAGGAGGGGTATGCCCCTGGGCTCTCATCTGTTTATCCAGCCATCCCTCCCAGTCAGCTGTATGCAATCCTGCCATAATTACATGTGGTCTCTCTTGGGCTTGGGGAAGAGGTGAAGGCAGAGGAGCAAGAGTGTGTATATTTAGAAGCAAGACCAGTGGTGCCCGGGCCAGCATTGAACTCATGCTGTACAAAGAGACGTGAAGTTGAGACTGTCCTGCCTAAGTCTCAGCTCTGATTACAGACCTGAACTGCAGGCCATCTTCTTTCTTTCTTCCTTCTGTTCTTTTGTTTTATTATTTATTTCGTTTTTATTTATTTGTTTGTTTGTGTGTGTGTGTGTGTGTGTGTGTGTGTGTGTTGCTAGGGCTTAAAACTAGGACCGTGTTCATATGAGGGCCTATACTTCCCCAATACCCTGTAAGTCTAAGATTTATTTATTATTATTAAGATGATGACAACAATGCGCGGGCCATGCATGCCTGCATGTCTGTATGGTGCAGCATGCAGGTCCTTAAAGCTTCTAGAAGAGAGTGGCATGTCTCCAGTTAGTGGGTAAGTGGCTGGATGTGGGTGCTGGGGACCTGACCCTAGGAAATGATTCTCGAACCATCTCTCTAACCCTGCAAGCCGCCACCTCCTTCACATTTATTTATTTTCATTTTGTGTGTATGGCTGTCTTGGCTGTAAGTTATGTCTGTGAACTAGATGCATGCAGTGCCTTCGGAGGTCAGGAGGAGGTGTTGGGTCCTCTGGAACTGGAATTAACAGCAGCCTGTCTAATTCCAGCACGTGCGTGCTGGGAACTGAACACAGGTCCTTTGGAAGAGCAGCCAGTGCGCTTAACCTCTGAGTCATCTTTCCAGCCACATAAACCTTTTCTAATGGAATGTGTGCTGCAGTTACTGCATTTGAAAATAGACAATTAGAACCGAAGGAAGCACATGGTTTTGTTTTTTGTTTTTAAATGATACACTGGTTGAAAATTATGTACATATTCCAAGATTTTGTTACGTCCAAATGACATAGGGGCATGGTGACTAACGTAGGGGAAGACCACCAACAGATACACTTAGCAATTAACGTATCTGTTCGAGTCTTCTCTTCCTTAATCCTCCACCCATGACACTGTGGGTGTTCTACCCACAACAAGAAAACAAAGACCAAACATGAAATGTGACTTTTTAGTACGTGGCATGGGAGGGCTGTTACAAAATACATTGAGGACGATTTGCTTCTCATTGTTGAATTAAAAAAAAAATGCCTGTTAGAGCCACCATATATTTAAATTGTGGTTGTCTATGTGGGAGTCTGTGGTGTATGTTGTGCACACCATGGTCTGTGTATGGAGGTCGGGGAGCAATGAGAACCGGTTCTGTCCATGTTTGCATAAGTTCTGGGATCCAACTCAGGCTGCCAGAATCTCATGGCAAGCCTTTACTCACAAAGCCATCTCGCTGGTCTCTTGAGTTAAGTATTTTTTTAACAACATGTCCAATGTTAAGTATAATGGTGGAGTGGAAGAGTTTATGGAGAGGGGGAAAAGGCAAGAGCTTATACAAATTAGAAACAGAAAATGGGAGTGGGAAGGAGTGGGAGGTAAAGTGTGGGGGGAGTATAGGGGGAGGGAGAGAGGGAGAGGGAGCTGTGGTCAAAACATGCTGTTTACATACGAAAATGTCACAGTGAAGCCTGTTATACATAATTAATATATGCTAATAAAAACAAAACAAAACGGTTTAAAACTCCCCCATATAGCTGATAGTATTGAAAATAAACATGAGAGTGAGGGGGCCTGGTTAAGTAAACCTAACTGACCTCATCATAGGCTCCGTTTCTTCAGGCTAGCACAGCCTAAGTTTCTGTTCTCAGAAATAGAAACTTTGGTTATAGGGAAAACCACAGAGTGGGCATCCAGTCAGAACTGGCCAGGACATCTGCCAGTTTAAGCGGGGATGGGGTGGGGTGCGGTGAGGGGGTGGGGAGGTAGAGGGGTGGGTGGGGTGGGATGGGGAGGGCTGGGGGCTAACTCATGACGAACTCCTGATTCAGCACTACCTCATCCTCAGTGCAACCGGAATCAAGCTTCTGGTTTACACCAATAGAAATGACCTAACTGTATCTGGAATTCCCCTAGCTGGGTTTAAAGAGAGCCTGTGAGCTCACCTTGTGGTCGCCATTGTGCCTAAAATGGTGATCCCAGCATGCTGGATTTATGCAGAAATAAACCCTTCTTGCTGTTTGCATACTATCTGGATCTGGGGTCTTCCTGCAGTGTGTTCCAGACCCTAACAAAAGGACACAGTAAACAAGCAAACAAACAAACTTTGTTGATTTGTTGTCAAAAGATTTTTAAAAAATATAGTTTTTTAGGATTAAGAAAATTTACCACTAAAAGATGGAAGATTATTGATTTACTTGTCATCTGTGCTGGAGTGGAACACTGTGTTTTAGAAAAGGATTAAAGCCATAGACGCTTCCTGTTTAATGTAAAACCATAGCTTTACAAACAAGACTATGTTGGAAGAGCCAGTCATAGCCTTTCTCTATGGAGGTTACTATGTAGTGAATTACTTAGCCGAGTTGTTTTGATTTTAGGGCTGGAGATTAACAAATAACGATTCAGTAATACTTGTTCTCTCTCTCTCTCTCTCTCTCTCTCTCTCTCTCTCTCTCTCTCTCTCTCTCTCTCTCTCTCTCTCTCGTTTGTTATAGGAGAAATAAATTCCAATGAATGTGGAAGTGTGTTAAGAAAAGAGGAAGTGCCAGGGGAAGCCGAAGCCAGCACTGTGGATTCTCTGATGGACATGCCATTTGCAACTGTGGATATTCAAGATGACAGTGGAAGTAAGTGCTTTGTTAGAAACCAGTGGGCAAGACATTTAGTCACGCCTTTCACCTTTACGTGTTTTCACTTTACATACTTTGGGTCGGTTCATATTGTACTTCTGGCCTCTGTGTCTGGCCGCTGCTGATGCGATCAGTGACTACCACGCACCAGGAAGAAGGGCTGCGGTGCGTTTGTGGCCTTTATGCAAGCAGGATTTGGTATAGTTCTTACCAGAGCAACACTGTCTATCTGTGTAAGACAGGGCCCAGGCCGGGCTACTGAAATCTGTTCTTAATAATGGAGTATTATACCACTCTTTGATATTTATTGTAGGTCTTAGGAGCTTTAAAACTATTTGAGTGTTAGCCTGTTTTTCTTCTGGGGGAACATGGCTTTCAGAGTCTACGCTCCAGTTTAATGCATGAGCCCTGGGAGATAAGGGGAGAAGCAGAACTGTGTTTTCAGTTTTGATTATTGACTTTTCTTCTTGTGTGACTTTGGTCATTTAAAGTTTTCGAGTGGGACTTTAACTGAAAAAAAAAAAAAAAAAGCACATTTAGTTCCTCATTGCCTGCCTCATAACGAGGCTGTGCCGATCAAGAGAAAATGTGTATAAGAAATGAGTTAAAAATATGGCGATATACAAGAGTTACTTTAAAAAAAACTGTGTGTGTGTGTGTGTGTGTGTGTGTGTGTGTGTGTACACAGTTGTATGTGCTGGTGCACATGTGTACATATGGAGGCCAGATAGTGACATTAAGTGTCTCCTTTAATCCCTTCCTACCTTTTGTTTTGTTTTGTTTTGAGGCAGAGGCTTTCATTGATCCTGCAGCTCACTGTTTCAGCTGCCTGTCTCTGCTCCCTCCGCCAAGGCCTGGGCTCACAGTCATATCCTGCTGGGCCTGGATTTGATGTGGTACACCACCAGGGACTAAATACAGATCCCTCTGCTTCCCCACTGAGTCATCTTACCAGCCCTCAAAACACACTTAAACCAAGAATGAAAAGAAAACATTTCACTGGGTGAGGCAGAGCCAGGCAGATCTCTGATGAGCCACCAGATGTGGGTGCTGGCAATCTCTGGCCCTTCTTTGGCTTTCTCCCGTGTTTATGGGAAGTTAATTAGAGTTCTGGTGCTGTATAGACAACAGCCTTAAAATGCCAAGTGGATGGTACAACTGCTGGGTCCTTTGGCTTTCTTGGGGTGTGGAAACTGAGGGTTAACTGCTAAGAGATTCTTGCTGATAGCAACTCTGACAGAACCATGAGGAAAGTCATGTTAAGGAGAATCTCTGGAGAGCGTACCCCTTGCTGGAGAAAATACTCCTCCTGACATTTTAGATGATGGGTCGTCTTTACGGGGTCTGGTTGGCTGAAATGGGGTTTTGCATTTTGGGAGGGGTTGTTTTTATATAAGAGGATGCTTTGCTAGAAATATATAGGAATATTAAATGTAAGAAGCAAAGCATAAATGTATATATGAAAGAAAATCTGACACATGGTGAGGAGATAGAACAGCCTGGATTACACCTTTTCCGGTTGGTTAGGCACCGTCTAGTAGACGCTTGAGCTTGCTGAAGAGGGCACCAGGACTCGGGTGGGTTTCTCCTCTCTATAAGAGAAGCACACTGTGGCATAACTGGTGAGAAATCCAGGAAACATCCAGAAAATGTTCAAAGTTGTTCTTTGCCTCTGACAGTGGTGTGGGGGTTAGCATGGGAGAGTCATTTTGCTCATGGGAATAGCCCAGTCAGCTTCCCACAGGAGATGGGGGAGAGCTTCAGGTCACTGATCTAGTCATTTGAGATGGTCAATTCCTAACAATCAAGGAAGAGTTTAAAAACTTACATTTATTTATCTGTGTGAACATATATATATATATACATATATATGTATATTTGTATACATATATATATTTATGGAAGTTATGTATGTATGTATGTATAGGTATGAGTGTGCACACATCAAAACACATGTGTGGAAGTCAGAGGACAACTTGATGGAATTGGTTCTCTCTCCCCACTATGTAGATCCTGGGGACTGAACTCAGATCATCATGTTGGTGGCAATACCTCCTGAGCCATCTTACCAGCCCTCAAACACACTTAAGTCAGGGTCCAAAAGAAAACATTTCACTCAAGGAGGCAGAGGCAGGCTGATCGCTTTGAGTTCAAGGCCAGCGTGGTCTACAAAGTGAGTCCAGGACAGCCAAGGCTACACAGAGAAACCCTGTCTCTTGGGAGTGGGGCAAGGGTGGGGGAGAAAAGAAAAGATTTCTTTCCTGCCTGTGAAGCTCACTTCTATAGAAAGTACTAATCCTCCTTTTATGTTTTTGAAATTTGTTTTGTTTACATGTGTGTGTAAGGTCTCACGGAACTCAGAGTGGTCTCACAGTCGCTATGTGACAGGAACTGGCCTTGAACTCCTTGTCCTCTTGCTCTCAGAAGCACTGGCAGCACGAACACGCAGCACTGTGCTGCCTCCCTCACGTAGAGCGCTAGTGTAGTTATTGGAGGCTTTTGAGACAGAGGAAATTACCATCTTATTACCGTTAACTAGTTAAATTATATTTAAAAATTTTAAACATATCAAACTAAATTCATCTGAAATTTTTTGTATAGAAAAGACTGTGTCTTAGTATAAACAGGTATCTGTGAGTATTCAGTATCAGTTAGAAAGAGAGAAATTATGCTCTGTGTCCTTTATAGAGTTAGTTGGGAGTGCAAGTACAACATACAGTAAAAAGGCATTCATGACACATGGCTTGGGAATGCAAGTACAACACACAGTAAAATGTCATGCATGACACATAGCTTGGGAATGCAAGTATGACATACGGTAAAATGTTATGCATGACACATGGCTTGGGAATGCAAGTACAACATACAGTAAAATGTTATGCTTGACACATGGCTTGGGAGTGCAAGTACAACATACAGTAATATGTCATATATGACACATGGCATGTTCTCAGATTTGCTTTATTGGTTCTTTATGTGTTTGTTCTGTGAACCTCATGGAGAGTGCTGCAAACTAAGATGGCTGTGATGCCATTAGGTCATTTTTTAATTTGAAAAAATGTATTTATTTTTTAAGATAGTGACTTCATGTGGAGCCCAGTTGGCCTTGAATTCAGAGTAGTCCTCCTGCCTCAGCCTTCCCAAGTCCTACAATTACAAATGTGCATATATACTCCCAGCCTACTTGAAATATTTTTTTAAATCTGCTTGAATAACAAGAAAGGAAATATCAAAACAAATTCTAATTTATTCTCAGCATTTTAATTAAGATCAAGTGTGAAAACAACCAGACCACAATAACAGATGGAACACTTGATTAAATTAATTTCTCTTCTAATTCACTCCTTTGTAGTTTTTGAAGGAATAAATAGAGTCGAGGAAAAATTAGATGATTTACATAAGATGACATGTGGCGATTTTATTAAAAAAAAAAAAGCAAATAGAATCCTGCCATTGAGAGTAACAGCCTTTGTCAATGACATCAAGTTTGTCAGCTCACATTAAATGGCTACTGAAGTCATTATGAAAATGAACAAGCATAACAAATGAAGCCCCTGAGTTTACAAGCTATGTTTCCATGGACGACTTTTGGCTGACCAGCAGGATTGCCATAAAATAATCTGCTGAAAGATCCAGGGCGCGTGGCCAAAGTTTTCTGCCTTCTGAGACCTCAAGTCACCAATTTTTAATAATTTTATCTGTAAGCTAGGTGATGGCGTAAATATTTACTTTTCCTCTTTTCGTGGGAAAGCCAGCAGATGGAATAACAGTCTGTGACCCCAGCGCTGGAGGGATAATGGAGCCCAGGGAGTGGGAATGCAGGGTGATTCCACTGTGTTCTCGTTCTGCAGATACAAGCAGACTCTCTGCAAACAAGAGGAAGCACGACAGTGGCTCAGTGGCACCTGGGGCTGACCGCGGCAACAGGACACTGAGTTAAGGGGAAGGAGCTCCAAATACACGGCAAGGGTTGTAACACTGTACCATGCTCACACGAGTGGTCACCCTTCAGAGGAATGTTCCTGGGATTTTTCCAGAGCGAACTGAATTGTGGTTTTAACTTCTTTCTAGAATCATTGTGAACTGATAGATTGTGATCATATTCGATATAACTCACACTCCTGAATTTGTTATTCAATTCAGTGCCCAAAGTATCCCACCTTTAGCCAATGGAAAGATTATACATTGATACCAGAGACTGTTTGACATGACCCCATTTGCTACAGTTTGGACCCTGAATGTCCAGTGTCCTCATGTATTAGGTCACCTGTGCTGCTGTAAGGTTGTGAGATCTTTCACTAGGAGGAAATGGGGCTAGCAGGAGGAAGGTAGGTCATAGGGAATGTACGAAATAAACAAACACAAATCAACTGACATGGTACAAAGACTATAATTTCAGACACAATGTCTACTGCATATAATCCTGAATTTGAGAGGCTAAGGAAGGCGGGGCTGGGGGGTGAGGGTTGAGGGGGCAGGGGGGAGGAGGTTGGGGGGGGTAGCAAAACTCTTCCTCAAATAACAAAACAAAAACCAAAAACAATGGGGAAAAAAAACCTTTGGGGAGTGGTAGAGATTGCTTTTTAGTGGTGTCCAGGATGTGTAGTGAGAATTTTGTAAATTCAGTTTCTTAAAAAAAAAACAAAGAAATAAACCAGTCGTGGTGGTGCACACCTTTAATCCCAGCACTCGGGAGGCAGAGGCAGGTGGATTGATGTGAATTCGAGGCCAGCCTGGTCTACAAAGCGAATCCAGGACAGCCAAGGCTACATAGAGAAACCCTGTCTGGAAAAACCTAAGGAAAACAAACAAACAAACAAACAAACAAAAACTCACAGAAAAGTGTTAAGGGAGTATGTTTTTGTTTTAATCCCAGGTGTGGGGATAAGAGGCTTCTTCACAGCAGGTGACTATGACTTGCCTCTTGCTCTAGCAGGGGTGTGGTTTTCCCAGCTGCCAGTGTGTGACTTTTTGGGATTCTGGGAGACTATGCTAGGGATCTAAGAGGTGGAACGGCTGGTTGGTGGTTGGATGCTGTTGCTTGCTGTTTGTCAAGTAGTTGTTGTGTGCAAAGAAACAAGAAGAAGAAATGAGATATCCTGACATTGAAGATCAACTTGCCTCAAGGAATTCGATGCTTCTAATCAGCAGGCAGAAGTCTGTCTGACCTTCTGCTTTTAAATAAAGTTTTTTTTGGGGGGTGGGGTGGGAGGGATACAGCTATATCCTTTAACTGTTCTGTCAAAGTTAGGCAGCTGCTGCATAGACCCTATGGTCTGCAAAGCCCGAGCTGTTTATGATTCAGATCTTTACGGAAGCGCTTGCCAACTCCTGCTTTTGGTTTGAAAATGAATGTTATACAGGATTGCTGCTTGTTGCAGACACTGTGTGCTGCCTTCTTCCTCTCAAAATTAGGTTACCTTTGATTAAATGTGCGAGACACTTTCTCACTCTGCTTTGTTCTCCTCTAGTCCCTGACCGGCCTCAAATAAACTCAAAGAGGAGCAAAGGAAATGAAGGCAACCAGAGTGATCACAGAAAGAAGAGGAAAAAACCCACAAAAGATTATCAACCCAACTACTTCTTGTCTGTTCCAATCACCAACAAAAAGGTGACAGTTTCCAAAGAATCTACTTGTAATATGAAGTTTTATTCTAAAGTATTTTAGAAGTATATTAGATGTTTGTTGTCCTGCTTGCTTTGGGATTCTAATAATATTTGATGCTGTTATAATAGGGCCCTGTGGGGAAACTCACTGTGTAGGTTATAGAAAGTTGTTTACATACAGTTTTGAAAAAAAAAAACCTATTATTTAAATAATCACATTTAATGACAACATGGCCAGACAGAAGCCATTAGGAGATCAAATGGTAGCCAGCTAGAGAGATTTCCCTGAAGGCACATGACTTGTGACTAGAAGCCAAGCCAGGGTTCTTTGCTTTGATTTGTTGCTTAGAGATCATTCTGGTAAAAGGTCCCCCAATGTGCTTCCAAGAGGGCGATCAGAGTGTGATATATATCACCCAGTTGTCCTAATCTGAAAGCCATCTTCACAAGGTCTGTGTCAAGAGCCTTTCCAAAGTCTTGCTCAGTGTATTGAAGGGACCTTTGGAAACAGAGAGCAGTGAATGTGTGGGAAAAGGGACCTCAGAGTCTCTGGGAGGATAGGATACGGGGCTTCTTGCTGCCTAGTCCTTTCTGTGATGGGGATCATCACAGCATCATTTCTTTAAACATTCTTCACTGCTGTGGAGGCTGAATATCCCCAGCTCAGAATGCTGGAGACCGGGAATGTGATAGACTTTGGACCAGTGATGGATCTTGTATGCACATGATGGATCTTGGGGTGAGATCCAGGTCTCAATAAGGAACGCGTTTGTTTTTTTCCATACTTGCTTTCATCCCATATCCTGAAGGTAATTTAATGCATGATGTCTAGTGTTTCTGGGTCTACAACTTGTCAGATGGGATCAGGTGTGAAAATTTCTCCTTGCGCTGTGTTTTGTATTTGGAGCATTTTAGATTTTAGATTTTGGGTTAGGAACACTTGGCCTGTGCCGACTTAAGATTACATCTTAAACTGAGTAGGAATCTATTAAAAATCTGAAAAAATTACTGTTGCAGAAAGTGGGATCAGCTAGTGAAATAAAACCTGGGAGGAATATTTCATTCTTAAGACTGCTTTTACATCTCAGCCTAAGGCTAGGGCAGATCTGAATCCCATTGTGACTTACATATATTCTCTTTGACTAGGCTAGCAGTTCTTTTTTAAAAAATTAATTAACTTATTAATTCATTCATATTACATCTCAATCGTTATCCCATCCCTTCTATCCTCCCATTCTTCCCTCCCTCCCACTTTCACCCTATTTCTCTCCCCTATGACTGTGACTGAGGGGGACCTCCTCCCCCTGCATACGATCATAGGGTATAAAATCTCTTCTTGGTGGCCTGCTATCCTTCCCCTGAGTGCCACCAGGCTTCCCCATCCAAATATGGGGCACCAGAGTTCATGTGAAAGTCAGTCCTCACTCTTCACTCATCTGTAGAGAATGTCCTGTCCCTTGGCTAGATCTGGGTAGGGGTTCAATGTTTACTGCACGTATTGTCCTTGGTTGGTTAGGCTTGCAGTTCTTAACCTTGGGTCATGACCCCTCTGAGGGACAAACAACCCTTTCACAGAGTCCACCTCACCTAAGGCCATGGGAAAACACAGATATTTCCATTACGATTCATTAACAGTGGCAAAACTGCAGTTATGAGGCAGCAACAAGAATAATTGTATGGTTGGGGGGCGGGTCACCACAACATGGGGAACTGTATTAAAGGGTCACAGCATCAGGAAGGGGGGAGAACTGCTGGTCTAGGCATTTTGTTAATGTTGTTGAGGTTCAAACGCAGGGCCACATATTTGCTAGGCACCAAAGTAGACCCCAAGCCCTGCTGAGAATCTCAAATCAAATAGATAAACACCGGGAAAAAAAAACAAAAAACAACAAACCACATATTGCTGAATCATTCTAAGAAATACTTGGTTTTTGAGACAGAGTTTAACTAGAGAGAAGACATGACAAGAAGAGGAAAATGACTTCATATTCACACATTTTTACTAGCAGCAAGGTAGCCCTTAGAGTGTGTGTAGTGACACACAGCTTGGAGTGTGTGAGCAACTGCACCACCGTCTTTAGATGCTTGTAAGCTGTTTGGGTTGGCTTTCTCTTGCTTTAGGACTATGCGTACATGGACACTACTGGGCCAGAACAGGAAGTGAAGCTCTGCTGCTTGAGTGGGCGGCTGCATGGAAGCCAGGCCCTGAGGACACCAAATGGTAGACAGTTGGAATGACTTCCCTGAAGACGTGTGACTGCTGGCTAGAAGAGAAGCCAGGTGTTTTTGTTGTTGTTGTTTGTTAGTTTGTTTGTTTTGAGTTGTCGCTTAGAGATCCACCCAGCAGAGTTTCCCAAATGTGTTCAGATATGAGAGTGATGAGGGCTGTGACATCTCTCACCTCATTATCTACCTCTCTAATACAGGAGAGCTGGTCCTTTGTCAAGAGCATATGAGTAGCTGCACACCCCTGCTAGAACCTCCAAGTGCACTCTCAACATCTTCAATTTGAACTTCTCTGTTTTAACTTTGTTTTATATGTACTTGAGACTGAACCCAGAGGACCTCCAAAACGCTAGGCATGTACCATGAAACTATACCCCAGCATTCTTCTTATTTTTCTGTAGAGAGAGTTGCCTGGGCCAGCCCTGGACCCATGGTCTCTCTGCTTCAGTAGCTGAGATCCATCCTAGGGCGTCTCCATCACCTTGCGGTCAATGCTTGATCCTTTCCTCTTTTAACGGTTGGAGTGTGTGTGTGTGTGTGTGTGTGTGTGTGTGTGTGTGTGTGTGTGTGATGTATGAACATGGAGAAGGGGACCAAGTGGAACAAGGAAGAGAGACTCTTTCTTCCACTGGGATTTGGTCCATAGGGGGATGTGGGAGGAAGGATGATGGAGTCTTGTATGGCTTGGAGTTCACAGACCTGGTGACCTGCCACTGCCTTACAGACTCTTCAGTGATTAGATTATTAGAGTTCCAGCTTTTTCAGGGGACAATGCTGATCTCGAGTGCTCACTCCGCAGGCTCTGTGCTGAACACACCAGCCACCACCCTCCTTCAGGCTTTCCCCATTGATACCCAGGGGGAGAGTTGTACTCCTGACCCCATCCTTTAAAGGCTTTGCTGTTCTTCCCATTTGAGCCTCTCTTGCCTTCTTGACCAGGTCACTTCCCGTATTCTCATTCCAACCCATAGCTAGAGGTCTTTATAGTTTCTGCTTGTCACCTGTCATTCTTGAAATTTCATTGTTTCCCGTACAGAATGCCATATTGTATTCTCAGTGCTTAGATGCTCCTGAAGCAGCCCCATGCATTTGCACACACAGACTCCACCCCCACTGTCACTTTTGAGGATTCAAGAGCACGCCCACCATACCAAGCTATAGTCAGAACTCTTCTTCTTCTTCTTCTTCTTCTTCTTCTTCTTCTTCTTCTTCTTCTTCTTCTTCTTCTTCTTCTTCTTCTTCTTCTTCTTCTTCTTCTTCCTCTTCTGCTTCTGCTTCTTCTTCTTCTTCCTAAGTCTGGTGCCGAGGGATGAATCCAGGTCCTCACACACGATAGGCAAATGTTTCAGTCCCAGCCCCCAAAGTCTTAAAAATCATAAACGCGAATCCTGATTTCATAATATGATGTCAATAGCAAATTATTTTAGAGGGGGTAGGGCGGCTTATAGTTGTGGGAAAGTGCAGCTTAATTTAATACTGCTGTCTTGGGAGACTTTTAGAGAGCAGCAAGTTTTTAATAGGGATATGAGGAAAAGATGTAAGGATTAGACAATAATAGGATATACGTAACAGATCTTTTGCCAGGAGCTTTCTCTGTTTGTTTTAAAGTATCTAATGTTCATTTTAAAAAAATTTTAAAAACTCACTAGGCTGATAGGGAGGCCTGGGAAAGAAGGCCCATTTGTCACGTTGTTTCGGTGGAAGACAGTATTCAAAGTTCCAGTTTAGTGGCCTGCAAACGGGCTCTTGGAAGCCAGCACATTCGCAATGAGTTGCTCTACTTTTTGGCCTCAGCTTCTTGGCACCCAGTTTTAAAGAAAGAGGGGGGAAAAAAAAGAAGCATTCAGAATGACACGGCTCTTTGATTTTTCAACATGTGTTTGCTAGTTTGGAATTCCTTATTATGGAAAACTTTCATTTCATATTTTTAAGAAATAGGATTAGAAAATACATTAGGATTGCAACAAGCTAGTATCTCAGCTGGTAGCATAGGAGTCCATGTTTTGTGATTACTAGGTAACCACATATTAATTTAAAAGAAGAAAAAAATTGATAGCTTATAGTAAAATTGTTTTAATGGCTGTGACTATATAATTATTTATTTGCCTGTTGCCTGTGTGTGTGTGTGTGGGGGGGGACGGCGTTATGTGCTTTTACATGAGAGGCAAAATGCTTCTTGCTTGTCTGTGTAATAAAGTATCTGAGGTTATTGCCTTATAGAGGGAAATGTTATTTTGACTCCCATGTTTGGAAGTTGCAGTTGTTGACTGGCTTTACTTTTGGGCCTCAGGTGAAGTAACACCTCAGGCTTGGAGCCCTTGCTGGGGCCAAACTGCTCCCCTCTTGGCAAAAGAAAGAGGATTGAATTGGGATACAGAAATCCCTTCAAGGACACTCTCTAGTGACCCACTGACCTCTGACTAGGCTCTTAAGAGTCAAATCTCCAAAGCTCCACGTTGGGGAGCAAGCCTTTAACACCAGGGCCTTGGGGTGGGGAGCATTCATGATCTAAGCAAGTGTAAACAAGTCAGCATTGAAAGACATGCAAAGGGGCTGGAGAGATGGCTCTGAGGTTAAGAGCACTGGCTGCTCTTTCAAAGGTCCTGAGTTCAATTCCCAGCAACCACATGGTGGCTCCCAACCATTTATAATGAGATGTGGTGCCCTCTTCTGGCATACAGGGGTATGTGCATAATAAAGAAATAAATCTTTAAAAGAAAAAAAGAAAGACATGCAAGGACCCCTCAGACACTACCAAAATGAGGAGTATACCAAGTTTTTAATAATGTTTTTGTTTGCTAATGGACACATTGCCTTCAGGACTTTAAAAAGCATCCACTCCTGTATTTCTTCATTTATAATGTGAAAGTTGCTAGTCTTAATGAAAGTATGGAAGATGAGTGGTTTCAGTCATCAAATCGTAAACTTTTGAAGTGATCTTATATTAAACACTTGATAAGGATCACTTTCCTGATTAAGGCTGATTATTATTATTTTTACTTTTATTCCAGTATTGCTATATTACTAGTTTTTCAAATATTTTTCTTAGCCATGGACAGGCAAGGGAGTATTTGGCCATGTGCATTTTGCTTACATGTATGTCTGTGTACCACATGCGTGTTTGGTGCCCACAGAGGCCACATGAGAACACCCGATCCTTTGGGACTGGAGTTTCTGGTGGCTGTGAGCTGCCGTGTGGGTGCTGGGAATCCCATCCAGGTCCTCTGGAAGAGCAGCCAGTGCTCTTCACCTCTGAGCCATGTCTCCAGCCTCTGAGAGTATCCAACTATGAAGGAAAGTTAGGGAATGTGTCCATCCCATGCAATTTTCCTCCTTGTCTTAGTAATGGAACCTAGGCCATCTTGTGTGCTAGGCAGGTACACTGCCAGTGAGCCCTACCGAAACTTCCAGATCACATACTGCTAGGTCTCTAATAACTCTTAATAAGGCAACAGCTGTACCAGTGATAGGCTAACAGCTTGGAAAAATGCTAAAAACGGTGTCACAAGATGAGGTCAAAGGCATTCTTCTACTGTGGACTAGGCTGTAACATGTCCCTCATGTAGAAGCATGCTAATTTATACCATTAAAAAAAACTTATACATACATTGAGTCAGTTAGAAGGTTTCAAAGATATAAAGATGAATTTTCTAATTGTATTACTCTAGGCATAGGGACGACGGTTCAGTGGTGAGGTTTAATAGGTGAGTGTCCACTTTTCTCTTAATTCAATGCACGAGTCCTTAATATTTCAGTAAAGTTGTATCTGTAGAAGTGTTTTCAATGCTGTCTTAAGTTTGACTGTTAGTCTCAGCTTTGACTTCGTGCAGTTACACAGTGGTAGGGGATTATGACGGTGGGTAAAGTTTAATGGTTTTGTAGAATTTTAAACAGTGACTGTAAAAATTACTTCATTTTAATAACGTACAGTCTCTTAAAGATTGTAATTAGGAATAAAAAGCATTTAAAAAGTCTTAAGGTGATAGCAGGGAATCTATGAATTAATTGGAAGCATCAAAGCCTACTTTGAAAATACATTGCCTGATTAGATTAGCTTTTACATCTTCATAGGTTTGAGGTTAATCCTATATTACAAGTGCTACATGGCTTCATGGCAATAACAGTTTTCAAAGCATATTACAGTTTTTGGTTTTTAGTTTTACAATTATCGGATAACTCCAAGGCACTGATGGCCTAAAACCATCTCACCATGTATGGCATTGCAGTAAAATACGGAAGATGAGCAGCAGGCCAGCTTTATTTGGCCTAAAGCTTGTTCCTGGCTATCTTCCCATGGAGAAGGTTCTGGCAGAATTTTTCTATGTTTGTCAAAAGGGCACGCATGCCTTCAGGGAGAAGTTTTGGACCTAGATCTGCAGGATCCCGCAAGTCCTGAGAAACCTCTTGGCAATCCCTTGGCTGCTGGTCTGGGAGCCCTCGGGTTGTCTTTACTCTTCCAGGTGAGAGAGGAATTCCTCCTGCAGTCAGGCTGTGACCTAAGCAATGGACCTTCCTTGATCGATCGGAACGTTTCCCTGGTGGCCCATTGGTGCTGGTTAAAGTACGTGCTGTGGGAGAACTGGGTTGTTTCAGATTCTGTTTTGGCTGGGAACGTAGTATCAGATTCCCTGCATAATAAGTGGATTTTTCTCATGAATTGCAAGGCTGACCGTGAAATGCCAGGGATAGATGAGGCTTTAGTTGACCCACATGACGTACAGTCCATGTCTATGGCTGATCGTTAAAGGCAATAAAATAAAATAAAATAAAAAAACAAAACAAAACAAAACAAAACACTGGCTTTCATCAACCAGATCGCAACAGAAGGAAAAGCAGCGCTGTCTACCTCTGTGAACTCTTTAGGATCTGCAGGTGCATCAGGTAACAGTGTTATGGTCCAGAACTGCCCACAATCTTGGAATTATGATTTCACTTATTGCAGAAAAAAGTCTTAGACAAACCTTCTGCTTCCTCTGCCAGCTTTTTGCCTGGTAGGATTGGAGTGCTGCGGGCATCAATCGGTGACTCATTTTGATACCCATGCCCACACGATTAGTGAAAGCCATTGGAGTGTCTACAGCTTTAGGGAGTTTAGAGTAATTGAGGCAATGCCAGACTACTTGAATATTTATACTTTACCCTGCACTGGTTGAGGAGGAAACCCACACATGACGTGGGTTTCTGTTTTATCACTTCCTGTTTGTGAGGGCCGGAGTAGCCCTCTCGCTCTAGTGGGTCAAGGGACATGGAATTGTTTCTTCCTCCAGAGAGAACTTCATGTGTCCCCTCAGGGTAGAGAGCTCTTCCCTCCCACTGTCACCTGGCAGGAAGGTAGGCATTTCTGAGACTGATGCAGACCTGGGAACTGGTCTTACAGAGGTTCTCTGGATTTGATTTGAACAACATCCTCCTCCACAAAAAGACTTCTGAGAGGTTTGTTGATTTATTATAGTAGAGTGCAAAGCAGGGAAGGGGGCTTTACTTCTTCCCAACAGTGTGTGTGTGCGTGATTTCCCGTTGATTTCGATGTGAGCTTGCCCAGGTTCACTGAAGTGTGTGACCAGGGTGATGTAATGGAGAGTCTAGCCGGCACACGTCATGCATCAGTATCGACCTTCATTTCAATAGTCAAGACCCTGAGAGTTGACCTGATGGAGAAGTGTCTGTACCAACAGAAGAGATTCTTTGGAAGGCTGGGCATACTGGACAGTCTTGTTCTCTTTTAGTGTGACTCTTTAAGGCCAACAGAAATCTATAGGTAAAGGGGTTCTTGGTTTAGGACCTCTTGAGATAAGACTTATTGCTGGGCGTGGTGGTGCACGCGTTTAATCCCAGCACTTGGGAGGCAGAGGCAGGTGGATCTCTGTGAGTTTGAAGCCAGCCTGGTGTACAAAGAGAATTCCAGGACAACCAGGGCTATTTACAGAAAAACCCTGTCTCCAGAAACAGAGAGAGAGAGAGAGAGAGAGAGAGAGAGAGAGAGAGAGAGAAGACTTATGAGGAGAACATCCTGTTTTTTGTGTCCCTACAGCTTTTTAAAAAGATGGGATGGGATAACAATAGAGATGTAATCTGAATTAATTCATTAAATAAAAAAATTACTATTTATTTATTTATTTATTTATATTGTATTTTATTTAGGTCGTGTGTGTGTGTGTGTGTGTGTGTGTGTGTGTGTGTATGTGTGTGTGTGTTTGTATACATCTGGTGATCAGACCATAGCATGTAGGAGGAGTCAACTCTCTTTTTCCATCACATGGTTGATGGGGATTGAACTTGGTCCTCAGGGCTGGTGGCAGGTATCTGTACGCGCTGGCTGAGCTGGCCCATGTCTTCTTACTGTTCTTCTAAACTGTCCGGCTGTAGTTCAATCCTATGACTCTCTGCAGGTCACCAAGCCCTTTGACAGATATCCATAAAAGACACCTCAGTACCAATAAGAAACACTTCTGCTTTGGATCTGGTTAGCTCCTGCTTTGGTGTGTGATGTCTTTATTTACTTACAAGTTTTTCGTTTTGTCATAGGAAAGTTTTAGAGAACTAAAAAAGGATCTGCTCTTGAGCTGTGCTTTATTGAAGACACTGAACGAGGGCCATGGCTAACCCTGTGCTGTAATCAGGGAGTGAGTCATCTGTGTTTTCCCCGCTCAACCGGAGTGAACAATGGACCATTCAGTCTTCTGTGGGAAGACAATGGGGTGGCCTGTATGGGCCTGTCAGCTGTGGGCCTGGTCCCTGAGCAGCTTCTCTTCAGGTTATTCCACCTGCTGGAGCTATAATGCACCTGGTGCCTTCCTTAGTTTGGGTCCTCCATGTTCCTGGAGGTCACTGACATTCCCTCTTGAGTTCTAGTTCTGCCACTGAACTCTTGAGAGTAGTGGTTCTCAGCCTCCCTAACACTGTGACCCTTTACTGCAGCGCCTCATCTCGTGGGGACCCCCCACCATGCCATTATTTTCATTGCTACTTCACTAACTGTTAATTTTGCTAACGTTAGGAATTGTAGTGTAAATATCCGGTACGCAGATAGTCTCAGGTGACCCCTCGAAGGGGTTGGGAACCACTGTCTTAGGGGAAAATCTAGGTTTGAGTAAGGAACTGTTCATGAATTGGGGGACACCAGCCTTAAAGGGGGCTCACTGTTCCAGTTTCCTTGTGTCAGAGGCAGATATTTATAGGGAAAATGTGGGAGTGAAATAAAGAAGCTGGCTGCATTTACAGAGTTGCCTTTTAAAATGGTTCACCTTGCTGGAGCATCCTGGTTATGTCATCATCGTACGCTAGTCGGATGCTTATGACAGGCTGAAGTTAACCTATGTTTCTGTCTAACAGCACCGGAAATGACTAGAAATGACTCGAGTCCAATTTTGGTGATTTTTTTCCCCCACTTAAACTTAAATTGAAGCTATTTTTAATCTCCTTGGACAATTTTAAGGCCAGGTTGGCTCCACTTTCCCAGGGTTCATGGAGATAGGTATAGGCTGCAGGAGATAGGAAACAGGAAACGGCCCCCTGGAGAGAGAGGGGGGCTTTATTCTGACCACAGGAAGCACAGTGGGAATTTGTAACAAGGAGCAGCGATAAGGTCGGCAGATAGAACATTTGCTAAGGAGGAGGCAGATAGAACATTTGCTCAGGAGGAACACGGCCCTTTGACAGAGCCGCTGCTGAAGGCAGGCCATAGGGAAGGTGGCTAGGGTACCAGGAACAGAGATTTTCTCTAAAGTGACTTCACAAGACTCTTACACAGAAAGGGTCCCCCAGGGACAAAGAAGAGAACCTGCGGGCCCAGTTAAGCAGCGTACTCAGAGCCTGGTTCGAGGAGAAAGCCTAGGACCAAGGACAATGTCTTAGGATTTCCTCGGTGCATTCCACAGATAATGTGGCTATTGTTCGGGGTAGCACAGATACTCCAGCATCAGAACAGCCTGCTATGGTCGTGACCCAAGCTCCTTAGCCCTGCCTTTCTTGTTTTGTTTTACTGGATGCCGCTACTCGTGCCAGTCCAGTGTTTCCTTTTCTCTCAGCAATTCTGCTGTCCCAGGGCTTTTTTTTTTTTTTTTTTTACAAATTCTCCCAAGCCTTTTCTCGGGGCTTGCTATTTTATTTCAGATTACTCTCCATTTTGGTGACTTTCCTGGGTTGACTAGAATAGATGGCTCTAACAGGAAATGGAGGAGGGAGAGATACCATCCCTCTTCGTGTTTCCAAAGAATAGGTACAGAGAGGGAAGGCAGACAGCAGCCCAAGTGGTGGGCTTTCCCGGGAATGCCTACTGTCATAGATTGGACTTCCATAGTCTGTCTCCATGGTGATGCCCCGCCCATCACAAGTTAGGAAAAAAATGCCAGCAACCGTTCTTGTTGGAAACCTTCTTATCCCAGAGAATCTTAAAGGCAAGCGCAGTCCAACATATTCACTGTGGGACAAATAAATATTACTTCTAACAGAAATGGAATGTTGTCTGCTGATTTGACCTTTCTGTGGAAGAATAAAGCTTTTCTCTTAGGAATGATCATAGTTGGTGAGTCAGACCCATATTACAAGGACACATTTCTAAACGGATGTGTGGCTGTGGGGAGTTTTCCCACCCATTCAGTGACCCAGTCTGCAAAGAAAGGGTGTTGTGCTCAATCTTTGTAAGACAGACACATATTTGTGTCTTTCTACATTTATATTTCATACCAGGCTGTCCAAATCCAGTCCCTAGCAAGCATGCGAACACCTAGATGATTGCCATGTTTGGTTGTTGTAGAATTTTGAGTTCGCTTTAAATTTGGTAGTTGGTTGCTTATGTTTCTCATTGCTTTAAAATTTTTCCTTATAAATTTTTTACTTAAGTCCTTGGTCTTGTTTGTTTGTTTTTGTTTTGTATGTATGATTAGATTACCACTGGAATTAAGGTCTTGCAAAATTCGATACTACAACAGGACAAGCGACTGGCCAAAGCCATGGTTGGCGACGGCTCCTTTCACGTCACCTTGCTGGTGATGCAGTTATTAAGCGAAGATGAAGTAAACATGTGAGTAATGTTTTCCACGTTATTATGCTACTGTGGGTAAGAATAGAAAGCCCGAGGAGACGCTGAGATTCTAAAGAAATGTTGTTTACCCTGACTGTTGTGATTGATAGCCCATGTACGGAGGGGCTAACCTCCGTGTGGCCTTGGGCTTCTCATTTTCTGGCCTGAGTTGCCTGAGTGTGGAGGTTACAGGTACATCCCACTGGACTCTGTTTAAATAGTCTTAATTCAGAGTTTTTTTTCCCCATTGTTATTGGTGGTAACCCTTGGCTACACAGGATCACATGGATGCGTTGTCTATGTTAATTATGTGAAACACTTCAGAGTCTGAATCTAGAGTCTAAGTAGAGACCCTAGGTGAATATTCTGGAACAATGGCATAACCACCTTCTGTTAGCACCCCGACTTACACTTGCTGTCCCAGTAGATAGGGCCAGCACAAGCAAGAGTCCTGAGCATGTGACCCAGCATGGAGTAGGCACCTACTCTTAGCTGTCTGTTATCAGAGCTGCCATTTTCCTGGGGTAGGGTGGACAGTTTCTGGTTCAGCTTGCCTCAGCCATTCTTGGCGCCATGGTGGTCCATCCCACACCTCGCACCCCCATTCCATAAAGGTCGAATGTAAGCCACTGATTACTCGAGTGCACAATCCTTCACTGTCACCTATGGATTTGCTGTCTTAAGTCCAAGCTTAGGCTCTTTGGAAAACCAAAGTCAGGATGAACGGCACCTTATTTCCATTTCTGCCTTTGCCCGTATGGCTCCTGAGGGAATGAGGAGCGAGGCTTGAGTTGGGAAGAGGGTGAGGAAAAGGTAGACTAAGAGAGCACAGCATGTATTGCTAGTTCACACTTGGCCGCATTATGATGACTGTAGCTAAGTTCTTGACACAGTAGCCCCCTCTGTGGGTAACCAGCAGTCTTCTGGTCTTTGTGGGCGTCAAGGGAGAGAGAAGCCGAGACTGCACTTGCTTAATTTCAGCTTAGCATTCTACCAATCATAAGAAAAAACCCAAGTGCTTTGATACTTTCCATGGAAGACAAACCAAAGACGAGATGTGAAGAGAGAATAGTTGCGAGGGGTCTCGTCTGTGTGTCGGGACGGCAGTGACCAGGGTCCTCGGGTGTGTCTACAGAGTCAGCTGTTCTCTGTCTTTCCACGTAGACCTATCTGCTCATCTACAGATTTATCTTCAGGATTGGCTCACATGGGCGTGAGTTTTGGAAGTCTGAAATCTATTGGGAAGACTGATAGGCTGGGAGTCAGGGAAGTTCGTGTTCCGGGCTGAAGCCAGGGGCACTCTGGGAATAGAATTCCTTTTGCACCCAGTCTCTTCTCTAAGGTCTTTAGCCTGCTTACATTCTGGTGGAGCACGCTGTCAACTCATGAGAGGTTGTGCGATCCAGTGCAGGAGGCCTGGAGAGGATTTTCAAACTTCTAACAAAATCATCAAGGCTGGAGAGGTGGCTCAGAGGTCAAGAGCACTGTCTGCTCTTCCCAAGGTGTGGCTTTTGTGTGAGCATCTAAATAGAAAATGGATGAAGTTTTCTGGCAAGACATTTTTTTTTAAATGTGAAGAATTTAAAAAGCCTCTCATCTAACATTTTCTTTTTCATCCCATATTGTATAGTTTGTTAAGTATCTGGGTTATCAGCGGCTAGGCCATATTAATATTTATTCTTCAAGCCTAGTATCTTATTTTAGGGTTTAGTTAAGTACTACTCAGTGGATTGGATGTTGAATATTCAGAGACATTTTTGAAAATCATGAACTGGTTTGGGCATGTATCAGGTAAGGTCTTTCTGTGTCTTCAGAGTGTAGAAGAGACAGTAGGACTATATTAGGCTAAAACAGCTGTTGATAGATTAGATACATGTCCTATTTTAATTTGAGTATAACCTTCAGTTTCAGAATTCTGTTTTGTACATGAATATGCTTTTAAAAATATTTAAGAACCATTATTTAAATTAAAGAATAAAACTAAATGTAACGAGCTTTTATAAAGCTCTCTCTAGAAGATATCCCACTTTTAAAAGGATCTGACAGGGTTGTTTCCCAAAAGACCCTCAGTTTCCTTTTACTCTGGATCAATAGCATTTCATTAGGTATACAGTTTGCTCTATACAGCCAGACAACTGAAAACCTGCCCTTTTTAGCTCACCCGTGTCTCTTTTACAAGCAGCCTCCAGAATTCATTATTTCTAGACAGTCTTAGTCTTTTTTATGACCTGGTGTAGTTTGCAGTTCCACGCCACCTGGATGTCTTGAATTTACCCCTCCTTCCCTCCCCCTCCCCCTCCCCTTATGGCAGGCATGCACCTGCTCTGTGGCCACGTGCTCTGCGTCCCAGGACTCAGTGAAGTATTGGATCAGAAGGGTGTAGTGTCCTGTGACCATGAATGCCATTAGGACGCCTGACTAGGGATGTAGACTTGGAGGTTCAGGGAGGGGTGCGACCGCTAAAGGCAGCACTGCAGCATTGTGTCGTCACCAGGACACAACAGTGAAGTACGTGAGTAGAAACACTCAGATTTTGGGTGGGAGATTAGTTACAAACAGGGAAGCACTGCAAACTCTATTTCTCCACGTATTTGTTTGGTGATCAGGATAATTCGTTGATAATTTAAAAAAAAATTATTTGTTTTGTAGATAGTGTTTTGCCTGCATGTGCACCTTCATTCCAGATGGGGGTGACCAGATCTCACTATAGATGATTGTGAGCCACCGTACGGTGGCTGGGATCTGAACTCAGGACCTTGGGAAGAGCAGCCAGTGCTCTTGACCTCTGAGCCATCTCTCCAGCCTTGATGATTTTGTTAGAAGTTTGAAAATCCTCTCCAGGGCTCCTGCACTCCTTTCTTTTTTAAGCAATTGCTGCCCTCTAGTGGGAACTTAATTTTTTTCTCATAATAAGGTGCATCCCTCAAAATTCTTCTTACAATGGAAGTTATTGATCATAAATTTAAAACCATGCAAAATTTGATAATGTCTAACTCAAAATATAAAGATAAATAAGGATTTGAAACACAAAAGTGGTCATATGTCAATGTAGGCTAAAAGCTATCACAAGCATTTAGGTCTAGGTGGGAAATATAGTCAAACTTACATTTTGAGTCCAATAACAATACATCATATCATCAAGAGATAATGCTTGTTTGTGTTTTAGTGGAAAGGATTGCAAACAGTAAGTCCTTTTAGTAAGTATTAGTACGTTTATTTTGAAAATATCTAGGACTTGGGCTGGGGACATGATTTAGTTGGTAGAGTGCTTACCTAATCTTTGAGACATAGCCTGGGTTTGCTGTCAGGCCAGGTGTGTGCCTGTCCCCCCAACATCTGGGAGGCAGTGGCAGGATGACCAGGAGTTCAGAGCCAACCTCCACTACATAGGATTCTGCTGTCAACCTCACCCCTGGCAACACCGCCACCAAACAGAAGTTTAGCACCTTCCCCACTACCTAGCAAAGCTCTCTTGTTTAGTAGGCTGTTTGGGGGTGTATCATTAGTTTAAAAAATATTTAAAAATGTAGCTTTTTGGGTTGTAGTCTTCCCCACACAGGGTCCTAGAGCTTGGCTCTAGTACGCATGCACAGTGGAAGTGCTCTACAACTGAGCTGTCCCCGCACTTTGAGTTATTCTGACAAATTTTCTTGGTTAGCAATTTCTTTTTGTTTTGTTGGTTTCATTTTTTATTCAACATCTTACCATAGTCTGGGTCTTATATGGTCTAGGTTGGCCTCAAATTTGCATTTCTCTTGTCTAAGCCTCCAGAGTGCTCTGTTTACAGGTGTGTACTACCACGTCTGACTTAGAAGTTTCTTGATGAATAATGAAATAGTATATGTTTTTATGTCTTTAAAGTAATTATAATTAGGAAAAGACTTAAATCACTTCTTCTATAGTTAAGCATTAATGTTGGGGGCTAGAGAGATGGCTCAGTGGTTAAGAGCACTGGCTACTCATCCAAAAGTCCTGAGTTCAAGTCCCAGCAACCACATGGTGGCTCATAACCATCTATAATGAGATCCGATGCTCTCTTCTGTCATGCAGGAATACATTGAATACAGTGATTATGTCTATAAATAAGTAAATCTTAAAAAAAATTAATGTTGGTTTTAACCATAGGTTCGATCTAAAAGATATTTTGAACTTTGAAATAGTTATCATACACATATACTTCCTTTATAAGATGGATTTCTTTGTTTCTTTCTTGGCTTTGTCTGTTTTGTTACTCATTGTGTTGCTGAAATGTCTGTCTCTAGCGGTACGGATGCGCTTTTGGAACTGAAGCCTTTCATTCAGGAAATCCTTGAAGGAAGGAACTTGACTTTGCCCTTCCAAGGGATTGGCACTTTCGGAAGTCAAGTTGGCTTCGTGAAGCTGGCAGACGGGGAGCACGTCAACGCCCTTGTGGAGATAGCGGGTAAGACAGATAGCACCACACTCAGGATACCTCATGCGTGCGTTTCCCAATGGTTGCCATGGAGATTTGTCATCTTCTAATGTGGAGAGCCAGTATGACCTCCCTGCACATGTACTGCCTTGGGGTTGGTTGTGTAAGGCATGGCTAAAAGCCTGGGACATTCCGGGGCTTACTAGGGAAAATGCTAGACTGGATTCAAGTGTGAACTGTGAGTGCAAATTGTGCCTTTGCTTGTCATGGGATTTGACATATAATTGGCACTTGATATGTATCGGGAGGATGAGAGACAGAGGCCTGTGGGAACTGCCCTCTATAGTACAGAGAGCCAATCAGTGCATCAGCCGTGTTTTCACTTCTACAGCTTCCTCCTCCCCCTTTGGCCATTATTTGATGAGGACATGAGGGCCCGAGGCCTCACAGTTATTAGAGGTCATTTAAAGCAGATGCACTCTATCATAGTACAGTGGGGATCGGATGGGTAGGTGAGTTTTGAGTTTCACTCGGAGGCAGTAGGTTCGGTGTTAGGCTACAAACTACACGCAGTGCTGTGTAGGGTCATCTTGTGCCGTCCTATACGGTCACTCCTCCTTGGGCCGAAACATTCATGAAACAGTGAGTGATGGGTAGCATTGCAGAAACTCATAATTTCTTCTTTTCTTGGGTGCTGTTCTTCCTGTGGAATGAGAGGGGGCTGATGACGCATACCCGAGCTTACATGCAGATGACTTAGAGGGACAAGAGGGCATGGACACTGCCAGGAGAGAGCTGGGTGGTGGCCGATGCTGTACTGCCTGGTTTCTATTAGATCACTAAGTGGAGTGGAGTGAGGTTGCTGTTGGAAGGATGGGGCCAGAGGGCTGAAGATCAGTGTAGTAGTAGCCCACAAGTGAGAATGCTGTAAAGGTCGGCAATGGTCAGAGAACAGTGTATTGAATTTTGAGAATTCAGGGAGTTATTCTTAACAGAGATTAAGGGACTCTTCTTCCTTTATTTTCACAGAGAGGAACACGTGCTTAGAAGTTCAAAGACAAAGGAAACCTATTAAAGCTCCTTACAGAGTTCAGTGAGATCACTAGAGAAAGTATCAATATAAAAATATGGTAGATAAGTGAGGCCGGTGACATGGCCCCATGGGCAAAGGCACTTGACAGTGAGCCCAGTTACCTGAGTGGGTCCTGTTGGCTCTCTTGGTAGAAGGAGAGAGAGCACCTACTCTTGAAAGCCGTCCTCTGACCTCCATACAATCACTGTGGCATTATGCACATGCACAAACGCAGATAAATGTAAAAAAAAAAAAAAAAGTAGATAAATTGAATTACACTCCCTGATGGGGCATCATTTATAACAGCAACGAAGTCGTAAGAATGTGAAATAAGAAACCTACCCAAGGATAGGCCAGACTTCTGTGGAGAGAACATTTTAACTGTGTCTTGGCTGGGTGTATTTATCAAATGTTTTCTTCATTTCTTTCCTTTCCTTTTTCATCTGTTGTGAGAGCATGTCTCCACAAGAAATATATTTCTAGACTAAGCCAGACCAATAGAAAATTGCAAGCTTACTTAGATTTAAAAAGAACCATGTCTCTGTCTCTGTAGATGTGATATGGCCAAGTTGCTTTCAGAATGTTTTGCCTTCATGAATTATAGAATTTTTATCTGTGTATTTAAAAGTAAATGCTGTTAATTAGATTTTAATATGTTAAGTAGCAACAAAAAAGCTGATTAGAAAGGTTTTTGTTTGTTTGTTTGTTTAATCTTGTTTTGAGACAAAGTCTCCTGTACGCCAGGCTGGCCTCACACTCACTGTGTAGTTGAAGATGGCCCTGAACTTCTGTCTGATCACCCTGCGTCCTCTCCAAGCTCCACCACGCCCAGTGCTCAGGTCGGACCTGGGCTTTGTGTGTGCTGGACCAGCACCCTGGTAACCAAGCTCCATGCTAGACCAGCACCCTAGTAACCAAGCTCCATGCTAGACCAGCACCCTGGTAACCAAGCTCCATCCCCACCTGCCCTTAACTTACTTTTTAATCTTAGTATCAGAATTGTTTTCTTAAACAAATTGGTTTTTACTTGATGAATATTTAACTTGTGTTTTCTGAGATAGACTTGGTTGCCAAAAAGCTTACATTTTAGCTTATTTTAATGCAGACTATGGGACACTTCGTCTGTCTTTCCAGCTTTACTATTTCTTTGTCTCATTTCTCTTATTTTGTGATCATTTAATAGGCTATACAGATTTTTGATCTTTAGAGTCATCTTAAGTCCTGTTTTGGGGTAGGATAGGACAAAGTATGTACAAATAACTGAATAGACAATAACATTTAGAAGCCAAGTAGGACGGAAAAAAAATTAGCTGGCCAAAGGGAAGGTAGCTCTCAAAGCTGTGAGGGCAGATCCTTCCAGAATTGAGGCCCACAGTCAACAAACTCAATGTAATTTTTCTGACTGACTCAAGAAAAAAAATGCTAGACTTAAATCTTTTCTTTTGTAATATAAATACCACTGAAACATTTCTCATTGGTCACTCAATCATTGTCCTTTTAAATGAGTCAATGGGTGCTTGCAACATTAAGAATTCCACCCATTCTCTGCAAATATTCTCACAGAAATATTTTCCAGTATCAATGAAAGGTCCATTGTGTGGTGAGGAATGTGAAACCTTGCCAGCTTTAACGGGAACAGGAGCCATGGATGTTCACTTGTCATTTTAGCAAAGGCCGCTGCCCCTGTAATTCCTCTCTTTATTCCAGATGCACCAGGGATTGCTGCTTAGAAGTTTTTCATATTCTAAAAAATCTCAACACAAAAAAGTAGAAAATGGAGGGCAAACATCACCGCTTGGTCGACTTTGCTTTGAACGTGCTACACGAGCACTGTACTGTTGCTTTTGCTCATAGTTTTCATGTATACTTAGGAGAGATCCACATGTTTTAATAGTCATGGGAGATTTCTATTTATCGTCACAGTGAAGCAAATTATTTTGTTTAGTTATGTTGTTGTTTTGAGAGAAGGTTTTGTTGTGTAGCCCCGACTGGCCTGGTACTCTGTAGCCCAGGCTGGCCCTGAACTTGATGCAATCCTCCTGCCGTAGCTTCCCAACTGCTGACATCATATCTGTGTGCCAGCTGTTCAGGGTTAAGCACCACAATGAGAACGCCGGGCACCGGAGTTTAGTTGTTACCCCGTTTATGGCAGGGTTCATGGAGTCAGAATATAGACATTTTTTCCCACTATTTTATTTCTTTGTATTCATTGGATTACTTTTGGGTATTGGGGGTCGAATGTAGGGCCATGCTCAGTACATGTTTGATCCGTGAGTTCCATCGCCAGGCTCTAGATTTAGTTTTAAAGGAATTCCTCAGGGTCAGGCCAACTAAGTCCAACAGAATCTTTACCAGGATCTCTCTCTCTGGTCTCCCCTTGTTAGTTCCTCAACCCCTTTGAAAGAAGCCAAGGAAGACACTCAGGTAGGTAGGGCTTGGTGCAGAGTAATTTCAAGCCTTCTGAGGATGAGAGTGGGCAATGGCCCAAGGCACTGCTGACCTATCTCCAGGCTGGCCTCGAACTCACAGGGATCCTCCTGCTTCTGCCTCCTGAGTGCTAGGATTACAAGCCTGTGCCACCACTGTCCAGCTTCAGTTAAATTCTTAAAGTATTGTACATTTACTATTATTTTAAAAATTGCTTTAGAACTGTATGCAGCGGCATATGCCCGTAATCCCAGCACTCTGGGAGGCAGAGGCAGGTGGATCTCTGTGAGCCAGCGTGGTCTATATAGCGGGTCCAGAACAGCCAAGGCTGCACAAAGAAACTCTGACTCCAAAAACAAAAACAGAAGATGTTAGATGCTATTATTTGAACTTATTACTGAAAGTTATCAGAATAAAGAATATTAAGAAGCCAGTGCAAGCCAGAGTCCAGCATTATGGACGCTGTGGCTGAAGGGCGTGAGTTAGAAGCCCGGACGACACAGTGGGGCCTTGTCTGACAGAGAAGTAACTAAACAACTTCAGTTGTTGTTTAGTTTGGAGTTCTTTAGTTGTTTAGTTTAGATTGGAGAAAATTCATGTATGCATTTAAACCTAGAGTCTAAATTAATGAGCTTTATCCAGTGATGGGATTTAGTATATCATGCCCTGAAATAATATATTTGTGTGTGTGTGTGTGTATGTGTGTGTGTGTGTGTGTGTGTGTGTGTGTGTGTGTGTGTGTGATGTCTGGTGTCTTTAATCATTCTTCGCCTTAGTTTTTGAGACAGGCTCACCTTGAGCTCTCTGAGGTGTAAGGCTGCCTGGCCAGCGAGCACTACAGAGATCCATCCATCTCTGCACAGCCAGCTCTGTGTGTGGCCATGGCTGGCTTTTTACATGGATGCTGGGGATGTGAACTCAAGTCCTGAGGCTCGGGCAACAAGCACCTACCCACTGGGCCATCTCTCCAGTGTATACCCTAAAAATTTTTTATTTATTTTAATGGTTTAACTTATTTTTATTTTACATGCATGAGTGTCTTACCTGCGTGTCTCCACACCATGTATGTGCCTGGTATGTGTGGGGTCAGAAGAGAGCAGCTCATATTCCGGAAGTGGAGTTACAGATGGTTGTGAGTTACCACGTGGGTGCTGGGAACTGTACCTGGGCCCCCTGGAAGAGCAGCCAGTGCTCTAAACCACCGAGCCATCTTTCTATCTTCAAAAGCATTTTAGACCAAGGATTGATTTTGAGAAGCCGGCCGGTCACTCCCTGCCCTCCTACCCTTCCTCGGAAGAAGGCTGTGCACTTAGGAAGCAGTTTCTCACTGTCCGGCTAGGAGGTTGTCTGGCTTACATTTGAGGCTTTGTCTTCCTTACACCTGGAGGAAAGAAGTGTCCTTATCTCCGAAGGCACAGGGAAACAGCGGGCCTTGCCAAGTTCTCCTGGCCTGACACCATCAGATTGCACTTTTTAATCTAATCATTCTCACCCCCCCCCCCCCCCATCTAGCTACTTAATCAGACCCACCTTAAAAACCACACAGGTTTACCTGGTTTGGGGGGAATTGGAAAGAGTGTGGCCCTCAATTTCTTATGAAGGGTTCCGAGTCACGTAAAACTTCTATTAAATTCAATGGTATGCTTTCCCCTCATTGTTTTGTCTTTTCTTATAGAACTCTGAGCCCTCAACATTACAGACTAAGTGTCCCACCCCCCTCCGCCCCCTTGGCCTCGCGTTGCATAAGCAGACCTGCTGCTACCACCACTAACTCTCCCTGTCCCTCCAATGTGTGGTTACTTTGTGTTCTGGAACCCGTGGGCTTGTGGTGGGGGCTCCCGGAGAGGTATCGGTTATTTGCGCTCAGGAGCTCTGGCTTACATCTTTACATCTTCCTACCTTCACTTTGTTTTCCAGCTGCAGGTCCTTTCCTGGCACGAGCCTGTAGCCTGAGGGATCATAGGGATACAGAGCATGGAATCTATATGACATTTCTTTACATTTACAGTGGTGAAACTGCTCCCAAGAGCTCTTTCCTTAGAAACGGGTGTGGAATTTTATTTATTTATTTTCTAAGCTAAATGCAATTTTGTTAAGAAGGTTATTAGATTGAGAGATTGCTAAAACTTTAGCCTGCTCAAATTATAATGGCCTTTGCATATTTTTTGTTCAAAATGAGAAAAGTGCCTTGGTTAGCATGATAAACGATTCCAAGTACATTTATCTCATAAAAGAGAAAATGAAATTCTTTCAAATGCTCATTTGAGCATTGTGCTTTCTCTTATTTTGACTGTCATTTTCCCTCAGGCTGGAGAGGACAAATTGTCTTTCCGATTGTCTGTAAGGAATTTGTTCTGTTCGCAGCGTTTCTGAGCCTGCCCGGGCTGCTGTGCTGCTGCAGGATGGTTTGGACTCTCAACTACAGGCTGCTGGTGTTGAGGAGCTTGCTGACCCTTCATCCTATGGTCAGCATTAGGCTCTCTTTGGACATGTCAGAACAACTTTGCCACATTTCCTTCATGTACCCAAAGACCAGGTTGTCCGCCCTCCCTGTCTTGAGCCAGCAGGACAGGCAGCACCTCAGTTTTGTTTCTGCCTGTTTGCGAGCATCGTCCTCTAAGCTGCTTCCTTCTTTCCTTGTTTTTCTTGTAACCTTTCACCTTGTCTCCTTTTTCATTCAGTTGGCTTTCTTTTCTTTTCTTTCTTTCTTTCCTTCTGTCTTTCTTTCTTTTTGAGACAGGGTTTCTCTGTGTAGCCTTGGCTGCCCTGAACTTTGTAGACCAGGCTGGCCTTGAACTCACAGAGATCCGCCTGCCTCTGCCTCCCTGAGTGCTGGGATTACAGGCGTGCGCCACTGCACTCAGCCATTCACTTGATTTTCAATTGAACTTGTAAGTGGACTTGCTTTGTGGCTGTTATAAAGATTCATTCTATTTCACTTTGTTTTGTATGTGTGTGTGTGTACTCTGAATGTATGTATGTATGTGTACCATGTATGTGAGCGTCTGTGGAGGTCAGAGGAGGGCACTGTACCCACTGTGTGTTAAGTTCAGGATGTGGGTGCTGGGCACTGCACCTGGGGCCTCTGTAAGAGCAGCGAGTGCTCTTAACCTCCGAGCTGTTTCTCCAGCCCCTCTAATCTCACAGGTAGCAATTCACTTACTTTTAGCAAGCCTGTGAGGTAGGCCTCCCCATCATGTCACCCTTGCTTGCCTGATAGAGAAAATGAGGTTAAGTGACTTGTTGGTAAGTGGCAGAGGTGTCATGTGCATTTAGCAAGTTTGGCCAAGTCCTGTGCAGGGTAACTGTATGGTCATCCCTCTGTCAGTTTGTAAATAGCTGCTGGGCTCCCCATTTTCTGAGAATGCCCCTTTGCCCTCTCAGCATAGCTATGTTTTTTTCATGTTGATTCATTTATATATATATTTTTAACATATACATTCACATTACTACATATATATAAAATAAACCACATACAGCAAGAAGAACCGTAGAACAATCAGGAATTACACTCAGCATAGCTTTTTAAAACATCTGAAATGGTAGTTTCTGTTGGTGCGGAGGGCCGGGTACACCCCTGTCACCCCTTTGTCCTGGTACTTGGCCCTTTCCCTCTTGTCCTGACCTCACAGAAGCTTCCCTCAGTGGTGCTTCATGGCATCTGGCTTTGGTATCTTCCTCTCCCCTTTCTACTGTTACCTTGGCCTTTCCTCTCACTTGCCGAAGCCTTTTGTTTCTTAGCCTGTGCTGTGACTCCTGCTTGGGTCTCTGATAGGACACAAACTGTCTGAGCATGCTGGCCCAGCGTGAGCTTTGGGGGCCAGTCAGAACGGACTTGATGGCCCGCACAGCCCGTCAGCAGAAGACAAGCTGTTCCTCCTCAGACCTCCTCCTTCTTCTCTTGTGAAATGCGCGCTTCCAGCTCTTGACATAAGAAGAGCTGATGTGTATGAAACAGGGCAGTGTTTGGCACATGTACACCGTTAAATAGCTGGTGGCTAATTCATGAATGACAAACATGCTGCCCCTGACAGCACATGGCGGCTGCATCATTGGTGACAAACATGCTGGCCCGGACAGTGCAGCACAGCACTGGTTTTTCTACTGGCACCGTGATGCCTTTGACTATTACAATAACAGACGTCAGCTGCGGCTTAATCCCTTTCTTCATGTTCCAATCTGCCAGACCCAGCCTGGGTTGTTCAGCTAGTTAATCCTTTTTTTAGTTGTTGTGTATTTTCAACCTTCTAATCAGCTCTTTCCTCTCAACATTACTGACCCTGATTGCTTCTTTCCTCACAAGCATTTGAACCACCTCTTTCCCCGCCTCGTCCGTTTATCTCACAGTGGCCTGTTTCTGGTTCTACTTGTTTCATTGCTGTGTCCGTGGCGCTGGAAACTTAAAACTCAATAAATATAATTGCAGTAGATAAATCAGCACAAAAATATGTTCTGTAAACACAAAGGTATGCCTGGTTAACATTCAACCTTAGGCACGCACTCTCTTCTCTTATTTACATTTGTGCTTAAATCTTTGCCTAAGAATTAAGTCTATTCCAGGAGTTCTAGCATACTCTGAGGGTGATGTACCAGAGATCTCCCTGACTTTTCCCTTGGATGAAAAGGTGCCTCATCAACATCACCTTGATGAGGCTTAGAATCACCATGGAAACAACTCCGGATACCTGTGGTGGTTGGAACGGGATGCTCCCCATAGGGCCGTTCGTATTTTTGAACACTTCCTTACCAGTTGGTGGGGCCTTTTGGGGCCACTTAGGAGGTGTGGCCTTGCTGGAGGAAGCTTGTCACTGGTGGTGGGCATCGAGAATTTGAAGGCTGCCACATTCCCAGGTTGCTCTCTGCTTCCTGCCTGTGGTTACAGATGTGAGCTCTCCCTTGTTCCTGCTGCTGCACCTGCCTACTGCCACGCCTCCACACAGTGACTGTGATGGAGCTGTGAGCCTAGACAAGCCCTTCCTTCTATCAGTTGCCTTGCTCACGGTGGCTTATCATAGCAACTGGAAAGTAACTAACATAGCGCGCCTGCGAGGGATTTTATATCTTGGGCTAATTGAGGTGGAATGACTCCCCGTGAAGACGGGTGGTACCATCCCACGGGCTGAGGTCCTAGACTGGATGAAAGCAGAGTGCTGGCTGAGCTCCAGCATTCATCTGTCTGCTTCCTGGCTGTGCACTGTGACCAGTGGCCTCTGGCTCCTGCTGCCCTGGCCTCCCCGTTGTGATGGCCTGCAGCCTCAAACTGTGAGCTGAAAGGCACCCTTTGCTCCTATGTGGCTTTTGTCAGGTCTTTTAACATAGTAGTTAACACAGAGCTGAGAGAGCATTTACTATAGTATCTGTTACTGTGCATGGTCAGGAACTCTGCTGAATGTTTTGGGGTGCAGCCTGACACTTTCTTTGTGTTCCTCTGTAGTAGGACGAACCCACTCATGACGCGAAGCTGCGGCTTTGAAGGCTTGCTTTTAAGAAGGAAGTGCCTTAAAATTCTGTTTGATGGTTTTACATAGTGATCAACTGGAACCGAGAAGTATAAAGTTTTGTAAAGTTGAAGTTGACCTCAACGTTATGTCGCCTTTGTTTTGGAACTGTTCAAATCCTGTGTGAAAAGTATGTAAAACCGAAATGGCAGTAGAAATCAGTCTCCTTAGACTAGCAACACTGGCAATGGCACAGAGCATTGGCTGCTTTTATTTCTTTGAAGTTTTAGGTGACTGGAGAGTGGTTCTCACAACTGAGAATTGTGGAAAGGAATTGCTTGGTGGTGTTAGATGTACTACTTTACCACAAGTTGGTTTTTACCACTCCTGTCATACCCATAGGGTGAGACAGAGCAGGCTGTGGACCACCCAGTTCATGTTTAACCTGTGAGTTTGATTTAGATAATATTTGTAATCATTGGTTCCGTGTTTGAATGTCACCGAGTTAAAAGAAAAAGACATTAACATATTTATAAAAATAAAAGCAATTAGATTATTTACACTGTGGCCAAAACTGGTGAGAGAAAAATTTTAATCTGCCTCAGGTCTTTCCCAGTGTGACAACTAGAGAGAAGGTGAAACAAAGGCGGGGCACTTTATGCATATGTAAATTCAGCTGTAGGCCCCTGTTCCTCCCGAACAGGGAGGGCGTGAATGAGGAGCAGGGATTTTGAGGTAGGTCGTTTTTACTTCCACTATGCAGTTCCGCCTTAGCGCCATATTCATAAATTCCCCTTAATCGGAGGCCATTCCACAGTCTTCAAGGGGTTGAGAACCGGTGCCATCTGTGTCTGTCTGTCACTGATTACGTGTGGATCCTGTCACTAGCCCTTGAAGCTCTAATTTAAAAAAAGAACTTTATGCCTTCTCGCTGCTTAAAGAGATGCTCTGCGCTGAAAGTAAACGGGGAAACTAGGTTGAGGGCTGTCCGATAGCGCCCCTAGTGGAAGGATGGGTGACAGGCATAAGAATGCTCCTCTGATTCTCAGCCATCTTGATAATCTCAGAATGAACTGTGCGCATGCGTGTGAGCTTGTGCAGGGGCATGCAGCGGCCAGAGCAGGCTATGAGTGAAATTAAATTTTAAGAAAGTTAAAGCTATCTCAGCACGGTTAATCTCACCACTTGGGAGGCAGAGGCAGAAGCAGGCAGATCTCTGTGAGTTCCAGGCCAGCCTGGTCTTAAAAAAAAAAAAAAAAAAAAAAAAAAAGGAAAGAAAAGAAAAGAAAACTAAAGCTTCCTTCAGCATCTTCCTGTTTTAAATTCTCTTTGGGTAAAGGTCAGTTACAACTCAGATTAAATAAACTATTATTTTTATACTCTATGTTTCATTGATGCTACCTAATATAATAGTGTGTTACCTTAGCATGTTCTACAGATAAGTAAAACTGATTCCTGAGTTACTCTCTGTGTACACACGACTGTAATAATTTTGTGACTGTCACTTGTCTGTCGCTCTCCGTCTTATTGCCTGGAGACAAGGTGTCACTGAGGCAGAAACTCGCTCTTTCAACGAGGCTGGCTGGGGAGCTCATGGGATCTGCCTGTCCCCTCCCGCACCACTGCTGAGGCTGCAGGCACAGGCAGCCATGCTTGGTCTTTGTGTGGTGCTGGCTGTTCACTTACACTCTGGCTCTCACGTTTGCAGAGTTTTCACTGACAGAATCATCCCCCTGGCCCTGGATGAGCTTTGTTCTTTGAAGTCTATGATCACTGGGTTCCCTGTGAGGGGTTGGTGTGGCTCCTGAGGGTCATGGTCAGTCTGTTCCTACACAGGAGGAAAAAGAGGGCAGGGGAAAAAAAAAAAAAGAGCTCTCACTGTCCCCCCACCCCACCCCCCTTGCCAAATTAGAGCAACAAAATATGCTTTAGGAGAATGGCACTTAAGCTAGGTTAACCTGTAGTCCATTATCCATCGGAACAGAAGATGACGGTTGTTAAAAACTGACAACAGTGAAACCAGGTTATCTGTAAAACCTGACTAATTCTCTCAGAAGAGCTCACCTCAGAGCTACTGTTGGAGTAGCACTCAGGAGACAGGCAGGCGTACTGTCTTACAGCTAACACGTTATAAAAACACGAAGAAATGTGGTAGTGATTATCTAAAAAGTTCTAAGTTTAATCCTTTCCTAGAGTTTAATCATGCATAATATCAGGAATTAATTTTCATAATTAAGCTGCAGTCGCCCTTGTTCTGTTTATAGAGATGACATTTTTAGAATTCCCTAGGCACACTCTGGAGGGCTGTAGACTCTGAGTACAGGGTGGAAGAATCACTCTTTACTCATTTGGAGCACACATATCACACATAAAAATACTTAACATTTAAAAATATAATGAAGGCATGAAACCTGGAGGGAGATGGTGTCAGGGGATGAGGGGAAACTGGAGCGAGGAGGTGGTGGGTGGACATGATCAATACACATTGTATTAACTCGTAAATGTCAAAGAACAACAACAAAACAAAACAAAACAAAACAAAAAACTAAAAAACGAACCCATGTATATAAGCAACTCCATTTTAAATATGTTCTGTAATATGATTTAGTTTTCAGTGTTTACAAGTGGAAATTTAAAACAGCTATTTTTACACATCTTGTATTAAAATTATAATTTTAAACTTATTTTGAGATGAAGATGATTAAAGCAAGATTGCTGACTTACAGGGACATGACTCATGCTATCGTCATAACTACATGTGTGTAGATAGCATTTAGTAACTCAGCGACCCGGTTTTCCTTATTTTTAGAGCACATTAAGACGGTAATTAAATATCATTATGTTAGGAATGTTGAGGGCTTTAAAATTTTTATAAAGGTTATATTAATAAAGCACACACTTAAAAAATAATAGTACCTATTTAGTCTGAATTACAAATTGTGTTTCATTCAGAAGACCTTCTGGATAGACAGGTGCTTGGGTAAGGTCTGGCTTTGTTCTTTTAATAGAACTCTTTTATAAATTTATTAAGAGCAGCCAGTACATTTAAACATGAAGAACTAGTGTGTGCTGGAGAGATGGCTCGCTGGTTACAGAGGATTTGGGTTTGATTCTCATAGCATCTTCTGTGGTTCGTAACAGCACAGGACACCAGCCTCAAGGGATCTGATGTCTTCTTCTGGCCTTTCCAGACAGCTGGGCACACATGTGCATGCGCTCACAAACATAAGATCATTTGTTGTTAAAGGACTGGCTTCTGGCTTTTTATGTGTGTGGAGGTTTGAACTTAGAGACTACTGTAAATGGTTTACTGGTCATGGCCACCTTAGTCATATGCACACCTTCTCTCTTACCGCTTTCTTTTTATGAGCTCCATGCCATGGGGTAGAACTCTTGTAACGCACTTAGACCTTCAGTTACCACAAGGCATAATTCTTGGAGTTTTAAATGATATCATCCTAAAAATCAGAACCCATATAGGCACTATCATCATTTAAGCAAATAATTTGTTAGTTTCCCCACTTACTTTACAGATAAGGACAAGAACGATAAGATTAGATTTCTTCAGCTCAGGATTCTGCTTAGGCCGGGTGTTGTGGTGCACGCATGTAATCCTAGCATGTGGAAGGCAGAGGCAGGAGGATCAGAAGTCCAAATTGATCACATAGCGAATGAGGCCAGTCTGGGCTGTGAGACTACGCCTCAAAACCCAGTAACCAAACTGAAGCAGCAAAACAAAACACTAAAATACCAGAGCACATAAAGGGGCTGTTTTTGATAATGTCTGAGTCCTAATTACCAACTCTAGCCTGTGCTTGCCTGTCCTCAGTGGCAGCTTCAGTGTTGACCAGTCAGCATCCACAAGCTGTCAGTGTCACTTGTAGGCGGGAGGGAGGCCCGCGTCTTCCCTAACACCCCGATATCTGGGTGTGAGAAGCATGAGGTTTGGCCTTCGCATGTTACCGTTTTGTTTTTCTGCAGAAACAATTAAAGATGGCATTTCCTTTTTTTTTTTTTTTTTTTAAACAATCTAGGGCTCAGAATGTATATAGTCCAGCCACAGAGCTTTTGCCAAGCACTCACAGATCTTCAGTTCAATCCACAGCACGGCAGAAGAAGGTCTAAAAGCAATGTGCAGGAAAACAGTAGCAGCTCCATTATCTCAGAAAAGCAGGCAGGTCACTGTAGTCCTTGCTAAGGCTGTTGTCGTTAGACACACAAATGTCTGATTGGCAAACTGAGAAAGCTGCAGCTACCAGCTCCATTTGGGGTAGTTTTTTTATTTTTATTTTTATTTTTATTTTTTATTTTTTATTTTTTTGTTTTGTTTTTTATTTATTTTTTTATTTTTTTATTTTTTTATTTTTTGGTTTTTTTCGAGACAGGGTCTCTCTGTGTTAGCCTTGGCTGTCCTGGACTCACTTTGTAGACCAGGCTGGCCTCGAACTCACAGCGATCCACCCGCCTCTGCCTCCCGAGTGCTGGGATTAAAGGCGTGCGCCACCACGCCCGGCTTGTTTTGTTTTTTAAAGAGAAAGTCAAGCTGACATGGTATTCACATCCCTCTGCCTCAGCATCCTGCAGCAGGTACATGCCACAGTACCCAGCTAAGATTTTCATTTGTGTAAAGGGAGTGTACTTGATAAGTGAGCTACAGGGGTTTTTAATATAACATTAAAAAGTAAGTTTTATTTTCAGCTGGGCAGCGGTGGCACACACCTTTAATCCCAGCATTTGGGAGGCAGAAGCAGGTGGATCTCAGAGTTTGAGGTCAGCCTGGCTCTACAGGGTGAGTTCCAGGACAGCCAGGGATACACAGAGAAATGCTGTTTTAAAAACCAAAACAAAACATTTTTAATGTTTATTGCTGAACGTTTTGCGTTAATGTAAAGCCTGTGTACCATTATATTCCTGGTGCCTGCAGAAGCCAGAAGAGGGCATCCGATCCCCTGGGACTGGAGCTGTGTGTGGTTGTTAGCTGCCATGTGGATGGTGCTAATTGGCCGTGGGCCCTTTGGAAGAGGAGCCTGTGCTGTTACCTGCTGAGGCATCCCTAGTTCCAACTTATTTTAGATGAATGGAAAATAATATTCGTAATCATCTTAAATCTTTATTGCTAACAATTTATTCCCTCCAAAGGGATATGACCACACTGATTCTCTGAAGCCAAGATTATTACCCTGCTGTCAAACCTGATAAAAACACAACAAAAAGGGAAATTTATAGACCAGTTGTTCCAATGGACATAAGCACAGAAATTGTCAACTAAATACTGGCAAACTGAATTCAAGAGTGCATTAAGAAAATCATATACCATGAGCAAGTTATTTTTATTATGGGGATGCAAGACGGTTCAACATAAGCAAATCAACAGATGTAAGTATAGCATATTAATAGGCTGAAGGACAGAAGTCATGGGCCACTGTCATTTAAAAAAATAACTTATTTATCTTATTTAAATTGGTGTTTTGCCTGCATGTGTGTGTGTCTGGGAGAGGGTCTCAGATCCTCTGGAAGTGGAGTGGTGAGCTGCCGTGTGGGTGATGGGAATGTTCGAACTCAGGACCTCTGGAAGAGCAGCCAGTGCTCTTAACCGCTGAGCCATCTCTCCAGCCCAGTACTTGCATTCCTATTGTGGTATATCTGTCAGGGAGCATAATTACTAGGGTCCCAATTACAGTGTTGTCATATAAAGAGCCTCAGAGTTTGAGGAAATGGTAAAAGGGAAGGCAGGAAAGCATAAGTGGTTTGCAAAAATGGGTACGTAGTTAAAAGTGAAGGATTCTGATAAAATCAGTTCAATAGTTTACTTTGCAACAATGTTTAGTAACTTCTTTATTTTTTTCTTTTTTAAAAAAATATTTGTTTATTTAACATCCCGATTACAGCTTTCCCTCCTTCCTCTCCCCCGAGCCCCTCCCTCTCACCTCACCTCCCTGACATCCTTCTGGCCTCCCTTTCTCCTCAAAAGAGGCTCACAGAAAGGGAGGCCTCCCATGAATGTCAACCCATCTTGGCATATCTAGTTGCAGTAAGACTAGGCACATCTTCTCCTTTTGTGGCTAGCTGAGGCAGTGCAGTTAGGGGACAGGGATGCAGAGGCAGGCAACAGAGTCAGAGACAGCTCCTGCTCCTGCCGTTAGGACTTCCACATGAGGACCAAGCTGATCACTGATGCATATGTGCCGAGGGCTTAGGTCCACCCCGTGGATGCTCTCTGTTTTGTGGCTCAGTCTCTGTGGGGACTTCTTTATTTTTAAGTATGAATTTATTGCTGCCGTACTTTTAGAGAATCCATTTTAATAAGAGCTATAAAGATAAATATAATCTAGAAAAACAGATACAGCTATTTATCAAAGTGTTGGTCATTAAATTGTTTCAGTGTTCAGCAAGAGCTAGTATTATAAAGAGTATATAAACATTTGATTGTGTGTGTGTGTGTGTGTGTGTGTGTGGTGTGTGTGTGTGTGTGTGTGTGTATGTGTGTAGGACAACCTATAGCAGTCTTTTCTACTATGTGGGTCCTGGGCATTGAACTTGAGTTTTCAGTGCTTGGCACAAGTGCTTTCAGGTCCACTGAGGCATCTTGCCACCCCATAAAGCATATTTTGAATAAATTTTTCTTCAGACAACTCTTCATCTTCATATCTGAGATAAATTGTATTATTTAGGAAGCACACTGAGCTGAGGTTTGAAGGGTGCCTCATATATTTGTTGTGTGATTTTCAATTTAGCGCGTGAAGGAATTTCTGTCTTACTAGGCAGAACTGACAGCCTCTTTAACTACTCATGAGCTCCCCTCCAGAATAAAAGTGAACAGAGAGGAAAAATGACATGTGATTTTCACGTTAGTACAAACCTTTTATCTCAAAAGTGATGTATGTGTAATGTCTACACAGGACCCAAGGTAAGCAATAGATTATGCTTCTACTAGGAGCAAACGCTTTAAGAAATACCTCTCAGAAAGAAGACATTCCCTTCCCTGACTCCATACACTTAAAAAAACGCAATGTACAGAGAAAATGCTCCAATGAAATTAAATCTTCTCTGTGACAAATCTTCAAGAGTATTTTCAATAAATATCATAAAATAACTTAGGCCCAGAGAGATATGAGAGAAGTCGTGTCAAAATCAGACGAAACTAAAACCAGTAGATTTATAAACATTGCTTCAGATGCATTTGATTGTTATATCAATAAGGTAACATGTACAGTGCAGAAAGCAGAGTGGCTGAAATGCCCCTGCCTCCGTGTGGACTTGGCTAACAAGAATCTGTTCTGTCCACTGCAGTTTCTGGTAGTTCTCAGCACCAGACAGTCCTGTGCCTGGATAGTCCTGTGGAGCCCTGTGTGTTGTGCACTTGCCCTCAGGAGATCTTGTGTTTATGGGCCTGTGTATGTGCTCAGGAAAGAAAATCAGCAAGTGCCTTTGTGTGGCCACATCTTTCTGCTGATTCTGTTCCCTGATAATTCTTTAACAGGTAAACATTGAAATCCCAATCTTCAAATTATGCCTTAATCTCATGGGCCAAACTTTAGCAATTTAGCAGATTAGCCCACCACAGTATGGTTAAACCATAGCACTTTGCCGGTGTTCAAGTGGTTTTGACTTAAGGAAATAACACTTTTGTGTAGTTTAGCCTAATGCTTCAACTCTGATTAGTACTTTTTATTTTTTCCTTATTTAAATTTTTTATTAATTTATTCATATTACATCTCAATTGTTAGCCCATCCTTTGTATCCCCCTATTCCTCCCTCCCTCCTGCTTCCCCCTACTCCCCTCCCCTATGTCTGTGACTGTGGGGGACCTCCTCCCCCTATATATGCTCTTAGGGTATCAACTCTGATTAGTCTTGTAACAGCTGAGAACGTTATCAATACAAGGAGGAGCAAAGGGATAGTAATTGTTACGAGTGCTTTGATTGCTTCATGACGCAGTCTTGCTGGGTTCTGGGCTGTCTGCTCTGCCTGGTCAGACATACCCTGGCTTCAGTGGGGACATCTGTGGCACCCAGTGGTCAGGAGAAGAGAAGAAGAGGTTTTGATGTCTTGGGCTCCACAGACCTTGGGGCACCTCGTGATGTTTAGCATTCTAATGGCTACATGAACTCCTCCCCTATTCCAGTCAGCCAGAGCTGTGTCTATCTTCAGCTAGCAGGCACTGCTTTGCCAGCCTTTTAGTGTTTTGTTGTGGTACACCCTTTATTACTGTGGAGGAGGGAGGAAAAGCCATTTGACGCCAATGCGTGGCAGAAGGGCTTTAGACATGTCCCAAACCCACGTAACATGATCATAGTATGTGTCACAGCATACATCGGCATGTAGTAAGCATTTAAAAAGTAAATGAACCACAGTGAGGGTTTCACACACAGTTGGACAACGTGAGGAATGATCGAAGTTTCTCCTCCCTTCTCCTGTTGCTCCCGATACCCTGCCCAGTCATCCTCGTGAGAAAACAGTAGAGAAAGATGTTGTGGTTTCCACAGTGATGTGGTGATCAAAAAAAAAATTTTTTTTGGGGGGGGGCACCTGATCCTAGAGAAGATACAGTTGTAAATGTAGTTAGAGGCCAAGCAAAGGCGTGGCTTCTCCCTGTCATCATCTTGTGACCAAAACCAGCAGAAAGCCAGAAGGAAGCTGGAGCAAAGCCAGATTTCCCTGCACTCCCAGCTATCATCTGAGAGATGCCATTTCTGTCCCGGTGGCCCCTCGGTCCCCTCCCCTCTCAGCCCACACTTTAGTTCCCCTGTGTTCAAGAGTTGCAGGAGGGCAGTGAAGGACCTCTGACGGTCCTGTGGCTGCTTGCTGTGCCGTGCCAGGAGGGCCAGACACTGCAGAAAGCCCTCACGTGTGTGGGAATCAGAGGGGACCTAGCCGCAGAAATCAAGCATGGATAGATGCCACGTGGTACCTGAAGACCCAGATAACCTGACCCCCATCCATCGTATTATGATTCCACGAATGGCCATCTCCAAGGACAGTTCAGTCCAGGGGGAAGAGTTAGAGGAATTGTGTGGAATTTCAGAATGTTCACTCTGGTCAACATACAGTTTGTGTCACATAGAAATTGCTCTTGCCGAAACCCCATCCCCGCTTTTTTCATTATGATTAGAATAAAATTTAATGACGCTGGACCCCAGCACTGAGAATTTTGCCATCAGTAAATGAGATTTTTGTGATTTTGTAGTATGGTAAGCATTCAGCTGTTCCTGTTTCCAGACTCTGCTAGTCTCTCTGAACTGCAGCCATGTTGTTTTATTACCTTCACATGGGCCTATTTTTCTTTTACAGCAAAATCCTTTATTTTCTTGGGAAAAATGATAAGATCTCATGTATCTGTTTTAAGTTCTCTGGACAAACCTTGAACTCTTACACTAAGGAAGACTCGTTTAGGAGGAGGTTGCTACCCTGAACTCTGTTTCCATCCAAATAGTTTTGCTTATTATTATGCATCATTAGCAACTTCTGGTCTTCACCCAAATTGGCATCTACCACTGAAGCATGTGACTGGCTCCAGTACTGCATGGAAAACACCCTTCATTATTTGCTTTTACAATTCTCCCCGTGTGTGCATGCGTGTATGTGTATTCAAGTACATGGCCTTGCCACAGCACATATGTGGAGGACAGGAGACACTTTGTAGCAGTCAGGTCTCCCCAGGCTTGGTGACATCTTGCTGGCCCGACATCTTTCATTTTTAAGGAGTTCAGCATCAGGGCTTTGGAGTGAAACGTGACCAGAGTAGCAGCTAGCCCCATTCAACCGTACTTCCTTCTCCACTACTAATGAGGAAGGCTATCTTGAGCACTGACTCACGTGGGGTGTCATATGTGTGTGCGTGCTGATGCACGTGCCGGTGGGTGTGTCCACGCGGAAAGTCCAGAGGGGGACGTTGGGTAACTTTCCCCTCCATTCTCCACCTGGTTCTGTTGAAACAGGGATTGCCCGCTATCTGAAGGCTCACCTGTCTGCATAGCTTCCCTTGGCGACCCTCTTGCCTCTGCCACCCACACTGCTGTAGCTCCAGGCCAGTGCAGCCTCTGCCCCCTGCCCCCCACTGCTTTTTGGGTTTCATTTTTGTCCTTTCAAGTTACTTCACTGTGTTATTCCTCCCTCTGTCTACTCTCGGGTAAATAGAAAACCATAAGGCGTTTATTAACAGGTCTTCAAGAGCAGGAGTTTTGCACGTGCATGAAAAAGAATTCCAGCTTCCAGTTTGCATGTTCTAGCATGTGGCTTGTGTACTGACAGCAGGATCCAACTGCTGTGAGGTCAGTGTGTGACACTCTCACTCTTTCTGTCAGTGGTGTAATAGTCTTCTCGGTACCTTGGTGTGGTCGTTTATCAGCCATATCTTTAGTGGCGGAAGTCGTATCCAGCCTGTGAAAACTCATGACAATGTTTCAGTACTTTTGTGTGTGTAGAATTTGACGTGCCACTATCTTTTTCTCCCTGTGTTATTCAAGTGGAGTTGCTGGTTCAAGATGCTATGTAGTTTGTGTCTTCAGAGTTATTGGCCAGGTCTGGGTCGTGGTATCTCCACCACCTCTGTCCTCCTTATCCCTTCCCTCCAGTCCTCTCCCTTCTGCCTTCTAGACACACACATGTCCTTACCCTGCCTTGCTCACCCTTTCATGGTCCCCTTTCTACTGTCATGTCTTAGATGCCCCTCCCCCACCCTGAGATTTGTCCATTTGGCTACTGGAAGAGGAAGACTTTCTAAGTCTTGTATACACAGCTGCTGCTACCTCCGACCCTTTGGATTGCATGCTTCCCATAGTCCGGGCACTTCCCTTGTACACACGTGGCTCACATGTTTGTTTCTTATTTTATAATGTGTGTGTGTGTGTGTGTGTGTGTGTGTGTGTGTGTGTGTATGTGTATGAGTGTGTGCACATGCACAAGAATAAGTGGCTGCATACATGTGAGGCCAGAGCAGGTGTCTCTCTCTGCTGCTCTCTGTTCTGTTGCCTTGCATCAGGGTCTCTCACTGAGCTGTCCAGTTCTTAGGAACCTCGTGTCTCTGTCTCACAATGCAGGAGTTCCAGGCCTGTGCAGCCATGCCCAGCTTATGACATGCATGACACAGAGTTGAGCTCAGGTTTAACACATGCAAACAAGTCCTTTTACCCACTGAGCCACACCCCATTTCTTATTTTGTTGGGAGCAGTTCTTTTCTTTATCTTGCTCAGGAGTTATGGGTTTGAAAGGTAGGGGCAGACCAGCCAGTCTTTTCTTGCCATATAAGGAAACCACCGATATGGCCATTGAGAGGCAGCATCATGCGGGGAAAACACAGGCTTTATTTATGTGAGATGCTCTTTTCATGATGGTGTTTTGTGTACTGTACTGTGTCTTTGCAATCACTGGAAGTGTAGTTGTCACAATATTTGTTAACACACTCACTGTATTTCTTTCTATCTCTAAGAAATAGCAAATAGCTATTTTTAAATGTTTTTAAAATTAAAAACAGTGTTTTTCATGCACTGTATTCTGATCATGATTTCCCTTCCTTCATCTCCTCCCAATCCCTCCCTACCCCTCCAACTCCATGCCCCCCCAGAAACAATTAGGCAAATAAATAAAATGAAAACAAAGAAAAAAAGCACGAGAAACACACACACACACACACACAGACACACACACACACACAACCCATAAAAAAACAAATTCGAGACCATATACGATCGATTGTCTTTTTCGAATGTCTTTTTAGCACAATTGTCACTTCTTGAATCAGCCTCTTAATGACTAAGGATAACTATGTGTTTATCACAGTAGCCATTTTTGCGCTCTTTTTGTTTTCTTCAGAGACTGCGAAAAGAACGTTTCAAGAGAAAGGCATCCTGGCTGGAGAAAGCAGAAGTTTTAAGCCTCACTTGACCTTTATGAAACTGTCGAAAGCACCGATGCTCTGGAAGAAGGTGAGAGCTCGTCTATTTGTGAGGCTGGCCTTGTTTTCCAGGGCACAGCAGGCTTCTGCATGCTTGCGGGTGTAAGTGACGTCTTGTGGTTTTTTTGTGCCCTAACCTGGGACTCCAGGTGAATGTAGTTCTAACCCAAGGAGGTGAAGATCTTAGTGTTCCTAGGAGGCTGTTAGATCAGTGCCTCATTTGCTGCGTGGCTGTGAGGAGCACGCTGACACACCCCTGGCCGCTGTGGCTTCTTTTGCGACCACTCCCAGAAGAAACCTCTAGATGGCGCCAGAGCTGTTGTGCTGCTTTCCTGCTTATGGCTTCTGCCTCCTTGAGCTAGCTCTCAGGGCTTCCTGCCCTGCTAGTCCTATTCTGTTCTCCTGCTGCTCCCCGTAGGCCGCTATTCAAGCCCAGGCTGAGGGGTGTTCTAGGACTCTGCTTTTTGTAAGTCTTTCAGGGATTCCTAAAGACAGTCTTGCGCTTTCAGCAATCGCCTCCACTCGGGGCCTGGAACAAGGGTACCATGGACTGGTATCCGTGGGACCCTTCCCTTCCCTGCGCTTCTCCCTATAAGGTTGGGCTATAGTAACAAGCTAAGACAAGCGTCTTTTAGTTTCCTTTAGCACTTGGTGGTTCCCCACCTTCCCCCCAACCCCCCCACGGCCACGCATGCATGCATGCATGTACACACGCAGGTCCTCACGGATACATACAGGCACTCACTTTTCCTTGATATTTCCAGTTCAGCCTAGGAGTTCCTTAGGCTGGCCTCTGTTATACCAAAATTTGTGAAATGATCCTACAGATCAGTGTCTGCTCGCTGCTCGGCATTCCCTCTGCTCCTGTTAAGGCTCTATGAATGAAGGTCCGCCCTGTGCTTATGAGCTTTCTACAGACTGTTGTTAAAGGTGTCCTCAAAGAGACATCTTGCATATTTTTGATAGCTATGTGAAAAATGCATTAATATCGACATAAGGCATGATTACAAAATATGCTTAGATAAAATGATTATTGTAAACGATCATTTTTGCTGGCAGAGCGTGCTGTAGACTGACCACTTCCCACTCCTTATCTTCCTTGTTTCGCTTTCAATGGACTGCCTTCTTGCAGGTGCTTTCACACTTAATCCCAGAGTGACAGATCAGTGGTGAAGGTAATTGCCCTATTTCAACACGTTGCTTTGTCTTTACAATATTAACGCACGGTGGGAGCACCCAGTCACATTTACCAAATGGGCGTTTACATGCTCCAGGGTCTAGAGCTCAGTCTTTCAGACTGTTCCTATGTGATGTCTTGGCACTTTAGCTGCTCAGAATTGACTTCCTCCCCCGAGAGGAAAGAGGGAGGCCCAGGAGGTTTAAATGCCTCCAGTGAGGTCACGTTCTTGAGGTTCAGAGTCTCTGTGTCTCAGAGCCTGTCTTATGCTCCGTCTCATGGTCTTCCCTCCCTCCTACCGGCCAATGCCAGTTCATTTAAATTCATTTCTATATATGGGGCGCTTCTGTTACAAACCGTAGTCATTCCGTAAATATTTGTTCAGTAGCTATTACATGCCAGGGACTGGTGGCCTAGACCTAGATTAAACTTGAAATAAAATTTCATACTCTATAGATTAGAAGTCTTAATCTATAGGAAACAGATTACAGTAGTCTCTTGTCAGTGGAGGGGGTGTTATAAGGGCCACAGTAAATGTCTGAAGCCACAGGTAACACTAACCACTATGATGTTGTTTCCCCATTTGTGTGTTCATCAAATGCCAGCATCACTACTATGTACTTTGGGGACATCATTAGGCAAAAGTAAGGATTATTTATGCAGTCGGTGGCTGAACTCTGCCAAGACAGGGTAAGCAATAGCCCCTCCATAGTTCCTGCCTTGCGAATAAGTCTGGCAGAGACATTGGGCCAGAAGGCAGAAGATGAGGTTCCAACGTTATAGAGAGTGTTGGGGGACTATTCAGGCAGTAAACTGTCCCAAAATTTATTCATTTCGGAAGCTGCTAACTTGCACTGCTGGCTCATTCAGGAATTTAAGTCTTATTCCTTCTCAAGTCTCTGAGGGGCGTTGAAGAACAATCAAGTTTAGTTGGTAAGGGGAATAAGATCTTTTTGGATCAAGATAAAGGATTTAAGTTAATAGAGATGAGATAGGATAGATATTGAATTTCATTCAGAAATTTAGACCCAACCAGACAGGAAAGATGTTTACTTCAAGCTTGACAAATACAAATAGCCAAATCGGTATGAATGTAACATTTATAGAACTCATGATTGTCACATGGTTCTCTCCCTGCTGCATGTAGTTTGTTTTATGCATATGTAATAAAATAAAAGTATATGAAAAAATTGATAAAAAGAAAAAGACTTATTTAAATGAGCGGAATGTGATGTTGTGACAGCCGGTCTGATAGTTGACATGGTTACTGCGTGGCTACTAGGAGGTCCCTGTGTACACGGTAGCTACGTTGGTGAAGAGTTGATTCCCATCATGCATGGGGTGGCGTAGCACCGGGGTTCACAGTGCTCAGAAGGGCGCACGACTCAGGACTTCTGCATTGTCTCTCTCTCTGGAATACTTGTCTACCGAGCTCTAGTGCCAGCTCTCGCCTTCCCTTTTTGTTTTGCGGCAGGGCCTCACTAAGTTTCCCCTCTGGCCTTGGATTCATGGTTCAACCCCTTCTTTAGCCCTCCAGAATTACAGGTCTGCACCCCCAGGGAAGCTAATTCTCAAATTTTCTATTCAGTGCTTATAAAGTGTGGTTAACCACAGAGAACTGAAAATTTACCTAAAAGGCAGGGCCTCTGCCTGCTTGGTGACTGCCTGCACTTGCCATTTGCTGCAGCCTGACTGGCACGCTGCTGCTCTGCTCTGGAAACCCCCTCCTGGGCAGGAAGGAGATGATGTCAGCAGCCTCCGAGGCATCCTGTAATCCAATCAAGTTGAGCCTACAGTGGACTATCCTGGGCTGCAATCACGAACTTCCAGTCTTATTTCATCAGATAAGAAAGTAAAAAGAGAGGAGTACAGTAATAGTTGCCTGTCCTACTTCCGTATGTGGTGCCAATCTCTTTAAGTACTTTTTAAAATTTAAATTTAATAATAATAATAATAATAATAATAATAATAATGATGATGATAATTGTTATTATTATTATTATTATTTGGTTTTTCGAGACAGGGTTTCTTTGGTGTTAGCCTTGGCTGTCCTGGACTCACTTTGTAGACCAGGCTGGCCTCGAACTCACAGCGATCTGCCTGCCTCTGCCTCCCGAGTGCTGGGATTAAAGGAGTGCGCCAGCATGCCTGGCTCTTTTTTTTTTTTTTAATCTCAGTTGTAAAGTAATTGTGCAATGCAGACAGTTCACTATACATAATCCTATACAATGGAAGTAATGAAATTTTGTTCATTTTGAGGTAGGGCTTCACCATGTAGCCCAGGTTAGCCTCAAACCTGAGATCTCACTTGAGTCTCTTGAGCATTGGGTTTGAGATCTGTGACCACACCTTGCCACAGATAAAACTTCACTCAGTGAAGTCTAAGGCTAGATGGAATTCTAATCTCTTCTGAAACGCCCTCCCCGCCGTCTATCAGCGGACCATGGACTCCACCGCCTCTGTTCACCGGCTTCACGGTTTCTGCGCTCAGTTTCCATCTCTTGATAAAAGCCTAGCTAAAGCTTATGATGGTCTAATGATTGCAGATGGCACCTGAAAAGGGAAAGCTACCAGAACGTACACTTTGTACACCTTTAAGAAGCTAGAAACTACTGAGAGCGTGCTGTGCCAAAAATCAGCCAGGCAAACTCCTGTGTTCCTGCAGTGTCAGAGCTTATTGAAAAGCATTAACTTCACAGGCTTTGCAGGTTTCATTTTTGGCTGCAGTTTGTCACATGATCTCAATTTCCCTAGGCAGCTGGCAGCTGGAAAACAGGGTTTAATCCAGCCTTAATTACCGATAGTAGCAGTTTGGTCAGACATTTCAAATTATATCTGTTTATCTATATTTATATATGTAGAGTATGGAAATAGATACAGAAGACTTAAAGAGGGGCGTATCCAAAGAGTTCAAGTAGTTACAGAGGCCTTATGGGAACAGAAGCAGGCAGCTGATGGTACGGAGGTAGAAGCCGCGCTGGTGTAAATAATGACCCAGGTAGAAACTCGCAGCTCTGGTGTAGTCATGCTTGAACTGGGTGTTAGGACCGAGTCCAACTGTGAGGGTGAAATGTAGACCTGAGGAGGCTGCAGAGCTGTAGGATGGGACTGACCTGGATGGGAGAACGGGTAGGACGAACAGCAGTGTCAGCACTGGGGCGGAGCTAAGTTGTCGCTCTGAGGACAGTGGGAAGTTCTCAGCCCTGCAGCTGTCTGTGGCCTCATCCATCTTGAATCAAGTCTTAGATTTTTTATTTTTTTTTAATGATGCCCAGGTGAGTGTCTGGCGCATTTGATAATTCCTGGCCTGTTGTTTTAATATGCCCATGTGCCTCTATGGCTGCGGTCTACTTTACTAAGCTTGTAGGTGATGCCTTTTTACTTTTTAAGACTACGTTGGTCATCAAGGAGTGCCTCATGGGTGTTTCTGGATAGGTGTTGGTGTCTATAAAATGCTGTTGGCGAAATGGAGTCACCCTGGGCATGACACAGCTCGAAAACCACTGCTTTACACCTTGTGGAGTAACAAAGCAGGGAGCTGATGGCACAGATATATGTGGGGAACGGTAGACAGGAAGCCAGCTCACTGCTGTATTGACTCCCCTTTGGTCCCTCTTGTCTTAGAAATCATACAGTTAGCCTAATGAAAATCTTCAGAGTGTTGGTTCAAAGCGAGTGCTTCAATGAGCATTTTTCTTAAGTTTTCCTCCAAATGTCTTCAGGGTTTCAAGAATGACACAGTGGAGCGGATGTCAACGGTGATGTCTTAAGTAAAGTCAGTCTGACCCAGGATCTCCACACTCAGCACGTGTTGTGGGTCGAGGTGACTGCTCTGTGCTTACGTAGCACGTCTTCACGTGGCATAGCTCGTCTTCATGTAGCACGTCTTTACGAAACACGGCTTCACGTAGTAGCACGTCTTTACATAGCGTAGCATGTCTTCGCATGGCTGAGCTCCCTTCAGCTGGGAATTCTGTCTTCTGCAGAAAGAAGAGAGTTGAAGAACCACGTGCTGATTCTTAAAACCGCTGCTGGTCATGTTTTATTGTCCAGAGCAAATCTTCTGGTCTCTTGTGAGTTCACAGAGCTGGCTGGATCACCTTGCAGGGAATTTTTTTTATGCAATTGTATAGTCATTTTTCCAAATGTTTTTGACCAGGAAGTCCTGTTTTCACTATTCATTTTATTGCACCAGTGTTTGGTAGAGTATGGTTTAAGAATTTAAAAATTATGCTTGTCTATATATGTATGTATTTTAGTGACTTTCCTATTGAGGGAGGCAGCTTCTAAAAGCAAGTGTTTCATTTGGGGCTTAGGGTTCCAAAGAGTTAGAGTCCATGGTCCTTACAGCGGGGAGCATGGCAGCAGGCAGGCTAGCATATGCTGAGGTGGTGGCCGAGAGCTCACATTGTGATCTGCAAGCACAAGGCAAAGAGAGGAGGCAATGCCAGCTTTTGGAACCTCAAAGCCACTCCCCTCCCCATCCCTGAGGACCACTGACATACCTCCTCAGGCCACACCTCCTCATCAATGTGGGACCAAGCATTTAAATGTATGAGTCTATTAGAACCATTCTTATAAGAGGCCACTAAAGCTTGAGTGCACGTATGCTTCTGTGTATTCATGGGGGGATACAGTTTTGTGTGCACGCATACAGAGACAAAAGACAAGAGTATAGCCTTTTAAGAAAGCATGAAGAAGAAGAAGAAGAGGAAGAAGAAGAAGAGGAAGAGGAAGAGGAAGAGGAAGAAGAAGAAGAAGAAGAAGAAGAAGAAGAAGAAGAAGAAGAAGAAACAGTAGTAGTAGTAGTAGCAGCAGCAGCAGCAGCAGCAGCACTTTTAGCTTTTGACAATTTGGCTTTTTCCTTCTGGGACGTTGGCTAAGTAGCAAAACCGACTGGGTGCTTCTTCTGCCTCTCTGAGCTAGTCAGTTTTCACCCCTCTCCGCCAAAAAAGAGTGTAGCATTGAGTGCCATCCTTAGAAATGATGTCCACACCCTTTGAGACAGAGCCTCTCATTGGTTTGAAACTCACCAGTTGGGCTAGACTGACTGGCCCCAGGAGAGCCTAAACCAACTGGGAAAAAACATTCGAAGGCAGAAATAATGTAACTAGGGATGGAGATTAGTATTACTCTGAATTTTAGGAGGAATTAGTTGCCATTAATTCTAGAGTCCTGCCTAGTTTCCATGAAGTCTTGGAGGGAGGAGACCTCATGTCAGCCACAGAGGACGGGTTCACCACAGCCACAGAGGACGGGTTCACCACAGCAAAGGGCGTGAACAGCATGGGGGAAGAAATCAGTGTCAAAAAGTAGCCCCTCCCTCATGCTCCCAGATTTTGCCATGATTCAGCTAACCTTTGCCTGTGGTTGGTCTTAGATTTTTCCTAAGAGTCTGAGCTTGGACCCGGAATAGGCTGAGAGCCTCTTTGGAAGGCTCTGAACTCACACACCATAGAGCACCAGAGAGCCCTGCCTTATGCCCATAGTGGCGACTGCCAGAGACACTTGCTGGCCCAGCCTTTCGAGAGAACGCAAAGGCAGTGAGCAGGAGCATATGTGCTGGGTAGTGAGCTAGCGTGGTTTCCCTGACAGCCAGTTTGATGGGCGACTCCAGCTCATGCGCACTAACAGCATCCCTCCTGAGAGGCCAGATTGCCGATAATGTCCAAGGCGTTTTTGGTCAGAGGACAAAATGTGGCATGAGTTTCCTTGCCTAACCTGGTGTCCCTCTGAAGTCATCTTTCCAGATCTCCCTTCTCCACTGTGTTCCCAGCCCGTTGCACCTCAGGATTCTCTGCGCATGGCTAGTGAGTGCCGCACTTCAGGGATGCTCTGTCTGTATCATGTGCTGTAGAATGGCAGGATGCTTCAAAGCCAAGCAAGCCAGGAGCGCTGTCACTCATGGTGTCAACTTTAGGCAGGTCCCCTGCTCACTCTGGGTGCAAATAATGGTCTTGGTAGGTTAGGCTTAGTTGAAACTTTTTTTTTTCATTAAAAGTACAGTGTCTGAACATTTTTACTCAACTAGTGTTTGAACCCACAGACAAAATTCTAATTTAAATTTATTTTTTAAAAAGAGTCTTAGAACTTGTATAAAAAGGTACAATAACAAAGTATTCAAACTAATTAGAATTCCCTGTGGTTACTGTGAGTTTATTAAATATAAAGGTTCTGTCAAAAATTTTACCATGAGTGACAGGAAACAGTTTTTTTTTTTCATCAGAAGCCGTTTTCAGGGATTTTGGAATGTGCAACAGCTGGTAATTAAGTTCATTTTCCTAATCAAGGATAAAAGAGAGAATGGAACGTTATAATCTTGTAGGGGACTGGCATGCATCCACAGTGGCCAGAAACCAATGGAAGTCACGTGCGAGCAAGCCAGCTGAGGTTATTTGTAAGGTTTGTTGCTGGAGTGGCTGGGCAGGCAGGCTGGCTGCGGTTAAGTATAACGGCCCACACAATGAAAGAAGCACTGTGTTTTTCTTGAGAGCCCCTTCCAGATAGGAGCCGAAATGAAGGTTGAAACACTGAAGTGTGATTAGTTTATGTTAAAACCACGTTCCCATTCCTAAATATATGAGCCGGTTTATTGCCACCGTTCACTGGAGTCTTACCTTACGATGAGAGACACTTTAAAAAACAGAACAGTAGGGCCTGGGGAGATGGCTCAGGCAGTCGAGTGCAAGCATGAGGACCTTGAGGTGGGTCCCCGGCACCCATATAAGAAAGCCAGCCTGGCACAGCTGTAATCCTGGCACTAGCTAGCCACATTTAGCTACCAGAGTCCTAGGTTTATCCTTGAAGCCAACCAGGCAGCAAAGTTTTTACTTGTTGGCAAAATCTGTGCCACCATCTTGAAGGCCTAAGCATGATATTATTTTTACATTGCCCTCAAGCCGATGGCCAGAGCATAAACGAATTGCTCCCTCTCCTTCTCGCTGAGTTAGATGCCGATAATTGGTTGCCCAACTTCTTTCAGAGTAAAACTGGTCGGAGACAGGTTCAGCTTCCAGCTCCTATCCCAGCGACTGCTCGGTTGGCTCCCCCTAGTGGTCTCACGCTTTAGCATTCCGCCTTCCCTGTTTAAAACCCTCCCACTTTTCTTGAATTACACCTGGCACCTTCGCACGGGCACCTGCGGGCCCACCAGCCATTCGGGAACTGCTAAACCAATGAACTCAGGCATGGGAAGGGGTCACTTGCAAAGAGTCTGAACAGATGGGGAAATCCACCACACACAAGCTTCTTGGCCGTCGCCCGACGTGTACAAAGTGAGAATGGGGCGAACACAGGAAGGGTAGGTCAAGCTTGGCTGGTCTACCTTTCCTTGGTGCCATTCTCCTACGCTCGCACTATGGCACACACTGCGCATACACATTTTATGTAATTTCTTTAGCTCTAACAACCTATAATAATTTACCCTACTTAAGCTTTCTTTTCCTACTAAGTTAATTGCTTATTTTAGTACTGTAGTGGTATTTTAAAAATGGAATGAGCCTTTATTTTTTAAAAATCTTTAAAACTGAGCGTGGAATGTATCAATGAGCCCTCAAAGCATTTTTTTAAAAAAACTGTGCTTTTAAAAAAATGAAATGTAATTTGATTTCAAAGATACACTCTGACCCCAAGTACCTTAGAACATGTATATAATCTGGGTAGTTATATCTGGAGCAGAGAAGGGGATCGTTAATAATTAAACATTTAAGTTTGTATTATGGACAAAGCAAAGGTTACAGTGCATGTTGAAAATAAACTTACTTGCACAGAAGTCTATGGTTTCAAATGAATACTGAAAATCAACTTCTCACAGCAGTCTATGCCATGCTAAAGGAAAGTCCTTGGATGTGTGTGTGTTTCTTGTTTGGCCTAGAGAGAAACATTCATTTTTAAGTTGGTTTCAGGACTTCACCCAACTCCTGGATCATGTGTTTAATGGCTGTCATATTTAACTGCTGCCCCCTGCCTAACCATACGAAACTATATTTTGTTTGCTATAATATTCAGGGACTATTCAAGCAAATAGGATGAAAAAGCCCAATGCATGGGGTGCCTTTGCTCCCGCCTCTTAGGACAGGTGGCACGCAGCCCCATGCCACCAATTCTGTCACCCAGAGCTTGGAGAGCTGGACTGTGGGAGCCTTTTCTCTGTGAGACTGGGGCTTCCGATGTCAGTGCACGGAGGGAATTTTCTTGCACATTGAGGACGGGTTGTGTTAGCTGAAGTCAGGAGTTCTGTCGAGAAAGACGGTGATGACGAGGATGACGAGGATGACGGTGATGACGGAGAGTTGAGGAGGTAGAAGGGTGATGGGTGTGAGTCTGGGAAACCGAGGCTCAAGAGCAACTTAACACTAGAGGGATCTTGGAGAAGGCATATCTGAAAAAAAATCCCACGCTGAACTATGTAATACTCTAGATTAAAATGCAGAATTGATAACCATCATGTGTTCAAGAAACCAATGTTCTGGAACTCAGAGATCTCTGTTGGTAATTTACAGTAAGAAGGGGGCCCTTTTAATGGGTTGGCTCGTTTGCATACCTGTTCTGTGTTTAAGCAACATCTATGGGTTCTTTTGAAAGTATATTGTTTTATTGTTTTTATTTATGTGAGTGTTTATATGAATGGATATCACATGTATGTGGCTGCCCACAGTAGCCAGAAGAAGGAGTGAACCCTTTGGAGTGGGTATTACAAGACTTTGTGAGCCATCAGACATGGCTGTTGGGAACCAAACCCAGGTCCTCTGGAAGAGGAGCAAGTGCTTTTAACTGTTGCTCTTTCTCTCCAGCCCCTGGGAGTTCTTTCAGCCTCTCTTTCTTACTTATCTTGAATGAGAATCATTTACTGTGCACACATAGCTATCGCTTGATCTATTAATATCAGTGCAACATATTAAAGGCAGCTATTTCAGAAAGCTAGAGGTTCCCAAAACTAATTTTGACATTGGTTTGATTGCATACGGTTGTTTCTCAAGGATGAGTAACATTCTTAGAATTTTAATATCTTAGAGTAAATAGCGCAGAACTTAGGTATCACTCTGCTCTTTTCACACTATCTGTGGTCGTCACTTGTCCTGACCACACACTCTCTGTGTCCCCTGTCCTGTCCACTAGCTCTCTGTGACGTAGTTTCCTTATCTGGGGATAATGATTGTTCTGGTCTAAAGGCCACCGTTTGAGTTCATAGGAAATACTCTTTCTTACTACTGCTAGGTGATAGACTTTTTTTTCTTTTTTTCATCATTGTTTGCAGATTGATCTAAAATAATAAAGTGGCCTCATTTCTTTTTCTGTTTTCATCATTCCTTATGTTTCTATCTGTAAACTTAGTGACAGTTACTAAGTAGGCAGGCTGTCAGGACCTTGGCCAAGCAGGAAATGGAGTGGTTGGTGGAGGTCAGCCTCACTGCATGGCCCGGAACTGAACAACAGGAAGAGAAGATTGCAAGGCCCTTCTTGCCCAGGGTGGTGTTGTTTGCTGCCTTGAGAATCCTCACGCTGCTCCTGAGCCAGGAGCTGGGGCCATGAAAGCTCATACCTTCCCATGGCGGTCATAAGCAAGCTGGGGCGGCCCTGAGTTTGCTCAGTTGGTCTGACTGAGAGAAGCCCAGGAAGCCTGTAGTTCACCAGGGGCAATTGTCAAGATGCAGATGTAACTAACTACATGTGTAAGCATCAGGCATTGTAGTTGTACTAAGAGGGACATGGTGATGGGGAATTTTCTTTTCTTTTCTTTTTTTTGGTTTTTCGAGACAGGGTTTCTCTGTGTAGCTTTGGCCATCCTGGACTCACTTTGTAGACCAGGCTGGCCTCGAACTCACAGCGATCCGCCTGCCTCTGCCTCTTGAGTGCTGGGATTAAAGGCGTGCGCCACCACACCCGGCCTCCATGGGGAATTTTAAACTAATGTTTTCTTCACATCTTTACACCAATTCCAATATCCTTATAATTTTGAGTAACAGTAGGTTAGTTTTTGTTAGGGATAGTGATCAATAAAAATAATTTAAAAAGTTTTAAAAGGCCACTGAAGGAATGCAACCCTCTCCCACTCATGAGAAGAAGTACAAATGTTACTATTGCTTTTTAAGCAGCTGTTGGCCAAAAGGGTACACTAGCTTTGTTCAGCTCTTAATTTACATTTGTAACCTTGGTTTTGGGTCATTCATTGTTAAGAATAGATATTCATAGGAATTTATTGAGTTGTGTCACATATTTCATTAAAAACTAATTGCATCCAGGAAAATATAGCAGAGGGCCTGCAGGTTAAGCTTACTGTCAGCAGGGACAGCTCCTTCCTTTGTTTTATTTGCAGACTGTTTTCATAAATTGTGATCATTATAACAAGTAACAGTAAGGATGTTATCATCTGTTGCAACAACTCTTATCCTTCATAATAAAATTACTGTTTCATTGTTCCGAGCGCAGCAACTTTGTCACAGATTGTGAGCTAATGCGAGTTTTCCTGTCCCACATCTCTGACTGCATTCATTATGTGAATGCTCCGTAATGTAAGTCTGAACAGCCGTTGGCACATTTTAAATTATGCATATCATTGAGTTGATGTAAATGATGTTGTGAGCGCTTCCAGAGTCAATAATCTCCATTATTCATCATCACATTCAGCCATCAAATGATTCTAAATATACTTGCCAGGCTCTCATGGTATTTCTGAAGAGCTGGCTGTTTGGGTGCCAAGTTAGCATTCAGTGCAACAGCTCACAATGTCACGGGATGCTGCACCGGAGGCTGACAAGTGGCGTTGACCATCACTCATCATCTCTGTGGCTGAGAGGATGCTACAGGGAAGCAAACCTTGAGTCATCACTAATAATTAAGACAACCTTGGAGGCTTTGATATTTATTTCCACCAGGCAATTGTTTCAAAGTATAATATTGCCTGCATTTACTTATTGTAAAATCTTTTTTATTGTTGACAATTTCTTACATGTAAACAGTGTATCTTGATCATTAATACCTACTCTATAACATTCGTATTTAACTTCCTGCTTCTTCTTTCAGTGTCATAGTGTATAATGAATTTGGTACTTATATTGAGCACATATGAAGCTCTTAAAACATACATGGACTCTGTTAATTTCCAGGGAGAGTAACCCTTATATGACGTACTAGACTGTCACCCTGCATACTTAGGATACCGGGTTTGCAGCACCCTTAGCTTGCTGTTAACAGACACATCCCTCATGGAGTTTCTCTATATTTGAAGCAATTTCAGCTCACTAGATTTCATTATAGGCTGTGTTTTTCTGGACTTAACAACTTGACGCTTTTCTTTGAGCTTTCCTAACATGTTAATACCTTCTATCTTTAAACAGTGGGACACCTTGGGAAGAGTAGAGTGAGCCTGTGACAAACAGAATTGGGAGTAAATTCATGAGCCTGAATCTAGTGCCACCACACCCAGTCCCTGTAACCTTGAGTGGTAATATCTCTGAGAGACTATTTTGGCAGTCCTATAGATCTCTTATAAGACTAGGATCATTCTTAGCCCTACCTTAGGCGATGTCTGATTTTGATATAGTCACCAAGTTCCTCAGAGTGATGACTTTTCTTTTCTTATTTGTGTAGGTTCTGAGACAGGGTCTTCCTATATAGCACAGACTGGTCCATTTATTATAAAATAAAAAAACATCATTTGTTGGAGCTGGATGGTGAGATGAATTCAGAGTTTATTAGAAAAGAGACAGGCGACCCAGTACATTCTCCAGAGAACAAAGATTATGCTGGTGTTCCAATATAGACAAAATTAAGCCATCCTCACGTATTTCTAGATTCTTTATTAAAATTTTTATTTGGACAGGGAGCATGAGCTTCCGATGCTCCCGAGGCCTCGTGCCCTTCCTGTGTAAGCTATGAGCTCTCGAGTTCATTCTTGTTTTACTTGCTAATAAAAGCCAACACCTTAGGATGCACATTAGAAGTCAGTTGGGAAGAAGTTTTGCGAAATAGTTGGCGCTTGTCATGCGCTACATTTCATCAGCCAAGGAGATTAGTTTACAGGCCTCTTGTGTCTCCCTCATTTCTCTTGGGCCAGTGATGTGACTGGGGGGTGAGGGTGCTTTCCGAAAAGCCCGAGAACTTGAGTTCAGTTCCTGGGTTCCACACACGGGAAGGAGAGGAGCAACTCTCTCTGAGTTGCCCTCTGACTTCCAAATGTGCGCTGTGGTTTGCCCCTCCAGATTAATAAATAAATGCAAACAAAAGAAAAAAAATGACATTTTATAAAAAAATGAAAAGAGAACCCAGCAACTGTGGAGTGCTGGCATTGTGATCCTGGGACCTGAAGTCTTTTCCAAGCTGCTGAAGCAACCATTGCCCTCCTCTTCCTCCAGCTCACCTCCCTAAATGCACATGTACACACACACATGTACACACACATATACACACATGTACACATATACACATACATGCACACACACATGAACACTTGCATACATGCACATACACAGACATGCACGAATGCATACATACAGAGAGAAACATTTAAAAAGACGAGTGAAATCGTTTTCATTGTCTTAGAACTTAAAAAAAAAATAGAGATAGCCAATACAAACAATCAAAACCTCTATTGGCTCTAAACACACACATCAATCCCCACACATGGATGATAAGTGACTTCACTTCTACAAAGGTCAACTGGAAAAGTCAGAGTCTGGAACTAAATCTTGTGATCCACCAAATGAACATAAGACACGTCCTGCTGTGTCTGGAGGCCTTTTCCCTCTGTCCTCTCTGGCTCTTACACACTTTCTGCCTCCTCCTATTCTGCAGGGTTCCCAGACCCCTGAGGGGATGTGTTTGATAGGGGCATCTCATTTAGGACTGAGTGTTCTGAGGTCTCTCACTCTGCATGTTGTTCAGTTGTAGGCTCCATATTTGCTCCCGTCTCCTGAGGAAGGCACTGATCGCTGGGTCTAGCAGAATGCTGCTAGGGGTCACTTTATTGTGGCATGCCTTTAGCACAGCGGTTCTTAACCTTCCTAACGCTGTGGCCCTCAGCACAGTTCCTCATGTGGTGGTGACCCCCAAACATAAAATTATTCTCTCGCTATATCATAACTGTAATTTTGCTACTGTTACGAATTGGAATGTACATTTCTGATATGCAGGAGATCTGCTATGCGGTCCCAGTAGGGCTTGTGACCCACATGTTGAGAACTGCTGCTTTTGCAGAACAGTGGTATTTGCATTTCCCCCAGGTCCCTGGCCTGTCTGATGTCAGGTCCTTGGGTTCCATCTCATGGAGTGGGCCTCAAGTGTGACCATATATTGGTTGGTTACTCCCACAAGCTTTGTGTCACTGTTGCACTAGCACACCTTGCAGGCAGGTCATCATAGTATATTAAAGGATTTGTAGCTGGGTTGGTGTTTACCTTGGTAGCATGTGGAGTACCTTCCAGTAACATGAAACACTAGTCCTTAGTGGTGAAGGCTCTAGATAGGCACCATCTCAACGTCGCCATGTTCAGTGAGTTATGTAGGCACTGTCTTCAGCAGTAGGGCCTTACTTCTAGCTTGTGGAAAACAACCAATAGCCCTGGCAGTACCCTGGGTTGTTTGGAGTTCCCGCTGGGGCCCCTTTGACCAACAACTTAGTTAGATAAAACTCATTTCTTGTAGTGAAAACTTCATTTGGAGATGAGAGATGTCCAGGTGGGGCTCCATCGCCTCTGTTATTGGGCCACTTCATTCAGATAGTCTTCATAATGTATATATTTTTTGAAAGTTTCTACTGGACTAGGCTCATATGCCTTTTCAGATGGCTCCCAGTTTTATCTGTCCTTTTCTGCATTCCCTGTCACAACCCTTCTTCTTCCCTCACCCTTACCGTTTGGTCCTTCCATGCCAGCTGCCCCACCCTCATCCATCCATAACTGTCTAGTTAATTACCCCATCTTAGGGAGGTCCATCTTGCCCCAACCCAATCCCCTTACTCCCTACCTAACCTCTGTGGTTATGTGCAGTGTAGCTTGCTTATTGACAACTTAGCAACTAAAACCGGCATATAAGTGAATACATCCCACGTTTGTCTGCCACAGACCTGGGCTTTTGACAGGGTGTGTTTTGAATTGTCTGGGTTACCTCAATCAGGTTGATCCTTTTCTAGTTCTGGCCACTTAACCTGCAAATGTCATGGTTTCATTTTTGAAAAAAAAAATAGCTGAGTAATATTCCATTGCATAAATGTACCACATTGTCTTTATCCATTCGTCCACTGATGGACATCGAGGCTGTTTCCGATTCTGGCTGTTTTGACTAGAGCAGCAATGGAGACGGTTGATCAAGTGTCTCTACAGTAGGATGAGGCATCCTTTGGGTCCATGTCCAAGCGTGGCATAGCTGGATCTATAGCCAGGAAGATCTATAAGCAGTTTCCTGAGGAGCTGCCACATTGATTTCTATAGTTTGCACTCGTTTCTACAGCTGCACACATTTGCACTCCCACCAGCAATGGGTGTGTGTTCTCCTTACCCCACATTTGCCAGCATGAGCTGTCACTTGTTTGCTGATCTTAGCCATTCTGACTGCTGTAAGAGGAATCTCAAGGTAGTTTTGAATTGTATTTCCCTGGTGATTTAAGGATGTTGAACATTTCTTTAAGTACTTCTCAGATATTTGAGTTTCCTCTTTTGAAAATTCTTCGTTTAGATTTTACCCCACTTTTAGATAGGGTTATTTGTTTTCTTATGTCCAGGGTTTTTTTGTTTTGTTTTGTTTTTTGTTTTTTTAAGTTCTTCATCTAGTTTATGTAGTAGTTAGTAAAGATTCTTTCCCATCCTATAGCCTGATGCTTTGTCCAAATGACGTTCCCTTTGCCATACAGAAGCTTTTCAGTTTCACGACCACTTATTAGTTGTTGTTTTCAGTGCCCGTGCTATTGCTGTTCTGTTCAGGAGGTTGTCTCCCATGTCGGTGTGTTCAAGACCCCTCGCCCATTTTCTCTCCTGTCAGGTTCAGTATATCTGGTTTTATGTGGAGTTATGTGATATATTTGGAGTTGAGTTTTGTGCAGGATGATAAATAATGGATCTGTTTGTATTCTTTTATGTGTAGCCATTCAATTTGACCATTACCATTTGTTGAAGATACTGTTTTGTTTTCAGTATGCATTTCTGGCTTCTTTATCAAAAATCAGATGTCTATAGGTATGTGAACTTGTTTCTGGATCTTCAACTGAATTCCATTTTTCAACTTATCTGTTTTTGTGCCAATACCACATTTTTTTTTATTACTATAGCTCTGTCGTACAACTTGAAATTGAGGATGGTGAGGCCTTCACCAGTTCTTTGCCTTTTTGGGGATTGTTTTAGCTATTTTGGGGGCTTTTGTGTTTCCATGCGAAGCTGAAAATTGCCCTTTAAAGTTCTATGAAGAACAGTGTCAGAATTGTGAGTCCAGGACAGCCAGGACTACAGTAGAAACCCTGTATCAAAAAACAAACAAACAAAGGTAAAAATAAATAAATAAATAAATAAATAAATAAATAAATAAGTAAAATGCAGAGACTGTGTCCTGGGACTCTGAGGTTTAAGTGTCAAGACACTGCATGATGTTGGGGAGGGGAAATGTTGTTTCCTCCTGGGGAACTACTGCAGTACCACAAGCACCTGCTGCAGTCTTCAGGGGCCAGCTGCCCCTGCTGCGTGCAAGTAAGGAGCGGCAGATGGAGAAAGATGCAGAAGAGTCACTGGTGTCCCTGCCCCTGCTCAGGTCTGCTTTGTCATCAGGTGATTTTTGTGTAAGGGCTTATATAATGTGAGTTCATGTTGGTAGATCTTTCCCCTCCCTATAAGACACGGAGCTCCACCCCACATAGGTCGTTGTAGATGATCAGTCTGTCCCTGATACTGAGGCATCATATGTTCTCTTACTCCTGAGGCTCTGAGTGCCACCACCTCAAATTAGCCCTCTTAATTCATGGCTTCAAATACAGCCCCCCCCCCCCCCCCCCCGCATGGAGACTCTTAAAAAAAAAACCAATTTCGGGGCATCGGTTTTCAAGTGCCAGGAGGCAGTCTTGAATTCAAAACGTAATATCGGGTTCTGAGAGATTGATAGAAATACGAACTGGTTGCCCCGGAGAAATGACTACTTGACACGATTTTGTTTTTATCATTTCAAGGGAGTGAAAAAAATCGAGCCTGGATTGTATGAACAATTTATCAACCACAGATTTGGAGAAGAAATTCTGTACCAGATAGATCTCTGTTCCATGCAGAAGAAAAAACAAAGCAATGGCTATTACCACTGCGAGTCTTCGATTGTGGTTGGTGAGTGCCATGGAAAGCATCACCCCGTGTCTTTCCTTTTGATTTCTTAATATCCCTTCTAGAATAGGTATTTCAGGTTAGTTGTTTATTTTTCAAAATACTACTGTTTTGTTGTTGGTTTTTGTTTTGTTTTTTGTGGTGAAGTGGAAACTGCACAGAATTTTCCTCTCTCTGTTATACTTGTACACATTATCATAATTAGATCCTGAAATATTGACTAAAATTTGTTTCAGTTAAATTTTACTTCATGAACAGAGGCTCTCTGCAGGGAGAGCCTCATGGCCACACTGCTCCCCACCAGGCAGTGCCATGGCAGCTACGCCTTTAGTCATGGGTGATGGCTATGGGAAGATGACGTGTAGGTGGCGTGTGACGTACAAGACTTGTTGCTTCTGTAAAGAAAACAAGCTTGGAGGGGGAAGCAGAGATCTGTGTGTTCAGATGGCTCCGTGCTCATGCGTGAATGCTGCCAGTGGCATGTGACGAGACCCAGTCCAGTCAGTTCCCAGGAGGAAGTGTGCACACGAAAGGAATGTTCCTTAACTAGACATTGGTAACTCCCACCTGCCGGAGGGTGGCTGGATTTCACATGAGCCTGCTCTGTTAGACCCAACTGTGCTGTTTCCAGTGAGATACCAGTGCGAAGGGGCGAACTCGAACACGGCCTGCCTTATGTGCCTTAAGTAGCATGAAGATGAGTACGTTTGTGAATAGTTCAAGCTCTCCAGTCAAAATATGTTCTTCCTACATCAATTCACAAAGAAAGAAGGAAAGAAGGAAGGAAGGAAGGAAAGAAAGAAAGAAAGAAAGAAAGAAAGGAGAAAAGTCCTTTATCGGACCTACCGGTATCCCAAAAGAATCATTGTATGCTGAATTTTAAAAATTATTCAAGAGGCAGCTGTATTTCTGAATCCTCTTTGCAGAGCTTCACAGATGTCATCGTTTACCCCCCAAAGGTCTGTTTTGAACAGAAGATTTAAAGTGTAGGTCGAGTTTTGTATTCTGAAACACTCCAGTGCTGTTTTAAGGAGCATTTTAAAGCTTTCGGGGCCTGCACATAAGGCTTTGCTGATGTTCACACAGAGGGGAAATGCAGATCCTCCTGTGTCATGGGGATGTTGTGGCTTTCCTAGTCTCCTTTGTACCTGTGGTAGACCTGCCTTGGAAAGGGACTCGGGACTTCTTTCTCTGAAGAGACTGTGAGATTTGCATTATAAAACCGATAGTGTCCATCAGCTCAGTGGCCAGTAGGGGGCTCCATTCCACCAGCCCCACATCTTGTCTTCTGCTTATCTGCTTTTTTGCAGGCAGGTCACCAAATTTCCCCCACTGTAGGGAGTGCACATCCATCCAGCCAACCATCTTTTCGGAGCCCACTCTAATACAGAGTAACTGTATTTCATTCTGCACAGACCAGTTCTGAATTTTTGTACCATTTAACTTTTAAAAGTACTTTGCTTATTACAGATACTTTATATTGTTGATCTATCATGTTCAGTGATGACAATACAAATTTTAAATTGATGCCTGCTTCTAAAATAATTTATTATAATTGAGTTTAATATACACTAGAGGTTTATTTTTATTTTTATTTATTTATTTATTTGAATATGTGCCTGTACAGAGGCCTACCATCAACATCAAAGCTGGGTCTCCTCCTTCTCTTCCTCCTCCTCCTCTTTTTTTTCTTCTTCCTCCTCCTCCTCCTCCTCCTCCTCCTTCTTCTTCTTCTTCTTCTCTCTCTCTCTCTCTCTCTCTCTCTCTCTCTCTCTCTCTCTCTCTCCCCCCCCCCCCCCCCGCTCACTGAGTGGGGGGTGAGCAAGCTGTAAGGCTCCTCCTGTGCCTCCTTCCCCCACTGGGGTCCAGACACTCCCCACCACACCTGGCTTTCCCGTGGGTGCTGGGTGTTGGAGCTCGTGTCCTCATACTTGCTACTGAACACGTTTAGCCATTTCCCCAGCTCACATCTGTGCTGTGCATCTCCGTGGCATATCACTACTCAGATAAATAAGATTAACCCAGAAATCCGGTTACTAAAAGCTGTGAGGCTGGGGTTCGGTGGTAGTATTATATTTTTGCCTTACAGACCTTTGACTAGGCCTCCAGCTTCATACAGTACATACTGGAAAGTACACAATGGCAGCCTTACGTGATGTATTTGCTTGGCAAAGAGTTTTCTGATTATTTGTTTTATAATTCGAACCACTTGTTATGGTTTGAATATGAGATATCTCTCATGGGTGTGTGTGCATACATGTGCATGTGTGGTGCACGCGTGCTTGCACAGGTGCAAACACTTGATCCCAAGCTGGTGGCACCATTTGGGAAGACTATGCAATTTTTAGGATAGTGGTTCTCAACCTTCCTAGTGCTACAACTCTTTGATATAGTTCCTCATGCTGTGATGACCCCCCCCAACCATAAAATTAATTTGTTGCTTAGGGTCATGATGCACAGGTAGGTTTGGGCGGTGGAGCCTAGCCGGAGAAAGTTAGGTTGCTAGGGGTGAAATTTGAGGATCTTTATTTCCTGACTTGGGCAAATGTGAGCAAGCTCCCATAGTCATGAGCTGCTGCCAGCCTTCCTGTGGACGGACTGTAGTCCCAGTGGTAAGTGTAAGAAAAGCAACTGATATACTTGACAATGTTGGGGTGATTTTGTATTAAAAGTTTGACATTTCTGCCTTCTTGTGAACATGCCAAACGTGGCCGTATTGTTCAGCGTTCTTTGTGGCGCCTCCATTTCCTGCATGGCGTAGCAGGCTCCTGACGTAGAATGGAGCTGCCTATATCACAACACTTACTGTCCCTACAACGATGCTTAACTCCCTTCCTCCCTGTGTGGCTCGGGAGTGTGTGAGTGTTCATCCTGCCCCTCTGTAAGTCCCCACAATGGCCGTTTCTTCTTCATCTTCTCTGTACCTTTCCACGGAGTAAGTACTAGAGGAATTTGAGATGTGCCGCCCTAGCCTGTGAGGCTCAGTCCCTGAGGACTGAAGAAAATGCCAAGGATCTGTGTAAGGTAACTAGGGGACTCTCAGCATTTGAGCTCAAAGGTGGTACAACAGAGCACTCTTAATTTTTATTATTAAAGCAAAACACGAGGTGACCTTTATAGTTCACGTAACTGAATGAATATATGTACAGTGAAAGAATACACCTGGCATTTTGTCTTATCATCTTTGGTCATGTGAAAGAGCAAAGGGCATTTAAAAAATCTCTTTGTCTTTTTGTTTTTGCGTTTAAGTGCATTCACTATCATAGTTTTCCTAGTTCTTTCTAGAAGGCCACCTTATGGGAAGAATGCTCTGCACTCTGTCCCATCCGTAGGACATGGTAGATTTACAGCCTTTTTATACAGGCTCCCACAGTGTTGCAGGCAGTGTTTCTCTAATGTTAGAAAAGACACATTTTAGTTGTCTCATAAATAAAACTTTGGATGGTACTATGGCTACGTATCATTGAGCTTCTTGCAAGCCTGACTTCCCTTATCAGCTAAAATTTGGATCTAGTCTTCCTGATATAACCAGGAACGACCCCCAGCCCAGAGATGCTAGGGCTGTGTAGGCGCTTACCTCCAGCTGGGTGTTTTAATTCTGTTCAGGCAGCTGTGTTCCATTCTCATTTCCTCAGGGAAGGTAACTGACCCCTTTGTAAGACTGATGAGCAATTTAGGGTTTTCAAAGACTAGTTTCCTTTCAGCGTCAGACTTAGTTTATAGGAAGCAATAGTGAGACTTGAAAGGTCTAGAAGCTCTATTTCCAGACCAGTGTATTTATTGACGACTTCTTAAAGCAGAGGGAGAAAACAATACCGTTGACTGTACTTTTTTTGGTTGTTGTTTAATAGTAATTATTTAATGCTAATTTGGTGAAGCAGCACAGTGTGTTTATTCCTCTCAGATATCATGAGGTAGAGAGAAGAGGAAGAGAGAAGGCAGAAGGACAGTGCAGCATCATTGGCAGCTAAGACGGCTTCTGAGAAGCGGAGAGGAAAAAAGAGTAGAAAAAACCAGCCAGTCCCTAAAAGTATGGGCTTTGGTATGGCACTGTAGAAGACATTTGTAATGTTCTCTTTTGGGAGGGTGTGAGGCACAGGAGAACTTGACTGAATGGGATGACACTGAGGGCGAAGGAGACAGCTGCTAGAGTAAGGAGGTACTCTACAGAAGTAGGGGGTGGGGAGCAGTGGGTGGGGGTTAGCGGTAACCACAGGAAACACTTCGATGAACCGTAGGCTCAATTTTCTTAACAATTATACCATATGTATTTATTTTTCAATTATACTTTATTATGAACTTATTAAACAAGCGCACCTCCCTTATAACCCAGCTTGTCTAAAAGAGAGGAAAAGGAGATTAAGGAAAACAAAAGTGAAACCTGGATATCAGGTCCTAGGAACGATGGCATAGTCAGCAGGATTGCAGCAGCCTGGCAATCCCACCAAGGTTGCTACTGGAACCTTCAGCAGCCGGAACCAGGAGCCTCAGCTGGAGCCCAAAGCCTTGAAGCCTTCCCTGGAGCAGTTCGCTTTAGGAGCCTCCTGAAGTGGAGTGATGAACAGCCAAAACCCAAGTCCCAACCAAAAGTCCCTAGCCTCTATCTATCTATCTATCTATCTATCTATCTATCTATCTATCTATCTATCATCTATCTATCTATCATCTATCTATCTATCTATCTATCTATCTATCTATCTATCTATCTATCTATCTATCTATCTCCTCTCAGTATGTTCAAGGATGTTTTTCACCAAGCTCACCTACGGAGTAGTTAGACTTCTAAGTGGAAAAAATCCTGCTCTCTCACATCTAAGTGGTTAAACATCCTGCTCTGTTCCCCATCCCACACTTGAGATCAAAACAAAAACAGGGTTATCTCCCCTACAGTGAACCAACAGTATCAGTAGTTGGTGAGGCTGTCGACTGGGCATTCGTCAGCTCCATGAATGAGCTAGTTGGTGAATGGATGAATGGGACTGTCCATGCCGGGGTGGTGAATCTATGCCAGTGAGAACTGACTTGAGGGATACATTGAGGTTAATACCCAAAGTCACACACAGAATCTTGTGATGGGCTATAGCGTGATAAACTCATGGTAAGTTAAAGATATTATGACTAGAAAGTGCATTTTTAGACATAATATAATGACTGTCATAGCTTAGGATGGCTTACCTTGGTATGCAGTGTGTGGGTGGATGTGAGCTCTCCCTGTCTCTCCATCTCTGTCTCTGTCTCTGTCTCTGTCTTTGTCTCTCTCTCTTTGGTTTTTCGAGACAGGGTTTCTCTGTGTAGCCTTGTCTTTCCTGGACTCATTTTGTAGACCAGGCTGACCTTGAACTCACAAAGACTCACCTGCCTCTGCCTCTTGGAGTGCCGGGATTCCAGGTGCATGCCACTGCACCTGGCTGTGTGAGAACTCTTTATAGAAAGGAGTACTGCCAAGAATGGAGCGGCAGCTTGGTAGGTAATTAAGAACAGCATTTGCAGTTCTTCCAAATCTGATTTGGGTTGCCAGTATCTGGGGGGGGGGGACTCACACCTGTGGATAACTTGTTTCCCCTGCCCAGGGGATTTTAGCCCACTTCTCCCTGCATGTGCTCTCTTTCCCATACACACACACACAATGATCTTAAAAAAAAAAAAATTCAAAAAAAAAAAAAAAAAAAGAAAAGAAAGAAAGAAAGAAAGAAAGCAAGCAAGTCTGTAGTGCAGCCAGCGTGACTCACCACTGCTTTGCACTTCAAGAAAGAGTGGAGAGAGACAGAAATCATTGGGTTTTGTTTACTCCCACTGGGTGAAAACCAGGAAGAAACTCTGAGAGCTTTCTAGAATCCTTGAGCCTAGACCTTTGTTTGATAAACAATACATTGAAAATGTTTAGCTTGACAGCGTGTGTATGACTCACACCCACACAACTCCTTGAAGATCCACTTAGTAGAGAGAAGTATTCGGTGATAGAAACGTCCTTAGGTGGCTCTCTCTTCACCTCTTTTTGCAGTAGAAAATACACTTCGTTGTTTTTATCTTATGGATGAGTCGCTGTTCTAAGACCTTGCTAACTACCTTTGTGGGTAAGAAAATATTTTAGGTGCCTCAGCTCTTCACAGTTGGTCCAGTTGTCCCCCTTTCAAGGTTGTCCTTGAAGACAAAGATTTTTTTTCTATAAAAATATAAAACATCATTTACCCCTCTTCCTGGGTCAACAGTTATACTGGTTATGCTAAAGCAGTGGTGGGTAAAACTACAGTGGACAGTAGAGATTAGAACAGCTGCAATTAAAAACATTAAAATTTAGTAGTTCTTTAAAAACTAAATATGTGTGTGTGTATGAGAGAGAGAGAGAGAGAGAGAGAGAGAGAGAGAGAGAGAGAGAGAAAGAGAGAGAGAGAGGAGAGAGTGTGTCAGATGTGTGTGTCTCTGTCATGTCCTTGTGCACACGCTTGCCCAGGACAGCCAGTGTCTTCTATCACCTTATTACCTTGGGACAGATCTCACTGAACTAGAAGCTCACGGCTTTGGCCAGGCTTGGAGGCTCTCAGGATCTTCCCACACCCTGGTGTTAAATACATGCTCACTTGTACCCAACTGTTCATGTTGGTGCTGGCCATTTGAAGTCAGGCCCTTGTGCTCTCAGAGGAAGCGTGTCTATTGGTGTAGACACGTGGCCAGCCTCCCCGATCCAGCTGCTTTTAAAAAGACACAGCATGCACAACAGTTGGCACTGCTGCTGATAAGAACCCAGGTTCTGAAGCAACATTTGGGAAGCCAGCTCTGGTGAGATGAGTAAGAGAGAAAGGGCGCTTGGCTGCCACACCTGGTGTCCTGAGAGCTGTTCCAGCGACCCACTTATCTCCTGACATTGCAGGTCCAGTGCTGTGGCACACATATGCTCCAGCCACAAAAAAGCTTAAGAACAATGTTCAAAATCCCAACTGTATTGCCACGACCCTGCCAGCATCCTAAACTTGAAATATTTCCCCCAGTTTTTTTTATTACAGAAGAGCATGCGCCCAAGGTAGAGATTTTAGACTCTATGATGAACTGTTTTTCCATGTCATGTAAAATTCAGAAACCCATCTTCTCTGATGTGTAGCGTGAAGCCCACACGCATTCAAAGAAGGGGACTGGACGAGGTCTTACTTGTAGTTTCCCTGTGAAAGGAGGATCACTATCAAGATACAGAAAAGTCCTAACATCCCAAACTTTGCTCCTGCTCTGTGCCAGTCCACACTTAAAGCCCAGTCTCCACTTAACTGTGGAGAATGTTCTATCCCTTGGCTAGATCTGGGTAGGGGTTTGATGATGACTGCACATATTGTCCTTGGTTGGTGCCTAAGATCGACCAGAACTCCTGGGCCCAGATCTGCCCATCATAGGGTTCTTCTTGTAGGTTTCTAGGACCCTCTGGACCCATCTATTTCCCTGTCTCCTATATTTTTTTCACCTAGAGTCCCAATAGGATGTCCTCACCTTTATCCCACTTTCCTGGTAAGTGAAGACTTTCATGGGACCTGCCCCTTGGGCTAGTGTCCAGTTATAAGTGAGTATATACCATTTGAGTCTCTCTTAGCTCACTTATTATGATCATTTCTAGTTCAATCCATTTGTCCACAAAATTTGGAAACTCCTTGTTTTTAATAGCTGAGTAGTATTTCATAGTGTAAATGTACTACAGTTTGTTCATCCATTCTTCTACTGAGAGACACTTAGGCTGTTTCCATGTTCTGGCTATTATGAATAAGGCTGCTATGAACATGGTTGAGCATTTGTCCCTGTTGTATGCTGGAGCATCTTCTGGGTATATTCCAAGGAGTGGAATAGCTGGGTCTTGAGGAAGTCCTATTCTCAGTTTTCTGAGATAGCACCAGACAGATTTCCAAAGTACCTTACCTTATTTATTAACAAGTATAATGTTGTTGGAAAAGTTGAACTTTTTTTTGTTTTGTTTTCAAGACAGGGTTTCTCTGTGTAGTCTTGGCTGTCCTAGACTCACTTTGTAGACCAGGCTGGCCTCAAACTCACAGAGATCCACCCACCTCTGCCTCCCAAGTGCTGCCTAGTAAAACATGTTTTCTAAGCAGAGGAACGTTGGAATTCTTGGGTCATTTCTTTATATGTGTGTGAGTCAGACAAAGCTTCACAGTAGGTAGCTGAGGAGACTAATGGTGTGTGGCACTCGGTACTTACCTGGCTTTTCGGATGTAAACCTGGGTGCTGGCACAAAGTGGCAGCTGTGGTCCAGGCTGTTCTGAAAATCCACTCATCTGTTGGTCTGGAGCCTCAGCTTATGGCTTATTAGACATCCCAGGAGGCCTACACCAACGATGCAGCACATGGTGGCAGAGTAAACTCTGTGATTAGAATGACGCAGCAATAAATCAGCCCGTGAGTTATTTGTGGAGCCTTCAATCTTAAGGATCTTTTCAAATAGTTAACAACAGAACTCCCAGTAAAAAGAAAAGCTAAAGTACACAATTGGATTTCTGGTAGAGGCAAGTCCGTTTTCTTTGTGTGGCTGCTGGTAGGGCAGCTGTCCTCCATCGGATGGCAGTGTGTCCCAGAGTATTCAGGCAGCACAGATTGTACTTAGTGGTCTTAAAAACAAACAAACCTGACAGCGACGACGACGACACAAGTTGGGTGGGTTGGGAAGGGGGTGGGAGTGGGTTGGTGGATGTGGTCAAAATACATTGTGTGAAATTCTCAAAGAGCTAAGAATAAAAAACAATACAGGGAATTATGTAAGTTCCAGGAGATAAGGCTTTAAAAAAAACCCACAGCATTCTTTAGGCTGCAAAACTATGTAATCATTAACTCATATCGATTTTAGTAACGTGCACTGAGCCCACATGAGTGAGTGTTGTCAAGAGTCAGTCAAGGAAGGGGGCGCTCCCAGGCCCCCTCTTTACTTCTGTTCTCTTGGCTTTTCACATGTTCTGGCAAGGGGGCCACCATCTAGACGGCATGGTCCCTATCACCCTACGCTGAGCCCTCCAAGCTCCAAAGGATGGAGCAAACCCACAGGCACATAGATCGTCCTGGCTCACCTTGGGTCAGACAGAAAAGCAGAGAAGGCGTAAATACCAGAGAGAGATTTGTGGGAGGGGAGGGGTTTTCTGTGTGCAGGGCATACATATGTGAAGTGGTGCAAATAAAATAAAAATGAATTTTAAAAAACAATATAGGAAATCCATATGAGGAGACCCTGTTGCCAGCAGCTAGTGCTAGCTAATCCGTCATATCACCATGGTACCTATGAGTACAATTTTTACTATCCCAACTATTTTATTAATATTTCCTAGATGTTTGGCACATAGTTTCTGACACATGGTGCTGTATAGGTACGCATGCTGGAATACGTACTGCAAACACATTCTTGCTTTTCTAGTAGCAGAGCACCTGTTTATATTATTGAAGACCTGTGTTATTCCTAATCCTCCCTTAGATTGGTTCACGGTCAACACTGCATTTCAAAAGCATGTGTGCACATGTAGGATCCTCTGTAATGTCTGATGTTGCGTGTGTGTATGTGTGATTACCTTTTTGCTTGCTGTAACTAAACATCTAGCTGGAAGCAAGCCTGGGCAAGGGTTTAGTGTGGGTCACAGTTTGAGGATGCGATTCTTCATGGCTGGGAGGGAACGGTGGCAGGGGTGGCAGTAGATGGGCAGCTGCCTGCTCACTCGCTGGCAGCCAAGAACCAGAAAGCCTGTGCTATCCGGCTCTCTCCCTTTTGCTCTAAAATTTCCAAGGTATTAATTTTATTGTGTGTCCATACATAGAGACATGCGTGCAGGGTGCATGCATAGACACGTGCATGCCCATGGAGGCCAAAGACTGATGGCAGGTGGCTTCCCCAATCGATCACTCAGTATTTTGAGGCAGAGTCTGTCACTAAACTCTGATCTTGCAGACTCAGCAAGATCAAGTGGCCACCAGACCCCAAGAATCTTCCTGCTCCTGTCTCCCCACTGCTGAGATTTCAGTTGTGCACTACCACACCCCGCCCTTTTCTGGATGCTAGGGACCAAGTTCAAGTCTCTATGTTTGGGCAGCAAGCACTTTGTAAGAGCGCCATCTCCCCAGGCCCCCTTTCCCCCTTTTTATTCCACCAAGGCCCCTAGGCTGTGGTGTGATATTCTCTCAGGGTGGATCTTTCTTGTTCAGCCAACCCTCTCTGGACACACCCATCAGAGATACCAGGAGCACACCTCATGGGATATTATAAATCAGCAGTTCCAAACCAGAGAGTGGAAATCCCTTTGGGCCAGTTTGTAACAATGAAAACACACCCTGCATGTCAGATATTTACATTATGATTCACAATAGTAGCAAAATTACAGTTATGAAGTAACAATGAAAATAATAACTTTATGGCAGAGGGGGGCAGTTACCACAACATGTATTAAAGGGTTGCAGCATAAGGAAGGCTGAGAACTGGTGCTCTGAATCCAATCAAGATGACAAAGACAAGTAACCATCATGGTGTGTGCGTGTGCGTGTGTGTGTGTGTGTGTGTGCGTGTGTGTGTTTGTGTACATTAGTGTATATGCATGCATGGATGAAGATGGTTTAATTGTTTTAGCTATGATAAAGTTGATAAATTTATAAATCATTGAAAATAATCTGATGAGATGAAATCACAGGAGACACAGTAGTGAAGCTTGATCAGCCTTTCTCCATCTTAACAAGGGGTGGTCAAAGTAGGGAGAACACACGCGCGCACACACCCACACACAGAGTGAGCAAGGGCTCCTAGACTCAGACCTCCTTCTACCCGCTGTTGCTGCTTCCCAGCCACACAGCTTTGTGCACATGGCCTAATGACTCCATCTGTAACAGGAGGACAGTAGGTGTGACCTCCTGAGTCTCCGGTGAGGGCTGAATGAGGTCATGCAGACACTGTGAGCACCAGACCTGGCCGCACTGTGCTCAATGACTGGTACTCAGTATGGTGGCTGCTTTGTGACAAGTGTGTGTGGCTTTCCTAAGCCCAGGAGAGGACTTAAAGAAAAGGTAAGGTCAGTAAAGGAAAAGAAAATACAACAAACTACCTACAGCAAGAAGAACCATGAAACAATCGGGAATTATAAAAATGTTACATTCATAGTGTTTTGGCCATTTGAACTTGGCAACCTTGAAGAAAACATCTTTCCTATTTTGGTGAGTCTAAAATTCTGAATGTAAATCAATAACTGTTTTTTCTTTTCTTTTCTTTTCTTTTTTTTTTTGTTTTTTTGTTTTTCAAGACAGGGTCTCTCTGTGTAGCCTTGGCTGTCCTGGACTCACTTTGTAGACCAGGCTGGCCTCGAACTCACAGCGATCCACCTGCCTCTGCCTCCCGAGTGCTGGGACTAAAGGCGTGCGCCACCACGCCCGGCTAATAACTGTTTTTTCTTAAGCCATGTTGGAAGTGTAGGCAACAAGAAAGACTTCAGATTCTTAGGAGGGTCAGGGCAGCCGTGCATTGTAAAAATGTCTTGACTGACTATCTTTTCCAATGGGAGAGAGTCACATTGGTGTTTAATCTGAGGTCTGAATAACCCTTTGAGGTTTCTTCTAAGATTAGGATCAACTATTTTGTGCAAAACTGAAGCTTTGGTCACAGCTAGATGGTTGTTGCTCCATATCTTGTTAAATGCTAGGGAAATAAAATTCTCACCCTCCAGCTCCGTAGGAATGGCGTGAGGCATGCTGGTAGAGAGGGAAGGGCTTTGGTTGCTGTACTGGCAGGGTGCATGCAGGATTCGCCCATCATGCCTGCGTTAGCGGCTCATTCATCGCTCCCTCGGGGCAGCTGAAACGTTGCTAACTGTCGGGTGTGTGAAAGCCCCTCCTTCACTTTAGGACATCTTCAGTCGGGTTTGGATTGTTATAATTTACCATTCAGTTTGTTAAGCAGATCATTTTGAACCTGTCGAATCCCAAGCATTTCGCCGCGTGCTGACTGTCAAAGGTGGGCACACAGGAAGCACGCACCACGCTCTCCAGTTGCCTTTCTTGAGGGAAGTCAGGCAAACAGGCAATTACAATTTAAAGTGGTAATGACTGTAATGAAGTCAGTGGGACCCTTCTTCCTGGGGTTTGTCTAAGCATATAAACACTAGCCCACAGTCTACTTCAAAGTTGTTACCATCTGAACATTTAGCTTGCCCTGAGTAAGTAGTGCGTGCCAGCATTTATGGTTCTATTGTTTGTACCCACTAAGGACAGACCACTGCAAGCATGACTGGTCAGGATCTGTAGATTACCGAAAGCACGGATGGATGGTCAGTATCTGTAGATTACCAATTGTGGTCTTTGCTCTATCACTGCTGGGCACAAGCTATCCCTCGGGAATGCTGGGTTTCCTTGCTCTTCTAGGGCTGTGACTCAAAGTGTAGGGCTCACCCTACTTTGGGCCCGGCTTTCCCACCTGCTCTGATTGGCTGAACTTGCCAGTTTTAAAGTTAACTTCACCAGGAGTGCCCTCGAGTCGTCAGCCTTCTACAGCCTTCTTCAGCCCCACACTCTCCACCTCTGAGCAGGAAGTGGGTTTCCCGTGTCATCTATTTCTCAACACAGAAATGGGCTTTGGCTATATATGTTGTTTAAGATTGGGCAGAACCTGAGTGAAAGAGCAGACGATAGTAACCACGCAGGAGGCATCCGATGGCACCAGTCGAAAATTCACTAGCCTACACTTTGGATACCCTCTGTGGATATCCGGAAAGAGGGAGCTGGCCGTGGTACCTCACGCCTGCAATCCCATTGCTTGGGAGGCTAAGGCAGAAGGGTGGCTGTGAGTTTGAGGCTAGCCTGAACTACAGAGTGAGACTTTGCCTCAACAAACACAAAACAAGCTGGGCGGGGGTGGCGCACGCCTTTAATCCCTGCACTCGGGAGGCAGAGGCAGGTGGATCGCTATGAGTTTGAGGCCAGCCTGGTCTACAAAGTGAGCCCAGGCCAGCCAAGGCTAGCACAGAGAGACCCTGTCGTGAAAAAACAAAACAAAACAAAACAAAACACAAAACAAAATAAAGGAATATTTTTATAGCCTTAGTTTTTCAACTTATCTCCCCACTTCCCTTAGAAGGAGTGATGACGAAAGAAGGAATAATCTCAGCCTTCAGAGTCAGACCCCAACAGAGGGACAGACAGCAGCCTTAGTAGCCTTTCCTTTCCCCTACAGACTGACCCAGATAAGGACAGTGTTAGTATTCGATGATGTAGTTTCAGAACCTCCTATTTTGGTGACAAAATGACCACAAAGATGCAGAAGCAGCGTCGTTTGGGCCTGGGCAACAGACAGATGCTTATTGTGATTTTCCCCTGACATGAACATAGATGAATCATGCTTTGGATGTAGTGTGCTTTCCCAGAATGCACAAAGCCTTGGGTTTCATTCTGTGCACCATATTATCCAGGCGTGACGGCATGTGGCCGTGGTCCTAGGAGTGATGGCCCGTGGCTCTGGTCCTAGCATGTGGGAGGTAGAAGCAGGGAGGCTAAATGCTTACAATCATGGTTACTTCTGTAGCTAGTTGAGGCCAGCCTTGCCTAGGGACCCTGTCCCTAAACAAATAAGCATAAAGAAATAAAGTTCAATATTGGAAATGATTGCCCTATCTCCATTGAGCCAGTAATTTGTCTTTAGAGATCTTAGTGTCTGTGATTTGCATCTAATAAGGTATTAAGTGTTTTGTATATGTGTATATGCTCATATGTATGCATGTGCTGATGTATGTGCCGGTGCACGGGCACATATGATGTGTGTGAGTGAGTGTGTCTGTAGACCAAAGTTGAAGGTACGGTATTATCCCCATTTTTGATGCAGGGTCTCCCACTGAATCTAGAGCTTTCCAGTTTGGCCAGACTGACTGGCAGTGAGCCCCAGGGACGCTCTTTTCTGTGCCTTGTGGCACATGATGCACTGAACTCATGTGCCTTGTGGCACATGATGCATTGCAAACGCTTTACTGACTGAGTGATCTCGCTAGCCCCTCATGACCCTTGGCTACGTTGCCATTGAAACAGCAACATTTTTTTCTCTTAGTAGTTTCCTTATGTGTCCCACCTACTGCATCACAGAACCTCTCTGCAATGCCCCTTGCTTTAAAGGCATGCATGTTTTTTTAAAGGCTCCCTTCCAGAATTTGGAATGATAGAGCCGGCCTTCAATCTCTGCATGCTTTATGACTTAATGTTTTTCTCACCACTATTTTGAATAAAAGACACCTTTTATTTTTTTTTCTTACAAGTTTCCACGAGTTATTCAGTTTACATTTCCTTTAACTAAACAACCAAAAGGCTGAGAAGCAATAATAAGTATAATGATTATTATTATTTGTACAGATATAGTCACATTAATAAATCAATCAATTTCCTGGTACTTGAAGGCTTTCATGGGACATGCCCCTTGGGCTAATATGCAGATATAAGTGAGTATATACCATTTGAGTCTTTCTGCTTCTGGGTTAACTCACTCATTATGATCATTTCTAGCTCAATCCATTTATCCACAAATTTCGGAAATTCCTTGTTTTTAATAGCTGAATAGTATTCCATAGTGTATATGTACCAAAGTTTCATTATCCATTCTTCTATTGATGGACACTTAGGCTGTTTCCATGTTCTGGCTAGAGGAAGGACAGCAGGTTACCAAGAAGAGACTTGATACCCTATGAGCATATAGAGGGGGAGGAAATCCCCCTCAGGAACAGTCATAGGGGAGGGGAATAAGGGGAAAATGGGAGGGAGGGAAGAATGGGAGGAGGCAAGGGATGGGATAACCATTGAGATGTAACAAGAACAAATTAATAAAATAATATATATCTTGGAAAAAAAGAAAAGAAAATTAAAATTAACTGTTAAACAAATATACCTTTTTGAAAGGAAAAATAAAGAATATTACAAAAAATCTATTAAATTTTAGCTTTATGAGCAGGGTCTCCATATGTAGCCCAGGCTGGCCCGGAACTTGCAGTCCTTCAGCCTTAGTGCTGAGTGAAGAGATAGCATGTGCTCACTGACACCTCTGGCTTTAGGGTTAGGATCTCACAGAGAGGGCTTCTCTTTATTTTGAGTAGGGCTTTTCCTCAAATGTGCTGTGAACAGTTTCATCACAGTTTGGCATTATCTTTTTCTATTGGAGAGAGTAAATGGGCCCAGTACCTCAAGTGACATGTATACAAGGCAGTTGCCACCCCCCATATGTTTTGTTTTGTTTTTTTTCCCTGCCACTTTTAACCATTCTAAGAAAAATCCAGACTACTCCAGCAGATATATAGTGTCCTAACCATCATTTGCCTGCAGCCAGGCTCCTGAGAACAGCACGCAGCAAAGGCTAAGGTTTGCATTTATGCCAGCACTCTCATGCTGTATGTGCCAAGCATGCCTCTTTATTGAGGCCAAGCTTTTTCAATTTTCTTTTTTATTTAAAAAATATTTATTTATTGCGTATACAGTGTTCTGCTTGTATGTACACATGCAGGCCAGAAGAGGGCACCAGATCTTATTGTAGATGGTTCTGAGCCACCAGTCAGTGCTCTTAACCACTAAGCCATCTCTCCAGCCCCCTAATTTTCTTATAAGATAGTCCTCACTGTATAGCCCAGGCTGGCCCTAGGTATCCTTAGTATGAGGTTAGCCTTTTAAAATCTACTTATAGTGTACCTCCGTCTATATACTGCTAAGGTGAGTATGTCCTTAGGTCATATGTGTTAACGTCGGATCACATCACGCTAGCAGTGTTAATAAAGCATGTGGTGGTGGAACATAGGGGACAAGACCTTAAGTGCACTACTGTGAAGATTCGTTAAACTTTATTTCTGTACATGTTCTGAAATTACATACAGTGTAATTTCATACATTTTGGCTAAGAGCCAGACAAGTTGATTTTATGCCCCCACTGCAACATTTTCCCCCCATCTTACTGTAATGAGCTTACGCTGGAGATTGTGTTAGCTCTTGCTTCCTAGAGTTGTAAGGATTAAATGGAGGACTAAAATATTCTACAAAGTATTGCAGGTGCCTGGCATGTAGATAATAATGAGTATTAGATATTTAAACTCCTGCCTTAAATTTCTCCGTTGTTTTCTCTTTTTTTATTGTGGCTGACTCCCCTCTTATCAGCTTAGCTTTTCGTTTGTTTGAGTTGGGTCCACCAATGTCTCCTATGGCTTGCTTTAAATTCAAAGGCTTCTTGCCTCAGCCTCTGAAGTACTGGGGTCATAGGCTGGTGCCGCCGTGACCAGCCAGCTTAGCTTACTCTGGGTGTTTGTGGGGAAGTCTGTAATGTCACTTAGCCGTCCTTAGAATATCCTTACGAATACTGGCACCTAGCTGTGGGCACATTTTTAGATACTTTACTCACAATCGCATGCTTTTGGAAGCAGCAGCAGTGGGGAGGGGGAGCTTTAAAAGGTTGAATTGATGTTATTCACCATAAGGCTGGCCCCCACTGAATGCTGTATTTGAGTCAATGGCCTGTATCTGGAGATTGGGCTCAACGTGGCGGCACGATGGCAGGGCAGAAGGCTGCCAGAGGAGCGGGCAGGGTTGCTAGCTGGTGCTGAAAAGCCTGAGGCGTGTGCAGACACAGGCATTCTGTTCTCACCTCCCTTATCCCCAGGTACTCACTGCTCTACAGTGACACTGTAGATCTGGGTAATGCACTTACCAGTGAGGTTGTACAGACGCTGACATGTTAATCTTCCGTGGTTGAAAACACTGGACAGATCTTGGATTCAGTTACAGTTTTAAGATTCTAAAGGTCATATCAGATCTGGGGAGGACTTGATAAAGTGCTTGTCATGCAACATGAGGATGTGGTTTCATATCCCTAGAACTCATGTCATTTGCTTACTGGTCTCAAGAGGTTCAGGGGCTAGAGAGATGGCTCAGAGGTTAAGAGCACAGGCTGTTCTTCCAGAGGTCCTTAGCTCAATTCCTGGCAACCACATGGTGGCTCACGACCATCTGTAATAGGATCTTTTCTGGCATGCAGGCGTACATGTAGATAGAGTACTTGTACATAAAATGTATTAAAAGAGGTTCATATATACTATTACTTTTAAGAGAATTTTATAATCATACACAAAAATCTTATTTTTTAGTTTAAAGTTTTGCCTCATGTATTGGTGAATCTGAAAGAAAAGAGTGGAATAGTTTAAATCGGCTGACAAGCTATGATGTATCAAACTGGTTTTGACAATAAAATTTGACTTAAAAATTGTTGTGTTCCCTTAAAGTATAGACAAACCAAGCATTATGGGTTTTGGTTTAAAATGCTTTGAAAAATGGACATCCACTTATGGATATATAATGTTTTGAATATTAGTTCTAATTATGCAGAGGCCTGGGAATTTCTCTTAGTCAGATGCTTGCCTTCACCACACAGACCTCTATAATGTACGCCATCAGCCACAGACATGGCTAATATCATGTGACACACCCCCTAAAATGTTCTCAAGGTGCATGTGAAACCCTTAAGCATCAAAATTCTAGCCTAGTCTGGTGATGCTCACCTCCAGTCTCAGCTACTGGAACGGCTGAGGCAGGAGGTCACATGTTTGAGAGTCATCTGGGCTGCAGAATGAGTTCACACCTATGTAGCAGGAAGGCCTGCTTCCCCCTTAAAGGGGGGGCTCTAGGGATGCAGCTTGGGTCCTCAGTGGTCCTTAGTGGTCCTCAATGGTCCTCAGTGATTCTTAGTGGTCCTTAGTAGTCTTTAGTGGTCCTCAGTGGTTCTTAGTGGTCCTTAGTGGTCCTCAGTGGTCCTCAGTGGCCTTTAGTGGTCCTTAGCACGTCTGAGGCTCTAGGTTCAATACCAGTACTGTCAGAATTCTATGTGAAAAAGCTATTGAAATAACATTCTACTGTAGTCAAGTCTATTTTTTTTTAATGCAATCCCTAGCACTTGTAAGATTGAATTTATTCTTTTAGCCGACACCCTCTCCTGGTTTGCGTGGCTACGAGGTGGGTGTGCTGTATTCAGATCCACTGGAGATTTTTCACTTTGTTTCCTACTCCTTGCACTGACTGGCAGGTTGATTGATGTGTGTGACTCCCTAGGTCATGCAGGAGTGAGGGAAGAAGCCGAATGGGGACGCTGACCCTAAGCAGGCTTTCGTCCCTGCAGAGTCAACACACGTGGCCACACCCTGAGTGAGACAACGTCAGCTTTTGAACATATACAGGAAGTCCATCATTTCGCCAGAAATCTCAAATGATAACAATGCTTTTTGAAATTAGTAGTTTTGTTGCCCTTGAAGTTGGCAGTCACCTTGTGGCTTCTTTGGGAACGACGCCCTTATCCCTGATCTCAGGGTACTGCTACCTCTAGATCTGTGGTTCTTTTCTAGGATCCGAAGATGTTGGATGCTACAATCTGAAATTTCATCATATTGACTAAGGCTTTTGTAGGAGAATAAGGGAATATTTCAACAAACAGACAGGGAACTTTAAAGATATGTGTAAAGTGCCGATGGTAGCTGATTGCAGGCTCCCCCACTGCACCTCTATTGTTTATACGGTTCGGTTGGTTGGGTATTTAATGGCACTTGAGACAAGTGGAATTTACAGCGTTTTGCCGTGTTGGGTTCTCTGTACACAAGGCAACAAAACAAAAGTATCTTGGGCATAAAAGAAAGCTCTTCCTCTTTAAATAGCAGACAGAAATGATGGCTTTAAAAAAAAATCCTGGTTTGAATTTCCATGTGTAATTGCTGCATTGGCTCGTGTGAGTAAAGACTCAGGTTTTCTTCTTTACCTTCTTAAAGATACATGCTGACAGCCTGTTTTCCACACGTGGTCCTCGTCTCAAGGCTGGGGCTCGGGGTGCTGGGAGATTTAGGTGAGCATATGGCCAGTTCCCTCGCCAATGCATCCTGGAGCATTCGCTGGAGCTGGAGGGCCAGGAGGAGGAGCCTTTTCGCGGGGCGGCGAGTTCCCTTCCCTGTCTCTCCGCGCACTGCTGTGCTCTGTGCGGGGCTCTCCGGATCTCCACACTCCAGAGCTCAGGGTTGCAGCAGCGGGTGGCCAAGCAGACCGGTGTAGCTAGCCACAGCCTCCCGGTGGGGTGCCCGCCAGGAACGCTGGGGCCATGGGCCAGCTTTGCTGCTTCCCTTTCGCCAGAGAGGAGGGCAAAATCTGTAAGTATGCGGAAGCCGCGGTGCTTGCCTATAATGTGGAGGTTGCCTTAGGGTTAGCTTTTTGGGCTTTCCCCTCTGGGAACGAGCTGTGATTCTCAACTGTGCACCTAATGCAGGTGAGAAAGTACAGTGATAGGCTGACACTGGAAACTCATTTCTGATTGTCCTCTGCTGATATTCTTACAGCCCTTTTCTCGTGCCACTATCTAGCCCAGAGTTTAGTTTTGAGTTTCTTTAAATCACTGCATCGTTCATACATTATGCGAGTCAGACCCCTGTCTCCTTCCTAGGAGCTGAACTGGCAAGCTTTGAGAGCAACACTCGGTCATAGCATGCAGGGGTGCTGTTGGTTCCGAAATGACGCTGACTGGACGTTTGCAGACACTTTCGCGTGTCCTCTGCTTTGTTCTTGCGGGAGGGTTCAGGTGTAACCGTAAAGCCACACCAAACGAGTGAGGCCACTCGCTTTGCCTCTCACAGAAATCTGGGTGAAAACGGCAGGCAGATTCTGCGTCTGTTCTGGGTCCGTAGAGAGTTCAAGTGGCGGTGTGTGCATCCAAAGGCTCCCCTCGGGGCATTTGTGTGTATTCACTTACGTTTCAGCTCCTGTGTAAGCTGCTGGCTTCGGAATGAGTGTGAACGAGCTGTCTTATGCTCTTTACCCTGAAATAGGGAAATCTCCTACTTCCCTTCGGATGAAATCTTTCCTGAATTTGCAGCCATGTATCTGTCACGCCAGTGTGTGCTTCTCACTTAAGTAGGTTCACAGAATTTCATATCTCGCTCGAGATTTCATGTCTAACTCAAAGATCTCCATCTGCCTTATATCTCCTGCTGAACGTTCCTCAGGAGATGGAGCAAGGGCAGGCTTGAGTAGCTAATGGATAGGCCTGTGTCCATCAGTCACTTGGGAGACCAGTCAGTTTTCCTAAGAAATCTTTTTGGGAGGGCTTTGGAATAAACGTCGAGAGACTTTGGAGCATTCAGCTTTTAACAAGAGCCAATAAATGCCTCTGAATTTTACTTGTGAAAGTGACACTGTGCAGAGTGACAGATCTGCTCTTATAACCCCGAGACACAGCAGCCGCTTTCTAAGACTGAGCATAAGCGTTCGGCAGTTGGACGCTTTCTGGGTGTGTCACAATGACTTCTGGAGATCTGAGGGCATAGAGTCGCTCTGTGGAGGCCGTCTCTATCTGCAAAGCCTTGGTGTGGACGGGAGTTCTTGCCTTCACCCTCTCGCTGTGCCTCTTGTTGCTTTGTGGGGACCTCTGCCTGGACAGATGGGCTTTTGCCTCTGTCTGTGAGCAGTCTCCCTGGCTCTGCCAGAAGTCAAGTTTCCGTGCCCCGAGGAGTTGAGTCTTTTGTCTTTTGCATCCGGGACCACAAAGAATGAAGTCTTCTACTTTTAGATGCAGTGCTTTTAATATTGGTTTATGGAGAGTTCTCTATAATGCTTTCCGGGTTCTTCCCCCCAAATTCTAACCTTACTAAAGGGAAAGGAAAATAGCACGCTGTGTCTGAAAGGAGACATCTAGCCCAGAAGCACAGACCCAGTGTGCCCATGCCCCGCCCCCTCTCCACACTCAGCCCAGCTGACCCCTGGTCTTGTACATTCCTTTCGCATCATTCTTTCTCCTATCTTTGGTTTTGTCATCACTTCTTTTTTTTTTCTTTCTATATTCGTTCACATATCCCATGCACACATACGTTCTATGTGGAGACCAACTTCCGAAGCTGTATTTAATTTCTCTGCTGCAGGGTAGTCTAAAGAGAAAACCTGTTGGGCGTGGCTATTGCATGCCTAATGGGACTTACCAAGTTGGGGGTGGGTGTTAAAACACGGCAGAGATCTCGTTGCCCAGTATGCCTCAAAAGGAGTATAAGTTAGCACTGACTGGACATATCCCATCCGTAAATTCTGTTGGTAATATGTGGGGGAAAGAATCTAGAAGAGACATTTGAGAGGGTCCAGAATCATTTTGTTCTTGTCTCCGGATTGCACAGTAACAGTCAAAGATGCAGATGCAGTTTCTTGTTGTATTCCCAGATATTTAAGTAGCCTTGTTAGTTTGCTCCAAGTTGCCTGCTCTTTGAGCATCTGCTACTGGCAGAGCTCAAGAGCGCTCGTGTCTGTGCCCCACTCTGTCTCCCAATTCCATCATAATGGGTCATGGCTGTGAGCTGTTCTTCCAGAGGGTGGCTCAAATTAGAGAGACTCCAATGGGATGTTGGTGAAAACGTATTTATTTATTTATTTATTTGTTTTTTGTGGGTATCATTCTCAAAACACAGGTGAGTTGGAAATTCCATCTTCTGCAGTCCTACAGAGATTCGGCAAGGATAGACCCAACGGTAAGAGTCAAGCGGGCTCCTCCCCTCCTCTTTTGTCCTGCTTGGGCCCTTTGGTGATGGTGCTGGCGGATGAAAGTGGCTCTGACTCAATCAACTCATTAGCGCTACCATTTTACTCTGCTAATAGCAAGCAAGATGATTCTCTAATCAACCAGCCATGCAAGGGCCCACACCCACAGTGCAAGTTAGCTGTGCACACCTGGAGCTCTTGGTAATAGGGCCAATGCTGAAATGTAGCCAAACTCAGCATAGTTTCAACAAGACCAAAAAAGCCATTCTTACTTGAATCCCAGTGGTTGAACAATCCGCGCCCCCTCGCAAGTTTTATATTTTTCAATGTTGGCCCACAGTAAGCAGAATATATTGAACATTAGTTGGTGATTTTTAGAAGATTAGATTTTATATTCTATATAGAAATGTTCCTGATAATAAAATTAATGCAGATGTGGTAGCAATAAAAAAAATCCTATAGCTAGATTTTAATATAGATTTCTCTGAATTTTTTATTTTTATTTTTAGGATTTTTCCTCCTGTGGATTACCTAGTTTTTAGTGATCTGGAAGCAATGTCCCTGAACACAAGTGTCATGGCATAGGTGTACTAAACACCATTTCATACCTCATTAAGGAAACCTCAGTGGAAGTTTAACAATTAGACACCTCCATAAGAAATCACTCAACATTTTCATTGTTCTTCTCCCACTGTACATTTTCCTGTTTTGAAGCACGCTGCCTTTGTGCAGATAGAATAGTTGAATGGGCGTGGATGGTATGCAGTGCCTCTGTGGCAGGTAGTCTCTCTCACTGCAAGTGTGCAAGCACAGGCTGGCCACACCGCTCGTTCTTAGGGATTTTGCAAGGACAAGCAGGCCAGCCACCGAAGCCATCTATCGACAAGTCAGCTACTTTACAGCATTGAGCTTCTCTATCGACAAGTCAGCTACTTTACAGCATTGAGCTTCTCTATCGACAACTCAGCTACTTTATGGCATTGAGCTTCTCTATCGACAACTCAGCTACTTTACAGCATTGAGCTTCTCTATCGACAACTCAGCTACTTCACAGCATTGAGCTTCTCTGCTGCTGCTCTCCCAGTTTCTACTTCACACACACTGGCTTCACCGTAGTGTTTCCCATGTCTGCCCCATCTCCTCGCGTGGATGTACAGTACCTCACATTCAGGACACCCTGTGTATTCCTGTAGTTGTACCAGAGTCTAAACATGTCTTGCCCATAGGAACCGTGTTGTGTGTGCTTGTTGTTGAAGAGGATGGTACTGGTTTCCCATGAGGCTGTGAGTGTGGGGGCGTTTGAGATGACTAAGGTTAAGAGCCACTATGGATGGAGGTGTGTGTGGCTGCAGCGATGGCTTAATACTTAAGAGCACGCATACTGTTCTTTTTAACTTTTGTTGAAAACAGGCCTTTTTTCATACAATGTATTCTTATTATGGCTTCCCCTCCCCCAACTCCATCCAGTTGCTCTTCACTTTCCTTCCCATCCAGAGCTACACCATTTCTGTCTTTTTAGAAAACAAACAGGCTTCTAAGTAATAATAGTAAAACAAAACAAAGACAGAAACAAACTATTTGCAATAGGACAAAGCAAACAGAAGAAAAAGAGCTGAAGACAAAGCTCAACGAACACATATACATATACATATACATATACATATATACGTATACATATACATATACGTATACATATATGCATGCAGAGATGCATTTGCACGCATTCACAGGAATCCAATAAAAGTACAAAACTGAGAATCATAATGTATATGATAGGGCCTGTAAGGTTAAAAAAAAGTCCTGACACAACATTATAGCCAGGCGTGGTGGCTCATGCCTTTAATCCCAGCACTCAGGAGGCAGAGGCCAGTCTGCTCTACAAAGTGATTCTAGGGCAGCCAAGACTACACAGAGAAACCATGTCTCGAAAAACCAAAAACCAAAAACCAAAAAAAAAAAAAAAAAAAAAAAAAGTCCCGACACAACATTATGAGACAAAGATTGGAAGATGCCATTGAGTTTATTTTGTGTTGGCCATCTACTGCTGTGTATGGGGCTGACCCTTAAGACTGGTTTGGAGAAAACTAATTTTTAACTTGCAAGTTGTTATCAATTGGACACAGCTTCTGGGGAAGGGATGGGAGTATGTGTCTACTTCTCCTTTTAGTTGTGGAACCCTATCTGGTCCAGACTCATGTAGGGCCTGTGCATATGGCCTCCGCCTCTCTGAGTGCCTATACAAGCACATGCAGTTCTTACTGAAGACCCCAGTTTGGTTCCCTGTACTCACACTGGGCAGCTTCTAACGGTCTGTAACTTCAGCTTCCAGGGAATCGAATAACCCTAGACTCTGCAGGCGCTGTACCCATGTGCACATACCCAGTCCTCCAGCATACAATTAAAAATAAATCTAATAACAACAACAATAAAAACACAATACCTCCAATCCCCTAATACACACAAATAATGAAGTACTAGTTCTTTAACTAACTAACCAACCAACCAACCAACTAATCAAAAACTCCTATGGTGCTGGAGAGATGGCTCAGCAGTTAAAACCACTGACTTCGTTACTAGAGGGTCAGAGTTCGAATCCTGGCACCCAATCTTAGAACTGCTTGCAACTCCAGCTCCTGAGACTCCAATGCACTCTTTTGGCCTCTATGGGCACAAACATGCATGTGACATGCATGCACACAGACACCAAAATATAAAAATCTTTCTAAAAGTATTATGATTTTGAAAGTTTATTCTTTTCCCTCATTTGTCTCTTAGAGCTGAAAGGCTAGGGGCCACAAGAATCATGTAAGTATGACTTTTTTTTAAAAGGATATAACAGTATTTTAATTATTTTTTGTATTTAAAATACAGGATTTTGATTTTATTATTTTTTATTAAATATCTTACATATACATTTACATTATAACACATATATAATAAACTACCTACAGCAAAAAGAACTGTGAAACAATAAGGGATTATATAAATGGTATATTCGTAGTGTTTTGGCTATTTGTATTTGGCAGCCTTGAAGAAAACATCTTTCCTATCTTGGTGAGTCTAAAAGTCTGAATGTAAATCAATATCTATCATATCTCATCATTATCAACTTAAACCATCTATCTAAACCTAAAAACATCTTAACCCCTAAACAACCAAGCTTAATTGTAAAATTAAACTATCTGGTCTTCAACCCCATCAGAGATTTGAAAGGAGTAAAATTAATTACCTGAATATATAGGGAATGCAGGTTAACAGCTTCCCAAATGAGAAGATGACAGAGATGGTTTGCTGCCTGAGCAGTCACCCAAAATTCTCTATAACGCTGGAGCCTCATCTTCAGCCTTCTGTCCCAATATAACTGACAGACATATTTGTGAGGCAGGAACTATTGAGGACTTACTTACCCTGCCTTGGCAGAGTTTGACCATTGACTCTGCCTGCATCCAAGCTTGCCCATTTTTATGCAGAATATGTCTGTGGCAGAAACGAGGCTGTTTTGCCCAATGGCTTGTTTGCCATATTTGAAGCCATCTCCATAAGGAGGTTCATTGATGCTCATCTTCTTCTTTGAGGTAGGCTGGGTGTTGCCAGGAGTTAACCTGTCTTGTTGTCAAAGAATCTTTAAACTAATAAAAAAAAAATCTTTAAAGGCTGTATTCTGTAGGTCTCTGAGGTTTTTGAAGGCCTTACCTAACTATTTTACCTGATCTATTTATGAAATCATATTTATTCATCAATCCCTAGGATATATATTCTTGTGTTAGAAATAGACTTGTAATTGATATGACCATGAATTGATCAACTAACAATTAACTTGTATATCTTATTTATCCTAAACAGCCTGCAATAGCACTTTCAAATTATTGGAAGTAAACCTTGTATTATAATTGAGTCATATGGGTACAATACCGCATATTGACTAGAACTATAAATAATGTGTGTGAAGAATAGTCTTAAATTTGAATTCTATGCCAATGTATCTAAAATTAAGTTATTTTGCATCTATATACAAAATTCTATACCAGTGAATTAAAAATAACCTTGTGCATAACAATTAAGGTATTAAGTTGAGGAGTAGATTCACAAATCTGCTTTTTCTCCTATCATCCCTGTATATTTCTATATTCCCCCTTCTTTCTTTTTAATGCCTATCTGCAAGTATGACCTTTAATAATCTCCTTTTCTTCGCCGCCTTCTCTTTCCCATCCTAACCTCCACTTTGGCTTAGTTTATTGGATGCCTACCATCTTCCAGGTACTGTGCCAGAATTATTTTCAAAATGCTCACGAAGTACAATTATTAGATGTCTGCTCCCCGGCTGCTGTGCTTCCGAGGGGAAGTTGTTGGCAGCCAGAGAGGTGGGGAGTTTCTCACTTATAGTCCTCTGGGGTATTGGGGCTAAAGCTGGCAGAAAGCCTGGGTCCCGGGCTACTTAGTATCTATTGCCTCGGCTGAAGCAGAGAAAGTACTGTGTTGCGTAATCCAAGACTGCACTGGGTAATGTAGTGGTGGCGGAAGTCATGTTATACAATGTAAAACATTTAGCCATAGTCAGTACTGATTTGATTTGCCCATTGCTAAATGACGTATACCAAGGTAGGTAGAGTATGGAAGCCTCAGAGCAGATGCCAGCAGTTATGGCTCTTGTTTCAGCTCCCGGATTCTGTTAAGTCACAGGCAATGGGGCTCACTGGCATTTCCTTTCGTTGTTGTCCTCGGGACTTTGGAACGTTTGAACATTATGGGTAATGCTGGATAATTTTCCTTTGGAGTGCCTGGGTTGTAAGGTTATACTCAGTCCTCAGGGCTGCCATCGGCTGCCATGAGCCACACACTGTGTCCTCTTTCCTGGGCACAGGACAGAAAGGAGTGGGGGTTTCTGACATATCCAGTTGTCCAGAAGAATTTTAAATGTTAGTCTAAATCTAGTGAAATCCTTTGAAGACAGGTGATAAATCATTTCCTATAGATCTGTTTAATTTTGGCTGTGCGTGTGTGTGTGTGTATGTGTGTGTGTGTTTGTGTGTTGAGTATTAATCCTTTAGTCTTAGCAACATGTCAAAAATATATACCAAATTTTGGCCTGTGGCACTTCCAGTAAATTGCTAAATTATCATTGGAAACATTTGTTAAATATCCAGCATCCCTGCGACAGTATACTTGATATAGGAAAGTTTATATTTTTAATTTTTTATTTATTATAATTTATTCACATTATATCCCGATTGTTACCCACTCATCCATATCTTCCCATTGCACTCTCCCTCCCTCTTCTGCTCTCATTCCCTTCCTCTAGACCTCTGACAGGGGGTCCCTCCTCCCCCCACCATCTGACCTCAGCCTATCAGGTCTCATCAGGATAGCCTGCATCCCCTTTCTCTGTGTGTCCACAGACCACCCTGCCATGCGGAAGTGATCAAATTGCAGGCAGCAGAGTTCCTGTCAGAGGCAGTCCCCGCTCTCTTCCCCCATGCGAAAGCGGAGAATGAACTGACCATTGCCTATGTCTGCGCACGAGCTCTAGGTTCTCTGCTTGCAATGGCCTTGGTTGGTGCAACAGTTTGTGCAGGCCCCCCAGGTCCAGATCCGCCAGCCTTGATGGTCTCCTAGTGGGGCTCCTGAATCCTGCAGTTCCTTCCATCCCCCCATTCTTCCATGCCACTCTCAGTGCGACCCTCAGACCCAGTATATGCCCGGTCCCCTGCTGGGTGGAGTCTCTCAGAGAATATCTGTGTTCAAAATTTTGGTCATTTAACCCATGGTAAAGAGAGTCAAAAAAGTTTCCAAGTGTTTAGTGTCATGTGGTAGACCATGGAGATGTTTGGAGACAAGCTGACCCAATTTATAATTTTGGTTCTGATATTTACTATTTAATTTCTAGGCTTATTACCCCAATTTTAAGTAGTATCTACCTGTCATGAAAACTAAATAATCAAGATTTAGTTAATATTTATAATATGCCTGCCTGCTAGCCACCCTTCTTTAATATACTTGGTAAATGTGGTTTTGTACAAGAAATAAAGACTGTGTTAACTGCAGCTCAGTTTGGCACAATAGTGGTTTTATTTTTTACCTTATCTCAGAGGAGGAATTAGGACTAAGAATTTTTAGCTCAATACAGCATCCTTTTTTGGAGAATTCCCTACCTGTGTGCTTGAGGTCCTGCCTCCTGCCCCGGGAGAAATATGGACTTTATACACGGTCAACTCAGGCTTCTTAAAACCAACAGAGGGCCTGTCTGTCTGTCTGTCTGTCTGTCTGTCTGTCTGTCTTTCTTTCTTTCTTTCTTTCTTTCTTTCTTTCTTTTTGAGACAGGATTTCTCTGTGTAGCCTTGGCTGTCCTGGACTCACTTTGTAGACCAGGCTGGCCTCGAACTCACAGCGATTCCTGCCTCTGCCTCCCGTGTGCTGGGATTAAAGGCATGTGCCACCACGCTGGGCCCCAGGGCCTTTCTAAGAATGAAACTTGCACAGGTAGTAGAGGGAGCGGAGGAAAGGGCACCCGCTCCGCAGTGTCTAAGACCTTTTCCAGTCCATAGGGCAGTGCACACTTGTCCGCCCTTTGAGTTAAACTTTTATCGCCTGCAACCATAGACTTTGGACGTAATTATAGGGGACTTTATAGTGGATATGAATCCCTGGTTCTGCCAAACTGACTTGAAATATAGCTGCGATTATACATTAACACCCTGTCGTTGTTGTAGATACGTTCGATTTACTGAGTTTATTATGTGCCAAACTCCAGTGTGTATTCTGTAAGAAATGCCTCTTACCTCAACTCCCTGACTTCTTGTAAACCTTCATGCTGCCTTTGGCTGCAGTGAGAGCTGGCCTTATGTGAGGATGCTCCGTGGAGTGTTTTGTCTCACTTCCACTAACGTTGCTGCACTCATCCCTTCTGGAAAGCTCTGACCAGGTGTTCAGAAGACACGGGGATGAGTAATGCATAGCTATTATTGTTGGAGTTTTCTTTTTAAATTCACATGACTTTTCAAAACAGAAATCTGTTAGATCCTAAGAGTTTTTGTTTCATTTATTTTTTTTATTTTTATTTATTTATTTTTTTTGTCCTCGAAGTAGTATAAGTCAACATGAAGAGTCTATCAAGCCGGTGATGCCACGCCCTTCCCGTGGCACCACGCCCTTCCGTGGCACCACGCCCTTCCCAAGCTGGGAAGGTCACAGAACCAAGCCAGGAAAAAGTTCAGTCAGGGCAGGTTAATTTGCCACTGAGACAGGCAGTTGTTCCCAGATTCTCTCATAGGTGACATTTACAACTTGCTAAGAGCAAACACAGCTTCTACAATATACATTTCAAGTGCCCCATGATGAACATTCATAATGTCAGAGTTAAAAGTTAACAGAGCTTGGAAGTATTAAAATAAATCTTTCAGTTGGGGAGTAGTCAAAGACAAACCCTGAGAACAGAGTGAGTGTAACTTACACTTAAGTGTTGTGTTAACTGGGACGCGAATGCTAAGCTTATTTTAAGCTAAATAAAAGATATTAGAAATGTAATTTCTTATTTCCATATACAGTTTCCCCAGTTTACTAATTTAGCTAAGGGTATTTATAAGCATAAACTATACTTATGGAGAAAATGTGGTACCAGGGAAAAAGTGATGTATGAACAAGATGCTTGGGGTAGAAGGAAATGTGGTGTTTCATCCCCCAGAGAGATGGAGTTCACCAGTGATGCTTCTGGGGAAGGAAGGAAGACCCCAGTGAAAGAGAGCGGTCCACATTTGCTTGCCTACCCTTTGCTCCCACCCCCATGCTGTGGTCAGGGAGTTGCTCTTGGTATTTGCCATGAGACTGACACCAAGCTTTAATTGGATGGCTAACATATGTCAGTCGGAGCGAAAATAACAATTCACACTTTCTAAGCACTTTAAATGTACAGCCCAAGTTAGCTATGAAGGCAGTGTTTCAGGGGTTTGAATGATGTAATTTGATTGCATGCAAACTGGCAAGCGGACGATTTGGCAACCTAATCCTTTCATGTCTGACTGTACTATAGTCAAACCTTACTTAAAGTTCTGTCAAACTGGCATGTGTCCCAAGGGAAGGAGGCTTAAGACACACCCCAGGATTCCAACGCTGGACTGGGAGGAGGCTTGGAATGTGTAGATGGTTGGAAATGTGGAAGCAGAAAGTGGTCCTTATGGATCTTTTGAGACTCATTTAGGGACAGTGCGTGTTGCAGCAGCAGGTTTCTAGGTTTGGACCTTGGAAGTTAGGTGGTTGCTGGTGAGATGGTCCCACTGGTACTGAGTCTGAGGGCTTGATTTGATCCTACATGGTAGAAGGTGAGACAGAACTCCTAAAAGGCCCTTTGACCTGCACAGGTGTGCTGTGGCATGTACACACACACACACACACACACACACACACACACACAGGCATGTGGCACATACACCATATATAAATGTGAAAAACAAAGTCAACTGGTAATGGAATGTTAAATCTAGAAACATTCTAGGTTTGTTTACAATGTTTTGTATTAAACAATAAAAATAGGCATATGGACTATTTTTTAAAATTTTTTATTAATTTATTCTTGTTACATCTCAATGGTTATCCCATCCCTTGTATCCTCCCATTCTTCCCTCCCTCCCATTTTCCCCGTATTCCCCTCCCCTATGACTGTTCAAATGGACTGTTAATAGGAACGTCTGAGTAGAGTCCATATTACTACCTTGGAATATATTATGTGGCAGAAGATTTTTAAATCAGAATTTCTAAACTATTATGACACCAAACGTTAAGTAGAAGACTAGAACTTTTTATAACAATGTGTACATTTAGACTATTTATAGTGACTACTGAGTGTTGTTCAAATTAATGTCTTTAGGATCAGCGAACATGCTGTAAAATAGAGGGTAAATATGTAAGTTTGGGCTATTGTCTAGGCACACTCTTCTCTAACCTGTTTTCCGGTATAAATGTTGGTGATTGTACTTCCTGGTTGTTTTGGTGATAGCATGCCAGCCCATGCTGCTTGCTGTGTGATTATCTTTATAACAAAAGTTGTTTTGAAACTTTAGATTTCTTCTAAGATACTTGTAAAATTGGCACATTAAATCTAAGCCAAGAACTCACAGAGATGGTGGTGTACACCCAGTACTGTACGCACAGCCTCCCTAACCTCTAATGCAGACTTAGACCTACAGATCATTTCGTAATTGCATATCCACAACTACACGAAGTTTGATGTTGAATTAAAAGGTTCTAATAGATTGTTTTGTGAGGAAGCTTGTTCCTGAAGAAATGCAGTTATAACTGCTTAACTTCATATCCGTTTTTAACTTTGTACCCTTTGTTCCTGAACATGTTTGAATCATCAGTAGTTGCAGAATTAAGTGAGGAGAAATACAAAAATAGCAGGTATTAGTTATGGCATAGCTAAGAAAACAGGGAGGTATAGCGGGTATTTTGACAGAGAATTTAATGGAGAAATTAGTTGACTAGATTTTTGAGGTATTATGAGTGGAGAGTGCGTTCATAGCAAAACAGAGACAGTCACTTCCAGGCTTGGAGACTTACAGAAAGAAGGGTCCTCTGCTCTGAATTCTGGGTTTAATTCTGGCACTGGCATGTGTATGTATGTCACTTGTATTCACCCCCATTCCTCTCTCTGGCCCCATTCCTCCCCAGCCCCCCTCCCCCGCTCTGGGCATCTCCTGTAGTCATCTTTCTTCCATGTCTATCTTCCTGAAAGAGAACAAATCATTTAAAAACCGATTCATCAGCAGTTTTGTGAATATTACTTTTAAATGCCTTGTGTCTGTTAGATGTGTGCTCTGCAGTCTTGTTCATGCTGTTTTGAGGCAATAGTGTATGTCATTTAAGCCCCTCCTGTCATTCGTATTGAGGGCACTCACTGCTAGTTGTGGGGGCAGACTAGTGAGTGGGTAGGGAGTCAGGCGTGCAGCCAGTGCAGGACAGCACTGAGAAGGATAAATTGTTTGACCATCATCAGGGTTAAAAGGAACCAAAGGCTCCTGTCAAGGCCTAAAGCAGCATTGATTGAAATATCTAAAAAGTCTGAGGAATTCTGAGAAGTATCTGAAAGCCAATCAGAGTGAAACAGAGGGGACAATAGCATGTGTCCAGGCAGTGACCGGCGTCGGATATATCAAGGCAGAGTCTTAATGAAGAGGAAGGACCGAGGGGAAGATGCATTCATTGCCTCACGGTGCAAACAAGGTGGCCTGCTTGATCACTGTCAGCCCTCTACTTCTCCACCCCCAATTCAGTTATGTGTGCACACATGGGTGTCTTTGTGTGTGTGTGTGTGTTCACGTGTGTGCACATCGGTGCATGGAGACTTTTTCTTTTCTTTTTGAGACAGAGTTCCTGGCCTAGAGCACATTGCATTTGGCTAGGACTTGTTCAAAGGTAAAATATTTTAATTTCTCTCACTTTTGACCCATTTTAAGTAATGGATTAACAGAAAGATGAAAATAAAGTTTAAAAGATCAGGAATAGGACACAGTTCTGGTGACACAGGTATAAGCCGCTCAAGGCAGTATTGTCAATATGAACAAGTCCTAGCAATGGACAGTCCATCACTACAGACACCCTGTTAGACTACAAAGGTTGGGCAATAAATTAATGAAAAAAAAATGAGATGTTTGCCTTCAAGATAATAGGAGACAAACCCTGAAGTTAAGGATGACGAATAATACTAAAACAACTGATTATATATTATGTTTGTGGTCATTCCCTAAAGTATTATATAATGTATGTTTGTAAAGTGCAAAAGCCAAGGTTGTGATATCTTGTCAATATACTTAATTGAAATTATTTTAAGGTGTAAAACAAGTGGTACATTTGTCATTCTGGAGAAACTTGTTCTTCATATCTTTTTTTTTTCAAGCTAGGAAAAAGATACTTACCCTGAAAACAATCTCATGTTCCCAAATATGGCCTTCAGCTTTCATTATGTGTAGTGATTTGGAGAGGGGCCCCTCACTTTCTATAGGGCTCCCATAGAGTTATTGAGCTGGGCCGCGCTGGGCCAAAGGGTAACCTAGGTGAAGGGTTTAGCAGCTCTTCAGGAGCCAGGTGACGGGAGTGAGGATGCCTAGGCAGCAGTGGACTTAGCGAGTGGTCTGATAATCTTCTTTTCTTGGAAGAAAGGTGGGAGGAAGGTACAGAAGGGGGTTGTGATGGATATGGCCCCAGCCCAGTGCAGCAGTGAACCAGGGCTGATCCAGAAGGCTCTCTGGGCTCCTGACATGGGGACTCATGATGCTGCTGCCTTCCTCTGAGTGTAAGGACACTGGGAGTCCAGTGGCCCTGTGGTCCACCTCTGTGACCTGCTCTTCTCCCCTGTCTTTACTTGCTTATTAAAATTTCTTTTTATTGGTCCTGATTTTTTTTCTTACTTCTATCTTAACTCTGCTACTATGTTTTTCTACTAATGACTATATCGGGTCTTTTGGGAATTTAATGAAAAGGGTGAGAGGCTGGAGAGAAGAAGCTTGGTGACAGAAGGTATAACAGTTACCAGGAAGATGAGAGCAAAGCTCAGATGACTGTCATGAATGACCGCGCCACCCTGTAGCGGGCAAGTTCCACGAACCTCATGTTTCTTTACAGTGCTGCATGTTTGAGTTTAGTGCATCTAGAAGACAAAAACCATCGAGATGGCGTTCTATTTCTGGTGCAGTCTGTTCAGATGGCTGCTGGACACCCTCTTGCAAGATTAACTAATTTACAGTAGTTCTTCTCTATTCCAGAACAGGCAGCATTTGGTTGTAAGAGTGTAGTCTAAGCTATACAGAATAATACCTAATGTTGCGGGAAGGCAGCTGCACTCTCTGCTACACCACCCGCACACACACTATAGCCATCTTGGATGCCATTATTTCCCACTATTCAAGAAATAGGGGTGGTGCTCGAGCGACAGCTCAGTGTCCTGGTGCAGAGTGTGCATGGCTCGAGTGTAGCACCCAAGGTCAATTTCTAGCACTCAGGTGGGAGAGCTCACAACCCTATGTACCCCAGCTCTTGTGGATCCAAAGCTCTCTTCTGGGCTCCTCAGGCAGGACCAACACTCACACGCATGTACCCCGCCCCTTCACACATACACATACCCAACTAAAAATAAAGAAAAATGTCAGCTCTTACAGTTAGGCCAAGCACCTCAGCCACTGCTTTGTGTTAAAACTGATTTTCACAGCAGCTCTGGTCTGCAGAACTGATGGTATCTGTACTTTGTAAATCAAAAGAGCAAGACATAGGAAGGCCAGGTGGCTTTCACAGGGACGCAGGTGTGACATTCTGACCCTATAACTTTAGAAGAGGCATTAAAATATTTCATGAGTATAAGTCTCATTGTAGAGTGAGAAATATTCTAGGAGGTGTAGTTGTATAAAGTAATAGATAGGGATTAGTATTGTGTGATGGGTCCTAGAGTCACAGCTTTGGCAGGTTTTTACTAGGTAGGGTTAGGCAAGGATAGTTTCCAGATCTTTGATTTGACATACGTAGAAATTGAGTTGAGCTTTGGACTTCCATGTGTGGGAGAAAGTCTGTCAATGCTTAATGTGAGGCAGGTTTATTATTATTAAGTGCTCTCATGCACACAGTTATCAGGAGTGGGTGGTTGTAGAGCAGCAGGTGTGCAGGACAGAAGGTCCTAGAGCATGCTGTGACGGGCTTGGCATCTCATGCGCAGCGCTCTGGGGACGTGTCCAAGAGCTGCAGTGGGCCGGACTCTGGCTCATTCCATAGGAAAGAGCAATACGGTGAGTCCAGGTGATCTCTGGTGTCCCTCGTCTGCCCATGTTCCTATAGGGACAAGCTCATGGCCTGCAGAGGAAGCCCAGCACAGTGGTGGCTGTCCCTTGCCTACCTGCTGCCTTCTGTGCTTGTTTCTTACTGACATTTGATTGGCTGTTAGCAGCTTTTATATACATGGAGCTCAAGCAGTCCAGAAGCAAACACCAGCTGACGGATCACATGCATGTCCATTTATAACCACCCACTCAGTGTTCAATAAACATACACACCAGCTTAATTTTCTGCTGGAGATTTCTAATAGAAGTTTCTGGTGAATTGGTAGTCTTAAGACATAAAGAAAAGAAAAATCCTATGTTACTTTCCTCAATCATGTTTCCCCTGAAGTTAAACACATAAATTAAAGAGGTCTCTAGGCTTCTGTGTGGTGCTGTTTTCTTATCCATGTTATTGCACTGTCCGGAAAGGTTCCCAAGGACAGGTTCTGCTTTGCTTTTATTTCGCTGATTGGTCATTGTATCCTCACATGCTTTTTAGCATTTCAAGTTCACTATTTCATCCATTATTACTGATTTAAAAAAATGTCCAGTGGACTTTGTCTGTGGTTAGCCAGGGTTCACAAGCAGGTGAAAAGTTGAGTTCACCCTGGTTTCCATGTTTTCAGATGTTAGAGAGTTTACTAGCCATCAAAGCAAAACAGCGACACTCAACCTGCTGGATGGGTTGATAGCTGAGAAACTAAAGAGACTCGCAGCCCGAATGCACTGTCCTCACTTACCTGCAAGAGGGTTAGCTTCACTGCTTGGCCAAGTTAAAGACAGCTGTGATTGGATAATTAAAAACAGTTCATTTTTGTTGAAATATATGTTTTCAGGCTGGGCTGTAGCCCAGTTGGTGGGTTGTTCGCTTTAGAATGCACCAAGCTCTGGGTTTGATACTCAGGGTTGTGTAGGGTGAACGTGGTGCACACGTGTAGTCCCAATATTCCTGAGGTAGGGGAAGGAAGGCCTGTTCAAAGCTTATCTTCAGATATATAGGGAGTTTGAGGGCAGCTAATGTCCTAGAGGCTTCTTAAAAGCAGAAACATACACATACCCACGTGTGTATGCACACACACACACACACACGCACATACACACAAACACACTCACACATGTATTTGTGATGTTCTCAGCTACTCCATATGTGCTCCAACACTATAGTCCCCCTCCCAAAGATGTGTCTGCTTATTTACCACAAAACTAAGATGAATGAAGAGAAATCATTTGTCAGTAGCAAATGCAGTGTTTTCTTATTAAGTAATACGTATGTGTAGACCAAACTTACATTTATACCGCATAGCAGTGTTCTGAGAATTGTGTATATCTTAGGAAATGGGGGTTCGGTTGGATCCTGCAAGGAAATAGATGCCCTGCACCCTTCTCAGCATGGCCTGGGAGCTCCCCAACTCCATGTGTTTCCAGTCTCATGGCTCTGCTTCTTACATCATTAGTCACCACGCGCTAGAGCAAGAGTGCCGTTAGCTGCACCAGCCACGCTGCTGGCATGCCAGGGGGTTTGATGTCATGCCAAGCTATTCTACCTGTTACGTGGGAAATACGGACTCAATTTACAAGATCTGACTCAAGCATCACATCCTTCTGTTTACACAAGGTTTTTGGGTATTTTGTCCTAGACTTGGCCAGGTAGCTAGTTGTTTATTCTCTCTCTCTCTCTCTCTCTCTCTCTCTCTCTCTCTCTCTCTCTCTCTCTCTCTCATATTTATTCTTCTCTCCCTCAATACCTCCTGACTGCAGCCTCCCCTCCCTTTGCTCCTCCCAGTTCTCCCTTCTCCCCCATACCCCCTCTACCATTTCCCTTCAGAAAAGAGCAGGCCTCTCTCATGGAAATCACCCAAACATAGCGTAACAACTTTCAAGGAGACTAGGCACAAACCGTCATATTAAGGCTGCATGAGGTAACCCAGTAGGAGGAAAAGGGTCTCAAGAACAGGCAAAAGAGTCAGAGTCAGAGAGACACCCCCCCTTTCCCAGTGATAGGAGTCCCATATACACGCCAAGCTAAACAGCCATAACGTATGTGTAGAGGACTTAGCACAGACCCATGCAGCCTCCGTGATTGCTGCTTCAGTCTCTGTGAGCCCTGCTTAGTTGGTTCCGTGGGCTGTGTTCTCATGGTATCCTCTGGCTCCTACAATCCTTCCTCCCCGTCTTCTGCAGGATTCCCTGATCTCAGCCTAGTGTTTGGGTATGGGTCTCTGCATCTGCTCCCATGAGCTGCCAGAGGACACCTCTCTGGTGGTGATTGGGCTAGGGTACATGGCCTGGAATTTGGGATATCCATATATCCAAGGAACTTTGGATCCCCCTACTTCTGCCTCTTGATTGCTAGGATTATCGGCATGTCCCAGAATTTCCAGTCTTTGAACCCAAGGCTTGTGCATATTAGGCAAGAACTCTGCCAGCTGAGCCACATCCTAGCCCTTGTTTATAGTCTTTAAATTTTTTATTTAATTTATTTAACATCTATAGGTATTTTGCCTACATGTATGCCTGTGCCCCCATGTGTATGCCTGGGGTCTGCAGAGGCCAGAAGAGAATGTCAAATGCTCTGGGATCGGAGTTACAGAGCATTGGGAGCTGCCATGTGGTGGCAGGAATCAAACCTGGGTCTTCTGGAAGAGCAGCCTGTGTTCTTAGCTGCTGAGCCACCTCTCCAGCCTGTCAGTCTTTATGTGTGTATGCGCTCCGTATTGTCCCTCTTTCCTTCAGAGTATCCGTGGCCTTTTATTGTTTGTTGCCGTGCATTTCTGATAACGTGCAGGTTTCCTGAAGGAAGGGCCACATTGAGGTCAGTTCTCCATTCACAGTGCAGCTCCCTATCTCAGGCAATGGGGGCTCAGGGGATGTCTGTGGAAGGAAAGCTGGAAGCATGAAAGAAAGACAGGAGGGGGAGGGAAGAAAAGAAAGGGCAAGGGCGGGAAGGAGGGATCCTGTTCTGGCAGTTGGTATGCGCTACTTAGTTCTGAGAATTTTCAATGGAGGATGAAGTACCGTGACCGAAACCTGAATTTTCTGGTTCTCCAGTTAGTATTCCAGTTGTTGGCATGTCTCACTTCTGCCTACTTTGCCCTAGGAGAAGGGTTCTTGGGTTACTTGCCTGGGGCAGGTGTTCAGGGTGGGTCAAGCTTCCATTTTGTAGAACTTGGGGATCCCATCCCTGTGGCTGTAGAATCCTAACCATGTTTTGTCAACTCCTGTGTCATTGTTTTTTATACTCCCCTCCCCTCATGAGAAGCCTGTGAAAAACAAAGTGGGATAATGTTTCTGACCCTACTTTGCAAAGCAGGAATCCCTCCAAGCAGGGGAGGATGCCATCCCTGTTACTGCTGTGTGACCCGAGGACTTGTTCTCAGCCTGGCCTTCCTCCTGACATGGGTGTGCCTGTGTTGCTTATAGAGTCAAAGCGGCAGCCCTGGCTTACAATTTATGTTATTTGATTAGATTGCTTAACGACATTTGCTTGCCTGACCTGCCTTGGTGAACACATGCATTTAGAATGGGGAAGTACCCTCCTCTCTGCCTGAGCTCTTTAGAATACGCACTTAGAAAGAAAAGCATGTGTTATCATGAGCAGGTGTTTGCTGCTCAAATCAAAAGTCAACTGTCATGTCCATCTTCTTAAAATAGATGGCCAATCAGATGTGTGTGGCAGTTAAGAGTCTAAGTACACACACAGGAGGCAGAGGCAGGTGGATCACTATGAGTTCAAGGCCAGCCTGGTCTACAAAGCCAGTCTAGGACAGCCAAGGCTACACAGAGAAACCCTGTCTCAAAACAAAACAAAACAAAACAAAACAAAACAACCCCTAAATCATCTAAGCATGGCTTCGTTCGTCTTCAGACTTCACGGTTCCTGCTGATCAAGAGATTTCTTTAAGATTTATGCTTATTGACATGTCTCTTTGTCCTAAAATATTTTTTGGTGATATTCATTCTTCTGCTGATATCCTATGTGGACCCAGATTTGTATGAATAACACCTACCTCTTTTTCCATGACTCAGAATTGCATATCTTACTGAGTTTGGCACTCAGTGACCCAGAGTGGTCTTAGTGACCAGTCAGGGACCTTGAAAACCCCTGCATTCTGACTGGAACAAAAGCAGGAACTAAAATTTCAGGCAGAAACACCATGGTTTCTCTATATGGGATAGTGACTGTTGTGTGGACGCATAGGTAGATTCTGCAAACAACAAAGAGCAAACCCCCAGGATCCCCACACTGGAGTCAGTGATCACCTGTCAGCCTCACATGGGTGCTAATCTAGTTTGTGTCCTCAGAGCCCATTGAATAGATGATGGGTGGTTCACAGAAGAGGAGAAGGGAAACGAGTTGCTTGGCTCCTGTCCACACTCGCAAGTCACTCCCCAGTCAATCTTACGGAAAATATTTTGAGATTGAGCACAACAGAAAACTATGAATCACAGGAGAGCAACTGAGAAACGGGCCTGCAGCCATGAGATTACACACGCTGCAGCTGAAAAGTGTCTTAAAATAGTGAGGAGCCGGGAAGTCACCCTTCTGGGCGGCCACAGGCTAATGGCAGAGTGACAAGCGTGAGACTCTGCTGACCCCCGTCCAGGCAATACCGGGAAGAAACTGTCAGCATCTCGAAAAGTGAAGTCTACTTTACACAGTGTAAATCTGCCCTTGTTTGTGTTTAGTTCTGTGAGCTTTAATGAGCAGCGGAGTCAGAATGACCCCAAGCGAGATCCACCACCCTCCAGGACTCGTCCACATTCCTTCCTGTTCCTCTCCTAGCTCCCCCAAGCCGCTGGTCTGTTTCCCATCTTCCTTTTCTCTAACGCCAAGTAAGAAACCACATAGTGTGTTCCCTCTTCAGTTTGCCTCCTTTCATGTTATGTATTTTAGGATCATCTGTGGTGTAGCATGCGTCAGCGTCCCATTCCTTTGTATTCCTCTCCCTTTGCGTGAATGCATCGCAGCCCTTTGGGTCATCCATCAGACGGAGGGTGTTTAGGTGCTTTCTATTTTAAGGCACCTTTGAACAGAGCTCCAGACATTGGTGCAAAGTGCTTTGCTGAGCATATGCTTTCATTCATCTGTTTTCACGTCAAGTTAGAGGTGAGACTGCTGCAAAGTGTGGGCAGAACATAGTCAACTTTTAAAGGAATTCCCCCCTAGTGGGATTTTTGCATTCTCACCAGTGACAGAAGCTCTGCTTGCTTGCTTTGTGTCCTCAGCACCCCTTTGCATTTTGTGTCCTTCTAACTGAGTCATTTGAGGGGGCGAGCAGTGTCATCTCGTTGTGACTATTACTCGTCTCTCTCTGATGACTAATGATGGTGACTGTCTTTTGCCGTGCTCGATGGCCATCCGTACATTTTTGTCGTTTTGCTTTTGAGATAGGCTCACTCTACATAGCTCTGGCTGTCCGACAACTCACTGTGTAGACCAGGCTGGTTTCTGGGGAACACCATTCCTTTGTCCTTCCCACATATAAAATCAGGAACTGTGCCGGAATAGCTCTCTACAGGCTGGCCCAAGGGATGAAATCTCTGCATCCCAGGATGAGGATTGAAGCTGTGGCCTACCACATCTGACCCCTCATCCATGGCCACAGTTAAGAACAAGCACCCTCTTCTAAGGCTGCCGTCATTACGTTTCTAGAACAGTAGATGTGAAGTTGGAAGTAAGGGGAAGATGTGGGGGGGCCCTTGTTCAGACCTAAGTGAAACCCCTTCTTCTCGTTCTTCTCCTCCATTTGCTTTTGCAGCCCCCAGTCAGCATTTTCAACCCTGTGGCCTTCTTCTTCCTAGTCTGTGACTCAGGCGTGGGACACCCATGCCTGACCATTCTAACAAGCCTGACTGCAGGCCTCTAAGGCCATCTGAGAGCATCCAGAAGCATCACCAAGTGTGGAACGGGTCTGCAGTCCTCAGTGACTGAGAGCAGTTATTTGTGGGGGGGGGGCTGCTGTCAAGGCTACATGTGTCTGCCTGCCCCAATTTTGGCTTTGTCGGCAGCCTGGCACATTTCCCTCACGTAGTCTTGTCTCCTTGTGTCCCCAGGTCTAACTTGCCCACATTTGCCTCACTGACTCGACCTTTGTTGAAGAATTTTTCCTAGTGGGGGATGAGGCATTCTTTTCACAGCAATTACTAGCAAGCCACAGGTGACTTCAGTTGAGTGTATGCCACACTGGCTTACGGAGGCATCAAGCCCATTGGCCTGTTGAGCCTTTCCTCTGTGGAGTTTCTCAAAAGATCTTTCCAGCAAAGCTGGCATCAGTAACAACCTCTTCCACACCTTCTTTTCCCTCTTTGATATTCCAGTAACTGGTTCTATTTTGGCTTTCTTTGTTTTGACTTTTGAGATGACGTGTCTTGTAGCCAAGGCTGGTCTTGAACTCACCGTGTGGGCGATGATGATGACCTTGAACTCTGGCTCCTCCAACCTCTGTCTCCCAAGTACCAGGATTATTGGCATGGGCCACCACAAGTATCAATGGCTTTTAATACTTACATTTCTTCCTGGGTACAGCTTTTCAGCCAAGAGATGTCCCATTTTCTGTCCTTCCCTTTGTTGCAATCACACCAGAGAGTCCCTTAGGTCAGGCGCTGCTTCCTGGGGAATCTTGTCCCCCTTCTGTTCTGTTTGTCTTTCCGTGCATCCTGGTTACCTTCTACTTGGGTAGTTTTTCAGCATTTTACGGTATGATAGGGCCAAGCCTCATACCAGCCTTCCTTTTGTGTGTTTGCCCTTTGAACATTCACAAACCTCTCAGCTTTTCTGCTTTTGTGTTTTCTCATGATCATGCAGACAGTCCTTACAGGGCTCATGGTGTAATTACAATATGCTCTTTATGTGGCATGGTGACATCCATGGAGCTGTGCTGCAGCCTCAGGGCTCATAGAAGCTCTGCTTTCCTTAGTGAGTCTTTTGACACTTGATGCGCAGTGACAACTGCTAATGTGCCCAGGTGTGAATGGTCTCATTTTCACATGTCTCCCCACTGTGTGCATGCATGTGTGTGTGTGTGTGTGTGTGTGTGTGTGTGTGTGTGTGTGCAATCTTTCTCCCTCCCTCCCTCTCTCCACCCCTCCTATTTTACTACCTCTCTCATTCTTATATTTTCTGCTTCTTAAAAACAAAGTCAGATTACTACCCATTGATTTATTCTTGTCAGTATACACAGGCATTTAGATGCTGGGAGTGCGCAGGAAGGTGGTGACAGTGTCTAGAGCCTTGCATGAGAGATAGCAACCCAGCTTTTGTTGGGTCAGCTCAGCTCATGTGTTAAGACCAACTGAGCCACACTACAGTACCAGAGGCAAAAGCTAGTCTGTTCAGTAGGTATGAAGAGTCAGTAAACCTAATAAGTGAAGAAAGGATACTTTTGATCATGAGTTTGATGCTTTTATTAGGAACATTTTTCTAAGTATCTTGTTGGAATCAAAAGAGAGCTGCGCATATTGTCACACTGTGCTAGGCTGCCATTGTCAACAGGCATCAGAGAATGCCCTCTATCTGTCTCAGGGTGAGGTCAGCGTGAGAGGCTGCTGTCCTTGGGCAAGCATCAGCCGGAGGAAAAATACAGCATGCCTCTAATCTGAAAATGTCTCCATGAGGTGAACCAAGTCTACCAATAATCAGAAGACAAGTTCTCAGTGGAATGAAGATTCTGGCTTCTTGGACCCTTGCATTCTTAGAGATCTCTGTAATAAACCCGCCATGGACACACATGTGTATTCGTGCATACATATATAAAAATGTTTACAGGGCCTCATGTATCGTAGGCTGGCCCTAAGCTCCCTATGTAGCTAAGGATGAGTTTGCATGCTCATCCTCCTGCCTGAACCTCCGGAGCACTAGGGTGGTAGTTAAGTGTCACCACGCCCAGTCCTCTGTGAGATAACATTAATAGCCCAAGTGGGTTTTCAGGAATCAGTGGGGAAGCTGGAGTCCAGGTCAGAGCTGGAAGATTTGTCAATTTGCTTATTTGTGATTGATTGGCAAAATAAAGTGCTTACTGTGGATTGTTAATTTCTGATCATCACTGGGAGAGAGATTTTGTCTCACTGATCAGGTTCACCAGGCAAAGTAGATGTAGATTTTTCGCATAGATATCTGAATTGTGAAATTCTCTGCTCCAAGTTTAGCTTTAATTTCTACATTTAAGTTTCTGGCCATGGTGTGCCATTAATATAGGATGATAATAAGATTCAAAACTGTTGCTACTACTCTCAAGGATTTCAATAAAAAATTCGCTAGGCAAAAAATAAAATTATTGAGCTCTTCTTGTGATGAATAAATTGTACCATATATTAGCAGAGAGGATGCTAACAGAGGTCTATTATAGTTTGTCCTCAAGCCTGTGTTTGTGTGGGGGTACATGTGGGTGGACACATACACGTGCAGAAGCAGGTGTATGTGTACACGTGCACGCATGCACTCAGAGGCCAAAGACAGATGTGAGACAGCTGTTTCCTTGGTCGTTTTGAGACAGGGTTCCTCAGTGAACCTGGTGTTTACCAATTAGTTAGAATAGTTGGCCAGTGAGCTCCAGGGTTCCCCTACCCACCTCTTCCTTTCTCTGCTTCCCCACTGCCAGGATTGCACATGTGTACCACTGTACCTGTCTTTTTATGTATGTGCTGGGGGATCCAAGCTCAGGTACATGCAGGCATGTTTCTGACTGAACCATGTTCCCAACCACCAGACTCACACCTTTGTGACTTAATAAAGAATGCCCATAATTTATGAAAGAATTAAAATAAAAGCCAGTAGGATCTTGGTTTATTCTCTGCTATATTTCTATAGGCCGAGAGAATACAGACTATATTTTTGCAGGCATATAGATACTTAATATATGACCATATACATATGCACTTCCAGCTGAGCAAGGCGAGGGAAGTTTCATGGAGTAAGTAGAATTTTAATTGGAAGGGAAAGGGTGGGGCTGTGAAGTACTAGGGAATGATCTAGAAGCTTCTAAGGAATTTGACCCCAGAAGTAAGGTAACAGTGGCTGTTTAGGCAAACACAGGAAGTCCTGAAATGTAAGCTTGCTTCCCTGGTAAGTGGAGACTAAAAGGGATATTTTATCTGGTTTTCTAAATGAATTATTTTTAAGCTAGAGTCTCACTGTGTAGCCCTGGCTGGCCTGGAGCTTGATCAGGCTGACCTCAAATTCACAGAGATCCAGCATCTGCCTCTGTTTCCTAAGCACTGCAATTAAAGGTGTGTGCCACCACATCCGGCCCCAGAGGGATGCTTTAGAGAAATCTATAGGCATTTTGTCAGGTGCCTTGAAGACAGGAGAAATTGTGAAGTGCATATTGAGAGTGTTCTGCAGTGAAGTGTGCTGATAAAGGCCAAGGAAGTACCAAAGATAACCATATTTTGGGTTTGATTGACACGTACAATAGTAAAAGCACGAACAAAAATAGGGCAGCCAGAAGGGAAACGAACATTTGCTGAGAAGCTTTTTATATCTCAGACTCTCATCTTAAGAAAGGTGTTGAGCAGGGTCTTCCTCTGGGGCCCACACGAGCCTTGAACTTGCCTCCTGAGTATGGGACTATACGATCCCACAAACCCAGGGTGTTTCAAATTTCTTAACATTTAAAGTCACAGGGACACTTCACTGACAGGAACCACAAGGTACCTGGTGTTAGAACTGAGAAGGGTCTGAGAGAACGAGTTATCAATGAGACTTAAATCCAACCTTGTTATCTTACCAGCGAGAAAGCTGACTAGAAGTCCAGACCTGTCCACAAATTGCAATCTCTGGCCTGGGTATAGAGCCTGGGTGGAGATGTGGAAAGTCAATTTTTGAAAGCATCCCTTCATTCACCTCTGCTTTTTCCACTTTAAATTTGAAGAGCCACTGTACAAATAGTTGCACGCAGTGTGAATAGAGATACCATCTGTACAGGGTAAGTGTTGTGCGTTAAGATGGATAGAAAATCATTTAAATATTAGGCAACATTTCCGTGAATTCTTAACTAGTAAAACTCTGAACTTTTGCCTAAAGTTTATTAGTAACATTTTTTTCCTTTTGCTTTTCACAATATCACGATGTATCCGTTCAGCAGGTTCTTCATCACTGAGCCAAAGCTTTGTCAATTCTGAACATGCTTTGCGCTGCACATATGCTTAAACTTCTGATCATGGTCCTTGGTGCCATGTTGTCACATTTGATAGGGAAGCGGTTGCTGAGGCATCTGTCTAGCCTGATCTTAACCCAACCTCCCTCTTATTTATGATGTCCGTCCCTGGGAAGGATGGAGGGTGACTCCACGCAGAATTGATCCTGCATGTGCTCTGTAGACAAATAACAGGGCTCTGAAGGCAGTCTGGGGCCAGGTGTGATCCTTTGGGACATCTTCTTTTGTTCTCCAAGCCCTGTTAGATGCGAGGATAGAAAATAATGTCCGTCTCCCTGCTCCCACCCACTGTATCCTCCTGTCCCAGGCCTGAGCATGCAAACTGTAGCACGGGCTTCATCCCCACGAGCCCTTGGATTGTCCCGCACTGAGCTCATCTTACTGGGCAAAGTCTCGTCTTCCTTAACACCAACCGTTCACTTTCCAGCCTACGCTTCAATGGAGGGAGGGAAACCGCTGAGTAGACAATGTAAGGAGAGGGTTTGGAGAGTAGAAGAGTGATGTAGGGTGAGGATGTGGCAGAAGCGACTCTTGTTCAAAACAGTAAATAAGGCACCTGCTTTACATGTTTACACCTGGATTGTCACTGGCAGGGCAGCAAAATCATCACAAGACAGCGATTTCTAGGAAGTTACCACAGGATCGTAATCCTCAGGAGAATTTCCCGTCTCTTGAATGACAGCGCTAGCGATGGGGGTTTTAAAAATAGAATGCTGGCTTTGCAGTCCTATTTTAAACCAGTCACTGCTGGCAGTGGGTACCGCGTTTGTCTTGGTGTGAGTGCTGGGAGTTTATCGACAACCCGTCTCTGTGCTAAGCGGTTCAAAATGAGTGATCCTGAGCGGGAAGATGACAGGGCAATCTTGATCTCATGGTAGCATTGCAGAGGGAGCTGCAGGCCCAGATCTCCTAGGTGAATTCGTGGGTCTGAGAGCCCAGGTGTGGACACAGGCAGCTCCATAGTCACCATTAACCTCCTGGTGAGAGAGGAGCACAAAGCCATGTAGAAATGGGAAGGCTGCAGCGCTGCCAGCCGGGGTGTGCATGTGTCTAATTCCGGCTATTCAGCCTGAAGTCTTCAGAAACAGACAGGGTCCTGCTTGGACAAATGTCATAGGAAAAGGCAACCCACTCTTGCTGATTTATAGATCCCCTTCGCCAGAATGAGGGACACTTGCTCTTTTAACAAGCGGAACTAGCTGGGCCCTGTGGCCTCGTCGTTGCTATGGTGATACGAGCTCAGTGACCTCTCTTCTCTTGTGGAATGTAGGTGAGAAGGACCGAGGGGAGCCTGAGGATGCAGAACTGGTCAGGCTCAGTAAGAGGCTGGTGGAGAGCGCCGTGCTCAAGGCTGTCCAGCAGTACCTGGAAGAAACGCAGAACAAAAAGCAGCCTGCGGAGGGGAACGCCACGAAAGCCGAAGAGGGCGAGCAGAATGGCGTTGGCAGTGATAGCAACAGGAAATGAGAGAGAACCTTCCGGCTGCTGCCCCTCGGCTGAGTCGCAGCCTGACGACTCGCAGTGTGCTAGTTACTACGTGTCCTGTTCAAGCCCCGGAGAGCGCCTAACACTTTTATGATTGATGCGCCTGCGTAGCTGCGACACAACAGGGAAGAATGGGATGCTGAGTCCAGCAGAAGAAATGAATTTACACAAGAACACCACCGAGTTCGTGTGCCATCAACCATGTACAAGGGAGAGCGGGCGCTTAGGGAAAGGCCTGCCCGACTCAAAAGGCGGAGGGAGAGGACTTGCCACCGGACTGAATACTGCCGTTTACATTGCTTAGAGCATTTGACTACTTTATCTGAGGCCAAAATTTGCACACAGCTATCAAGTACTCAGTTCAGTTTGTCACTATTGAAATGATCATGAGTGAGTCCACAATGTGTCATGTTTGTCCCCGGTGTGCCATTATCATACAGTGATCTTTATTTACAGTAAATTAAGTTTCACGTAAATTATATATTTTTGGCAAAATGCAATCTTTTCTATGAAATGTGGGTAACATTTTTAAAGGTTCTTAAGCCTTATTTTGATAAGTCAGTGTGCCATACTTAATGTATATCATTGATATTTGTACCTTAAGCGTATTATATAATTTTACCCCCTTAGGCAAGAAACCAATCGGAGCCCAAGACTTACTCAGCGAAGCTTTGCACCGAGAAAGGATGGAGCTGAAGTCCAAAGTGAAACAGATAAAGGACCTTTTGATGAAGCCTGAGACTCTGGCCAAGATTAGGAAGGAGCTTTTTGAAGGGAGAAATTTTAATAACGGCAATCAAATGAACGATGCTGATTTCAGTATGACTTTGCCATAGCTTTCCACTGCTGCTATGCATGGTAAAAAGGATGAACTCTCAGCCCATTAAATAGCTCTTTGGTAAATAACCAGAGTGTTCTTACAGTTTCTACAAAGCCCACAAACCAACATTTGGTAAGAAAGTAACAACTTCTTGCCAAAGAAAACATATTTTTGCCTTATCATCATCATCATCATCATCGTCGTCGTCGTCGTCGTCATCATCATCACTACCACCACCATCATCATCAATAGCTGAAGTTGAGTTTTATAATGTTTGTTTTGTTTTGGTCGACTCATTTTTTAGAAATAACTTCTTACTTAGCTGTTGTGAGATGTTCTGTGGGTCCTTGCAGATAAAAAACAACAACATAGATTATGAAAAAAATCCTTCATAGACAAAAACAACAAAACACAGTAAAACCAACAACAGTATTCTGAGGGTCACCTGCCTCCTCGATATGGCCCTTGTTACTTCAAAACAAGCGTTGTCCGGGCTTGTCTTTTGTCACCTTTGATGAGAATCTAAGTGTTTATAGAGCATCAGTACTTGACTGAACATTTGTAAATGTAACCATTGCAGTCACTGGTTAAGAATGTTTTATGATGTCTATATACATTATTTTTTACTGATGAAAATGTTTGTTTGTTTGTTTTTTCATTTCCCAGTGAACAATGTTCAGGGTTTTTATTTTCTGCTTCTCTGAAGATGAGCCCCAAGTCTCTGTTATTTACAATTTGAATAGTTGCACTGGTTCATTTTTAAGAGAGCATTCTTGAAATGTTCCTCCCCATGTGATGTTCATTGTAGCAGCCTTTTTGGCAGTCATTTAAAAACTGCTGCTATCAATGGATGATGGGAAAAGAGATGATCAGAGATGAAATATGTAGTCATCTCACATCTACAATCCAGTTTGCTTATGGATTTGGGCTATTTTTTCCACCTGGGTAAATTCATACCTTAATTCATAATGTATTACTTTATAAGTTCCTACATTTTCATGCTCTTTAATAAATGTACTATTTACCCCTGTTGCTTTTCCTCCTCTTCTCTTCTTTCTTCTGGAAACTGTTGGACCTTTGTTGGTGTTCCGAAGCCATGGGCAGGGACTTAATGTGTCCTGCCTTTGTGTTAAAGGAAGCACATTGCCACATCATTTTTGACTCTAGACTGTTTCATGGTTTCAAATCAGTCAACTTAATACACAGATAACAACAGAACAGAAAATTCAAAGATAACCTAAGTAGTATCTTTAAAATAACTAATCCTGTATCACAAGTAGCAAATATGAAAAGAGCAAATTCTGTTGTACTTCAAAGGTGACACTTTCTACAATGGGACATTTCCTCCCTTTACTAAATACAATATTTCAAAAGTTGAAGATGAGTAATAAAGTCCCTAGAAACACACACACACACACACACACACACACACACACACACACACTGGTTGAGAATTTCTACAAATATGATAGAAGACAGCATCTAGATGTCCTCATCCATGGAATCCCATGTGAACCTGCTCGCAAAAACACTGGACCAGGAAGCAGCCGTTGCCTCTAGACGGGCACTTCATACCAATGGGTGTTTTAGAGCAAACCAGATCACTTTCTGAGCCTCACTTCCTAATCTTGACAGGTGGTTGTGAGGAGCCCAGGGCAGCTTTCTTTGGGCTTTGCCTTGATGCTGCCAGCCTGATGGCTGCTGGACTAGGTCACACCATTCAACCTGGTGTGGTGACATTAGATGCTTAGGTGTCTGAAGGATGACCACTTCTTGTCCACTTGTTGGTTGCCAGTTTCACGAAGGGAACCCCTAGGGGGAGTATTCTTGCTTAGAGCCACATTCCAACATTTTAAGATAGATCCTACAAGGGTAAAGAATAATCAGAAAGTAACACTTTCAACAGTGGGACATGTTTTGCCAGCTTGGAGCTTGGCCTCACTTGTGAAGTCTGAGACTCTGTCAGGCCTCTTCTCGGTGTAGAACTGGAAGCTATTTTTCCTTTGCATTCACAGCTTGCTGGACTTCTATGACATTTGTGGCATCAGAAGTATATCTGATTTTATTTTATTTTATTTTTCAGACTTTGGAGTATTTGTAGTATCTTAGGTATGGGCTCCATGTCTGAGTATTGTTTTCATCTATTTCATACAATGCATGTATATCTTACACATCAGCCTCAAGGTCATTTTACATAATTTTTAGTGTGCCTGCACTTTCACTGCAACTCATCCTATGAGGCCAGGTGAAGAATTGTCTTCCTGTGTTGTCATCTCAGCATTCATAATGTTTTGAATTTTGGAAACTTTCTGTTTTCAGCGAGTTGGCTTAGGAATGTTCAGCTCATATTAGGATCACATCTAGAGTCTAGTTAGAATTCAAATGATTTTTCTGCGAAAGCCCCAAAGTGTCAACTCCCAGAAATCTCATGTTCCAATAAGGAGGTAATGACAGCAGCTGACATCATAATCTACATGTCGTTTCAGGCACACAGCCAATAAGACATGTTTGCTCTTTGTACACCCAATCACACGTGTAGAAAACAACCATCTCCTTATGTCACCAGTGAAGGGTTTCATGCCATTGCCAAAGCCAACACAGACACAACATCTTTAAGTACAAATTGGTCAATCGATGACCTAGTGTTAGCCACTGTTCTGAGCATTTTGTTTGTTCATTTGTTTTTGGCTTTTGATATTATAATGGCATCATTTTATTCCATTCCTTCCCTTCAAATCCTTCCGTGTTATCCTGCTTCCCTTATTCTCTTTGAAATTCATGGCCTCTTAAAAAATTATTACACGTACATGTGTTCACATATATATACATATTCCTAATCATATAATGTAATATATAACAGTAGTAATATACACATATTACTAAGTACGTAATATAACCTGTTCAGTCTGTATAATGTTACCTGTATGTATGCATGTTCAGGGCTGACCACTTGGTGGGATAATTAGTTATTGTGCTCTTCCCTGGGGAGACTGTTTCTCCTCCTCTCAGCATTCCTTGGCTGTCCGCAGCTCTTGGTCTCAGGCTGAGGCTGCCTGAGCTGCCCCGTTCCATCTTAGCATGTCTCTCAGTGTCATCCTTGTTCAGGCTCTGCTTTGGTGGCCATACTGATGAGATTTCATGGGTGTAGCTCTGACATTCGTAGGAGACACAACCTCGCAGCAAACTCCCTGACCCTCTGGCTTACAATCTCTCTGTTTTTTCCTTTAATGATCCCTGAACCTTGCACATGCGAGTTGTGTGGCAGGTGTATCAGTTAGAACTGGGTTCACACCTCTGCATTTTGATTGGTTGTGGTTTTCTTTAATGGCCTTCATCTGTCGCAAAGAGAAGTTTCTTTGATGAGGAGTGTGTGGGTGTGTAAGGACAAGGTGTGTAAGGACAACTATTTAGAATCCATTCTCAGTGTTCTCAAATATCACCTGTAATAATTTTATCTTTAAAAATCTTACAGATGCATTTATGGATTCCAACTTTCCAACTTTTCACGATAGATACAAAAGAATCTTAAAAAAAAAAAAAGACCAACAACAAATAAACCCAGAAAACATTTGAAACATTCCCAGTTCCAACATGAACTTGACAGTTGTGCACACCAACAACAGCAAATGGTTTCATTCACAGGTAAAATGAATATTACAGCAGTTACGTTGGAGTTGGAGAGTTTAAGATTACGAGGCGGTCATAGCCGCTCTTCCCTGCATCACTCACTGTACTGGGGTGGCGAGGCTCATTTAGAAGGCAGCTTGAGAACTTCTGAAGATAAGCGCCATTATCTTCCTACAGCGTCCTGGGCTCCAAACCACTAATTTGTATTTATTTAAATGCAACTGATCAATTCAGGTGATGGTTTTAAAATGGAAACTGCACTATCTAGTCCTCTATAGACCTCAGTATTAGTCCCATATTGGGAGACCATGAAATTCCCTTGTATCGGTAACGCTAAGGACAAATAAACTAGAGCCTGACCAGTAGAACGGAGACAGTAATTTGATGTGCCCTGGAAACGTACACGGCTTTCCCTTCAATGATCCACATTACTTTTGAAATGCTGATATCATATGGAAGTACCCCATATCTTAGGGGTTGCTTTCGTTGACTCACGTTACAAAAGTGGCAGAGTCCTGCTTGCGATCCTGACAGCTTCCGTAGTTATATGGCTTATACCCTCGTGATCTTTAATAGCCATATTGTGAATTGGTATAGCAGTCCAAAAGTCTCCGTACCATTCCTGCCCCAACTCCCCTGGGCACAGTGTCTCCACGGTGTCTTTGTACTAAAGGAAGCTGTAATTTCTTCACTGATTTTTTTTTTCTCTAGCATATATTTCATCTTACCTCTAACTTCGGAAAATATTTTTACATATACTTGTGTGAGATATAAGAACCTGTAGGAGGCGAGAGGACAAAGAAACAAGAAACTAGGCAGAAATTATAGTGCTGAGAGCACCGAAAACGGCACATATGCACCAATGCAAATATCTGCTATGGTAACTGAAGTAGAGAACACAGCATGAATATGCAGCAGAGGGGAGAGACTAAGTATATCCTTTTGAGATCCTGGAGGACAGATTTGGAAGCTGCTCTTGCCAAGTGTGTGTTTGGGAAGCGCCTTCAGGGAAAGGCTTGCACAAGGGCTTCTTTGATGACTTGGTAGACGGTTGTCACAGTTAATGACTGCTTGGCATCCTAGAACACCTTTCCTGTGTAAGCTCCTATATTGAGGGCCCCACTTCCCCAGGGGAGAGGCCCGAGGCAGAATCCTGGAACTGAGCATCTCATTGGTGCACCAAGATACGAATTTGGGATCTGTGCTCCACCAAGAAAGAGGGAGATGGTGAGTTGAGAAGCAGTGGTGGGGCTGTGGGGGGGGGGAGTGGGGGTTGGGGGGTTGGGGGTGGGGGGTTGGAGGTGGCTCAGTTGGTGATGTGCCTGCTGCACAAGCACAAAGATTTGAGTTCCCATCACGGGAGACATTTGTCTGTGTCCCCCAGTGCTGCACTGAGGTTCAGAGATAAGCAGATCTTTACGGCTCACTAACTAGACAGCATTGTCAGTTGGTGAGTCTCAGGCCCCTTGTGGGACCATTTCTCAAAAGATAATATGGAAAGTCATTGAGTAAGATGCCTGATATCAACCGACCTCCCCATGCATATGCATACACATACACGGGCATATACCCACATGAACATATACATACACACTGCTGCCCCCCCCCAGTACATGTGATGCTTGGGTATCTCTGATAAACTCATAATGCAGAGTGGAACAGGGTCACTCAGGGTAGCTGGCAGTGTAATGGGGCCTTGCTCTCCTTCTTTGCTTCCCAGCCTGATTGTCTGTGTCTTTGGGAGTAGTCTGCAGCCATTAAGTTCTGGTTCTACGTGCAACTGGCTAACGCTGGGCTAGAGGGATGGCTCAGCGGTTAAGATCACTTGTTGCTCTCGCAGAGGACCTGGCTTCGGTCCCTGCGCCCACACGATGGCTCACGACCATCTGTAACTCCATTCTAGAGGTAAGGGGATGTGACTCCTGTCTCCTGGCCTCTGTGGGCACCAGTCACACACACGGTGCACATACATACGTACACACATGTAGGCAAAACACACATGAAATAGACGAACCTAAGAAAAGAAAACTGTCTAAAGCTGCCCTTACTATTTGCAATTAAATATCCAAATGAATACAAGTTATTCGGAAGCAGTACTTCCACCCAGGGCCTAGTGGGCACTTTGGATCGGACACTTCTGTTCATTATAGGAAGCCTCTGTTCCTGATTGGTACACACTAAATGCCAGCAGCAGACTCCAGGAATTGTGACAGTCAAGTAGCCTCATATATTTCTCATATACTCTCCAAATAAGGCCACCCAAGCCCCAGATGGGGACATACTGGTAAATCTTGCTCCCCTGGCAGCATAAGAGATAGTGCTCATCTTTCCAGCCTATCAGGAAGTCAGTTAGCCTCCAAGAGCACACGCTCACTGGAATTCTGGGTACCTGGATAGAAATGGGAAGTGAAAGCACCTGCATGTTTTGGGTGACAAAGACCAAAACATTTATTGCACTTTAAAAAAATGATTGTGACAGTACTCATAACATCATCATTGCATAAATTTTCTTGGTTTACAAACTCTGAGAGAAGAAGGCAACCTCTAAAATTCTAAGACAGTATGATCTGCTGAATATATGATGATGATGATGATGATGTAATTGTAACAACAGGGCTACATCATATTACACTTTATAAAAGCACTTAAAATATACCAAGTACCAAATGGAAAAGTCTAATTTTCCAATAATGATAGAGCTGTGTTAGATATATAGGCGTATTTTAATATAAGAAAAATATTAATTTTTCTCTCACTGGCAGAGTAGAAAGATTTTAAGTAAAGAAACAATAAAGAGGTTTTCCTGTAGGCGATACTAAGACTTGAAGGATAGCTTCTGAGTTAAATGACCAGAGCTGAGGTCAGTGGAGGCTGCTGGAGCTGCTGAACAGCATGACAAGCCCAGCGGAGCGTTCAGATGAAAGGAAGGGAACCGAACAAAGAGGAGAAGAGGGCCACTCTAAACACAGACTGTGGGGAATTTAGACTTTAAAAGAGAAATTAGCAGTTGTCAGTGCATTCAGAATGTCATACCCATGCTTTTAAAAAAAGGTCTATATAGTATTTTTTTTTTACCACAATGGATTATTTTAAGAAGTCAGTGAATATCTGACACCACAGAACAGGAAGTAAGTTGAGCAGGGATGTTGGTCATGTGACAGCCTGGATCCCTCTTGCCTGTTCTTCATCTCTCTAAATGTTCTTTTCCTTGTGTCTTCCATGGATGGCCTTTTCCATGTAATTTCATAGTGAATCCCTCTGTCCTGTTGATTCAGGGCTTGGCCAGTGATCTGGAACAGTGGGATATTAGTAGATGTGAAACAAGCCGAGGCTTAAACTATGGAGTTGCATGAGACCGACGGAACCAAATGTGCAGCTCGGAGAAGACCTCTCACATAAGGATGTGTGATTGGCGACCCTCCCTATCAATGCTTAAGGTTGAAAAGCAAATGGTCACCGCTTTGCTATGCAGTGTTATTCTTTCAAAGATGAATTGGGGCGGTTTCTGTAAGCCAAATTGAAACACTAAAGTGAGCTTATGCAGTAGAAGAAGCCCACAGTGTGGCATGGCCATCTTGGAAGTAGCTGTGTCTCCTCTGATTAGATTGGGAGCCTATGCCACAAGCAGTGAGCATCCGTGCCTGGGACTTTAAACTGTATCAAAAGGTCATGACTAGGGCTGGATGGTTCAGTGGTACAGAACACTCATCCTGCTTGCAGAGGACCCGGATTTGATTCTCAGCACTGACGTGGCAGTTTACAACCATCCATAACTCGAGTTTGCCGGGGAATCCGGCATCTTCTTTTGACCTCTGTGGATACCAGGGATGCACATGGTCACAGACATGCTTGCAAGTGAAATACTCACACACATTAAAAATATGTAAAAAAAAAAAAAACCAGATATGGAAGGGGAGGTGATCATACATGGCACCTAACCCCATCCTGCTGAGGTATTAGCTATTTACAGTCCCTGTTACACGGATAGCCATGGCTAAACACAGTAGTCACAAAACAAAACAAAAAGACATGACTGTGGGGAAAGGATTTCTAGAGAAGAGAATTGTCACGGGTGAGAGTTATTAGAATTCATTATTTGTGAATGTATACAATTATCAAAACCAAAAATTGAATTAATAAGAAGGACCTTTGTGAGAGAAATACTATCTCCCTCTAAGGCATATTTGTTACTGAAGATAGTAAGTTTCTTTGTTTCTAAAAAAACACACAAATTTTAGAACATCCTATGTAGACATACTGGCTATATCGATGAGGTATTATATAATTTAATTTGACATTTAAGATTTTTAAGTAATATATTATTTATTTAATTCACTTTACATCCTGGTCACAGCCCTTCCCCCATCTCCTCTGCGTCCCACCCTCCCTCCCCTATCCCCCCCTGCCCTACTCCTTGGAAAAGGTGAGTCCCCCTACCTACCCACCCCTGCTCATCAAGACGCATCAGGACCGAATTTAACCTCTTCCCCTGTGGCCTGGCAAAGCAATCCCCTCAGGGGGAAGTGACTGAAAAGCAGTCAACAGAGTCCATGCCAGAGATAGCCATCTTTCCCCCCCTCATTAGTGGACCCACATGAAGCCTGAGCTGCCCACCGGCCACATCTATGTGGAGGACCTAGGTCCAGCCCATGCATGATCTTTAGTTGGTGCTTCAGGCTCCACAGGCCGCTCTGTTGGTGGTCCCGTGGAGCTCCTGTCATCCCCATGTCCCTTTGTCCCTCCCTCCACTCCTCCACCAGACTCTCCATGCTTTGCCCAATGTTTGGCCATGAGTCTCAGCATCCACTGATTGGATAAAGAAAATGTAGTTCATTTACACAATGGAGTACTACTCAGCCATTAAAAATATTGAAATCATGAAATTTGAAGGCAAATGGGTGGAACTGGAAAAAGGCTGTCCTGAGTGAGGAAACCTAGACTCAGAAAGACACACTGGTAAGTAATATATGGTATCGTGCAAAACCAAAACATTAATAGTTATGCTGTCTCAGTGTTGGCATTAAACATGTATTTACGTCTTAGTTTATGTACTGGGGATATTTTGCCATGCTACCCAAAATTATTATAAACCAATTCATAAATCCTTTTTTAAAATAAAAAGCATGTAGTTATGTATTAGATAATTGATTTCATTTCAGCCATAACTCTATACTGTGTGAAGATTGCACAGCCGGGAATATAGGGTCTGATCCTTCATCACCCATGCATTTATTGAACACTTCCTGGAGACAGATGTTCGGCTGGGTGCTTGCTTCGCGAAAGAGCCATCCATTGGGATGAGGCAATGATGATTGATAGGGGTTGTATTTTCTTTCTTTCACTGTCATATCTTTGTTTCTCCATCTCTCATTTTATTCGCAATAATATCCTGTTTTGGGCGAGATGCTACGAACAGCATGAGATATGGAAGAGGCTGATTTTTACAGATTTGACATTTGACCTCCGACCTCCCAGTGCCCCAGTTATTAGTATGGACCATCCCATGGACAACACAATGAAATGCTGTCTGTCTCTATGTCCAGAGAGTCTGCCGAGTCTCTGTGGTGCAGACTCTAGGTTCCGAACATCATTGTATATGAGAGACAATCCCTTCCCTATAGTTGCACCAGCAGAAGGAGTGACACCCAGGAGCGCATGACGGACAGCAGCCGTGTGAAGACGAGACATCTGGGTCAAGCTGTACTTTATCCTTGGTCTTCTATACTGCAGGTGGTGTCTGCTGAGAACTACAAAACCTCATAAAAGGATTCGTGTAAGCCCTCTACAGCATGCGACCCAGCCAAACTTTCTATAGACCCATGGCTGGGTCCCTGGGATGACATGGCCACTCTCTGTGTTCCTGTATGGCAAAGGACAAGTCTACTAAGGGGACGACCATTTGTTCTATCCAACAACTGGCCATGAGCTATGCCCCTTTTTTAAAAAAATTAGAGCATTCACTAAAAACAAAAAACAAAAAATCAACCCCTCCCCAAAAAAACCCCCAAATAAGCCCATTAGTGAAAATTCCCTCATCTATCCCTTTAGGAAGTATGTGTACAGGGTGATAAATATGGATCTATTTGCGTTTTCTACATGTGGACATCCAGTTGGACCAGCACCATTTGTTGAAGACGCTGCCTTTTTTCCATTGTATGGTTTTGGCTTCTTTGTCAAAAATGAAATGTTCATAGGTGTGTGGATTTATTTCTGGGTCTGCAATTTGATTCCATTAATCAACCAGCCTATGTCTATGCCAGTACCATGCTGTTTTTATTACTGCTGCTCTGTAGTACAATTTGAGATAAGGGATGGAGATTCCTCCGGAAGATCTTTTATTGTGTAGGATTGTTTTAGCTATTCTGGGTTTTTTGTTTTTCCATATAAAGTTGAGAATTGACCTTTCAAGGTCTGTAAAAAAATTGTGTAGGTACTTTGAGAGACATTGCATCCTAAGTGAGGTAACCCAGACCCAGAAAGACATGCATGGTATATACTCACTTATAAGTGGATATTAGACCTTGGACATAGATGTCCTCTGAGAGAATCTACCCAGAGTGGGATCAGGACTGATACTGGGACTCTATGCTGAACTCTGGATAGAGCGCTGAGAGTTGTAGGGAAGAGTGGGGGGGGATGTTGAAGGTCCAGGAGGGAGCAGGAGACCATCAAGGCCTGCGGATCCCGGATCCCGACAAAAGGGGGCCTGCACCAGCCAAGGACAATGCATGCAGAGAACCAACCTCCCCCCCCCATTCAGATGTAACTGATGGAATGCTGATTCTCCACGTGGGGGGAGGGGGGACTGCTGCTGAATCTCTGACATGCACTCTGGTGCCCATGATTTGGTCACTGTCCCTTGGCAAGACAGACTAGCGGGCACACAGAGGAAGGGAATGCAGCCTATCCTGGTGAGACCTAATAGGCTGTTGCTAGACAGTTGAGTTAGGAGGGCCCCATCTCTTTCTTCCTATTCCCCTCCCCTAGACCTGTGACAGAAGGGGACCTCCTCCCCCACCGTATGACCATAGCCTTGATCAGGTCCTTTCCAGACAGCCTGCTTCCCCTTCCTCTGTGTGCCTGCCGCGCCTCCCAAACAAGGGGAATAGATCAAATCGGGGGCACCAGAGTTCATGTCAGAGGCGGTCTTTGCTCTCCCCCACATGGAGAATGAGCTGTCCATTCACTAAGTCTGAACAGGGGTGGGGGTGGGGGTCTAGGTTTACTCCATGCATTGTCCTTGATTGGTGCAACAGTTTGTTCAGGCCCCCCTGGGTCCAGATCTGCCAGCCTCGATAGTCTCCTTGTGGGGCTCCTAAACACTCTGGGTCCTTGCCTCCCCCGATTCTTCCGTGTGATCTTCTTACTTCAGCCTGCTAAGTAGCTGAGGTCACAGGCCTGCACCACCAACCCTTGCCATCGGGAAACCTGTGTCTCAAACTATGGGCCGAAAAGATCACTTCGTCTTCTTCGTGTTGCCTTTTGCCAGGTATGTGGTCACAGTGACAAGACAGTGGGACACAATGTGACAAGAGAAAGGTACGTGGGCTCATTTAAAATGTTTTATGTGACTCAGTGATTCTGAGCAAGGACATGCTGGCCATTACACTTAGAGTTTGATGCTATGTCAAGGGCTTTTGCAAAAAGGAACCAGGCCTAGTCAAGGCCCATTGGCAAGGACACTAAGGCAAGGACATTGGCAAGGACACCCTTAAATAGCTGTTCTGATGGGCCAAGGAAAATTTCAAGGTCTTTGAAGATAGTTGATGCTTCTGATGTTTTGATCTTGATTGAGTAGAGTTGTATTTTGCTATTTTAATGTGTGAATTCCAGGTCTGCTCCCTACACTCTTAATTTTAGTCCATGAAACTTGCAGTCCCCAATCTGTGGTTCTGTGGCTTTTAATCCTATCCAGCCATAGGTCAGTCTTAGTTAAATTTAAAGTATCTACCAAGAAAGGCTGTGTAAAATATCTTACATAACACAAATCTGGGAATTTAACATATCATTAAGCAGAGATGGAAGCTCCATGCTGATTTGGGGGCTTCATAGGGGGAAGAACATGGGGTCTCAGCAGAGTGAGAGAAGTCAGACGTGGTGAACTGGTCACTGTAAATGAGACGAGGCCACTGTGTTTGCCGGCTGGAGCTCGTGAAAGTGAGGGTTCTGTTGTCCCAGAATTCTGGGTAAGGGGCCTTATTCTTTCGATATTTATGTTCTTAGGACTTCTCTTAGGTTCCTGAGAGATAATTCTGGGTTATAAGAGATAGATCCACACGCTTAAATAAGCCTTTTAAAGTAAATGCCAGCAGAAGCTTCTAGCCTTCTGAGGAAGGATTCATTTCCAACAAATACCTCAGTAATGGAGAGTCAAAGGAACAGAGGAACTTGCGTGTTCTGGAAGCCAAGCGTGGAGAAAGGAACAGACTGGTCCTGACTGGAGGAACTTAGGCCTTGAGTTCAGATTCTTCTCTGGCCTCTTTAGGGACCTCGGTGCCCCTTCCCTCACACTGTGTGTAGCAGGAGTTCTCTCAGTCCAGTAGTCACCTAAAAGAAGGTCAAAACCTTCATCGGTGGCTTGCTTCAGGGGACAGGAGTAGCAGAAAGCCACGTTAACTTCCTGCTCTTGTGGTTTCCTTAGAGTGTCAGTGTGTCCCAGCCCATCTGTTCACTCTTGCTTTAACGGACTCCCAGCTTTGTTCATCTTTTCTGTGCCCTCAGCTCAAGCTTGTCTTGGTGGAAACTTCCTGAAGACCACGTGGGTAGCCTGGAGCTGTAAGTCCAGTGTCGAGGATACAATGGGACACCGAAGACTGATACCTGGGGCCCTAGGGATCACCAGAGCTGACCCCAGAGTAGCCAAACTGTCAACTGAGTGACCCGGAGGAAGAGAAACTTCGGACTGGCTCTGGGTGGGTAGTGTGTGGGATGCGCCTGCAACCCCAGGTTCACAACTGTCCCCCATGGGATAGAAGGTAATCTAGGCTGTCAGTGGGATGCAAAGGACTGTCACAGCCAAAAGAGGTGGGAGAGCTGGGAAGGGTCTCTGGGGACTGCCTGGAGCACAACTCTATTCTTCAAGGTCAAGGGGAGGCTTGCAGGAACCCCCAGCTAGAGGGGCACTTTTATTCTTCTTCTTCTTCTTCTTCTTCTTCTTCTTCTTCTTCTTCTTCTTCTTCTTCTTCTTCTTCTTCTTCTTCCTCTTCTTCTTTTTCTTCCTCCTCCTCTTCCTCTTTCTCCTCTTCCTCCTCCTCTTCCTCTTCCCCTGCTCTTCTGCTTCCTCCTCCTCTTCCTCCTCCTTCTCCTCCCCTTCTTCTACAGCATTTTGAAGACTGAACAACGTCATCATGTAAAAGCATACTCAGCCACAGTCCCTCTGTGTCTCTTCCTGCTAACAGGGTGAAGAGTGGAGGAGGTACAGAGAAGATGGCAGGCTTGAAAAGCCAGACTTCCCTTTCCACTCTCTACTCCCACAGCTGCAGCACCCAGCTGTGGGTCAGAAAAGATACTGGGCACTAGGTTGGGTGTATTTAACTATCACAGGACCAGGCACCCAAAGAGTGGAAGCATGATATGTGTGTTACAGAAGGAAACCGCAGGAGCCTGTGACTCAGGGGGAGAAACTCCTCGTGTGAAGGACTGTAAGAAATTTATCCTGGCACAGATTACCCACACAGAATGAAGTATAATGGGGCAGAGAAATAAAAGCAAAGCTGTATTTGGATAACATCTAAAGTCCTGTTTGTTCAACAAACTGGTCACAGCAAGAAGGCGTGACTGAATTAGACTCCTGTTGTCCCTGCCTAGGGGCATAGAAAGGACTCACACAGCAGAGAGGCTAGAGAAACCAGTGCAGCAAGGACAGGGGCTTTTGGCTGTGTGGGCTGCCCGAGGCACTTGCTTAAGGCTGTGTTCAGGGACCCTCTCATTCTAAGTTTGGGGAAACGTGGCAGCACAGAGCTCTCTGCTTCATTTCTGGTGGAAGTGCCAAGTGTGGCCAGTCTAGAAGAGAAGGGGCCTGTGATGCTGCCCTGGCGGCTGCCCTGCCCTGGAGGTCAGCCGTGTGAGTGAAGATGTCAGGCGGAAGCGCCAGGATGTGAAGAGGCAGAGGAGGGTCCTTGTGCCCCTGCCCTTGAGCTTGATGAATTTCCTGAGGCCCAAATGCCAGTATCTCATTCAATCCTAATCATCCTTGGATCATTCATTAGCCATTCACTAATTCAATTGCTCCACCCTTATCTAGGGGCAGGGGTTCCATGATCCACAGTGGAACCTTAAAACTATGGGTTACTACACAATCACACACACACACACATATGTATACATATATTTTTACAAATATACATATATTCATATATGTATATTTATATGTCTATATCTACTTTCCCTATCTGTATCCTATGGACAAATTTTATTTTTAAAATTATGTACAACAAGAGACTAAAAATACCGAACAAAGTACAGTAACTATATTATATAATAAGTTATTTATCACTCATGAGTCATCCCCCCTTTTTATGTTTTCAAGTGTGTGGGTTACTGTGGGCAGCTGAAACCTTGAGAGTAAGTTGTTGTTAAGTGTAGGCCAGAGTTGACCATGGGACTCTAATGCTAGAAAATGAAACAGGTCAAAACGACAAAGAAGTGACATATAAAACTCATTGGAGACGATCTGAGAGTTGAGGGCTAGGGGAAGGTGTGAGAACCCCGTGGGCACACACATGCTTGCACACACACACACACACACACACACACACACACACACACACACACACTCTTCAGGTAAGGATCTAAACTGATGCCACATTTTGGTAGCACATTGTTAAATCTGTGGTGATGAATAAGCTAGTAATGTCAACCCTGAAATTCATTCCACTTCACCTTTACCTGCAATTATATTTGTATGATTCTACAAAATTATTAAGTACAAAAGTGGTCCCAACATCATAGTTTATGATGACAACACCAGCAAAACCAAGTAAGCCCGAATGTTTCACTAGGACGTTAACAGCGGTTATTCCACTAAGGAGAATAAACTGACATGGCATGGTGGCCCATTTTGTGATTCCAGCACTTGGCAGAGGGAGGCAGGGAATCAGGAGTTCAAGGCCACCTTCAGCTACAGGGATAGTTTGGGGTTACCCTGGACTATATGAGACCCCATCTCAAACAATCCAAACCAAGAGTCTGTAGATAGGGCGCAGCAGTTTAGATCGCTTGTTGCTTTATAAATGACCTGTGTTCATGGAGGCTCACAACTACCCATTCATTCCTGTTCTAGGGAATCTTATGCCCCCTTCTGACCTCTGAGGGCGCCCACACATGGTATACATATATGTATCCAGGCAAAACATTCATATGTTTACAATTAATAAGCAAATCTAAAAATTAAAACAACAACAGCAGCAAGAGAGGAATAAGGCAGACAGAGTTTATTTTAAATACGAAGCTGAGTAAATATGTTAAACAAGATATACTGTATCGGACAATATGAATAAAATATTTCTATTCATGAGTGAGATTTTAAAACTGTGACTAAAGCATTTATATGCAAAGAACATTCTGGAAGGATTACCCTGCCCCAATCACTGAACATATTTCCTTTGCAAAGTGTGAATGAGAACCTGGAGGATTCACTTTCCACAAGTGCATGCTGGGAATTAAGCAAAGCCTGCGGGGTAAGTCTCAGATGCAGAGATTTCATCAGTATCAGAGACCAGAAAAGTGGAAATAGAGGTAAAATACTTCAGGCGAGCTCAGTCTTGGGGCGGGGGTGGGGGTGAGGGGAATGGAGTCACAACTACAAGGACAAGACAGTGGGGAACTCAGGGCCAGCGATGGCGAGTGGAAAGGCAGCAGAAGAAAGCTGAGGGTGGCTTCTCTCCCCACAGTTTGCTATAAGGGTGCTGCTATTAGCAAAGAAGTTAAGGAGGGAAAAAGAGGAAAATGCCTGGCCCAGGATGGGTTGTAGGGCTTGGAAAGCCAGTGTATGTCTGCATCCACGGTAAGTAAAGTGGGAAGTCATTCCTCTCTGATAGAGACTCTGCGTTTAAAGATAACATGTGGGTGGCTGTGCATTGGAAGTAGGGCACAACCCCTAGCTGTCATTAGTAACTTTAAAATGGCAAAACAAACAGTGAACAAACAAACAGACAAACAAAAATCCCTGAAGAGACTAGTGACCTTGTTACTAGTGACGAGGTGGCCTTGTTAATGTCCAGGAATGCAACAAAGCACCTCTCAAAAACATGTAACTAATGAAATGATGAAATTCCTTACGATGTCTCCTCTTCCCTCTCTGTCTTCTTGTCAATGCTGAGAACTGAACTTTGGCCTTGCGAGTGCTGAGCAACCATTTCTTTTGAGGAGGGAAAAAAATGAAGGTGATAAAAGATGAGAATTTATGGTGAGTTATACCTCTTGGTTAAAAGAAAACAAAGAATGTCTTACTCTTTTACTTATCTTTTTAGTTACGGATTTAAAAGCGGTGGCCCCCAAGCCTAGAGAGATGCAGCAGAGGTCGGGGAAGACGGCAGATTACGTCAGTCTGAGCTCTATTTCTTAGACACGAGACACTGAGAGCTTAGCTGACCTTGAAGCGACACCCCTGTAGTGATGCCAGAAGTAAGGCTGCAATAACACGCCCACTATGTTGACACTGTGATGCCACAGTGGAGCTGATGGAGACCAGAGGCGGGATGCTTAGCATCAGCATCTTCACCACAAGTGGAACCTTACTGACATGTGGCACAGAAATAAGCATATGATATATTTAAGTCAGTTTAAAGTTTTTCTTCACAGTAAAACTCAGTTTGGGGAGAGTGTTTAAATTCTGTCTATATACCTGCATGAATTCTTGTCACCACCCTGTGTGGCTGAGAAGCATGTTAATGTCTTGACACCTTCAAACCACCCATGGGTTCACCAGCTCCTTCCTTTTTAATTCTGGGAAACCTCTTACCCATCGCTACTCCTGCATACACACACACACACACACACACACACACACACACACACACACACACACACACACACACACATATTGGCCTTTTCCAAAATGCCATATAGATAGAAATGCATAGTTGGTAATTATTTGAAACTAGGTTCTTTCATTTTTGTCTAACACAGAAAAGAAATCCTTACTATTTTTACTTTTTAGAATACAAGCCTAAAGGAGGAGGAGGTTAGAAAACCCGGGCAACAGCAGACATCCTAGGCATCCTGTTAAAAAAAAAAAATGGAGCCGTCAATAAGGAACCACCAAAACGCCGTGTTTTCCTTCACGTGACAAAAGCTGTGTCTATTTAAGGCATGTGTCTTCCAGTTTGCTTTTTCTATTTTGAGCATGTTCAGATGCAGGTCCTCTAGAGGCATCATGGAGAAAACTCACCTCCCTGTGTGCTCTCCCTGTCTCTGCACACGGAAGCATGAATGCTCAGCTCATGATTAAATTTGCTTGTTAGCTGGGCACTGAGTGCAGTCTGTCCATCGCCAGTGAGGCCATCCTCAGAGTCCCTTCCTTTGTCCTGGAGAGCTGCTAACCTGGGCTGTCGCACGTGTATCCAGCATAGGCTGTGTGGCTTGGCACAGTTAGGCACACCACATAATTGAGCTCCCTTCTTGAATGCCCGAGGGATTACTTCTAGCTTCCATTTTAAGGAACACGTTCTCTTTGCTGCTGAGTCCTGCACTTTCATATAGTGAAAACCAGCATTTAGGGGAGGGATTGGCAGTGCGCTTTGGAATGTCTGTCGAGGTTAGCATATTGGGCAGACAGATCAATACTTGCCGAGTAAATGAAAGAACAATCTCTATTTCCAGCTCCCTCTTACACACACACACACACACACACACACACACAGAGAGAGAACACATGCATGCATGCAGGCATGCACTCACATGTGCACACCATTGCATAGGGATGGCTGTTTGCAACTTTGGAGGAGGTAGCTAGGGAGCAGTTTGCAAATCGGCCCACTGTTGGTGGTTTTCACTGGTGTGCTTCCATGAAGCAGCAGATGTGTTGTGGGCTGAGGAAGATGGGCCACTGAGCTCAGATAATAGCCATGTGAAAACCTGCTTGATTTGTTCAAAGGACTAATATCAGGCTATTCGAATGAATCAAGTTTGCCAGTGGGCTCAATTCTGTGCTTCCTGGCGTTTTCTTTAAAATGTGCTAGAATTGCAAACGGTTTTTGCTTTCAGTTTTAATTTTCTGTTGCATTTCCTTTGAGGTCTACCATGTTCTCTATGTGTGATAAAAAACTTCATGTCTGGAAGTATGAAAAACTCATATTCTGGAAGAGTGGTGGGACGACCAGACAGCACCAAACTCTGTGTCACCACTGCTGTGCTGAGCATGCAGCAAAAACCCTTTCCCGTTTTGCCCTTCATGAAGGAGAGTGCTAACACGCAATACTAATGTAGAAAAACTAGACTAGTCTGAGCCTCAGTGGACAAATGAAATTAACTCTACTTTGGCTGAGTAACCCCATTTTTAAAAGCTGATAATGATAGAAGGAAAGATGTGCCTTCATTGGTGCGGATTTGACAGCCGGTGCAACAACAGGTGGCGCTCCCTCTTGGTGCCCTCATGACACCCTGAACATATTCCCCTAATGCCACTATCGCTCCTGTTTCTCTGGCATGTCTTGGAGGCCTCAACAGATGTGTGAACAAATATGCGCGAACTACAGTTTTTCCTTGTTTATGGAGCCCCCAAACCAATGCATATGGCTTTGTAAACAAAAGTTTGGGACTATAGTCTGCTGTAAAAATAAGTTAGTTATTTGTCAGCTTATATCTCCCCTATCCATATGGCAGGGGCTCAGCATATTGCTTTTTTTTTTTTTTTCCTGCTAGGGACTTTCATAAACATCTACTTCTGAGGGCCTGTGACTATCTTGAGCCTGCTCTTCTTTTCCTCTGGGAAGAATGGTAGAGTGAGCTTCATCCCAAAGATAGAAAAACATGCAGTTGACAAAATATAGCCTTCCCCCTGGTTTGTCTTCCATTTCTGTGGTTGTATCTCATAGACGTGGAGTGCCGAAGACTCACAGTGCCAGTGTCCAGCTTGGGTGTGGTGATGTAATCACAGATACTCCAGCAGCCGAGGAAGGGCAATCACATGTTTAAGTCCTTCCTGGCAGAGTGAGTTCAAGGCCGGCCCAGGCAGCCATCGTCCATACTTGGATGTTGTTGCTGATGAGAAATCTGGTGTTGATATTCTGACCAGTTTGCTGTTGCAGCCAAGTTGAGAAGGTCTCAGATTTTAACACTGCCTGTTTGCTTTGCACTTCCGACATTTTGACTCTATGCGTGGAATGATTCTTTCCTGGTCATGTTAATTTGTGGTTCTATAAGACTCTTGTGTCTTCATAATGTGAATCTGGAGGCTTGTTTGCTATTATCTCAATGAATAAATTCTGTTTCTTTTAGTGTTTTAAAATTCCAATTGTCTTGTTGGATTTGTCTCCCATGTTGGTGATCTTTCTGTACATGTGTCTGATTTTCTCATCTATTTTTTTGACTCTTGCTGGGGCATTACAGGCTTTCCTCTCCAGGTCTCTCATTGGATTCATCTGATTGTTTGTACCCTTGGAGTTCTGTGATCATTTCTTACCAGTAAATTGAAGTTTTCATCTAGTTTGTTATCATTTCGTTATCTTTAATCTGAAGAGGAGTGGAGAAAGTGCTGTGTATTCAGCATCAGATTGTGAGATGTAGCCAGTGCAATGGCAAAAATAGAAACTTAAAAGACTGTCGGAGGAAAGGTAACTCAATGGCTTTTGTTCACAGATAACTTATATACTTAGAAATTCCCATAAGCTGTTAGAAAGCTTACAGAATCAGTAAGAGTTTGGTAAGGTCATAGGACATAAGGGAAGGTATAAAATACATTGTATCTTTGGTGTTTCATTAATAAGAATTGGATTACAACTTTTAAAACTATTTACAATAGCTTCCCCAAATATGGACAATTTAGAAAAGATGTAAAACATGTGTAAGAGCTACACAGTAAACATTGTAACATATTACTAAAAGAAATGAAAGAAGTCCTAACCAAACTGAGAGAGATGTCAACGTTATGAGATAGAAGGCTCAATGTTGTCTAGATACCAGTGTTCACCAAGTTGACCTGCAGGTTCAGTGCATGCCCAAAGACACGGTTTGCTTTCTCTCTAGGCAGGAGAGATTATCCTTGGAGATGTTTAGCCTTCCATTTTAGGAGCTGGGATGTAAGCATTCATTGAGCTTGAGGTCCCCGGTTTATGCTGCATGTAGGACATGGCATTTTTACTCATCCTCCTATTAAATTTGGTATTGTGGAAGCATGTTTATTTGTATGGAATATTTGATATAAAAGGTGATGATTTTTTTAAAAAATTAAATATCATAAGATTTTCTGGATTCAAATCAAAGTTCCATAGAAACCACTGAAGATACACAAAAAAGATGAGTTAATGGCTAATAGGTATTCAAGCTCAGCTGTTTCAAGTCATTTGGGGTTGTGATTAAACTTACATTTATTCTTCCTTTCTATAAAATACATGCAACCCCCCCCAAAAACAAACAAAAAACAAACAAACAAATGAAAAAAAACCCGCCAGAGATCATGGTTACTTCAAATACAGCTATTGGGAATGGAGTTGATAATATTTGTTTTAATCTCTGTGTTCTTACTTTCCACATGGTTGTTCATGGCCCAGAGAAATGGAAGAACAGAACTCAAACCTCAACTCATCTGCACTGTAAGATAATTCCTACAGCACTCTTACGATTTTTTTTAAATTTAGAAGAGTTATCCATCAGTTTTGCATATAAAGTCCCTGGCTAGTCTGGCCTGGTAGATCGTGTTCTAGGAAAGAAATAGCTGAAACATTGCCAGAGACCTCACCTGGATGACTTTTCTTCTGGAACGGAACACATCAAATTCTCAGTAATTCTGACTTTACTTCCCTTGACAAGATTTAGAAGAAGAAGAATTATTCCATAGCAGTAGCTGTAGCACCGGAAAGATGGTGGAGGAAGGGGATAGGAAAAAAGATCCCTTAGGTTCCAGAAAAATCTCCTGAAGAAGCAGAAGGCTTATCAGGCCCTTAAAGCCACCCAGGCGAAGCAGGCACTTTCGTCAAAGGGGGGGGGGGGGGAGGGAGGGAGGGAGAGGAAAAGGGAAAGAATTCAGGTTTAAGCGGCTGGAATCATTCCTGGCGGCAGCAATGTGACAAGGTGCATAAGTGCCCGATAAGCAGCGTTGGCCTTCGTTATACGCTTGGGAAGAACTGACGGCGGAAGTTTGCTGATACAGAAGACCTTGCGAAACTTCCCCTGAAGAAATGGTTCAGTGGCGTCTTTGCCGACGTCACCCCTCAGACTGTAGTGATGCTGTGCACAGTGCAGCCTTACGTGACCTGGGGATTTCCAAATCCAAAGTCTGCCCGGGAACTCATCTTGAAACGGGGATAAGCAAAGATGAAGGTATGAGACTGCCCCTCTGACAGTCATCACAGTGAGTGAGGAGCACCTGGGCGTGTGTGTGTGTGTGTGTGTGTGTGTGTGTGTGTGTGTGTGTGTGTGTTTGGTGTCATTCGCTTGGAAGACCTCGGAAGCATTTCCAGCAGGTCCCTTCATTCTTGTGCCCTTCCCACCTCTCTGTGGCCCGTCATGCTACCGAGACTAGCGTGGGATTCGGCAAGGAGATGGGCTTACCCCGGGTGAACGCATCGATCAGTTCATCTGTCAGCTGAACTAGGCCAGGAAGGACCAGCATTTCCAAAAGCACTATGCATTGGAAGTGTTTTTGGTTGTTTAAAAGCATCAAGTGTCTTCAAGATGATTTTACGCCTTCAAAAACTGAAGCTGGGGCCAGGAGAAAGACAACAGGAATGCACATCAAAACCACCTCAGCACAGCCCAGTTTCACGTGGAGAAGGACGGTCATTCTCCACACTGGCCACCCCTGTCTCTGAAATCAATGCAAGCTACGGAGGAAAGAATTGCCCTGCTTTGTCCTAAGCAAAACAAAACCAAAACCAAAAATGAAACAAAGACCAACTCAAACAACAACAGCAGCAGCAAAAAAGGAATTATTTCCAGTGAACATATTCTACGAGTTTTACAAGCTTTACATTTTGGAATTAATATCAAATATCAATTATAAGTGTATACATGTGAATATAAATTATATATGACTTGAAGATTGCGCATACACTTGAGCTATAGAAAGGGAAAATAATTTTGTGATGAGCCTTCTAATTTAGTAAGAGCCATTTAAAAGTTCGTGTACAGTAGATTTACTCACGCCCTCTCTCCCTCATTCATCTCTCTGCTTGTTTATTCCTTTAGTAAGTGCCCACCATGTACCAGGTTCTGCATCAGATGTGAGGTGTGAAGTGGAGACGGACACACGGTCCTAGGTTTTGGGAGGTTCACAGCCTGGAAGGAAGGGCCTCAAAGCAAGATGGACGGTGACAGCGCAATGCCAATCCCCAGGGCTGAGAAGCTTAGCCTTGTCAAACTCATGTTCAGTGGGGGCTCAGCAGAGCAAATAAATCTTGGGTTGAACATGGAATGATGCATTATAGGAAGGGGTCAAATATGAAAGGAAGGGGACGACAATTTTAAAAAACCATACACATTGGTAAAGTCCATTTATACAAAATACTGTGTGAGTGTGTGGGTGTATGTTGTGAGTTGACAGCTGTGAAGAGTCTCATTGGACTCATCGGAGAATAGCTGCAAAAATGTTAGTGGTGCCAGCTCAGGATAGCTGTGGTTGGGGAGGGTTAGAGCAGACAAATCAACAAGCCTCTCTCTATTCCGTAGTGAGTAATAACAGTATACTGCGGAAAATACGGCGCCTCAAGTGAGACTTGCTTCCTGATTCTCATGCCAACCTTATAAGTTTGGGAGAATATAGACCTATTACCCTTGTTTTACAGACAGAGACATACAGACTCCTAGTCCAATGTTGTACACAAAGCGTCCCTGGTAGTACCTAAAAGCTGATGCACACTCCTGGAGACAGAACACTTCTGCTTAGCTTAATAGCAAGATCCTGAGATACAGATTTCCAGCAAACAGTACGGCAGAGCCAAATTTAGACTTCTCGTCTGGGTTTCTCTTTATAGGTGACACTCTGGCAGACTCTGCATTTGGAATTTCATTTCTACGCTGAACTGAGGCTGCAGTGAGGTGGCAGAGGAGCAGTGACCACACATGTGAGGGCAGCGTCATGGAGAAGCTCCAGTGGTCCGCCATGCCGTCACGGAATCAGCTCATGCCAGAAGCAGCCCTCGTGGGCAGCTGCTTTCCAGCTTCAAGTCTACAGACCAGTGGCTATTAAGGTACTTGTAATCTAGTTAATATTTCCAGGCAGTATTCTCAACCATGGACCAAAAGAGTTCGCTATGTTGGGTGTGGGATTTGCTTATCATCTCTTTTCTTAGAAATTAGTTTACGAAGCAGCAGGTTGTTTATGACACCCTTTCACATACTTAAGTTGTGGTTGACCCTCCCCATCCCCGTCTCAGTCTCACTGCGATGCCATCTCCACTGATCTCCTTCTGCTCCCAGCACTCAGTTCTCCACCTTGGTGTCGCATGGATTGCTTTCCCCAGCCCTCCCTCTTCAAGCATTCGTTCCTCCTCCTCCTCCTCCTATGGCGTTATTTCTAGTTTTCTGACTCCTATGCTCACGGCCACATAAAAATTAGAAGTTAGGACCCACATATGAGAGGGAATGTGCAGCATTCGTCTTTCTGAGCCTGGGTTATTTAATGTAGGATGATTATTTCCAGCTTCTTCCATTTTCCAGCAATTGCCATATATACATGTGTGTGTGTGTGTGTGTGTGTGTGTGTGTGTGTGTGTGTGTGTGTTAGTCAAATTACAGCCAAATGATATTGTGTTGTGTTTTCCTTTTTCTGTATCTATTCATCTTCTGTTGGACATCCTAGCTGGCCCTATTTTCCTACTATTGTGAACTGAACAGCAATAAACATGGTGCAGCAAGTACACCTGCACTAAGCTAGAGCCCCTTTGGTGTACATGCCTAGCTGCAGTGTAGGTGGGTCATCTGGTAGTCCTACGTTTACATTTTGAGAATCCTCCAGTTCCCATATTATTGCACCAGCTATTGCTGCATGCTATTCCTTCTCAGCAAAGGTGAACAAGAGTTCCTCTCTGCTCTCATTTGTCTTCTTTATGGCCGCCATTCTGACTGGGTGAGACAGGATCTCAGAGCAGTTTCAATATGCATGTCTCTGGCGGTTATGGATGGCACGCATACTTTAAAATGTTTATTGGCTGGCATGTAGAGCTTTCTCAGCTCCAGGATTTAGGGACCTATTCTGCTATATATAGGATCCATTATATTTTGGATTGCTCAAACATCACTTTTTGTTCAGATTTTATGTGTAATTTCACTGATTTTTTTTTTTTTGTAGACAGAAGAGCTGTAAGGAAGGAGACTCAAGTGTATGTGACTGCTACTGAAAGTGCTATACCTTAGCTATCTATTCAGCAAATATAAGTTGAGTCCCTCCAGTGTGCCCTAGCATGGAGAGTAGACAGAACAATTGTTAAATTGTGATAATTAGTGATAAGTCCTTTAGATGTGGGCATAGGTCAAGGAAGAACAACAACTCTAATGTCTAGATTTGGGGAAGCTGAAAGACGCCAGTGTCTACAAGAGGGGACGAGTCAGATGGAAGGTGTCACAGGCTAAAGGACAAACCAGGTGCAGAGCTACTGGTTGCTGAGGCCCTATTGGCGGAGTGGGTGGAAGATAATCCCAGAGATGAGGTCCCAGATGTGGTAGGGATTGATTGTTTCCATTTTGAGGAATTTGATTACGGAAAGTAAGGGCGGGCAGGTACCAGGGGAAAGGTTACAGACTGAATATCGAGTCCCTCTATAGCTCACCCACTGAGATCCTAGCCCCATTGTGATGGTAAAAGAGGCAGGATCTCAGGAGGGTATGAGAGTAAGGTAGCAGGAGCCCATTCATCATGTGGTGGGCACCAGAATCTCCCCCCACCTCTGTGTTGAGACGGGGTCCTGCTGTGTAGTCCAAGCCAGCCTGGAGCTCACTGGGGAGTCCAGGCTGTCCTGACCCCATAGACATCCTCCTGCAGGAGCCTCTTGCTCCACAACACACAGTTTCCTGTTCTCTGGTAGACATGGGAGTGATGGTCCTCACCAAGACCGCAGACCGGCTGCCACCCTGAGCTCAACTTCCAGAGCCTGGAGAAATAACGTTTGTTGTTTAAACCTCCATGTTCATGGCGGTTTGTTCAGCAGCTAATACTGGGACCGAAATGAAATTGTTTGTTTTTTCTTCCTTTATTTCTGTTTTAAATTGGAAAAGAGGCAAAATGGAGAAGTTAAAGACAGGATAGAGAGAATAATTCTGGAAATTCTCATCCATCCATCCATCCATCCATCCACCCACCCACCCACCCACTCCAGCATTGAGAGACAGAACTGGGAGTCTCACACATGCCAGGCCACTGCTCTACCACAGCTATAGCTGCCCCTCGCCTATATTTTAATTTTGATACAGGGTCTTGGCTGTGATACCAAGGCTTGCCTTAAGCTCATTCTGTAGTCTAGGCAAGGCTCGAATTTATAAGCCTCAGTCCTTGGTCTTTTGACTAGCAGGGTTTAGAGGCCTGAATCATGAGACCTGGACATTCATGTTAAAATGTAAATATAAACAATTCAGAAGCAAAACACAGGGGAAAAAACACATTTTATTTTTAGTTTTAAATTACTTACTGTGTGTGCTTGTGTAAGTGCGTGTGCGCCAGTGTGTATATGTGGATGTCAGAAGACATCCTGCAGGACTCGGTCGATCTACCTACCATGTAGCTGCTTTAATAGCTGTCTGAAGTTTCTGGCCAATGATAAGAGAGGTGAATTGAGTTACGGAGAGCCAGGCTAGAGAGGAGGGTGCAGCATTGTTTGGTTGATTCATTGTACCTCACCACTCACGGTTGCATAGCGACGACACAAGAGACACCAAGAGGAGGATTCTAGGACTTAGATCAAAAGTTCAGTGAAGTAGCGGGGTATGCGATGATTAAAAGAGACTGGCATCAGCTTAGCGCCCCCAAGACACAGCACAAAGGAGAGGTATTTGCGCTAGAGGGACAAAGAGCAGAAAATAAGATACAAAGACGGGAGATGGAGGACGAAGGAGAAGGGGCGGGGCATTTATTCCAAAGGGGGACAGAGGACTTCCTCTGGAGAGAGAGGAGGCAGACGGGATTTATGGGAAATGGTGGTTTATAAAGGTGAAGGGTGGGTATGAGATGTTTAATTTTAATTGGACAGGTTAAGTAGGTGACTGAGGCTGGTGGTCAGCCTCAGGAGGAGGGAGTGGCCAAAAAAGGGAACAGACCATGGTGGCTAGCTCTAGGAATGTAATCTGATGATTTTTTAGCAAGGTAGAGGGACTGGCGGAGAAGAGCAAGGCCTGCTAGAGTAACAGGTGCTTAAAAACCATCCACAAGAAGCTTCATGAATAAAGATCAAGCGGGAGGTTTATAGGATATTCCCAAAGAATAGTCTAGAAATTTAGGGGAGAGCCTGGGGGTGGGGTGGGGTGTATGGGATGTTCTGGAGTGCGCAATATCCTCAACTCGCATATAAGAGATAGAAAACAAACGGGTTTTTTTTTCCTAGGGGCTGCTTTGAATTTTTCTTTTTCTTTTTCTTTTTTTCTTTTCTTTCTTTCTTTCTTTCTTTCTTTCTTTTTTTTTCAAGACAGGGTTTCTCTGTGTAGCCCTGGCTGTCCTGGACTTGCTTTGTAGACCAGGCTGGCCTCGAACTCACAGCGATCCGCCTGTCTCTGCCTCCCGAGTGCTGGGATTAAAGGCGTGCGTCACCACCACCCAGCTGCTTTGAATATTTATCAAGGGATTGTAGTATTATGATTATACTTAAGAAACATTTGGTGGAAGTTGTCTGGCTGTCTAATAACAATGTGCATATGACTGTATATATGCATATATTTGTATATACACAGATCTGATATAAATATACACATATATAAATGCACATGTATGTCAGATTCATGGTTATTTATGGAACTTGGTTTAAGCTCAGACTCAATAGGGCTAGAAAGAACAGAGAACAGACATAGGGCCAGTGACTGTGGGGGTGGTTGATTTGCAAATGAAAGTTTGTTAGGCCATTTTATTTATTTGGGTGCATCTGAAATTCTCTGTAATGACAAGTTAAGCAAACAAGACCAAAACCAGCAGTTCTTAATATAAATTCAGCCAATCCACAGGTGGATTTTTGTGTCTCAATAACCTACCTTGATCACCAAATATTGTATGTACGTTATGAGCAAATGTGCATTTTCTTCTAGGGAGGAGGTCCAAAACTCTAATTAGATTCCTAGCAGTCTAGTTTGCTAAGGTGTTAAGAACAATTGACGTAAACAGCCAGCTTAACCTTTATCCAACCTTTTATGAGGATTATTTCTTGCAAGTGATGTTGATAATGGAAATTGGAAAACAGATATTTTAAGCTTATAATCCCTTGCAAACACCCGGAAATACAAAGGAGACTTGCCAAGCCACAAGGGCTTTTATAATTATTGCAGAGCTGACGAATCTAGGGCCTTTTGAGAAAGTGGAGTTGGAGCGGGGGTGGAACTGAGGGTTGCAGGAGAAGCCATGAGAACTGCTGTAACATGCTGTAAATGTATTAAAACAACACAATTGGACAAAACATTAAGTAAAGGAAATGAGAGGGGCATGCTAAAAGGGTGAGCATGAGCCTCGGACAACCAAGCTCCATTTAGTTTTCTGCTCTGGGGAGACTTTCTCAGAGGCCCCCTTTGATCTCCTTTCAAATTCATTTTGTTTTGCCACTCATAATAAGCACTTTAAGGAGCTTTCCCCCTCCCCACCTCCTGCTCACTGGCAGGCCTCAATCTTGGCCCCAATGCTCAAGATCTTTTAAATGTTGTCACTGGAAGTTATTGACTCCCACCTCCAGGCCCATGGTGTTCTAGAGACAAAGAAAAAGAAAGCTTTTTTTTTTTTCCTTCAAAAATATTTCTTTGAGCTCTGTAAGAAAGGACTCTGGTCTGTGATGGCTTTTCTCAACGTCCCACAATACATATGACAAGAACACATATGACTGCATTAGACAAGTGGCTCAGTTGGCAGACAGCCTTTGGGCTGTGGCGCCCTGCGTTTGGACCCTTGCACCACATGAAACTGCGTATGGTAGCAGATGTGTATATGGAATCTCAGTACTTGGGAGGATCCGGAGTTCAACTCTTTGTTTCACAGTGATTTGGTGTCCAAGCTAGAGTACATGAGACTTTGTCTCCAAAACAAAAACAGACGCAAAAAGAAAGTGGCAGCTCCCAGCCCCCCCCCCCCCCATGGCATTCAATTAGTAAACAAAAGATCTCAAACCACACATAGGTGCTATCAATGATCACTAGTGATTGCCCTGGGCATTTTCTATGTGTTTTGCATGTAGCAATTCATCACTAAGAATAGTTATCTGAATCTTAGATATGGGTAAAAGAGACAGGCATCTTTCAAAGACGTTGCAACAGCAATTTTCCTGTGACCCAACAATGTTACAACTTTGTGCAGAAGTTAATGGAGAGATTTGTGCTGAGACACTGGCAGTACTTATTATGTAGAGAGTTAGTGGTGTGTGTGTGTGTATGTGTGTGTGTGTGTGTTAGTAATCCAAAAAGTTGTGGTTCATTGCCTTCTTGGACATTAACCAATTTTGCTTCTCTCCTAGGAATCTCATCCTAACATTCATTTATTAAATTATCTCTTAATGCCTAGCTTCTCAAATGCTCTTTGGACCAGTTTAAGCATCTTACTATTGTCTCATTAATTAATGAGTTAAATGAAACTCTTGACGCATGTTCATTTTCTCTTACCTTTCAAATTAATTTTCCTAGTTAGCACATAAAAGAATGGCTTTCAGAATGACATTTTACACCACTTCTTCTTCTAACATTTTGTATTTTATACTCTATCATTACATATATTACATACCAAAGTGTATATTTGTGTGTGTGTACATGCATGTGCATATATATATTTGTGTGCAGGCATAAACAAGTGTGGAAGCTGGAGGTCAACTTTGAGTATGGTTCCTCAGGTGCTTTCTATTTTATTTTATTTTATTTTATTTTATTTTATTTTATTTTTGACACAGGGTCTTCCACTTCCACTTGCCTGGATCCATCAAGCATAGATGCTGCCCTGTGAGCCCACGGGATCTAGCTGTCTCTTGCTTTTTCAGCATTTGGACCAGCACAGGCTACCATGCCTGGTTTTGTTCTTTAAAAGAGTATGAAAGCAGGATTATTGGGGGCAGCTCTTGGGTGGGTTCACTGGTCCCAATGAATGGGACCAGGGAAATTGCCACGTAGACAGGGGAATGGAGGGGAGAAGGATAGAGAGTGCACGTGAGGTAGAGAGAAACACACACACACACACACACACACACACACACACACAGAGAGAGAGAGAGAGGGGGGGGGGGCAGACAGACAGAGACACACAGAGAGAGACACAGAGAAAGAGACAGAGACAGAGACAGAGACAGAGAGAGCCAAAATTCCTGTATTATATAGAAAAGAGCCATCCAGTGTGGGGCATGCCAGCCATACCTTGTAACAGGTAGGGACTGAGGGATGCTAGGAGAATCTGGGGGCCAGGTCTGCTTTGATATGTTAAATAAACACCTAAGCTGCTTGTCCCAGGTCTGAAACCCAACATCACTGCCTTTTGTTGATAATAAATGAATAAGGGATGACATAATTTTATATCACTGCTTCCTGTTGACACTGGGACATTGTTATTGGTTTACTCAGAAAGCTGGAATGTTGGCCAAGTCCAGGAAAAGCAGGCTATGTCACTTGCTGTGCATTCTCTGCATGACCAGATGAGCCTAGGGACTGAGGCCCAGTTGAGGCAGTTTGGGAGGCTGGACCATCTGGGACTAGCCACTTTGAAGTTGTCATGGATGCAAATTTTGAACAAACACCTGGACTTGGCAGGATGCTTAGGCTATTGATTGACAATACTTATCTGGAGTCCATTTGATCTGTGAGCGTTGATTCAAGTCGTTCTAGATAACAGGTTTTCTCTGCCCACAAAATAAACTAATTCAAGCTGAAGTAAGAATATGAAATCAGGTTAAATGGAGGCAGCTCTTGGGCAGTTTCACCTGGTTCCAAGGAACAGGGCCAGAGAAATCGCCATACAGACAGGGAGACAAGAAGGATGCCAGAGAGAAAGAAAGAGAGAGAGTGTGCAGCATGCATGAAGAGAGAAATGCAGAGAGGGAGGGAGGGAGGGACGGAGGAAGGGAGAGAGAGCTTGGTGGTTTGTGTTTTGCCTTTTCCCCCCGTAGGTCTGGGGATCAAATTCAGACCCTCATGTTTGCATAGCAAGCAGTCTACTGATTGCTATGTCTCCACATACTGTTAGAGTCTTCTTGGAGCCCACTGAAGGTATTTGGGCTCTATTGACATCAGCTAAGGGAAAGCTTTCTTTCTTTCTTTCTTTCTTTCTTTCTTTTTCTTTCTCCTCCTCCTCCTCTTCTTCTTCTATTTCTTTCTTTCTTTCTTTCTTTCTTTCTTTCTTTCTTTCTTTCTTTCTCTTTCATCAAAAAAGTGGAATTTACCACTAGCCCTGGGTGGAGACATGACATTCTGACCTGCTCCAAAGATTACAACATTTTAGACCATTGCTCCCTTTCTTAAGAGTTAATCCAGTTGGACCTGTCAACCACCTGGCAAAGCTACAACCTCTCAGGAAGGCTGAGTCACCTAGAGCCATGCCAAGGAGATGGGAGGAATAATTATCTCCCTTCCCAAAAATCTTTCTTCTCTAAGTAGACACTTATAGAATTTGTCATGTAACACTGAGATCTGTTTGCTTTTCTGAGTAACTCAGAAAGTAACTTTTCCCCTTTCTGCCTTTGTGTGGGGTGGGCTCTGTGTGTGTGTGTGTGTGTGTGTGTGTGTGTGTGTGTGTGTGTGTGTGTGTGTGTGTATGTGTGTGGTGTGTGCGTTTAGTGGCCAAAACCTAGGCAATGCTTTCCTGGATGCTCTGGGCTTTCTTACTCTTTCTGCTATGCTCCTTGTACTTGCTTCCACCATATGACTGCTTACAAATGACGCAGTTTTCTATTCTCTATGTTGCATCTCTGGGCAGATGTCACAATTTACAGTTTGTCTGGCCTGATGTTTTTCTCTTAACTCTAATTAATTGTCCTTGAGCATTCTTCTGAACCTGTTTCTAAATTATTTTCTCTTTTAAAAATCATTTTATTTGTGTGTGTGTTTGTGTGTGTGCCCTCAAGTGTACATATACGTATCACATGCACACAGGTGCTTGTGAACGCCAGAAGAGGGTTCCTTCTCTGGAACTCGGGTCACAGGCAGTTGTGAACTTCCAGACATGGGTGCTGGTTATAGGTCCTCTGTAAGAACAGCCAGTGCTCTTAACCACCAACCTGTCTCTCTAGTCCTTCTAAATGCTGTTCTGAGACTTAAATACTTTGAGAGGGAACAGCAATTTCCCTGGCAACAATGTAACAATGTAAATGTAATTAATTTATTCAGATTGCATCTCAATTGTTATCCCATCACTTGTATCCTCCCATTCCTCCCTCCCTCCCACTTGAACAATGTAACTTTTAGATGATGTTTAGTACCATATTTTGTGACCTTTAAGAAATTTCTAGTTATTCCCACATTGTATGATGTTCAATTCACTCTCAATATTTTCCTTTTAAGAACATGGATATATTCAATGTTTTATGTGTGAACACTTCATTATCTTAGGACCGCACAAATGGAATCTCTGTGTCATACTCACATTTCCACAAATTGATTTAGGTCTTGCTTCAGAGAGTGTGGCCTGGTGGGATTCTAGCAGAATTGCAGAAAATCCCCTTTACTTTTTTTGTCCTGATTACTTTCAATATGAGTAACTTGTATGTGGTAAAAAGGAGGAATTGATGAAAAGGTGCCTGGAGTTTTGATGACAGAGGTCTTACAGCTGGGGGAACTTGCTGAATTACAAAGAAAGGGCAGCTGTATGACCTGAGGGTGTACTGAGCGGAGCTCTCTGTATGAGAGCGATGGAAGTCTACCCAGCGTGCTGGATGGACGGCTGCTCCCTTCTGCTGTGCGTGAGAAAGAGCAATGGCTGGTGTCAGACACAGCCAAGTTTTCTTCCTTTTCCCTTCTTTTTCCTTGTCCTGAAAACAAAACTGAAGCTTTCCAAGACATAAGTGCTTAGCAGAACTGTAGCTTGTGATGTCATAAAGCACGGCCAGCATTGATTCCAGTGTGGAAATTTTCATAATTTTTTATGGCTCCCTATGACCTTGCACAAACAAAAATATGTAGTTATAACCAATGCTTCTCCTTTTATGTCCTCACTTTCTGTTATAACAAATAAGAAAATTTCCCAAGACTATTTTTAAAATGAAAAAGGAGTGAGTGAGTTTTGAAAGATTTTATTACATTTATGTATTTTTTAAAGTAGCACTGCAGTTTCCATTACATTATTCACATGGACTTAATTCATTTTTTAATTTATTTTATTTATTTATTTATTTTTGTCTTTTGAGACAGGGTTTCTCTGTGTAGCCTTGGCTGTCCTGGACTCGCTTTGTAGACCAGGCTGGCCTCGAACTCACAGCGATCCGCCTGCCTCAGCCTCCCGAGTGCTGGGACTAAAGGCGTGCGCCACCACGCCCGGCTCGACTTAATTCATTTTTGAGGCCTCAGAATGTATGGTCTTTAAACTTACAATTTCCTAAGGTCAGCTGAGAATAGCAGCCATGAAACCCCTGCCCAAGGCTATTTTATAAGCATCAAGTACCTTATGAGATTTTATTTTAGTTATTCAAATAAAGACTTCAATGTGGGAAAAAGTTATGACTAAAACATAGATTCTTTGGGTAGTAACAAATAATTCTTTCTACTTGTTGCTGCGATTTTTAACAACAAAGGATAGATTTCTAGGCTGCTTCAAAAAATTTATTGCAGACATAATAGTATCTGTCCTGAAGAAGAAACCACAAGCTTGCTTTATTCAATTTTGTGAAATAGCCCAAGAGACTGTATATGCTGCATTAAACAAGAACAATATGACTCAAGATCCTAACGCTACTGTCATGGTCAAGGGCGGTTTGCAGGGGAAATATCTGCCGAGGAATTGAACCACAAGTGATCAATTGTTTTTACAACTAAAATCGGTCTTTTACTGTCTACGGAGCGGTATCAGACAAAGTGGCTGGAAATTCATTTCAGGCATAAATACCCGAGGAGAGGTCAAGGTTAGGAGAGCAAGGAAGACCTGCTGCCTTCAGAAATGCATCTGGCGTGTTCCCTTCTTGAAGTCGGTGACACTCTACGATGCTGAAAGCATTCGCAGCTGGTCTTCGCCGCCTCACGCTTTCCCACTCAGATTTGGAGTGATCTCAAGGCGGGAGGGAAATATATGAATAAGCTGATCTGAACTCATGACTATTAAACTGAATAAGCCCATTCAGAGACACAAAAAAAGATTGCAGCGCACCTTGGGTAACACCTATCCCACTGAGAAAGATGGGAACTGAGTGAGTGGGCGGGGCGGGGTGGGGGCGGGGGAAGGAAGCGGTGATTGGAGCCTAAGGGAGCATGCTCCCTAACCTTTCACCCCTACCCCCCACCCTAACCCCCTAGCCTTTCTGCTGACAACAGAGACAAGAGACTTGTGTTTGAAATAGCTACCCCTTCCTGGTGTGGTTCTGAGAGTCTCCTGTTACTCTTGTGCGTACTTATGTGAATTCTGCTGAAGGCGGTTTCCAGCCCTTAAACATGTGGCAGATTTTGCAAACCACTAAGGTGAACAACAACAAAAGGCTGGTCAAAGTCTAACGGCAGTGGGTGCGCACACACCCGGACTTGAATGCTCAGCAGACAAGTACTACTGTAATGACTCCGGTGGCGAAGGGTTTCCTCCAGGAAGTCCTTGGAAATCGGTCCCAGAAGATCCAGTTTGGCAATAATGCCAGACTTTAGGCAAAAATGAAACTTTAAAGATTTATTGCTAAGCCAGGCATGGTGGTAGACACCTTTAATCCCAGCACTGGTGTGGCAGAGGCAGGCAGGAGGATTTCTGTGAGTTCGAGGCCAGCCTGGTCTACAAAGAGAGTTCCAGGATAGCCAAGGCTACACAGAGAAACCCTGTCTCAAACAACAGCAGCGGCAGCAGCAACAACAACAGATTTACTTCTAATCAAAATATTTTAAGACAGAATAACAGGTTTAGTCAAAAATTAAAAATTGAGGCCATCCTAGCACTCGGGAGGCAGAGGCAGGCGAGTCCGCTGTGAATTTGAGGCCAGCCTGGTCTACAAAGCGAGTCCAGGATGGCTAAGATAACATAGAGAAACCCTGTCTCGAAAAACAAAAACAACGACAACAACAACAAAAATAAAACTGAGGCCAGAGTAAGATATAAATAACCGAGACTTGGAGGGATGAGCTCTCTGCCTTCTATGACCCAAAGCTTGGGAACATCCCAGTAGCAGTTTTTAATGTGGTCAACTGGGTGAGGTCAGCGAGCAAAGGCGTTCTGAACTTTAACTTCCTACGATTCCGAAACAACTCTTAACTGCTAGTCTTCTGCTGCCCCACCCCATCCCACCCCACCCCAATTCTTATGAAAACCATGACTTTTCCCCTAGGAAGTCTCCTTTCCTTGAGGAGACAGCCTTTCCATCTCCCTCATGTATTTCACTTCGCTACCCATTCCCAGGGGCCAGTCAATGTTCCAGCTGGAATACTTTTCTTCCTGGGGCAATCTCAAGATAAGGCAGGCTACAGGCGCCCAGATTTACTCCAAACTGGTGGGATGGTGGAGGCGGTGAAACAGAGACCAGAAGTAGAACCGTCAGGGAGTGCTGTGTGACAACAATCTTTCCTGGGGAGACCCAACACGTGTCTACTCACTCCACGACAGATCAAAGAAAGATACCACTGAAGTTCAACTCGGTGGACCACGGGTTTTATTGGCGTTACTTACAGGAATATGGGTGAAGGCTTATTTACTGGAGCAGAAATGACTCACCCAAATCCATCCAAGCATGGGTGACAACTCACAAGATTGGGGGCCTGGAGCACACTGCACAGCCTACAGGCAGCTCAGCAGCTTTCTGTCTTCCTAGGCAGCTGGTCTGGTATCAGAATCTTCTTTGTAGCTTGGTTTGTTTAAGGGTCTTTTTTCTTCTTCTTCTTCTGTCTCCTGACTCCTCTGAGAGGGACTCTCAGCTTTTGTAGCTAATTCTCATAGTGGTTGAGGCGGGTGAGCCCCCACGGCAGTGGGCAGTGAGTCTGGTCAGTTTCGGGGACTTCCTGAAGCTGTTTTGAGTTGTTTGTCTTTCTGCTTAAGGAGCTTCCATGCAGAATGGAATGGTGCAATCTCTGGGGGAACTGTTGCACAACAGAGGGTTAACAGGAAGGGAGACTGGGGGGGGGGAGAGGGTGGGATGAAGAGTCTCCAGAAGCTTCTCTCAGAATGCATTAGATAGAACAAATTTGTTGATTGGGGAATTTGTAAAAGATACCCATGTGTCTTCTATTGTCTCTATGAGAGGAGCTGAAAAAAAAAGATTGAAATGGGGCTGGATAGATGGTTCAGTGGGTACCAGTACTTGCTCTTCTTGCAAAGGATCTGAGTCTGGTTCTTAACTCACAACTGCCTGCAACGATGGCTCCAGGGTAGCTCTCTTCTGATCTCTGCAGGCATCTCTACTGTTAGCTCACAAGCAACCCCACTAGCCTGTCTTCAGGGTCCTAGCCACAGCTTATATCATCACCTGCCACCACCAGATGTGTGCCACATAAAAGACCTGCCCGCTACCCCAGCGCTCTCAAGCTCTGTGTTCTCCCTTTGCCCCCCCCATACTCTCTCTCTCTTGCTCTCTCTCTCTTTCTCTTTTGCTCTCTCTCTCTCTCTCTCTCTCTCTCTCTCTCTCTCTCTTTCTCTCTCACTGTCTCTGTCTCTGTCTCTGTCTCTGTCTCTATCCCTTCCCCAGGCTCTCCCCCCCTTTCCCACAGTAAACCTCCTTTATACCAGATCTGTTGTGTAGCATGTAATTCTCAGATTAGGCACCTTGGCGGACTGCCGTGGTGTCCTCACTGTCCCATTATACAACACCCACTTCCAACACAAATATTACTAATAATTTATAAGATGACTCATGTGTTTCTGAAAATTTTTTCTGCTAGGACAGATATTAGACTTTTCTTTAGTTTTAGACAGTTAGACAACTGCTTAATTTCACGGTTGGCTTGCATGATGATGATGCCTTTATCATTGAATAGAGAACAAGTGTGTAATTTCCAAAGTGAAAGCTAATTGTGCCTTTACCATTGCAAGTGGTAGAGCTGAGAGGGTGGGGCCTGGAGTTTTGGGGAACCATAGAAATGCCTTGCCAGGCTCTTTGAGGATGAGGAAAGGAGAACCTCTGGACAATGTCCTGTGGAGGCAGCAAAGGATCCTGGGTAGTACGAACAGGAGGCGGAACTCCATCTCAAGGCCTTTCCCTGACTGTCTTTTCTTCTGCTTTTTAAGCTCCAAGGAGACAAATGGAAGAAAACATCAGAGATGGGCTTATTTGAGTGGCTGCTTTGAAACCTAGGATGGAGAAGGAACCTCAGAAAGCTTCAGGCACAGAAAGATCTGAGACTCTTTGTTTCCAAATCATGTTATTTCCCAGGCTTTGAGTTATGGTTTGGAAATAACAGAGTGCAGGCTATGCATGACTTTCTGAATAGAAGTTCATTGCCTTGGGAAAAGCTCTTAGCCAAACCTGATTTGATTTTTGTACATGCTCACTGTGTTCTTTTCATTTCCCAGAAAGCAATTTCAGAGGTAAATAGTTATCTGTCAGAATCACTAGATTTAACAAATGTAGCATAATTCTATAATTCTTTGCGATTTCCCAATTACTCTTCAGGCGATGCTTCAAGTTGCTGAAGGAGCGTATTTACTCATGACTTTAACTTGTTGATCTAAATCCTAGGCAACTTAGTTTCTAAATAAATTGGCATTTATAATCATTTAGTGCAATATTGCAAGTGTAAGGCAAATATTTATTCTGGGAATCAGTACTTTAAGCTCATGGGTTTATTCCAATTTCCCGACTTCTCATTACTTCCTGGGCTATTTGCTTCTGTTAGTTTTCACATTCTTACATAATCTTTAGGGAACTTCTTTGTAAATTTAAACTTTTTTTTCTACAGATGTTTCTAATGTTCAGGCATATCAGGTAATAAAATATGCACATTTCTGGCCAATTTTGTTATTAATGTAAATGTGAAGCCCAATTGGGGTGTGTGTTCAAGTGTGTGTGTGTGTGTGTGTATGTGTGTGTGTGTGTGTGTGTGAGAGAGAGAGAGAGAGAGAGAGAGAGACAGAGAGAGAGAGAGAGAGAGAGAGAGAGAGAGAGACAGAGAGAGAGCACTATCAGTAGTTCATCTCAGACACTAAAAAAGTTAACTTTTAAAAGTGTATATTATTAGCTTAATCTTTTAATGAAGGGCCAGGATGGGCCTCTACTGTTCAAAATCCCTCCACCCCCACCCCCACCCGAAGGACAACTCAGGATCAGGCCAGACCTAGGTCTGACCTTGAAAAGTCATCAGTTCCAGGAAGGCCTCCCCCCCCACACCTGACCGACCTGCCCTCCAATCACATTAAAGTTTCCCTAATTCTTGCTGGAATCCACCTCTTTACCCATAGAAAGGTCTGAGAGCCAATATCCAGGGTCGCCATTTTGTAAAGTGGCTGACCCCTGTGTGCAGGATTCTTACTTGCGAGAAATAAAAATACTCTTGCCAATTGTGTGTGTGAGTGGAGGTCTCCGAGTGCCGATTTTGGACTTAACATTTAAGGCATTAAAAATGGCTGTTAAAATTGTTTGTTGGATTGCACAGCTAATTAATAATAATAGTTCCATATTTTAAGAGATCAAACGAGTGCTTCACATATTTTTCCCCATTGTGACACACTTACAGATGTGGAAATGGAGGTTTGTAGTTCATAAATTTATGTAGGTCACACAGTATGTGAGGCTGACCCATGATCTGAAACCAGGGTTTTGTTTTTTTTTTTTAACCCAAATGTCTTACATTGGTGGAAAGTTTCCTTAGCAAGATTTATATAGTAATAGCACAAGCGTAGCCATATTCTCCTTGCAACCTGTGGATTCTCATTGACAGTCAGACATTTCTGGCTTCCTTATGTAAAATTCCATCTATGTGGATCATGATGCTACTGTTATGTTCAGTATGAAAGATATAGATTGATAGATTGTACAAATACTCAACTTGGTAACTATGGCTTTAAAATGTAATTCATTTTTGGTGGGTTCAAAAATATTCTCTGTGTCTTGGTGTTTTGCCTGCATGTGTGTCTGTACACCATGTGCGTGTATGCCGGGTGCCTAATGAGGCCAGAAGAGGTCCTCAGAAGCCTTGGGTCTGGAGTTGCATGGTTGTGGTGCTGGGAGCTGAACTCTGGCCCTGTGGTAGGAGCAGCAAGTGCTTTTAGCCACAGAGCCATTTCTCCAGCCTCCAATTTTTGATTTTCTTTTTTGAGACAGATTACTGTGTACCTGAGGATGCTCTTGCACTCCTGATGTTCCGGTCTCCACTTCCTTAGTGTTGTAACTATAGGCGTGTGCCACCACATCTGGCTGATGCCCGCGACCTTCTAAAGACATTTGCCGCTCTGTCTTTGAAATGCCTCTAAGTTTTAGTTTGTGGTTATGAAAATGTGGTTCCAGCTGTTTACCCACCTCATCTAATTATATTAAGTCCTAAGACTCCTGCATAATTGTATACTTGTTTGTCTTGCATTTGACTTTGCGCATAGAGAATGTCAAAAGAGTGAGGGCCGTTTAATACATTTTTAATCAGATCTGCTTCCAAGCCCATGTGACCTTGATAGATTATTTACTGAACGGTGCTCCCAAGTGACATACGGAAATGTGCTCCCTTCGTCTCCTGTCTCTTAGTTTCATTGTCAGCATAAGCTGGGATGAGAGCATGAATGTCTCCTTTGCCTACCTCATCGTGTCAGACCATCCTGATGTCTAGGTATCTTCAAGGATGTTGTTCAATGTTTTATCAACTGCCATTTGGGTTTTCAACGATCTCATTTTCAATGAGTCAAGACTTAGTTAGCCAATGACAAGTTTCCAGATTACAGATATATATTATTAATCTTGGTCCAGAAATATAATTTCATACGTATGATGCCTTAACTCATATTCAGTCTATAACCACACACGCGCCCCATTGCTTCCATGTTTTATGAGTTTGTACCCATTCTATCTTATTTTCAAGTCTCTCTCTCCCAAACTTTCCCCTTATGATTGAATCAAGGCACTGTGGAGCAAATTCAAAAAGAGAATCCTTTCACTTTCCAAGTTTGTTGCATATTATTCCCTTGAAATAAAATGCATTTATAAACAAAACAACAACAAAAAAGAGAAGGATAGTGCAAAGCAGGAAGGAAGTCAGGAAGACGGAAGGAAGTGAACTTTAGGTTCAGGTATGCATGATTTTCCTGCTTCTAACATATTTAAAATATTTCTCAACAAGGAAAAAAAAAAGAAATAAAGTGCATTTGAAAGAAAAACTTAATATAGAAAATAGAAGCCTTGGGGGAGCCTGTGGGTTTTATTTTGAATCTTAGAGTCTTGATAGTTTTCCCAAGAGCATTTTTCCAACCTGCAGTGTTTTCATAGTGAACCAGCTGGTTTCCTATGACACCTTATGCTGTGGTCACGGTAGGACAATCGATGGTGCCTTTTCTGACTTGGTGTCTATAATGTGTAACTGCCATGGCAGCCATGGCAAGGTTGCAGGAGAGGAGAGGTCAATGGGCTGCCCAAATGAGGAAGGACAAAGGCCCTTACTGACTGACTGACCTTCTTGGAAATACTGCCCAAATGTTCTGCCTTTGACCTGCTGTGGTGCCTAAATTCCCTGAGAAGAGTACAAAGAGCACTAGCAAACACTATGTGGAAGAAGCTGACAGAGCGGCGAGAATACAACTTGGAGTATTTCTTAGGCCTTCGGCAAGAGCATGTATCTATGAGGGAAAACAAGGCAGGAGAGTGCGAGTGGGGATGAAGAAAGAATTAGGTCAGTTGAGATGTAAAGGCACCCCTGCACCCCTGTGAGGACTTGCATCACACTAATGATCCCTGGGACTTGATGCAGAGATCTTTATCTGGTCATGTCAAGTCAGTGCGAAAGACGGCTAGAAAACAGCAAGTGGGTTGTTGGTGCTGCCCTAGACTTTAGTTCTAGATCTGTGCCCCACAGTGTCCTTGTTTGGCTCAGAGGAGGGATATGGAAGAGAGAATACGGTGGTGCATAGAGTCACTTTCTACAGCAAAGACAGCATCGTACGAAATAGAAAGGGCGATTGGGTGCCTTGAAGAAAATATTAAACTAGTCTCTGTCATCTTGGACAGGGTTATACTGTATAGCTCTGTCTATCTTGGAACTTGCTATGTAGACCACGCTGGCTTCAAACTCACAGAGCTCCATCTGCTTCTGCCTCCTGAGTGTGTCTCAACATGCCTATCATTAAAGATTTATTTTTATCGTTTAAAAATTACATGTGTATATGTGTGAGTCTGGACACCTGAGTACAGGTACTTGAGGAGGCCACAGTGTAGGGTCCCTCAGAGCTGGTGTTTCCTGTGTTTGTGAGCTACCCGTTGTGAGTGTTGGGAATTGAACTTGGGTGCACACTGTTTAAAACATGTATGTATGTATGCATATATATAATTTCTTTTATATATGTGCATGTGTGTGTACCTGTGTGAACGAACACATGTGTGCGTGGTTGCTGTAGAGGTCAGAAGGGGGCAGCAGGTACCCGGGGGCTGGAGCTACAGGTGGTTGGGAACCAGCTGACATGGGTGCTGGAGACTGAACTCAGGTCCTCTGGAGGAGTAGCAAGTGCTCTTAATCACTGAGACACATCTCCAGCCTCAGTGTCTTTATTACAGAAGCTTAATTGTCATCTGCAATAGGTTGTGTGGTGGCCTATGCAATAAACTCCTCAAGCAAGGTGAACTTGTGGGAATGATGCCATATATGGAGAAATAACTCTGTTCCACTGGCTGTTCCTGTCTAACGGGCCACCCTAGAGTTTATTTACTGCATCCCTAAATTAGCTACTTAAATATATATATATATATATGTATATGTATATATATATGTTTATGTGTATATATATATATAATCACTATACATACACACATGTAAATGTTTTGTCTCTCCTGGTTTCTGCAGGTCAGACATTCAGGAAGGGCTTAGTTATGCAGTTTTGATGCAAGATCTCCAACAGTTCAAGAGGCTTGAGGCAGTGCAGAGCCTGGAATAGCTGGGGACTGAGGGTCTGTTTTTCCCTCTTTACCCTCATATAATATATGCACATACATACAAACATATGTGTCTGTAGATACATGTATACACATATACACATACACCACAATATATGTGCACATATAAACACACATGTACATATGTACACATATGTATATGTATACCCCTGCATTTAATATATGTAATGTGTATAGACATACACACACATATACACATATGTATATGCACACAAAACATATACACATATGTATATATGCATATATACACACCCACATACAATATGCACATATATAGTCATACATATATGTATATACCTAGATTTATATGGAAATATGACATATGTATGCATTTATATATCTGTCTGTGTATCTTTAATCATGTGTGGTGTGTATGTGTGCATGCATATGTATGTGTGTGTATGTGTTTGCATGTATGTTTGTGTATGTGTGTGTGTATGTGTCACATGTGTTTGAGTGAGTGTATGTGTACGTGTGTGTGAGTCCCTTAACCTTCCTTATAGTCTGAGAGCCTTAGAATAACAGAACTTCTCCTTTAGCCGTAGGAAACCTCAAGGCCAATAAAGTTGAAGCTGCATCATCTGGTTTTGAACCTAAGCTTTGGAGGCCAATGGAGGCATAGCTGGTGCATTCAGTTGCTTACCGATGAGCCACCAATCTGCCCAGACTCCACTGCCTGGTGAGAGAGTAACATGGTTCTAGAAAACCCATTGTATGGGAGATATGGCTGTGAGAGTGTCTGAGGAATACAACTTATGTAGCTGCTTTATAGAGAAGTATTTCAAGGCCACAGTCATGGCATATGGTATTGCACTAGTTTGTGTGAGTGTGTGTGCATGCTCAGGTGGGCGGACATGTATGTTCGGGTGTGCATGCACGAGTATGCTCATGCACGTGAAGGCCAGAGGTCAACGTCAGGTGCTGTCCACATGCTTTTTGAGACAATGTCTCCCGTTGGCCTGGAGCTCACCAGAGTAGGCTAGGCTGGCTGTCGGGTGATTCCTAGAGACCTGTCTCCCGCTCCCCTCCCCGCCCCCACGCCCCAGTCCTGGCGTTACAAGTTCATGCCAAATGCACCTGCTTTTTAAAAAAATGTAGTTTCTGAGGATTGAGCTCGGGCCCTCAAGCTTTCCCGGCAAGCATGGCCCAAAGAGTCCGCTCCCCAGCCTGTTTTGTAGCTGTAGGTGTATGTTCAGGGTGCACCGAGGAACAGCGCTCTTGTGTTGTGGGTTTGCTGTCCCCGAGTTCTGTGCTTCCTTCTCTCTAGATCTCAAAAGTGAAGGTGACCTTGCTGGTAGTCCTCAGATTACTTTCCCTTTTGGCGCGACGCATCAAAACAGCAAACCCAAAACCGAATAAAAACCGAGACCAAGAACAATAACAAACACCTCCGCCACCCGGAGCAATCCAGAGTGGCTTGGTGGACGGAGCACCATGTGCAGAAGTGCACAGTGAAGGATTCTGGGAAAGGCAGTTAAACACTGCTCATGAACGATCTTGTAGGAAACTACACTCGGAAAACCTACAGAATTTAACATCTCTGGGGTGGAGGTTATAGGAGCTAAACTTAAGCAGGAAAAATGTCATATGATTCTAGACAGAATTTTTTTACACAGATATTAAAAGCTTCAGTATGACAAAAGAAAATATTTTTTTTTAAAAAATCAGGAGACAAACAAGGAAACAGGGAAGATGACAAGTCTGTAGTATGCATAACAAAGGATTGAATTTCAAAGAGCGTCTGTTCCGTGTGCACACAGGCAAATTATACACATGAAAAATGAGCTGAGGACAGCAGTAGACAGGCAACAGAAAAGAGAAAATCATTGCAAGGAGAGAAAAAAAAATTAATGTCCTCTCCTTATTCATCAGAGACTCCATGGCTTATGTCTCTACTACACTAGACAGACACAGCAAATTTACATAAGTAAAATCCTAAGTGGCCTGGGAGTTTAAAGAAATGATGACCCAGAGACTCAGGGGCAATGTGTTTTTTTGTTTGTTTGTTTGTTTTGTTTTTTTGTGAAGACTGATGAAATAAGTTGGGAGTTTTGGAGAAACATTACTGCATAAAAAGGGAGGGGTGTTATGTCATCATGAACAAAGGAATACAGGCTGCGTACTCAGGTTTTCTCCTGTGTCTCTCTAGCACGTCCCTTCTCCCAGTGCTTAGAACCCCTAGGAGTCTCAGGAGAGAAGGAAGGACCTGGAAAGTGGCCTCCTACATAATACGGCTTTGTTGAGGGAAGAAGACTTCTGATTTCTGTGTCCTGATTATGAGAGAGAGAAGTCCTAACTTCTCTGGGCCACTTCGGTAGGAGTGTGGGGGTGGGGAGGGTCAGTAAATGGGCACCCAGAGTTCCATCTCACATAGCTCCTAATAGTCAGGAGGCCAAGGGGGCATTGTATTTGGGGTATCATGTTCTGAGTCCCAGCAAGGCCAACAGATCTTCTTAGTCATCTGTGAAATAAAAATGGAGATGTGTCTTCAACCGGCACTACACTGAAGATAAGTTTTGAACACTATGGGGTGGGTAGCACAGTATGTCACCTCAAACACACCACTTTGGCATCAAGGTTACTTTGAGCTCAGTGGAATTGAGGAAAAGCAAGTAAAAGGACATTGTCTGTCCTCCACTTATTTGCCTAATAGCAAGACACAAACTTAGCAGGTGTTCCTCTTCTGTGTTCTACCAGGAGGGACAGAAGGTAATCGCTGGAGATGACCCGTGATCCTTCTCAGGGCAGCAGAGGAATCTATGTGGTAAAAATTTCTAACCAGGCTCTTAGCTTGCCCTGAATATTTGTCTTCCCCCAACTCCTGCCCTAGAAACTCAGCCCTTTTCTTTTGTCACGCCACTCCCAAAGTATTCTCAAAGCACCCTTGCTCTTTTGATGATGCTCCCTGCAAGTCTCTTGAACTCACCCCTGGCTGACAGTTCCATGTGCACGCACCAGTGGCCTGCACCTGACACGTACTAATCTGTCTTTTCTTACTTGAACTGCAGGGTCCCAACTGGACAACCTGGGCTGATTGACCTCCTAAGGATCAAGTACTGTGAGGAACTCATATTCATTGTTGGAGTAGCTGATGTTAAAATTATAAGTGTAATAAATTAAAATGATATGCTATAATGGCAATACAAAATCAAAATATAAATGTGTCCTTAACAAAGCAATTCTATTTTGAGTAGCTGTTTCACAGGATATATTTACAAAAGTGTATACATTGATGAATACTTATTGTGGCAATTTTATTATTTACAAAACTAGAGGAAAGGAAAATTTCTCAATAAATCAATGGTTGGTTCTTTTAATTATAGAATGTGAGATCATGGTCTACTAAAGGATCAAATAGAATAAGGAGGTGTATATTGTATGTTGCCTTAGATAGACCTCAATATGCTTAATATAATAAAGTGAACAAAGTTATAATACACAGTATATTTTTAAAACATAGTATTAAAGAAGTTGAAAATATATGTACAAATGACCAAGTAAAGGAAGAAGCACAGTCAGATCATTTAAAATTGACAGAGGGATTAATGAAGAAAGTGTGATCAGCTTCCGTTTGTGGTGCCATTGAAAGGGCAGCGTCTTTTACTTTGTGAGCATTTCATGTCCTTAGAAATGTTTCTGCAATATGTGTTACTGGCATTTGAATAAAAAAGATTAAAGAAAAGAAACGGCTACTAGATGTGGCTATCCCAGTTTTAGGTACAAATACATGCCTAATATATACATATATGAGCCTTGTGGGTCTTTTGTCACATTTCCTCTGTGTCTTTGTAAAGAGGGATCCTGGGATTTCTACCCCTAACCCCATTTTAAACATCACAGACATATTAGGCAGCACACGCCTTTAATTACAGCACTCAGGTGGTAGAGGCAGGTGGATTTCCAAGTTAGAGGCCAACCTGGACTAATAATAAGAAAAAAAAATTACATCACAGATCTAACAATGCGGTAGACCACGCCTGTCGTCCCAGAACAAGGGAGGCAGAGACGAGGTGATTGTGAGTTGGAGGATAGCCTGAGCTACATAACTGCAACCCAACTGTTTAAACACAACAATAGCACCAGGTATTGTGGCACACGCCTTTAATCCCAGCACTGGGAAGGCAGAGGCAGGTGGATAACTGTGAGTTTAAGGCCAGCCTGGTCTATAAGAGTGAGTCCAGGACAGCCAAGCCTACACAGAGAAACCCTGTCTCAAAAAACCAATAAATAAATAAATAAATAAATAAATCGGCGACAAAACTCAATTCTGAGGGATACCTTTGGTAAGGGTTGCTTAGTATACCGCGTGCCCATATGACAAATGAGTCTCGTGTAGCACCCATTGCTGAAATAACCTGGTAAAAAGCCATGACAACAGCTGGGAGCAGCTCTGGCCACCGTTTCACTTGGCTGGAGGAGCAAAGATTTGCCGCACAGATTTCTGTCTTGATCTGATTCTCTGCCCAAATTGAGGAGAGCATTCTCATTTCATGTAATTATAGGACTTTATTGCCTTTCATTATAGAAGGCTTTCCTTAAGGAACAGATTTTTATTTTTTTGAGAAAGAGTAATTTTCTAGAGTGATTTTAAAAAAATTGTAGCACCCTATTCTTTGAAAATTGAATTTGAAGAAAACTCCAAGAACAGTTTTATATTCTGCTCGTGCTTTCGGCGGCACCGTTATAAACCTGTGTGCCAGTACCCGCCAAACAGCTGGTAAGAGCTCAGGGTTGTACTCATTGTCTTGTTTTCATCATCTGATCTCAGCAATGGCTTAATTTTTAGATTAAAATTCTGGTTCCCCCAATCCATATTATCTTTATTCCAACCTGGGTGGGCACTCAATACACCTGTTCCCAAGATAGAACAGAACGGCCCACTTAAAGGCCACTGTTCCGACTGCAGCTGAGCCTCCACCAGGCAACAAATGGGAGGCACAGACTCTCTGCACACAACAAACAAATGCCTCTCCCTCTGCATACAGTACAGGCTGCACATCTGGATTAGCACCTCTGCCTGCAGTGCAGTCCGCACATCTGGACCAGTGCCTCCTTACTGTGTTGCTATGAGAAGGCTCATCCCACACTAAGCAAAGATGTTTTCCATGGCCGTCTGTAATTCCACGTCCTTTGCATCTGACATCACCTAGTGCCCCGCAGAGAGCCATGTCCTTTAAGAAGAGAGTTGAGACTTTCTTCCCCTGCCAGCAGAGAGGTTGGGAAGACCCTGCAGGTCAAGGGAGGGTACCCTAGATGCCACAGTTGGGAAAGACTTTGAAAGTTTTGATAACAGGAAATATGAAATGCAAAGGTTTTGGGGATAGAAAAGTGATTTTTCCATGAGGAGAGACTCCCCAACCCAGGTCTTGTCACCTACCATACTGAGCTTGCAGCCCCCGGCGATGACAGCGACACTGACTGGCTACCTACAGGAGGCTCAGCACAGGGCTCATGAGAACTGTACATTTTTCAGAGTTGGGGACTCGAGCTATATCCACACTGTGTGATTCAGCCGTGAGATAGAGCAGAGCCACCCAGATGAGGCAACGATCCATGTGACCTCGGTGTGTAGGATCTAGACTTTGAACACGAAAGAGGAGAATGAGGAGATGACGGTTTCCATGGAGACCAGTCTGGAATAGAAGAGCAGAGTACAAAGCAGGCGCTGGACAAATCAAGAGTAGACCTAGGAAAACAGAGACTCCCTCTAAGCGGATCTGATAGTGAAGTTACCAATTCCCAACACAGAGGCCTTGAATGTTAGTTAATAGGAAAAGAAAATCCACAGGATATAGTTTGTAGTTTCAATACTATGTGTGTGTGTGTGTGTGTGTGTGTGTGTGTGTGTGTGTGTTTAAATTACAATTAAAATGCATTTATGCTTGAATGGCTTGAATTGCCTTATGTAACTCGTGCCCCCCTCCCCCCCCCCTTTTTATACCTTCTTGTCATCCACCTAGAGAATAGATCAAATGGAGACCGGGCTGCAGAGCCCTGTGGGTATTGACCCCACTATAGGGAAATTATTGAGCCCATCCGTCTTGATGTGTCTTTCCAAACCTGGACTCCCAGGTGCTCTCTCTGGAGTGAGGTGCTGTACGGTCCCCTGTTCTAATAGAATGCAGCAAAGTGAAGTGGCTGCTATGCTAGCTCATCCATTACAGAACTAAGTAAAACGTTCAATTTTAAGCGCATTGAGATGATGCATCACAAAGGGACAAGATGCTGCCTACGATCTGGTCAGTCCCCAAAGCTTGCACAGCCCGCGATTCCGTTCACACACCACTCCTGAAATGACAAAATCACAGCCATATGCACTGTGATGTTTGGAGTTTTGAAACGGAGAGAGCTGAAGACAAGGGAGCGTGACTGTGCAAGAGCAGCGGGAAAGCTCTCACTGGACAGACCGGTGCTGTATCTGGCCCGTTGCTGTGAATAGTCAGCTTATGGAATGCGTCTATGAGGTTGCGGGGTGCTATCCGGAGGAGGTGGCTCTGGTTACATGGGCTCTATGATGATTTCAAAAATGTTTTGTTTCAGAAAGATTCACTCATCAAGACAAGGTTTGAAAACTCCTTTTTAAATTATGAATTCCTGTTGGGCTGCTGGTCGGAAGTGGGGCCGAGGAGTCTGCTTTTTGTGTTAGAACCCGGGGGAGCATGGGAGCCGGTGACCCAGTGCTTACACTGGGAGAAATGCTGCTTTAAGGAAAACGTGCTTCCCAAGTCAAGCAGTTGGCTCATCTGCTAGTGAGTAAACAATAGAAATGCTGTGGCGCTATTTCCAGGCGCACAAATATAAATATGCTGAGAAGCAGGCGTTGTGCATAAATGGAGTTTCCGTGGCTGCGGCAGCCTAGCAGCCTTTGGGCTTTGTGACATTTCTATACCACACAGAGGCTTCTTCTTAGGGACGTAGCAAATCAGACCATCTGAGACAGGAATGTTTCTCATGAGGACTGAAAACCGTGTGCAGCATCTCCACCAAGCCATGTAAAACAATAAGAAGAAAAGCTGAAATAGGTAGAAAGGACACTAGTGCGGAGGAACACTCCATCTCAGGAAAGCCCACCACTGCAGGGAGCTGCAGAAATGCAGGAAGCCCACCACTGCAGGGAGGTGCAGAAATGCAGGAAACTCACCACTGCAGGGAGGTGCAGTATTGCAGGAAGCCCACCACTGCAGGGAGGTGCAGTGTTGCAGGAAGCCCACCACTGCAGGGAGGTACACTATTGCAGGAAGCCCACACTGTAGGGAGGTGCAGTATTGCAGGAAGCCCACACTGTAGGGAGGTGCAGGGTTGCAGGAAGCCCACCACTGCAGGGTTGCTTAGGAAAAAGAAGCCGTGGGACTTGTAGAAGAGTCAGCAGAGTGCACTGAAGGAAGAAGGGACAGGCTTTGGGTATAGCAGGAGTCTACAGGCTGTGGGCTTCCTGTCTCTTTATGGGAGGCAGCCTTTGTTAGCCACACAGAGGAACCCAAACAGTATGTTTGTGTCCCACACTAAGTATGTTTACAACAGAAAAAAGGTGGTTTTGAGGACACCATAGAAATAAGAAATTTCAGGGATTTATATATCTGTCCTGATGCTGAGTCTCATGACTGTCTAGAGCTCACTATGTAGCGAGGATTATCTAAAGCTTCACTTCCCAAGGGATGGGGTGACAGGCGTGTGCCACCATACCTGGTTTATGTGACACTGAGAATCAGTCATAAGGCTGTAAGCAAGCTAGGCAAGTGCTCCACTAGCTGACCCACATCCCAGCCCATCCATTTTTTTTGAAGAGATCATAAAAGGATACAAGACAGGGGTCTTTTTAAAGTCAGCTGGGGTTTTCCCCCCATAAGAACACCGGTCTATATCCAACTCTCTATCTGGGGCTGATTTTATGCTGATTTGTCCCTTGGAGAGGTAATTCAAAGTCAGTTCTGGAGTTCTCCTAACTTGTTCATTGTATCATTGTGGGGAAAGTGATGTTTTGATGGTTATTATTACTGGCCTGGGTTAGTGAATTCTCACAGACTATCTTGGCCTCTAGTGATTTGTTAGCAGGCAAAGATTAGACTAAGTGCTATCTCCTCTTTTCTTGTTGATGAACATGCTAAGAAGCTTTGAGGAACAAGAGAACTAAAATATATAGGAGGGGTCTGGGGATGGGGGGGAGAGATAGTTGCCGTATAGGAAACAAAAGAGTGATGGGCTCTGCACCAGGATGGCAGAGGACAAGGACCAGGAAGGTGCAGAGACAATAGTGGCAGAATTTCATAAGAAGATCAAAGTCCCATTTGAAGTGTTTGACCATGAAACATATGATACAGTAGAAGTGAGAGAGATTGGGACAATGATCAGGCCATCAAGACGCTGCCCTCCTGAAGGAGAGATGTCATTGCAGAGGTGGAGGATGGTGTCATTGCAGAGGTGGAGGACACTGTCCCACTGAGGGAGAGCTGCATGGTGACACTACAGCAATGGAGGAAGAAGAATCCATTGGGCCATTCTATCTGAAAAGTTTCCTCCAGTGATGACCAGAGCACTTCCAGAAAGAAACTACAGACCAATTGCTGAAGACGTCCTTATACAAGCTCTTGAGGTTTCAGATGGAGCTGAACGTGAGAGTCTGGCTAAGGAGAAGTAGTCAAGTGCATGACTGAAGAAGGTGAGCCTTTTCCTCAAGAGGAAATGGAAGAAATGTTGTCTGCTGCAACTGACCCCGAATCGAATGCTATAAATTACAGGGACTACATAACAAGGATGTGATGGATGAAACTTAAGTGCTCCAAAGACTTAATTTCTCTTTTCTTCATTTGAGGCACCTTTAAAGGCTCAATTTCTAATTGGGAAGATACTTTGAAAAATTGCTTGTCCTAATTAACTTCACATTATATCTTATAATTTCTATATTTAGTGCTTCGTGACACAATTGTTTCAAGATATTTTGTTTTCTAGGGATGATCAATTTAAAACATAAATTTAGGCACAGCACCCAGGCGACCAGAAGAGAGATACCCAGGTGCCTGCCCTGACACTGCAGCAGGTAGCACTGTTTGATGGAAAAGTAAGAGACAAGGCGAAGTATAGTGGTTGTGCACTATGAAGAGGATGGAACTGGAGATGCCATTGTGCTGAGAATCAGGATATGAGGGGTAGGAACCCGTGAAACCACCTGAAGCCATGGTGATGTCCAGGCCCCAGGCTGCCACCAACGGCCATGTCTGGGTCCATGGGCCAGGGTATATACTAATATCTGTGGCCCATGTTGCCACAAAAGGCCATGTGGATGTCAGTGGTCTGGGCTGCTGCCTGAGACCGTACTGATGGCCAGAGACTATACTGATGCCATGAGGCCAAATTGATCTGAGTGGCCTGTGTTGCCACCGGAGGCCATGGTGACATCTGGGCCTGGACTGCCACTGAGAGCAATGTCTGCGTCTCTGGTCCTATAGCAACCAAGGACTGTGTTGATGCCAGAGGCTATATGGATGTTCCTGGTCTGGGCTGCCCATCTGAAGCCATGTTGATATCTGAGCACTGTGCAGGCCTGGCCTCATTCCTTGTAGGCCACCACACTCAGGAGAGCTATCCCTGTCCCTTGCTGGCTGCAGCAGTTGGGAGAGTGAGCCTTGCACTATGCCTGAGCAGCACAGTGGGGCTGGCTCTGGTGGCAAAGTGGCAGAAGAACTGGCCCTGAGGATTGAGAGCCCACTCACTTAGGCAAAGTGGGAGAGCTGGCCCTGATGACGCAGGTGCTGGAGAGCTAGTGGGCTGACCAACTCAGGCTCCACCCAGGCCCAGATCCAGGGCCCTGAGTTGGCCTATCCCAACATCTACCCCAGCTACAAACTGTTGGAGCACCTGGAGGGCCTGACCCTGCAGAACCAAAGCTGCAGGATTGCCATGACACAAGGCAACACCAGGATATCTGAGGGGAATCCTGGTGAGGATCTAGTATTGATGGTGTAGGAGAAGCGAGAGGTCTTGAACCAGGCCAATTACTCATTGCAAGTAAAGCTGTTTGGGCAAAAAAGTATACTGTGTGATACAATACAGCTTTTACAGCAAGAAGTTTTTTAATTAATTTATTTATTTCTGAAGGGGGCACATTGCAAGGGCGGAGGGTGGATATGAAGGGATGGGGAGATGAGTGGTATTTGGGGTGTATGATGTGAAATTCACACACACACACACACACACACACACACACACACATACACACACATACACACACACACATACATACATACACACACACATACATACACACACATACACACACACACATACATACACACACACACACACACATACATACATATACACACACATACATACACACACATACATACACACACACATACACACACACACATACACACACATACATACACACACACACACACACACACACACACACACACACACCCCAAAACCAAAAAATTTTAAAAAAGAAAACAAGAGAATGTTCTGGTCTCTTACTTTGACAGTCTAAGTGTTCTATATAAAGTCCAGCTTACCCTCCTACTTCATATCCATAGGAGGCAAGCTCCATAAACAGCACCTGAAAGATAACACATTCTCTGTCAATATTATATATATCTTCATTTGGATTCATCATGCCTTGGTCTACATGTCAATTTTATAGTCAATTTTCACGTTTCAGCTGAAGAGGGCCTTTCGTAGTTATAGAAACTCCATGCCCCTCTTCTTGTCTGTGTCAGTGTCCGTTGGTGCTTAGGTAACTGTGGGCAGCACTTTGGAGCTGGGATGACTGACAGTAAAGAGAAGAGAGGAATGAGATGAAAGAGTGTACTTTTGGGGGCCTATGGGGTCCTCAGCTGAAAGCAAAGCACAGCGTAGCAGTAGATTTTACGGTGATGTGTGTGTGTGAGCTTGGAGCATGCCACCCTTAGCAATCATCAGTTCTGTCACCTGTGCGTCTCCAGTGGCTTCATTAAAGAGCCAGCTAAAGAACTACAGCTGCAGCATTTACCAGACAAAAATCGTGTTTTAATCTAAGCTATGTTCCATGTAATATTTGAGAGCTGATAATATTAAAACATTTGCTGTTTATTTGAAATTTGACATTTAACCAATGTCCTATGTTTTATGTGGCATAATGAACAAATGCATGGTAATGGCATTTGTTTATTTTTTTCTGTGTTCGCATTTCATGTACCAGGCACCACCAGGTCCTTTATTTATTTTGATCATAACGCCAACAGCAGCTAAAGGATTTTTTTTAACTAATGAGAAGTTTGCATCTGGGAGGTGGACATTTTCCAACACTAAGTGGCCAGTAAATAGCTAAGGCAAGATGAAAACCCACCATTTCATGGCAGGGATGAAAGCACTTTGAACCTGGAACATTCCCAAATGCTCATGGTCCTCCATTCGGTACCTCTATCCTGACTACCACAAAGGCACTGTCATGGCAACATGGAGGTCAACAGCCACCAGGAAGTGTTGGACCACCCTGCACTCACTTCTCCACACCTAGAGCAAGGGCAGAAGGGGCTGTGTAAGGGAACCACCCTGGCTAGATGACGATGTGTTGATTTAAACTGGTCTTAAAGAAACCATATTTGCCTTCTCATAACACTTTCAAGTGATCAGATACTCTAAATATCAATACCATTGCCTAAGACAAATGACAACTGAACAAAAGTGCTGCTATAGATTTTCTACAGGTTCTACCTACCTGTCTGGGTTACATAAGTGATACAGGGGCCTGGGGATATACTTCAGTGGCTAGGGTGCTTGAGTAGCATGCAAGAAGCCATGAGTTCAGTTCCCAGCACTACAGAAACTGGGTATTGTGGTCCACACCTGCCATCCTAACTCTGAAGGTAGACGCAGGGGGGATCAGAAGTTCAACGTCATCCTTGGCCAGACTGGTATGCATGATTCTAATAAATGAATGAATGAGCAAGCAAATATTAGGATAAAGCTAAATCACTTATGCTATGACTCTTCCAAGTATGATGAGAACTGCATCCATTCCTGCATGCATACATTCCACAAGCACCTACCCAGCACTTTCTAGACTCAGTTGTTGGGGGATGGTCTGATGTATTTTGATGCTAACTACTGTTTGCTGTCTCTGTGACTCAGCTTTTGCTTAATAAAAAGCCATCTCACCTGGGCAGGGCAAAAGAGATAGGGCTAGGAAAGAGAGGAATTCTGGGAAGAAGGAGAAAGGCCTGAGAGCAGCAGCAGAAGAAAGACCGCCACGAGGAGGAAGGAGAAAGAACCGAGGAGTAGAAGGCCTCTATGGGTTAGATGGAGGAGAAGCACATGGCTGGTATGGATGGAGAGTCCGGTCCAGATGAACACCATCAACAAGTACTTGGGATTATGGATGGGAGGTAGCTTACTAGAAGTTATTGGAAGCAGATGGCATGGGATTGAGGCAGGGATCCCATGCCTGAGGCCCCACTTATGGGAGGTAGTGTAGAGGATCAATATGTGCCCTGCCCCAGGTTAACTAAGGCTATTTTAAAATATAACAAGTGTGTGTGTCTACTGATCATACTGATAATACAGATAATTTAAAAACAATACTCAGTCCTAAACGCCTTCCAAGTCTTGTTTATTCTCAGCTCCCCTATAAGATACCTTAAGATAGAAGATTTAGAATAATGACTCTGCGTTTCCACTAGCATCTTAGAGTGGGGTGTCGTGAGACTTTCCTTCTGAGGGAGAAGGGGACTAGGCAGCATCTCCTCTTCTTAAGGTCCCAACAACAAACAGAGTTTGAGCCCACCGAAATCCCCTCATGAAATGAGTGAGGTTAATGGGCTTGCAGATCATGGGTGAGAGGTTCTTTAAGGGGCGTTACTGATCCCCAAACAGTTGAACTAAAAAGCTTTACCACAGCACACAAATGGAGCCTTCCTCCCTATTCATTCCTACCCTAGATACTCTAGCAGGTGACCCCAAGGTCACATGCAATTATGCAGAACCACATACAACTGATTGGGAGGAGGGGCCAGATCCAGGTGAGGGTCTCATACCTGCTACCTCTCCTTCTATGAAGGAGGGTCAACAGCCAACAAGCCCAGCTGGCTTGATCTTTTGCAAGCAGGCACAGGTGAAGTGAAGATGGCTGCTGTTCTGCTCAGAGGATTGTGGTGTATAATATGGGCACATGGGCCTCCAAAGACGTTATCCTAAAGAGCAAGGAGACTTTGTAACTAAGCATATAGACTATAGAGCGGAGCTGTTGGTGGTGGCCTATTTTAAGCACAGGAGGCTGTAGATATAACCAAGGTTCTTACTTGCTGGAGAAGAGAAACAGCAGGAGGTAAAGGCAGGGTTGGAAGCAGTAAGGAGGCGCCATGACCTTAGGGGATTGAAGACACAGGTGTATGCAAGTGGCCTGTAGTTGTTGGGGGTTGGGGTAGTGGATATGGGAACACTGTGTGAGGTGAGCAGCCTACTAAGCCGACACTCCCAGTCGGTTGGAGGCTGTTTCTTCATTAGAGCCTTCGGATGAGAGCCTGATCTCATCCTCCTCAGTCCTAGAGTTAAGCTCATGTGAGATTCTGGCCCATGGAATGTGGGGTCGTATGTTTGCGTTGTTTCTGAGCTGCTCAGCGTGCAGTGAGTTTTAGAGTAGCAATGGAAAGTGAATGTGAGTAATGTTTTGCATTTCAAGATGGCAGCCCCTGGGTGATGTCATTTTAAAGTTCAAGATGGCAGCCCCTGGAGGACGCCATTTTGTGTTTCAAGATGGCAGCCACAGAATATTTAGTCCAGTGACACATTTCTGCTGTAAGTGGGTTGTTCCACACAGCCGCAGAGGCTCAATATTAAACCTCATCCATTCTGTGATTCCGTCTCAACATCATTAGTTTAGCCGGGAGGGGGATGTGTTTGGGGGTATGCTCTACATTATATTGGTAAACTGTCACGTGCTGTTGTAGTTTGTTGAAAGTGGACTCTGAGAGTGTGGAAGCCTCTCTTGTCCCAGACTCCGTCAAGTTTATTTCTAGTATTCTCAGGATGTTTTGTCTGGATGGGCTGTTCCCCTTACTCTGTAACATGGAGAAGCAAGATCAAGAAAATAGCCCAAGAGTAAAAACATTGTGTCCTCGAGACCAGCTAAAAGATAAATTATTTCCAACTGAGGTTAGTTTTGTTTATCCCAAATATAAAAATGCCTACAGTGGGTAAGAGAATAAGAAAGCCCGTCCGTGAAAAGGACAGAGCCTTCTCTCCTCAGGGGGAACTCCAGCACCTGCTGTCTTTTCTGGGAATTGAAAGTGCCTGGTTGATGATGTCACCTTTCTATTGTCAATTTTTTTTTCTTTTAACCTCGTAGCCTCACCCAAGTGGACACTGCTCCATCTAGGTCTTTGAACCTGGAACTACAACTGGCCATGCCTTCCCCAGTCCATCCTCTAGGTGTTTATGTGTCCCTGACTTAACAACACTATCTTTTATTTGCTCTCTCAATTGGGCTATTTCAGTCATTTCTGTGGAACGTTTTGGGTACCTGATTTGGTGACATTTTGCTGTTTATCTGCTGTTTCTGTCTGCAACTTGACAGTTATTTAATCACTTATTTACTTTTGCTTACTATATAATTAATAAACCTACTCATTCAAAATTGAGAGCACCCCAGTCCAAGGTCATTCTCCAGACTGTACAGAATAAGGGAGACTATAGAAGAACGCACGCTAGAGATTTCTGGTGCTGTAATCCAAAGCACTTGCTTCTTTGTTGTTCCAGTTTTATCTGCTCTCCAGTGGTAGGGTAGAGGTCACAGAGACAACACAGTAGAGGCTGCAGACTTAAGAGAAGGATGGAGGTCAAATTGGTGTAGGTCGGCTACCTGCAAATATTCAGCCGGAGAGGCCATGTACACCAGGCTGAGCTGAGACCAAGCCAGGAGAGGGGATGAGGTGATGCCAAGCTGAGGAGAAAGCTGGAAAGGAAAACCACTCTGCAGCAGCCCCAGGCATAGGGGCAAATACTGAGATTGCCTCTTTCTGGAGTATTAAAACTTATGCAAAATGCTAAATACAATTTGATGGTGCCTATTACTGAAGATGGTTCAACTTTTGATTTTAGTATGGTTTTGTATACAAACTGTGAGCTTGAGTTCCCAGAGAATTTCCATTGTTCTTTCCTTCTACTCGGTGTCTTTACATCTTAAGCTTTCCTTTAAAGAATCTTTTGTATCAGCTAAGAACAACCTTGCCTTTTATGGTTTCCAGAGGGCACATTGCAAATACTTAATAAATAACCATTATGGAACTAATTGTTTCGTTCAGCACGCGTGAGAAACTCATCGATTCAAATTTAATTTGAAAAGTGTGATGAATTCCAGGGCTTAGTCCCAGTGTAGTTGGGTAGATAAGATTAAAAAAATGATAGTCAATAAATGTGATATTTTAGGGGTATATTGTACTGTTAGAAAATGTCCCCGGAACAGCTTGACCTTGGTAAGAAATTTCCAGAGATTGCTTTAAAAAAAAAAAGTCACACTTGCAGAAGAAATTTAGAAATGGGGCCTTTGCTCTAGGATCAGCATATAAGAGTGGCGGCATCAGGGATTGGTCCAAGGGCTTGGCTCGGAAACCCCAGCAGTGTTTGCGACTGGACTCAGAGGTCTTATCTTCAATCACAGGCTGCTTAGTTCTCCTGAGTTGTATTTATAAAGCTCGTGGCTCATCTACTCGGCGAGATGGATGATAAGATTATTTTTACCTTCTTGGCTGTGTGATGTGGACTCTGATCCAATGAAGTGCTTCTCTGTGGCGGAGTGCCTTCTCGTGCCAATGCAAAAGGGAAAAAAAAATCCTATTAAATGGCAAGTTATAAAAATCTCAGAATGGCTCCCAGCTGAAATATTGTGTTTGTATTCTCCACGATAGACTCTCCCTTTGAAGTCATTGCTATTTCAAAGGAGATTGTAGACGCTTAGGGGGAAAAAAAAATCTAGGTCATTCCTCACAAATTCCAGAAAGGAAACTGTGATAGACAAAGGTCTGAGGACCCATCTGGAGCTATGTGGGAACTGATGAGGTTGTAAATAAAACCAGCGGGGAGCCCAGTGCAGCCTCATACCCGACCCCAGCGCCAAGAGGGCCACATGCTCAAAGCTGCGAGTGGAAAAGTAAAGCTGAGAAACTGACCTCGATGCCAGTTCCTAATTAGAATGCCAATTGTATGCACTTAATAATGAGAATTTTAACACCGAGGAGAGGGTGATGAGGGATCACCAAAGCTCAGCAAATAATGATTTGCTGACAATTGGCCATTCTTAGCAGTTAGAGTCATGTTAGCTTTTAGGACAAAGGATTATTGATAATACTTACACTGGTAAATGATTTGAGCAGCGGCGGCGGGGAGTGGGAGGTAGTTTCCCCCTAGCTTTCTGATATCACACATGCATATGCATTGCAAAATTGGAGGCTGTCTTGGTATGTGTGTGTGTGTTCAAGCATGTACTTGTGTGTGTGTATAGGTGCACCTGCACACGTGTGCTTTGTACATACATGTAGAAGCCAGAGGTCAACATTGGGCGTCTTTCTGGTTTGTACTTCATGCGTGTTATTTTTTCAGGCAAGGTGTCTCGCTGAACTTGGGGCTCACAAACTCATCTAAACAGTCTGTCCAGCAAGCTCCAGGGATCCTCCTGTGTCCACCTTCCCAGTGGTCAGATTGCAGATGAGCGCTGAGAGGTGGCATTTTATGAGTGCTGGGGACCTACACTCCCGTGCTTGCACAACTTGTTTTTTTTTTTTTTAATAATAACACATTTTTATTGAAAATTAAAAATAATTCCTATTACATCTCATTTTCTATCCCATCCCATGCATCCTCCCATTCCTCCCTCTCTCCCACTTTCACCCCAATCCCCCTTCCCTATGACGGTGGCTGTGGGGGACCTCCTCCCCCTGAATATGGTGCTAAGGTATCAAGTCTTTTCTTGGTAGACCGCTATCCTTCCTCCGAGTGCCATTGGGCCTCCCCCACAAAGGGACATGGCCAAATATGGGGCACCAGAGATCCTGTGAAAGTCAGTCCCCAGTCTCCACTTAGCTGTGGAGAATGTTCTGTCCCTTGGCTAGATCTGGGTAGGGGTTTGCTGATGACTGCCCGTTTTGTCCATGGATGGGCTTGCACAACTTGTATTCAGGCGTGACTTTGGCTTCTCTTCTTGGTACTTCTTTACCTTCCTGTTTTTTCTATTGTGTCTTTTTTGTCCTTTCTCTTCTTTTCTCTTTGTGACAGGGACTTGCGTAGTACCCTAGGCTGGCCTTGAGCTTGCTAAGTAGCTGAAAATGATGTTGAACTTCTGATGCTCCTGCCTCCACCAGTGCTAAGGTTACAGGCATGCACACTCTATCTGGCCTATGCACTATGAGAATAAACCCCAGGGCTCCCCAAAATGTCCAGTAAGCACTCTACCAAGTGAGCTACGCTGCCAGCCCCCTTTCCTTCAAATGCTTTAAGAACCACAGCACAGGGGGAAGCAGAGACTGGGGGATTGCTAGGACTTGCTGGCTGGTAGCCTGTGCTCCAAGTTCAGGGAGAGACTCTGTCTCAGTAGACGTTGATATGGCAGGACACCTGGTGTCCTTTTCTGCTCCACAGGTGCGCAGTTAGAAGAGTTAGAAAGGCCTACCTACACACACACACAGGCATAGACGGGCGGGCACACACACACACACACACACACATACACACACACACACACACACACACACACACACACACACACACACACACACACACACACAGGTGCTTTAAAACTCCCCTCTGGCTTTCTCTTCTACTCATTAGTCCTTTAGGAATGTTTTACTGGGGCTGAAGAGAGAGCACTGGCGGCGCTTGCAGAGGACCACAGCCCGGTTCCCAGCACCCACATTTCTGTGCTCAAAATGTCCTGTAACTCTAGGCCCAAGGGATCTGATACCTCTTCTGACCTGCCCAGGCACTGCACTCACATACATATGTATGTGGGGATGCATGCGTGCTCACATGCATACGCACACGTTCACATTAAAAAATATTTTTTTAAAGTGCCTTGTTTCTTTTCAATCCACTTCTTCAGCTCTCCACGTACTGATGTAAAGATTTGTTTAATTGTAGTTGGAAATGATATCTGGTATGATTTTAATCTCGTTAAATCCAGAAAGACTTGTTTTGTGACCCAATGGGTAACCTACCATTGAGCATGCTGGTGGAGTGTTCTGCGTCGTGAGTCTGCAATGTGTGTTTAGTCTGTAGTGACACACAAATCCACCGTTTCCTTTCAACTCTGTCTCTTGATGTATTAGGTGATCTAACGTATACTCTGTGTATAATTACTTCTCTCCTATTGAATCAACCCGTGCACCATTACATAATCATTCTGCTTATTGCCACAGTCTTTTGACTTTAAAAACGCAACATTTTCTCATTTTAACATAACTACCTCTGCACTCTTCTGGCTGTTATATGCCAGAAATAGCTTTTTATCTACGTTGGTTGGCTCAGACAATTAGGGCAAATTGCCTTAAGCTGTGTAGCTTATAAATACCACAATTTATGTCCTCGTTCATGAAGCTAAAAGTCCAAGGTTGGGATCCTGGCTGCAGACTTCCAGTTTCTTGAAGTACCCTCACGCGGCAGAAGGGAGGAAAGCACCACTGGGGCTCCTAGAAAGATTGAGACCCGAATAATGAGGACCCATTCTGAGGAACACATGAACTCTATTACACCCTAAAGATCACATGCCTACTTTAAAAATTTTTTTATTTTATTAATTTATTCATATTACATCTCAATTGTTAGCCCATCCCTTGTATCCTCCTATTCCTCCCTCCCTCCCGCTTCTCCCCTACTCCCCTCCCCTATGACTGTGACTGAGGGAGACCTCTTCCCCCTATATATGCTCTTAGGGTATCGAGTCTCTTCTTGGTAACCTGCTATCCTTCCTCTGAGTGCCACCAGGCCTTCCCATCCAGGGGACGTGGTCAGAAAGGGGGCATCAGAGTTCGTGTGAAAGTCAAATCTCACTCTCCACTCAATGGTGGAGAATGTCCTGTCCATTGGCTAGATCTGGGTAGGGGTTCTAAGTTTACTGCCCGTATTGTCCTTGGCTGGTGCCATAGTTTGAGCAGGACCCCAGGACCCAGATCTGCCTGTCATAATATTCTTCTTGTGGGTTTCCAGGACCCTCTGGATCCTTCTATTTCCCCCACATGCCTACTTATATTACGTTAGTGCGTAGGATTCGAACACAGGGCTGGTGAGGAGAAGGCCCTAACATTTTTCTTTCCCTTACAACCTACATGTACTGTTTACTCTGGGATGAATCAATTGTTGATGTCACATAATTGGATCTTGCCTTCAAAGTCCATTTAGCTGTTTTGTCTTTGATTGAAACTTTTAATCCATTTTCCTTTAATTATTGATAAGCAAGGACTTATTACTGCTGTTTAAATTGCTTTATGCCAGTCTTTTGTCTTTTGCTCGGTCTCTCTTCCCTTTTGCTTTGTTGAATTTTTGTGGTGATGTACTTCGGTTTTCTCCATCTCTTGTCTCCATCTTTCATGGGTAATTTCCTTTGTAGCCACTATGAGGCTTATAGAAAACATGTAATAACTATGACAACATACTTTTTAGTTGACAGCTTAATCACATACAACACTGCGCATGTTGTATGCCCTTTATGTTCTCCATATCACACCTTTCATATGTTTAGATTGCTCATCTATTAATAGAATTTATAGTTGTATTTGGGATGTTTTACTTGCTGCTAGAATTAAAATGATAATTCACATTGTTATAATCCCTACCTGCGCACAGCCATTTCGGTGACTATTACACGATTACATTCTCATATGCATATGAGATGTTTAATGTTCTTTCATTTCTATTCAGATACTTCAACTTAGTGTGTCATACAAGGCAGGTCCTTCAGCATCGGTTTGTCATATCTGAAGGGCAGCTTCGCTCAATATAGAATTCTCTTTGATGGCAGTTTCTCCCCCTTTAAGTATTTTAAATGTATCCTCTTATTTCCTTATGGTCTGACAAGCTTCTGGTGAGCATTATTAAAAGGCTTTGGGTGACTCCAGTACTTTGGTCTTTTTTTCCCCCCAAAATTCTGTCTTTGTCTTTTGAATATTTGGCTATAGTGTACCTCATTGTTTACCTTGAGAATTCCTTAGAATTCCCTGGGTGCCAATTTTCCTCCCTAGACTTGGGAAATTTTCAGTCATTGTGTCTTTATATAGCTTTCTACCTCTCTATTTTTGCTGTTTCGCTTGGTGACATTCTAATAGTCCCTTGGGTCTTTCTATACTTTTCTGTCCTCTGAGATTCTCCTGTTAATATGTCTTTGACCTGCTGATTCTTTCAAAAATTATTATTATTATTATTATTATTATTATTATTATTGTTGTTGTTGTTGTTGTTATTATTATTATTATTATTATTATTATTATTATTATTATTATCATTATTATTACTTAGTTTGCATATGTGAATGCCATGTATGTGCAGGTGCCTGCAGAGGCCAGAAGAGCCCCTGGCGCTAGAGTTACAGGTGGCCGTGAGCGAGCAGATGTGGAAGCTGGGAACCGAACTCAGGTCCTCCGGGAGATCAGCAGGTGCCACTAACTTCTGAGCCAGCCCTCCAGCTCCAGAACTGCTGATCCTGGCTTCTTCTTGGCAAAGCCTGCTACTGAGTCTCTTCCATGAAAATGACGATTTATCATAGTCTTACACTCTAAGATTTCTGCTTCCGTTGGTTATATCACTCACGCTCCAGATTTTCTGCTTGGTTCTTTGTAATTGTTTCTGTCCCTTCATTAGCTCTTCCCAAGTTGTCCTCTTGCTCTGCTTTTGTAGCTCACTGAACTTCCTTAAGGTAGTTATCTTAAACTATTTGCCAGGCAAATCACAGAGCTTGATGTGGTGTGTGTGTGTGTGTGTGTGTGTGTGTGTGTGTGTGTGTCTTATTTTGGCCATCTGTGTGACACTTTCTTGATGCTTTGTTTTACACTTGAGTTGGCACCTTCAGCTCTTTATGGCCTGGAACCAACAGAAAAAGGCACATGAGAGGTACTGGGCAGAGATTCTGGGAGGCTCAGGGGCCAGGATGAGCTTCTCTGGACTTGTAAAGACACATTTCTAGAAGGTTAATGGTTTTATTGTTTCCACGAACCTGTAATTTGGCTCTCCTTTTGGTGTCTGACATGTATGCTGTGAGCTGAGGTGTTGAAGGAGTCTTCTCTCTCTCTCTCTCTCTCTCTCTCTCTCTCTCTCTCTCTCTCTCTCTCTCTCTCTCCCTGTGGAGACAACACAGGGAATCATATGTCTTCTTCCAACATCTCACACAGTTGTATTGGGCTTAGCAAGCCTCCCAGCTTCCTCTTCATTCACAGTGGCCCCTCAGGTGTCAAAACTGTCTGTTCTGTCTGCTCCATGTCACACCGATAGACCAGGGACAGTGACATGCCTGCGCTCCACTCCCCTCTTTGCTCTTTAGTGGGAAGCTGTGGGCTTATGCAGAATCTCCTGCCCCGTGGGGAAGGAGATGGCATTGGTGACGTGAGAATTGCCCTGTCATGGATCCCAATGCAGCCTTTCTCAGCATTGTACTTTTGTGGAAATCTCCTTTAACTCCTGCGATGGGCTCTGGCCCTGGCACAAAGGTGAACAGGACCACACGGGCGTTAAGTCAGTGTTCCCATGTGGACGGGGGCTAAAACTTCTTGCCCTTCATCTTCGTGGCTGAAGCCTTAGCTTGTTTCAGTGGAACAGTAGTTGCATGAGTGCCTAAGGCGTCTCGAATTACTTTCAGTGGGAAGATGTATTATTGAAGATCACGGTCTACCTATTCCTTAATTCTATCACGTAAGAAAAGACGTGGCAGCCGAGCACGCACCTGACGCCACTTAACGTCACTCTGTTGTTTTGTTTCTAAAGCTGACCCTGAGTTTCGTACTTTTATAGCACACAGTGGCTTCTAAACTGGAAATGTTCTAGAAGATAATGTGAAATGAGCCTGAAATCACCACGGTCTGTTCCCAATCACTGGATTAGAAAGGAGTGGGGGCCATTTGGTAACAGCAGAGGAAAACTGTTCCTGCAGCCTCCTCTGGGGACAGAGGTGAAGAGAAACTGTCACAGCTAGGCGTATGCAGAGAGGATAAATTTCACTAAGCTTTCAAGGAAGTAGGGGAAAACAGTTTTCTGTGCTTTTCCCCTTCTCTGACAGGAATGGGGGAAACCAGTGAAAAGAGAACACAAGAAAGAAGGAGGGAGGGAGGAAGAGAGGGAGGGAGGGAGGGAGGGAGGAAAGGAGGGAGAGAGTGAGAGAGAGAGAGAGAGGGAGGGAGAGATATTGATTGATTTAAAAGATGAGGTAGGCTAAGCTAGGTTAGATGACCATGACCAACAAAATGGTGGGAAAGAAGTCAAGGCTTGTAGATATTTGCAGGTCAGGCATGGTGGCACAGGCCTGTACAACAGGCACTCAGGAAATTGAGGCAGTAGGATTACAGTTTGCAGGGCAGCCTGGGTCACATAGTAAGGCCGTGGGAAAAAGAAAGAAAAGAAACAAACAAATGGAAAGAAAAATAAAACCAAACCAAGCCCCCAAACCCCAATATTTACTTAACTGTTTGATCAATATTGACTAGTTAGATGCTCAATAGTGGGGAAACCCCTTGGCTTCTGTACAATAGACATGGTACTGTCTAGTTAATTTTCTAAGTACAAGTAACCATCTCAGGAGGTATGTGTAAGAAGACTTTGAAAAGTGGATGGAAGGAGAGAGATGCTGCACAAGGCCCCCTGGGTACCAGGAAGTAGTCCCTAGACCAAGAGCAAGAAGCAACAGAGCCCAGAAACACAGTTTCAGACAAGAGCCCCAACGCAACCTGTCCCTTCTACTCAAGGCACTGAGCAAGGAGCAGCTCAGCTCTGTCAGTCTTTTCTTTTTAAAAAAATTACACATTTTGGTGGACAGAATAATTTTACATTTTTGTGAGATGCATTGTATTTTGAGTATTTTTAAATAGAATGTTATATAGTCTAGGATAGCCTCAGACTCTATATGCTGAGGTTGGCCTTGAGGGGTCGGAGGTGTGTGGAGGCCAGAGTTAGTTTTATGGGGTCTTGGGACTGAACGCCAGGTTTTGTGTATATTTGTCAGGCATCCTAATAAACTTACTTTAGTTTCAGTGCGATACTGATGGGTGCATGTGATTGTGCGCTACCGTAACAGAATACAAGAGACTGAGCAATTTACAAGCTATAGAAGTTTTCTTGGTTCCCCTTCTGAGGCTGGAACTTTCAGTTTGGAGGTATTTCATCTGACGGGGGGGGGGGGGGTGTCTCGTGAGTCACAACATGGCAGAAGATGTCACTTGGTGAGTGAACTCATTCACAAGGAAGGGAAAGGAGCCAAATTCATTCTTTCATGGAGAACCTACCCCTCAATAATAAACCTGCTCCTGTTACAATGATATTAACGAACTTAGGGGGCCATAGGCTCATGATCTAATCATAAGAGAAACAAACAAACAAACACACACAAAAAAAATCAGTCCCACCTCTCAACTCTGTTGAGTTGAGAAATTACGTTTCCAACCTATGAACACTGGGAGATACACTATTATACCTCTAGCAAAATGGATAAAGTTTTAAAATGACTCAGGGATTGGCTGTTAAGTACTCCACTTCCCCTCCTGAGTAATGTGCTTACAATTAATGAGAACTAAAAAGCAAGAGAGATTCATACACTAGTATCCTTACTGAAGTGTTATTTAGTCATGACAAACCAGAAATGATCCTAATTTGTCTCCCACGGTCAGTGCTCTTGAATAATTTTGCTTGTCTTCTTAGAAAATTGCACTTTTATTAATATGACTTCAAATACTTGTTTAACAATATAGAAAAAAATTTTGTGCTATTACATGAAAAAAAAAAGGAACATTTGTGAGACATACCATTTGCTCCTAATTTGGGGACTGGAAAATAGTTCTTGCCTAAAGAACTGAAAAGGATAGATCAAACTATTCATAATTTTTTCTACATAAAATTAAGCAAATTATTTTTTTAACTCCAAAACTTAAAGATTGATATTATCCATTTTTAGTCTTATTCTCAGAAATTAATTTCCCTGGCTATTTTTCTGAGTTTTCTGAGTTTATACTTTTAGTGGGGTCTTCAACTCAGTGACTGACAGCGGTCTGAGGAATTTCACTCTAGGATCTGCAGATTTGCTGCCTCCACATACCTTTCTTGGGGGAAATTTAAGACTCCTTTGCGTCCTCGCCTCTCTACTGTCAGTTGCTTTCTTCATCAAAAAAGGGAGCAAGGGTTGCAGTGAGATGACTCAGTCATAAAAGCATTTGCTGTATGAGCCTGAGTGGGGACCTGGGTTCAATTCCCGGGTCCCAAGTAGAAGAGAAGAATCAGCACAGAGGACGATGCACTGTTGTAAGTGTATGTCTGAACACTCCCCAATGCACCACCACCACCACCAACAACAACAAAAACATTTAAAAAGTCAAGTGAGAATAAGTGACCTCGGCAGCATCACAGGAGCAGTTAGGAGGAAGAACGCAGATCTTCCACTGGATTTAAAAAATGTAGGGTAGTACACAAAAATCCCAAAGAAACCCAAATCAGCCTTGGTTTAAAGCCTTTTAGAAGCTGGGGGGAGGGGATTCCTCAACGACTTTCCTGTGGCCAGGACTATTTCAGCAGCTCATGGGTCTGTGTGGCCTGTTGTCACAAAGAAGACACTTATCAATGCCATAGACTATGGTACATCCCAGGTGTCAGACACAAACTTTTCACAAAGCTTTTACATGAATTATTTAATTAGGAATGAAGTAATCATGATGCTTTTATGTGATAGAAACTTAAAAGGTAGAAACTTAAGAAGTAGATATAAAATAAAGAAACAAGAGGAACTTGTTGATTTATAACTGGGGGTAGGTATGGACGCTGCCTTAAAAAGGTGGCAGGTTCTGGACTAGAGAGATTGCACAGCAGTTAAGAGCAAGAGAGGCCCTGGGTATAATTTCCAGCACCCACATGGCCATTCAGAACAATCTATTACTCCAGTTCTAGGGGATCTGATACCCTCTGTGGGCCCTAGGGACATAAGTGGCACACAGACACCAAACCACCCATACACATAAAAACAACTTTTAAAAATGGCGTTTTTGAGGTTCTCTGGTGCCTGTACTTTGACTGTTTTTCTGCTGTAGCCTGTCTCTGTGTGACTTTGTTTATTGGGCAGATGCTCCCAGGTGCTTGGGAACATGGCTGCAGACATCAAAGGCTCATCGTCTACTGCTCAGGAGTCGTGGGAGATGCTTCTGTGGAATGCTCTAGCTGTAGAGCCTTTGGGGAGACTCTTGTTTCCAGGGCTGTGCCATATGCTTGTCCATGGCATGGTCAACACTGAAAGAGAATCTGACTCTTTGAAGAATTAGCCTATTTTAACCACACAGATTCTTCTTTCTAAAGACTGTCCTCTTGGCGGGAGAAGGGCCAGGGTATGCAGGGTAGGAGATGTGCCAATGACCTTAGTGTTCACTATGAGGGCTGATAAACACAGGAGGGCAAGGTGAACGCTGGAAATGCTAGCTCAGCTTTGCGGATAGATAAAGAGGTTGATGACATACTAGGATAATGCAAAAATTCTGCTTAAAATAACAGACTAAATAAGATCTAATTACAAAGTAGAGCTCATTTTAAGGAAACTCATCCTCTGCTTAACAGAGACTCATTTTTTTTTTAATGGCATTTGCTTTTAATGGTAATTGCCGTGACTAGACCAGTCCAACTTGCAGCTGTTAGGAGTAAAATAATCCTTTCCGAGCAAACACTTGTCCTGAAGTCTATAGGGCAAAGTTGCAATCGTGATATCCCTTTGGATTATAAGCTAATCATTCACACGCAGTTAATGGAACTTTTAATTAGGCAGCACAATTTCTGCAAACAGAGAAAGAAAACCAATTCTGCAGATCTCAGCAACACCTGTCTGTTGACAGTGAGCGTTCTCAGCTTCAGTGTGCTGTGTGAGGGACTGAGCAAGCGGGGACTACGCCTGGTGTTCCCGTCAAGTTTCTATGCCATCACACATTAACTTGATTGATGTCTGTCATGTCGCCACAAAGCAGGCATTACTCTACACCTCTGCTTCTGTAGATGAGAAGGCTGAGGCGCAGAGACCACACAGTGAAAGAGAGAACTCTAACGCTTCTGTTCCTGTTGTCCTCAGAAGATCCAAAGTGAGAGGGGCAGGTGGAATTTTATAGGTTTTTTGTTTGTTTGTTTGTTTGTTTGTTTTTTAGGTTGTCTAGTCAGATATGTCTTGGTCACAAGAACTCGTCTTTGCATAGTCACACATTAGATGCCAGCAGCCATGATGAAGAGGGCCCCGAGGCACTGCCACATGTAACCCCCAGTGATGTGGCTAGTGATCAAGGTCACGCCACTGAGTCACTGATGGTCAGGGACATGGTGATGCTCCTGGTCTGTGTAAATCTGGTCTAATGAAGTACTAATGTGATTTATGTAAGAGGTAAGAAAAACCATGAATGCCCTTTCGGAAACTTAACTACTTTGTAACTCTATGGGTTAACCTGTAATAGAAACTATTCAAGTATACCTGCCTTAGTTAGGGTTTTATTGCTGTGGAGAGACACCACGACCACAGCAACTCTTATAAAGGAAAGCATTTAGCTGAGGCTGCCTTACAGTTTCAGAGGTTCGGTCCATTATCATCATGGCAGGATCATCATGGCAGGAAGCATGGCGGCGTGCAGGCAGACACAGTGCTGGAGGAGACGAGAGTTCTACATCTTGATCCACCGGCAGCAGAAGGAGACTGTGTGCCACACTGGGCATAGCCTGAGCATTGGAGACCCCTCAAAGCCTGCCCCTACAGTGACATACTTCCTCCATCCAGGCCATACCTCCATTCCCTATGGGTAAAGCATTTAAACCACTACACTACCTTTTACAAAACTACTCACTGTCTTTTCTGTTGGGCTGAGGACTTCAGTGCCACGTTTACCCTTAGGCCAGGAGAGGTGAGCTAGGGGGTGAGTTTGAGCATTGAGGCCTGTGGGGTCATGAGTGGGGCTGAGAGCAAAGTCCTGGCTTCTGGTAGAGTTTATGCCTGGACCATTCTTCGTGGAGCTCATTAATCGTCAGGTACAATTATGGAGATAATTAAGGACTTTTAAATGATTGACGTATTCAATTATTACTTTCTAAAACATAAAACTCTCGTGTTTATTTATTTCACTGTGTTGTACAAGGGATTTTGTTTACTACGTTATTTTAATTGACAAGGAAAACTTAACACCTGCAAAGATTGTAGGAGTTTACCAAATGAATCATTGGATCCCTTTCCCCCCCCCCCCCCCAGATACTTAATTTTTGTGTGTGTTATGAAAACACTTAAAAATCTGTACTTAAAGGCTGGTGAGATGGCTTGGTGGTTAAGAGCACTGGCTGCTCCTCCAGAGGACCCAGGTTGAGAGCCCAGATCCCAGCATCCATATGTTGGCTCACAACCATTTGTGACTCCAGTTCCAGGGAATATGATGCCTTCTTCTGACCTCTGCAGGCACTGCAGGTATGTAGCGCACAGACATACAATGCAGGTAAAATATCCCATACACGTAAAATAAATCTAAATAAATAAATCTAAAATCTATTCTCTTTGCAGTCTTAAAGTTTAAGTGGCGTTATTATTGACAGCCACTGTGAAATGACTGAAATTATTGCTTCTGTCTAAATATCATATCCAAATTTTCCTTGTTTTTTCTACTTCCACTCAGCCCCATGGAGAATATTATTGTGAACAGACCCCATGACATATAGAAGTAGGAGAAGTGGGCCAGGTATGTGGAGGCCTTTCTTGGCATTCAGCATGTGAAGACAATGTTTATTTAAAATTAGCATCCTAGGCAATGCTGTGTCTGGGAATCTGTATTGTGGTGTATGAATAAGAAATTTTACTTTTTTTTTTTTTTTAAATGTCCTAGGGACCAAACTGAGAGAGTAATGAGCAAAGAAATGTTTCCTCAGCAGGTTTTGTTCCTCCAGTTTCTAATAGACCACTTGCTCACTCAAAGAGCCAAAATTATCCCCTACTCCCTTTTCGGTTGGCTGAAGTGTTTCCCAATTAACGTCTGAGAAGATGGGAATTCTTACGTGGCAGTGCCATTTTGATTACTTGAGTGAATTTTCCCCTCGGTTCCCTTGGCTGTATACATCTGCAGTGTTCGTATTTTTCTGAAAATCAGTGCGCTTGGCTCAATTAGTTAAAAAAAAAAAATGAGAGCTGAAACAAACAGTTGGGTTTATTTAAGACACTTCCCTTTCATTTCTACTTGAAATGAAGTTTTTTGACAAATGGCCTTTCAGCAGTTGAAGGCCAGCATAAACTCAGCCAGCAGGTTGCTGCCCTGGAAATCCAGGACTTGCTAGAGTTAATGGCAGCAAAGTGTTTCCTGGGAGTAGGCAGAGGGCTGCACAGCGCCGGCTTCATGCACAGAACAGGACTCCTGATTCTGGTGAAGGCAGACAGATCACGGCTAGCCCAGCAGGGGGGGATCCTGTCGTCAGCTGATGTCCTCTCTGAACCCCCCCTTCTCAGCATCTCTTGGTTTCTTTTCATTGCACACCTCCTACTTGGGCAATGGCGTGGAGCTCAATTTCCAAATAGGAGCATGCTGTGAAAATATCTGTTTGTTGTGAAAGAGCACTGTTTGTCCCTGCTTCTCAGCTATTGCTCAGGTTAATCATTTTCTCAGTGGGGACGATGCTGCCCAGATAATCAAAGTTTGTTTCCTGAGTCTAACATGGCTGTGTCTATGGCTACCACCCAATACGCTGAGATAAACAAGGTAGCTATTGAACTCCTGAATTCTTTCAAGAAATCTGCCGGATGAATATCAATGATTAGGATATTCACTATGGAAAGTCAACGCAGACTGGTTCTCCTGCGGCATTAGGTTCAATGATCTTAATTTAAAAAAAATCACTCATATGAAATTTGGAACATAAGACCAAAAGAAGAGGTCTAAGAAACTGCAGGAGCCCTTTGGTCAGAGAAAGCCTGTGAAAAGAGCTGTGGCACAGAAAGGGAGAGACGCACAGGGGCATACTGAGTTCAGGTGATGCTTCCCTCTTGTTGGGATTGCATGCTGCCTTAGGAGAACAAGGTGGGAAGAGGGGGCCAGTGATGCTGTGATGACTCAGGAGCTGGACCACGCAGTTCAAGTCTCAGTGTCGGCCTTTGTCCTAAGGCAGTAAGCAAGTATCAGCAATGGGTTTGTGTAAAGCATGGGGTGCCCTTACATCATGCAATGAAAAAAAAGCAAACAAACTTTGTTTTAAAACAAGGTTATGGACAAATTTTTGTTTAGATTGTAGAGGATGTTAAAATAAATTGCACAGCATTATGAATGCTTTTTATAGTGATGTAAGTCATGGTAAGAGCAAACAAGTAAACAGAACAATCAAAGTTGTGGCACTGTCTAAGGGAAAAGCACCCGAAGGACAGGGCTGGGAATCTGTATTGGAAGGGGATCCAGGGACTCAAATAAAGTTTGCCGAACTCCAGAGGGGAGGCCTGGTCTAGAAAACAGGGTATGAGGCTCTCTGTGAGCCTGAACAAGACCCATGGCCTGGAGGGGGAGGGGCTTCTCCTGGGAAAGGGGCCAAAGTGCAAAGTCAAGGTGCCTACACATGAGGCCATAGCAGCCTGGAGATTTTGTTTTATGATGTTGGGAGTTTGCTACTTGCATTACGTTATTTTTCTAGACTGAATTAAGCACCGTGCCAATACAATTTGATCATACCTGGCCTCAGAGCAAAATCCCACAGAGTACATATGGGTTTTTAATTTTTGGTTTTTGTTTTCAATAGCCTCTGAGTGAACTTCTGAAACACACACACACACACACACACACACACACACACACACACACACACACACACACACACACACAGCTAAAGCATTCTTTTAGGCCCTGGACCCTCTCCACTAACTAGTTCACTCAGTCTGGTTTAACTTCTTTCTCCACTTGTCTTTTTCTGGCTTCCCCCATTACAGCTCTCTGTCCTTGTTGTCCATTGTGTTGTGCCTAAAGGCAAGCTATAGGAGAGCTGGCCATTGTCCTTCCTGTCACCTCTCAGGCCCACAGGAAGTCTGCTAGCATGCTGAACTAGCGTGGCTGCTCAGAATCCCAGTGATTCCTGAAGCAGATGTGAGGCGCTGGCTGAACTTCATCCAAGGGGAAGCTTTTCTAACTGACTGGGCATTGGGCACGAGGAAGGACAGTTTATTTCACTCTGCTACTTCAATGATTTTAAATTTTCATGGACATACATTCTATTAGCCTCCCTGCTAAAGCTAGACAAATAGCAGACATACCCTTTAAATACAGACCTCTTTCTCATTTTTCCATGCAGGATCGTTGCAAAGCATTTATAGGCATCGACCCGTGTGGCTTTTAAAGCCAGTTCACACCATAAGTGCTGTTATCTATGCTTCGCAGATAAGGAACCAGGTGAGGCAGGGCTGTGTTGAATTACAGGTTTAGGGCTGCAGGGTTCTGGTGTCAGCGCCAGGCTTGGTGCTCACCAGGCTCAGAGTCAAGGACAGGGGCTGAAGCACGTAGCCGCCACCCACTGACTCACCTGTGGCGAGGCTCTGTTTATTATTTGGCAGCTGGTCTTCGCAATCTTGATTTCAATCTTGCCTGAGAGTATCTGTGTGAACCTGTTAGAGTGAACTCACTGGGGGTGGGTTTTTAATCTGAGGGACCAAAAGTCCTCTTGAGAAATCACACACACTAGGGGAGAAAAAAAGCCACGCTTGGAGAAAGTGTTGCCTGGTCCCTGCCCTGGGACTGTTTTCCAGGCTGGTCATCCAGGTGCAACGGTGATTATTTTGGCTCAGATATGGTAGGTGTGTTAGTCAGTTTTCTGTCACTATATAAAATGCTCGAGGCAAACTTATAAAGGGAAAAGATCTACTTGGACTCAGTGCTGTGGAGGTTTCAGTTCACAATCAGTTGGCCTTGTGTCTTCGGGCTTCTGGTGAGGTGTCAAACAATGCCAGAAGAATGTCAGAGAGCTAAACTACTAGTCTCATAGGCAGGGAGCAAGTGACAGAGAGAGGACAGGGTCAGAGCTGCACTGTCTCCTGCACAGACGTGTGCTGAGGACATAAGATCCTCCCACTGTGCTCTTTGTCACACACACAGCACACAAGCCTCATACACAGCCACATGCACATACACTAATTCCCACACACCACATACACTCACACACATACACTCACACACACATACACACACATACACACATACTCACATTCATTCACACACACCACACACTCACTTCCACACACTTCCACACACCACATACATACACACTTGCACACACTCACACACATACAAACACACAGACATACCATTTACATACATACCCACACTCATATCACATGCACTATTGATGACTGATAATAGCTGGGATGAAGAATGGGGCGTGGACTGAGATGACCGAGAGCAAAGCATTTAATACCATTTTTATTTTTAAATCAGGCAAATGTATTATCTAGTGTGAATGGTCAACCAAACATTTAAACTAGTATTAGCATAATTTTTGTATAATTGAACTGTGTCTTGGGTGCCCAGATTAGATGTTATTTCTGGCACTGTGTGTGCGATGATGCTGGCATCGAATCTACTGATGCAGGGAAGTAGATCGTCGCTCAGGCGTCGCTCAGCCCACTGAAGGACTAAGCAGAGTGGCCAGAGAAGGAGGAATTTGCTCAGTTTTCCTTCCCACTGGCCTGGTTGACCTGTATCTTCCCCTTCATCTGCTCCTGCAGTTCCCAGGGCTTGAAATCAGGTTAGCCTTACACCTCTGGCCTTCCTGAGTTTCCAACCCACAGATGGTGGATCATGTGACTACTCTATAGTCATATGAGTCAACACCTCCCTCCCAACTCCCCTCCTTAACTTGTTGGGTTTACATCTCTGGAGAACCACTGACCTAACTCAGATGATCTAGCAGTTCTACTTCAGGGAATACATACAGGCGCGCGCGCGCACACACACACACACACACACACACACACACACACACACACACACACACATCAAAAGTAGGGTCTTTTTTAAAATTTAATTTTTTAAATAATTTGTTCACGTTACATACCCTTGTAACCCCTCCCTTGACTCCTCCTGTCCCCACTCTCCCATCCTCTTTCTCCCTATCCCCCTCTCCCTAGTCCTATGAGAAGGGGAGCTCTCCTCCCCTACCATCTGACCCCAGCCTATCAAGTCTCATCTGGACTGCCTGCATCCTCTTCCTCTGTGGCCTGGCCTGGCTGTACCGGCATGGGGAAGTGATCAAATAGTGGGTACCAGAGTCCATGTCAGAGACAGACCCTGCTCCCCTAGGGGACCCTCATGGAGACTGAGCTACCCATCAGCTACATCTGAACAGGGGGTCTAGGCTCTCACCATGCATTGGCCTTGGTTGGTGCATCAGTCTCTGCAGGAATCCCTGGGCCCAGCTTTGTTGGCTTTGTTGGTCTCCTTGTGTAGCTCCTGTCCCCTCCGGATCTTTCTATTCCCCTCAGTGTTTCATAGGATTCCCAGTGCTCTTCCCAAAGTTTGGCTGTGAATCTCAGCATCTGCTTTGATTCTCCCATGTTTCCTCACAGCAGTCAAAGCACAGAAGTAATTCAGGTAGGTGAGTAAATGATAAAAAAAAATGTGGTATAAACATGGAATGCAATATTATCCAGCCTTTAAAAGAAAATTATGATGCATGAGGCAACATAGATGATTCAGGGCTAAGTGAAATTGTATGGGTTCAAAGATAATTTCTCAGAAACTGGAATTGGAACAGGGCCCTATGAATCCCACAGTTAAGTTAAAGCTGGTCTTGGCTCTCTCTGTCAGTGGCTTCACTGATGCTAATATAAACTCACATGTCGGGGGTTGGCTCATCCCATCCCTGGCATTTGGTCCAGGCTGGATTCTCCCAAGGACCTTCTCTGGACTTCATTTATGTTCCTAAAAGCAGTCACTTGCTCAGATGAGTGACAGTGAGACTGTCCAATCCCTTCACCTGAATCCCCAGTCACCTCTGCTCAATGTCTATCAACAGAAAAATTATTACTGAATATGAGTTTAACAACAATACATTTTAAAAACTCATGAATACACCATCATTTATAGGACGGGGTATCAATTATCTTTCTCTTCATCTAGGTTGCGATACTATGAACCTGGTCCAGTTTGGCTTGTATTTTTGCTTCATTTGCTGATAATCTTTCCTCTTATTGTCTCCTACAAAATGAAAAAAAAAGTTACATATCTGTCAAATATTCTACCAAACATCTATATATCAAATATTCTATGTATGTACATATGTATCATCTCTCTGTCCTCCCCGGTGCCCCCACCTCATGCTGCTATGAGCTGAATTGCGTATGCTCACTTTCATTTTGTGTCAAATATTCCAATGCAAGATTGTATTTGGGTCTAGGATCTCAAGAAAGTTACTTAAGTAGAAATGACTTCATTATAACGGATCTTCATCCAATATGGTGGTGTTATTATAAAAAGAAGAAATCAGACACAGAGTGGGGACCCCTGGAAGACACTGAGAGAAGACAGTTATTTATCTATGGCATGCCAGCATCTTGATCCTAGGCCTCTAGCTCCCAGCACTGTGAAAGAAGTAAATATCTGATGTTTAACTCTGTCAGTGCTGCGGAAACCCTGGCAAAGTAAGGCTGGCTGACAACTTCATCTCCTTAGGAACAGGCAGTCACTTGCCACAGAACCAAAATGCACATGCTTCTGAAGGAGCCAAGAAGATGCAATGCATTGGCCCTGGGCACATGGACACTTTTACCTTACCAGAATCAATGGTTCCTTCACAGACTCCAATATCTGTTCTTCCAGCTGTATGTGCACACGTTGTGTGTGTGGGGGGGGGTGTATGTGTGCATATGTATATATGTGTCTGGTGTGTGTGTACATATGTGTATGTATGTGTGTGGTGTGTGTTTGTGTAACCTAGTGATTCTCAACCTTCTTAATGCTGCCACCCTTTAATACCCCCAACCATAAAAATGTAATACCCCCCCAACCATAAAAATTATTTTTGTTGGTATTTCATAACTGTGATCTTGCTACTGTCATGAATCGTAATGTAAATATTTTTGGAGATTGAGGGTTGTCAAAGGTGCTGTGAGCCACAGGTTGAGAACCGCTAGCTTGACCTGTCTCCAAATACTGAAGTTGTACAAACAAAGAGGCTGTACTGCTAATGGTTGTAAAATACACTTGTTCCGGGCACATAGGAGAGAAGTCATAGCCACATGGCTCCGTGGCAAAGCAGGATCTCCCTGGGTGAAGACAAAAGCCCTGCTCTGATTTGGATGGTGTTTGTCCCCTGGAAGGCTCAAGTCTGGGGATTTAGTTTACAAGGTGGTAGTGCTGTTGGAAGCTGAGACCTTTAGGATGGGTTAGTGATTTTTTTTTAATATTTAGTCTCTATTTGGGTATTATGTTCTTGGATGTCCAGGATCACGAGTTTACACATTGGCAGGGGTCACGTGGTAGCAGTGCAGGGTGGACTATGACAGGCACCCTTCGCTTGAAAGTGTGGCGCTTCCACAGGTGTGCCGAGCATCCCTTTGCTTTGCTCTTGGTAGTATATGGGAAGAAGGAGCCAGGAAGGTGTCAAACTGGTGATGTGGGAGACATTCTGGTTTGTGCTGCATTGTTGGCTGGAAAGATGGGCCCTAGCTCCATGCAGTGGTCTCTAGTCTAGGACAGTGAACTGTCATGGCGGACAGAACTGCAAACCTGGGTGCTCTCCTGGAGCTCAGGCTGCATGAAGTGGGGTTCTCCTTCCAGGGCATGAACTGAGGGCTGCATCTGCCTGCACCTGCTGGTATTCCTCAGGGCTTGCAGACTGGTGCCACTGAGGTGACTGGAGTGGTAAAAAACAAGGCATCCTGATGGTTTCTTTATAAACACATTTAGTCCCTAGGCTGAATGCTAAATGGGGTTTAAAATGGCTGACTTCCGTTCTCACTCTGCTTCTTGCTTAAGCTGAGCTGGAAGGATAGTGAGCAGAAAGCCTAGGGGTTTATTTCTACACACACACACACACTGCAGCTCTGATTTATTTTTAACATGCAGACGTTACGACACATGTCTGAAAATGACTTGAGCCTTCCTCTCAAGGTTCAAGCCTGAACCCTTTGTATTGTCTTCACAGGAAAGACACTTTTCAATATGACTTTATTGATCCAGAATCCAAACTGTTTTTAAACACGGATTAATCATGAAACTTGCAGGGAAAAGTGTCCAGGATTACTACATTTTGAAAAAAAATATAAATATAGGTTGCTTTATATATTTACATATATACGTATGTCACTGATGGAAGCGGGGACTGCAAACCGTCAACATCTGCATGAGACGTGACAGGGCAGAAAATGACTGTACTTACACGGGCAAAATCCCACAGGCTGGGGCTGCAAGGGGCATGCTTCCTGCCCACAGAGACACCCTCAGTAAAAACAAACTGGTCTTTTGTTTAATCAGCTTGGGTCTGGGAAAGATTTTGCCTGTTTACACAGATGTGTCCAGAGCTCTGAAGATCATACTCCAAACGCAGAGCTGGTGACCACAGTTAATCACCCCCACATGGCGGGATGCACAGCTGACCTGGGCCAGGGTACAAAGACAACAGAACCTGGCAGTGGCACGCAGGCTGTGCTAGGATAGACAGAGGGTGGCCCTAGAACTGGGATGCTACCGGTTACCATGGAGCTGGGTTGCCTGTCACACAGATGAGCCACAGAGGCCAATCTCTGTGGGACCAAGAACTCATGTGCTACAATGGGAAAGTTAAACCCAATCAGGGTTTCCTAAGCTATGTTCCACAAAAATAGGATTCTAGAGGATGGAAAAAATGAATTATAAGGGGCTGGAGAAGTGGCTGAACAGTTATGAGCACATACTGTTCTTGCAGAAAACTCAGATTTAGTTCCCAACACCTACATGGTGCCTCACAAACATCTGTAACTCTGATGCTTCCTTATGACCTCTGACCTCTGAGAGCACCAGGCATGTGTGTGTGGTGCACAACCATACATCCATGTAAGCAAAACTGTCACACACACACACACACACACACACACACACACACACACATACACACACACACAAAATAAAATGTCTAGATAGAAAAGTCATGGTTAATAAATTAAATAAGACTTTTTGACATCTTGTAATTAATGATTTTGTGACTTTCCTTAATGGGAAATAGAGAAGATCCTTTGGGAAATGCTGAGCAAGTTGGTGTGATGTGACAGGATTCTAGAGAAATAACTAGGTCATAGGATGCAGGAGAGCGGGGAGAGAGACTCTTGGGTCTGGCTTCCAGTCCCTTCCCCTTACTCATTGGAGAGAAAGGCAAAGCACTACAGAGGCCCCTTCGCTCGCTAAGCTGGGTCAGGAGCAGAGCCTGTAGTCATTTCTTCAGTAAGACGTTGACTAAGGGGATGTTAAGAAGGAAACTGAAGCAAGATCTGTCAAGGGGATGAGGAGAAAACACAGCCCAGCTACTCTGCCGTCTGCCTTCCTCAGCCTGAGGCAGAAGTAGCCTTTTGTAGGTCAGCAGTCTCGGAGATGCTGGCTGTCGCACCGCCATGCAGGAGCAAGGAGAGTTCGGTTCAAGGGCACTCATGGTGTGAAGGGTGGGGTGTGAACCATCTGTGTGTAGGTAAATTGTCACATGCTGTTTGCACCCATTGACAGCTGACTCTGAGAAACGGCCCACCTTGTCAAGACTCCAGAGTGTTTACTTCAACTCTCCTGCAGCAGGCTGGCTCCCCAACTTTGTGACAGGGAGAATGGAAAATGGCAAACAGCAAAGAATATCTAAAGAAACAGCACATGTATTATCCTTGGCTGGTGCCATAGTTTGAGCACACGAACTCTGGTGCCCCATATTTGACCACATCCCCTGGATGGGGAGACCTGGTGGCACTCAGAGGAAGGATAGCAGGCTACCAAGAAGAGACTTGACACCATATTAGCATATACAGGGGGAAGAGGTCCCCCTCAGTCACAGTCATAGGGGAGGGGAGTATGGGAGGGAGGGAGGAATGGGAGGATACAAGGGATGGGATAACAATTGAGATGTAATATGAATAAATAAACTATATATAAAAAAGAAAAAGAAGCAGTGCAGCAAGAGGTCGAATGAGTCCCACCAGAGGTTCCTAATGTTTGTCTCCTGGTGTAGAAATGCCCACGATGGAAACAGGAAGCCGGAAGCTTGTCTACAGAGAGTCTGCTCTGCTGAGCCTGAAAATCTCCCACTCAGGAACTCCAGCTGAAAACCATGGGCAGCACGTTCAGTGACTGTGTGAGGGGAGTACACGGGTAGGGTTTGCCAGCTGGGCTCACTCCACGTAGGACCGGAACTGCTTCTGTCTGGCTAACAACATTGCAAGTAAATTGCAGTTGAAACGGCTTATGAAATCCCACCTGGCCTTCCTTCTCATGGAGCCTTGAGAGTCGATTTGAGGAAGAAAATTGTCTCTGGTGAGATCTTGCTATCCCTGGGAGGTTTTAGCTAGGCCCTGAGACCGGCTGTCAGTTCTAGTAGTTAGTAAGAATTAAAGGAATTGGCATATTCTTTGGTCAGCCTGTATTATTTTTTCTTCTTTCTAGTGAAAGGATTTTTTTTTTCCAAAGGCCATCTGATGTGCCCATAGCCTTTTAAGCAATGGAAACTCTTTGTATGGGACAGGGGGTGAAGGTCAGGTCTGTGGTTATCTTTGAGAAGGAAGACACTGGTTTCATTTTTTCTTATAAATCTGCCCACAAAAGAAAAAAAAAAAGCACAAGAAACCTTCTCTGCTCTTCTTTACCATAAAGAAATTCTAGATCTATTTTAAACAGGCTTTAAAGAAATCCTTTGTAGTTTTTAGTGCAAGCGGAGTAATATCCGTCCTAGCGGGTGGTTAAATTAATTTGCTTCATGACTAGTATTTAGTTATAAAGTCTTTACTAGCATGAGACCTGGGGAACCATAAAAGACTTAATTTTTTTTTTTTAAGACAGTCTCCAGTTGGGCTGGAGAGATAGCTCAGCAGTTAAAAGAACTGGATGCCCTTAGAGAGAATCAGAGTTTGATTCCCAGCACTCACGATGGTGGCTCACAACTAGCTGTAACTCCAGTTCATATCTGACGCCCTCTTCTGGCTCCTGTCGGCACTGCGTGCAAACGATGTATAGATATAACGCGCAGGCAATACACACACAAATAAAAATACGTGAGTCTAAAAGGCCTGCGCTTTACCTTTATCAGATGGTTGTGAGGGTGGCTCGGCTCGGTGCATTCCCTGGTCCTGCTGACATTTGGCAATCTTATTTAGGTACTCTCAATGTCCCATCTATTCTATAGAGCTTCGTCCTTGTGGTGGTTTGGATAGGAATGGCCCCTGTAGGCTGATATATTTGAATGTTTAGTCATCAGGGAGTGGCACTACTTGAGAAGGTCTTAGAGGTGTGGTCTTGCTGGGGGAGGTGTGTCACTGGGGTGGGCTTTAAGGTTTCAAAAGGCCAAGCCAGGCCCAGTGTCAATCTCTTCTGCTGCCTGTGGTTCCAGATCTATTCTTAGCTACTTCGCCAGGCACATGTCTGCCTGTGTGCCATCATGAGACCTGTAGGGTAGAAGGGCCAAGAGAAAAACATCCTGACCCTGACTTGACTCCAAAGCAAAGACCAGGGCCAAGAAACAGAATCCTACCAACTCCTGAGCTTGCCTCAAGGTCAGACCACATAATCCCTTCAATCTCTGAGAATGAAATACTACCAATCCTTAAGCTTTCCTTAGAGTCTGACCACAGAATCCCACCAGTCCCAGGCCACCTTGGAAAGCTCCACTCCTAGAAAAAGAAAGAAAGAAAGAAAGAAAGAAAGAAAGAAAGAAAGAAAGAAAGAAAACAAAACCCTATATAAATTTAGCCTTATGCCCAGCTCCCTGCTGCTTCTTTCTGAGCAGAAGCAGCCATGGTCTTGGGTTTTTCCTTCCTAATAAATCTCTTATATGAGGTTTGCTCTGCAGTGTGACTTTGTGGTATTCCTTGGCTCCCTATTGCCAAGGTACCTTTTCCAGCATAGCTATAACACTTGCACTGGGGAAACCTACCTCCACAGGAGCAAAGCTGTAACACTGGCACTGGGGAAACCTACCTCCACAGGAGCAGAGCTGTAACACTGGCACTGGGGAAACCTACCCCCACAGGAGCAGAGCTGTAGCACTGGCACTGGGGAAACCTACCCCCATAGGAGCAGAGCTGTAACACTCGCACTGGGGAAACCTACCCCCACAAGAGCAGAGCTGTGACACTGGCACTGGGGAATCCTTTCCTCCCCAGAGCTGTAGTTGTAATGTGTCTAATTCCTGCCATAATGGTAATGGACCAAGCCTTTGAAACTCTAAGCAAGCCTCCAATTAAACACCTTCTTTCATAAGAGCTGCCATGGTAATTGTGTCTCTTTGCAGCAATACAACCCTGACTGATACAATTATAGAAGCTCAAAGTCTTGGAAATTTCTAGAAGATCCTATCAAAAAAATATTCTCTGGAGTTCTAAGAGCTAGGAATCAGCAGTCTCAGATAGTATAAAAAGAGACAATGGCACATTCACCAGTCACCCTTACTAGATCCAAGAGAATTTTCTGAAGGAGAATTCCCTTTTATGCCCCACCCAAAGCATGAAAGTTACTTAAAATAAAATTCAAAAGTCCTCAGAGCTCTGCCTACTGGCCAGGCTAGTTTCCTTTTGATGTGTACTGGATGCCATGTGGCAGAAACCATTTTGTATCCTTTTCTTCTTTGTGGCTCATTTCTAAACCCATGCTTTTAATTTTCCAGACTTTGGCTCTAAATTCAAATTAAAGCCTTTGGAATGCCAAAAATTATAGCCTTACCCTTCAAGAAAGAATCTTTCTATTTTGTCTCTTTAAAAAGCCTGGCTTATGTCAATAAAATACTCTATAGCTGCCAAGTAGCTGGGTCTGCTATGAATTTTCTGAGATCAACCCAGCGATTCTTCTGGCTTCAGGCTGTGCTGGAGATAGGTGAGGGTGCATCCGTGTGCTGCAATGCTGGCCACATTTTGGCTGCAGTGTGGTTTTGCAGCCTGCTGCAAAAGGAGAACAGGAGCAGCCTGCTCATCCCAACACCATTCAACACATCAAGATGGGTTTGTAGCACTCATGGTTTCCTGTGAGTACGGCAAATGTTCCCCACAGGTAGAGAGACAAGGCAGCCGTCCACACAGCTGCCCAGGCAGCCCTAGTGTAGATACCTGGCCCTCACACAATAAACTCACCCCAGTGCTGTTGTGGAGACATCCTCAGAACTAATGCCCAATAACTTTCTTCTTTGGCTTCTGGCTTGAAGTTTATCTAGTTAAAGCCTACTTCCAGTTTCCCCTCTTGAGTCAAACGATAAATAGCTCCCGTTCCTGTCTAGTGCCATCCTGGAAAAGGTCTCCTTGCCTCATAGGGTGCAAGCTAAGTGAGGCCTGCATGCTTCCTCGAGGTGCCACCGTCGGTGGTCCGTTCTGGGCTCCCGTATGACATCATCTTTGTGCTATATTTCCCTCGACACCTCTTTCCCATGAGGCTGTGAGCTGCTTGATGATGAAGACCTTGTCTTTCTTGCACACTCTCTTCAGGACTCTCACAACGCTTGCCTATAACTAGGCACTGTTTATAGGATTGTGGGACATGCATGGAATGGGTTGTGTTTCTCAACCAAACGGATGTGGAAGTGCTATGTAGACTTCCTGAAAAATGGCAGTGGGGATAACGGTAAGCAAGCTGTTACAACAGCCTGTTCCTTAGTCCTCTTGAATGGACTGTTGTAACAGCCTCTGCCTCCCTGAGTGCTGGGAATACAGGATGTGCCTTTGCGCCCAGCTTTTTAAATTATATTTTAACTTATGTGTTATGTGTGCATATGTGTGGAGGTCAGAGGATGACTTGTGGGTGTTGGTTCTTTCCTTCTATCGTGTGGGTCCTTGGGCTCCAGCTGAGGTCCTCAGATGGCTAGCAAGCTCCTTTACCATCCAAAGGACAGTTTTAAGTATATAGCGCTGCTTTCACATTTCCTGAGGACATGATGAGTGTTGTATTAGCCAGGGTTCCTTAGATTAGCTGGACTTACACAGGATTTATTCAAGTAGCCCACACCCTATGGTCTGGTTCATCCTGCAGTGGCTGTCTTCCTACAGAAAGGCATGGTTCTGATAGCTGTTGCATCTATGAAACTGGATGTGTCAGTTGGTCTTCAGTCTAAGTTGGAATCCTGTAAGAACTCCAATAAGAGCTCCAGTTAGAGCAATAAGAATGGTTCTAATACCGGTGAAGGAGCACCTCAGCAGCAGGATGGATGAACTTGACAGCAAGAGTGAGAGCAAGCAGGCAAAAAGGAACAGCTTCCTTCTCCTCCTCCTCCTCCTCCTCCTCTTCCTCTTCCTCCTCCTCCTCCTTCTTCTTCTTCTGTAGGCTGCCACCAGAAAATATGACCCAGATTTACAGTGGGTCTTCTGGACTCAAATGATCCAATGAGGAAGACTCTTCCCAGGTGTGCTTGGGTTTTACTTGATTCGGATGCAGTCAAGTTGACGAGCAAGAATAGCCTTCCCTGTGCTATTGTGAACCTAATGCTTAGTGTGCACAGGGGGCCATCCAAAGAGTTGTGTAGTCCGCAGTGACACATCCACAAGCTGAGCTCCAAGAGGCGGGGTCTGCCGAATGGGTAGGAAATTGCCTGTGGATAATTGTTACTTAAGTTCAGGGAGGTGGATGGGATGGCCCAGCATGATTTGCAGTTTGAAGGAGTCTCTGGTCACAGGAGAGATGATGGAGGGGAGATAAGTCAAGCAGGTTCCTGAGTTTCCCAGTAAGAGCTGGTGATCACTGAAGCTAGCAACAGGAACCATGCGGAGGTGAAAACGAACATGAAATACACTGTGCTGTATAGCAGACAAATTACCATGTACAATTTTCTAATGAATAAGTATTAGAAATTAAAGCTCTAGCCCAGTAAGTCAAGATGCAGGGGTGTATCTTCAGCAGTAGTTATACAACAAATATGAATATTCAGAAGTGTTACTCTTTGTAGCACTGTTTATTCTAGAAGATTACCAGTAGCTAAAAGTTCTTTCCTGGACCCTGATTGGTTGTACCAACTGCAGTGCTTTCTGTATGTACAGCACAATGTAACAATGGGGAAGGAGAGAGTTCTTGGCTCAGCAAGAGATCAGGTGGGGAGAAGCCCAGATTCAACATAGTCCTTTGGCTAGCTGGAGATACACTTGCCCAGCCAAGCTGCCCAGTAATCTGCTCTGGCCCTCGCGTGGCCGAGATGACTGCTTATGGTTCCTTTCTTTACTGGGTTCTGTTACCAGTCGTTCCAAAGCCAAGAGCACCAGGGCCTTCTCTGTGACAGAGGTCTAGAGGCAGGTGATACTTGACGCACAGGCATCAGCCACAGGGGCTGGTGAGTAAGCAGAGAGCCACACCCTGCAAGTTTGCTCCCGGAGGCTTCTGCTTGCTAGAGTTTTTGAGAAACCAGTAACTAGACACTGCTGCTATGCTAAGGGATTCTGCTAAGATGGGAGAAGAAAAGATGTGTCAACAGAGCTTAGGCTTTTGCAGGGGTGGAGTAGGTGTGTGGAGGGGTGCAACGTAGCGCGTCAGGATCATGGTTAAAGATGGTCAGGTGGATGGTCCAGTCATTTTTCTGGAGAGAAACTTTTTAGGAGGGGAGTGACTGGGGAGAGAAGAGCGCTGTTGTGAGTGTGTATAATGTGGCACTGGTCCGTGTGTCCGTCAGGCAGCGATAGTGTCTGGAGGCAGATGGACGACAGATATAGAAAGGGTCGGGAATATTGCGGTTCATTATGTGTTTACTGCTTAGATTCTTGGGAGTGAATGAAGATGGGAGTTCTAAAGGATATCAGTGCTTAGTTAAAGGAGAAAAAAGGAGAGACTAGCTGTCACAACTGAGGAGAAAGTCCTGGAAGGAAGGGAAGCAACATGAGAATGAAGCAAGCGGAAACTGCTGCTCTGAGAAAGACACTAATTCACAGTGAGAAGACATCTGCGGGGACTCTGGAGGTGGCCTAGTCATTAAAAGCACAAACTGCTCTTGCAGAGGACCTGGGCTCGCTTCATAGAACCCACATGAGGGCTCAGAACCACCTGCAACTCCAGTTCTAGAGAATTGGATGATCTCCTCAGTACCGTGTGTGTGTGTGTGTGTGTGTGTGTGTGTGTGTGTGTGTGTGTGTGTGTGTGTGTGCGTGTGAGAATCTATGCATGTGCATATATGTGTTTTAGTTACTTTTCTATTGCTGTGAGGAGGCATCATGACCAAAGCAACTTATAAAACATTTCATTGGTAACTCGTATGTTTCAGAGGGTGAGTCCACAAACATAACGATGGAGAACATGGCAGAGGCAGGCAGAGATGGTGCTGGCCCAGTAGCTGATGCCTCACATCTTATCCCCAGGCAGTTGGAAGAGAGAGGACAAGACTGGACCTGGCAAGGCTTTTAAAGTCTCAAGGCCCAACCTCAGTGACACTTCTTCTTCAACAAGGCCACGACTTGAAAATTTTCACTTACCAGGAGATTGAAATAGATGCGGGGACCTCCTATTGGGACTCTAGATGAGAGAAGTAAGGGAGAATGGGGAAATAGAAAGATCCAGAGGGTCCTAGAAACCCACAAGAAGAACATCGTGATGGGTGGATCTAGACACGGGGGGGGGGGGGTTGCTCAAACTACTGCACCAACCAAGGACAATATATACAGTAAACATTGAACCCCTACTCAGATCTAGCCAATGGACAGCACATTCTCCACAGTTGTGTGGAGAGCAGGGACTGACTCTGACTTGAACTCTCGTGCCCCATATTTGACTACTTCTCCTTTGTGGGGAGGCCTGGTGGCACTCAGAGAAAAGATAAGCAGGCTACCAAGATGAGACATGATAGGTTGTGACCATATGGTGAGGGAGGAGGTCCCCTTCTGTCACAGACCTAGGGAGGGAAATAGGGTAAAAGCAGGAGGGAGGGAGGAATGGGAGGATACAAGTGAGAGGATAACAATTTAGATAAAAATCTGAATAAATTAATTAAATATAATTTAAAAAAGCTTCCTAAACAGTCTAAATCAACAAGGAACCAAACATTCAAATATATGGGCCTATGGGCGCCATTCTCATTAAAATCATTACAATATCTTTTTATTCTTTATAATTATTTATATTATCTTAAGAAAAGACAAGATGTAGGCTAGGAGAAAAAAATCTTTGTAGAACATGTACTCACTGAGGGATATATCCAAAGCACGCAAATCTATTAAAAGTAAACTATAAAAAATAAACACCAAGTCCAAAGGGGAGTCAGTGATCTGAATAGACACCTCACCAACCACAGTGTCCGGACAGGAAACAAGCAGATGGAAAGGTGTGATGAAAATAAACTCAACTGTGTATGCCAGTTAGAAAAATAGCAAATGTCAAAAAACAAGGACCGCATTTCTTGGAATGGCTAAAATGCAGAACACAGATTACAACATTACGGAGAAGATAATGTGTTGTCAAAGAGTGGTTATGGCCAACCAACCCAATATATACTGGAAATAATCAAAACCCCTGCACAAAAAATCCTAGCTCAATACTTTGAAGTATCCTCAAGCAAAAAATAAGTATAGGGAAGCTGAAACAAATAAATCGCAGTCTTAAGAGGTAACGGGCATGAGTCATAGCAACAAACGTGCACTAAAAAGAAAACCATAGACCGTTACATGCAGTGTATGTAACATTGTATGCAGAGAGAAGGTAAATTTATTGTTGAGTGATGGATTCAAAGGCAGAACGCTGCTTCTAAAAACCGGCAGGAAGGGTCACCTCAGCACTGGGCAGTGGATCCTGGAGGGTTTGGGGCGTGGGGGTGAGGAAGGGGTGCATAGGTGGTTTTCAGCACTGTGTAGCCACATTCCAGCTCTCAACTCAGACAGTGGATTCAGTGTTAAGAATACATTTGGGTCTGGCAAGAGCACTTGCAGCCAAGCCTGACTGCCCGAGTTCAGCTCTCAAGACACACACGGTGAGTGGAGAGGATGAACTCTTGAAAATTGCCCTCTGACCTTCACCATGGTGTGTGTGCTCCTACCTCACATATAAGTAAATGATATGTAATAAAAAATTTTAAATATATTTACTCTTTATATCTTACTTAAAAGTTTTAGATATTTGTTTAATGTCGTAGATAATTATGTTAAGTATGTTTTTAAAAAGGTGTCCACATATCTCAAAATAAAGAAGCTGAGCGAATGTGATTTTCTTTAAGAAAAATTCAGCACAAAGTACAGGATAACCACACTATAATCCACAGACCTCAAGAAGCTAAATAACAAGGAGGACCCTGGGGAGGATGCCTAATTCTCATTCAGAAGGAGAAATAGAATAGACACCGCAAGTGGTTGAAGAGAAAGAACAGGAAGGGAGCCTACCATAGAGGTCCTCTGAAAGACTTCACTCAACAGGAGATCCAAGCAGATGCTGAGACCCACAGCAAAACTTCTGGACGGAGCACAGGGAGTCTTACAGAAGAGATGGGGAATAGAAGGACCTGCAGGGGTCAGGAGCTCCACAAGAGACCAATGGAGCCAACGAATCTGGGTGGGTGGGGGGCGGGTGCTGCACCAACCAAGGACCATGCATAGTGAGGACGCAGACTCTCTGCTCAGATGTAGTCGACAGGCAGCACAGTCTCATTGTGGGTCCCCTAATATGGGGAGTAGGGACTGCTTCTGACGTGGACTCTGGCCCCACACACTGCTCACCTCGCCCTGGCAGGGCGGTGTTGCCAGGCCACAGAGGAAGAGGATGCAGACAGTACAGATGAGACATAGTAGGCTGGGGTCAGATGGGAGGGAAGGAGGGCTCCCCTTTTTTGAGGACTAGGGGAGTGAGGAGGGGGTATAAGAGAGAGAGGGTGGGACCAGTAGGACATGAAGGAGGGGCGACAGTCGGGATGTAAGGTGAGCAAATTAAAAAACAAAAACAAAAACGTTCAGCCATCAGGGTTAACAAGTCTCATGCCATCAAAACAAATTCCTAATTCTACAATCTCAGAAGACGAAAATGTATTTAATAGCTTCTTATTGGATACTTTTTGTACTTGCAGAATAAGCCTTTGCTTAACAGAGTAGGTTGTAGTCTCAACTGAAATGTAAAAGTCACTTATTTTCCAAAAATTATAGCTCCTTGCTTTGGCAATGTTCGTTTTGTACTTCCTTCCATCAGCTCTATAAATAGAAGCCAGACCAGGCTCTGCAGAGACAATTACCGTTGTGTGACAATGATTCCTTCACTTGCAGGAATGGTCATCAGTCTTGTTCCTGACACTCATCAGAAATCTTTTGAGGCCGGGGGTGGGTGGGTAGGGTAAGGGTGGGTGGGGTGGGGTAAGGGTGGGTGGGGTGGGGTAAAGGTGGGTGGGTGGGGTAAGGGTGGGTGGGGTGGGGGGTGGGTCAGGCCTCACCCCTCACTATCTCAGTGAACATGGTCAGCACAGCACATGAAGGCTGTTTTCAGACTCTGACCCTGTACTGATAAGGAGCTACTTTGCTATTAAATCAATAGCTAATGTTTTGAATTCAGAGAGCTCAGTTCGTATTTCAAAGCCAGGCGGCAGCATCACAGGCTGAAGATCAGTTAGCAAGGTGAGGAAAGCGGGCGCCATGTCTCACCTCGTCCTTAGCAAGTCTTTCCTTGGGGGTACATCTAAGCAAATAAACTACTGCAACTAACATTAGCCTAAGAAGTCCACATTTGTAATTTATCAAGAATAAATTTGATAAAGACATGTCATGGGATATCCGATAAATGATTGGTAAAATTACAAGGACAGAAGAGATTAGCCTCTTTGTGTTTTAAAAAGAGGACAGATTATCTGTATCCAAACAAATGACACTACCTGTGTGGTGTGTGTACTTGTAAGAGGAAGGCAACAATGTTTCTGGAAAGTTCCAGAGGCAGCAACACTTCTTAGATGCTTAAGTTTTCTGGAGGTCCCCATGCTACCTTGGGAGAGTTTAGTAGTCAGAAGTAAATATTTGAGTTTTTAAAACTGGTATTTTGTGAGATTTAAGAGTTGACCTATTTATTTATCAAATAAACGATGGTTCCGTTTTGACCAGCCTTCCTCAAGTGGAATCTGCAAGAGTTTAACCAGAAAGACGCTGAACACATTTTACAGAATATTAATGTACAAAGAAACTGAGCAAGGACCGCATTTTTGCTCAGCACCGTGATGCGAGATGCTGCTTGATGTCTGCGGAGCTGATGTTAGGTTGGCACTGCGTGTGCAGCTCCCATTCAACACCACACCGCTGGGATGTGGGTGCTGTGATTGTCCACATCTTACAGAGGCTAAAGATGGTTCTGTTGAATTCGGGGCCTGGATCTTCACTGTTTTAAACAAGGTGATGCATTATGACGGGCAGATCTGGGTCCTGGGGTCCTGCTCAAAATATGGCACCAGCCAAGGAAAATATAGGCAGTAAACTTCAAACCCCTACCCTGACCTAGCTGATGGACAGGACATTCTCCACCGTTGAGTGGTGAGTGAAGTCTGACTTTCATACAAACTCTGGTGGCCTCGTTTCTGACCACGTCCCCTGGATGGAGAGGCCTGGTGGCACTCAGAGGAAGGATAACAGGTCACCAAGAAGAGACTCGATACCCTATGAGCATATACAGGGGGAGGAGGTTCCCCTTAGTCACAGACATAGGGGAGGGGAGTAGGGGGAAAGCGGGAGGGAGGGAGGAATGGGAGGATACAAGGGATGGACTAACAATTGTGATGTAATATGAATAAATTAATTTAAAAAGTAAATAGTTAAGCAAACAAATAAACAAAAAAATAAGCAAGGTGATGATTTACTTGGGGGGTGAGGCAGTGTGGATGCTTTCTCTAACACAGCAGTTCTCAACCTGTGGGTCGATACCCTCTTTGAGAGTTGAACGACCCTTTCATGGGGATCACTCAAGACCATCGGAAAACATGGATATTTATATTACAATTCATGACAGTAGCAAAATTACAGTTATGGGGTAGCAATGAGAATTTTATGATTGGGGGTCACCAGGTCACCACAGCCTGAGGAGCTGTAGTAAAGGGCCGCAGCATCAGGAAGGTTGAGAACCACTGCTCTAATGGGAAGCAAACTCACCTCATTAAATCCATAGATGTTTTGGGGAGAATTTAGTCAAATACTTTTAATAAAATACATGAGCTCACAGCTTTATTTGTTGGTGCAATGCTTATAAGAATTCTATACAAAAACAAAACAAAACCCACAACCATGAATTCTAAACATTAAGTAACTTAAAGCAGAGAGCCACATCGATTTTTTCTGAATTGCAAATCCTATCAATAATTTCATGATGTGAGGTTTAGGGGTATTTTGGGGCTGTTCTATTTATTAGTAGTGTTCTATGAATGGTAAGTTTGGGAATTTTACTATGAGACGTGGCTAGACACTCTAGACCTTAGAGATCTGTTAATATGGCAAAACACTGAATTAACAAAGGCAACAACAAAATCACAGAAACCATCTCAATGAGTTCGATTCCTGCTAACCATGTCCTCACTCAGAGGAGCTGGCCCTCTTTGGCAACTGTATTCATATTCTATGACCTCACTGAATCTAAAACTACAATTTAGATAGAAAACTATTCTGGGATGGAAGAGATGGTGCAGTTGGTAAAGCGCCTGTGTTGCAAATACAGAGGTCTGTGTTCCATCCCTAAGACCTAAGAAAACTTGTGGGTATTGTGGTGTGTACTTTCAGTTAACCCCTGCGCTGCTGTGACAGAGACAGGATGATCCCCGGAGCTAGCATGCCAGTTAGTCTAGCCTATTTGGTAAGCTGTAGGTCATGAGAGACCATGTCTGAAAGGAGAGCGGCAGCCAAGGCTATTTTCCGGCTTCTGTGTGTGTGTGTGTGTGTGTGTGTGTGTGTGTGTGTGTGTGTGTGAACACACATTCCACTTAAATGGATGTTGTTGCATTGAAAAGTTCATTACACTACAACCAGATGAGCAAAGAGGACATAGATGCTGCCATCTTGAAACTGGATCTAATCTTTCTTCTACATTTCCCTCTGCAGTGGGGAAATTATAATTTGCTGTAATTTGCATGTATCAGTATATATGGCACAATGCAGAGATTTAAAGAGTCTCTGCAGGTATCTCAAGGAGCACAGGTGGTTTTATGTTTGGATTAGATGCCTCCCTGATGTTCCTTCTTAGACTGATGTCTGGGAACTTTCAGGATTTCACAGCTCAGTGTCCTGATTCCCACTGCCACAACAAATATTGAGGATAGGTCTGTCTGTTCTTTTGTGCTGCTGTGCCTTATAAGCCCTGACCATCCTCCCTCAGCCCTTGACCAAGTGTCAGACCCCTAAAAAATTGGCAGTGTGTACAGTTCTCCTGGTATATTCCCAGCTGCAGAATCTCTTCCTTAAGGATGGTGACCTTCCACCAATGTCCAGCCAAACGCCCAAAGTTCAATTCCCTGTGGGAGCCTTCAGTGGTCTCTGAGATCCCATACATTTGAGAAACTGACAATGGCTTGGGAAGATCAAATTCGGGCCCATGACATCTTATCTTCTCAGAGGACAGGGACTAGCTGTGAGACACCCGCTTCTCCAGTTCCAAATGGAAAGCAGACAGTGGGTGATGCCCTTCAGGTCTCTGTTCCCATGTGTCTTGCTGAAAGGAGGGCACAGAACCTTGGGTCCTCAAGAACTTGCTTTTCTTCCCCCCTTTTCATGATTTCCCTTGCCACCAGGATCTGACGGGATGAGCCTTCCCCTTTCCATCTTACCGCCAGCCTAGAACTGTGATCCTCCTTCCAGCCGCCATTTTTGTTTCCTGAATCTTTGGCAGGTACCGAGGCAAGGGGCTAGCAGGTTTGTAAGGTGGACACCGGCATAGATTTTCATGGTTGGGAAACAAAACCAGACGATGAGAGCAAGTGATCCAACTATGAAGGAAGTATCCTAGGACCATTGTTGAGATGTGGAGTGTGGCTGCTTTAGCTGAGAACCCTTGTTCTCACAACCTAAGAGTCTGGAGGTGGAGCGAGTGTTTCAGTACAGACTGGAGTCTTTTGCCAGTCAATTCTTGAGATGACTTGACTCCTGCCAACTAGACAGTGGCCTCATTTCAGCACGATGTAAGGTCCCTTGCAGCAGTAAAAGCTGGATCTGGGGACAGCGGGAAAGGAAGAACTATTTTTCAACACTTGATTTCATTTTCTCACAAAGTGCTTTATAAAATATCTTATTGATCTACCCCAGCTCTGAAGGGCTTTAAGCACATTTCTTGCTTTTTACTTTTTCTTGTGTGATCATTATGTGAGTCATTTAACTTCCTTCCTACATATCAAACAATTGTGATTGTAGTGCACACTTCAAACGGTTGCTGTGGGAGTTTGATCTAAAACAGAAAAGCCTTCATACCCTACAAAAAAAATCTCAGGTTCATTGGACAAGACATCTCACCTGAACCTCAGAATGGGCCTCCTAAACATTCCATTTCATTTTTTCCATAGCTGCCGTAGACCAGGAGGTCAAGGGCAGTACATGGCAAGGCTCAAGTCTTGAGAAGCCTATCAGAGTGGTTTGAATTGGGATGTCACTAGCCCTATGACTTTGAGAAAGACATCTGGTATTTGAGCCATAGGATTCTGCAAAGTGCAAGCAGTAAAGCTGTTTCTCATTTGAAAGCAAACAGATGATTGTCAGAAAAAGAAAACTTTAATGTTAAATTAAAAAACGAGAAGACAGCCGATTGTACAAATAATTTGACAAATATGAAGAATATACTGTAAGACAGCAGTATATGCCCTGGACAGGCAGAATTTAGTTCTTATAATATTGAATATTGCCCAAGTTTAGGAAGACAGGGATTTATGACTACTAGAAATAGTACCATTGGTATCATTTCCACAGGGAGGAAATGTTTATATTGAGTAAATTTTGCAGAAGCTTCCTAAAATATGTACATATACATATGTAAAAGTGGTTTAAATGTAATTACCCTATAGTGGCAGTGCACTGCCTCCCCCAGACATTGTTGGCTATCAAGTAAAAATCTGCTGGTAGAAGTGGATTTCCTCTTTTCTGGTTGTTTGTCAATGAGGTTTCATAAACTCTCCCAGATATGAACTTTGCTCTTGGTTACCCTCTAGAACTTGACAGGAGAATCCTATAGCTGAAGACACGGACACCACATACTTTAGTCACTGGGCATAGGAGAAAAATCAAGCTGGTATTGAGTGAGATGCTTCATCCCTAGTGGATAGTTTTCATGGTGATAAAAGGTGCTACTTGCTATACTGGGGAGAAAAATTCATCAACAATCTTATCCAACTGTGAACTCTATAAGCTACAAAAATGACTAATACAAGATGGGCCCACTGGTGCAATCGTGGCACAGATGAGATGGGAGTAACCAACCACTTTGACTGGATTTAAAGTCCACTCCACAAGATGGAACTCATGTCCACTACTAAATGAAAATAGTAATAAACTTCCCTCTAAATTCTTATCTTCATACCTGTAGATTAGTGTATCTCCCAACCCTTATCAAAGAAGCTTCCTTTTATAATAAGTGGATAAGAGTAACCAGATTAAATAGGGCATCAGTACCACATTCTGTCCCTGCCCCCCCTGTCCCTCCCCCCCGCCCGCCTCAGGTCTCCAGGATCAATTCAGGGGACAGAAAGGTTGTAACATCCAGAGGTAGTAGACGTCTGCAGCGAGGTAGTTTTCTGAGAAATGACAGCACAGCTGTACACACGGCCTCACAGCAGCCGGGGCTGCATAATGAGACGTGCAGAAGATCCAGCCAGCCAAAATCCCAGCACCGATGTGGAAGGTGCCCAAAGCTCACACCTATCTGATAGGAGATTGGTAATGATAGATTATGGGGAAGGGAGAATCAGGTTTCTTCAGGGATCCTGGCCCTAAGAAGCTACCCATGTCCTGGCAGGTGGTCCCACACCCATATTCATAAGGGCAGTACCAAAATAACACAGTGAGTATTTTTAAAGAGGGGGAGAGGGAGAGGGGGAGGGGGAAGGGAGGGGAAGGGGGAGAGAGAGAGAACACATTAAGTTGAGAGGGAAAATGGTAATGAGGACAAGGAAGGAATTAGAGGAGAGAATTTTATCTAAAATATTGTTACTGTAATATTAAATAGAATACAAAAATACAGCCAAATTTTTACTGCCCTGTGCATCCAAACAAAATTTATTATCTCTTCTGACATTGTAATTGATTACACTTCTTTATTTTGTTGAAGGTTAGGAGCACAAGGAACTATGTGCAAGGAAAGTTAATTGCATATTTTTCATAGTAGCAAAAAATTGAGACTTTGGCTTTTGCTTGTACGTGTGTATGTGTCTCTTCGTGTGTGTGTGTGTGTGTGTGTGTGTGTGTGTGTATGTGACAGACTTCAGGTAGCATACCTCAGGAGTCATCCACTTTGTTTTTGAGAGAAGATCTTGTTGGCCTGGAGTTTGCCAGTTCATTGAGGCAAATTGGCAGAGAACTGTGGGTAACCTCTTATCATTACCTCCTCAGAGGTTGAGACTATAGGGGCATGCCGCTGTGCCTGGCTTTCTTATGTGAGTCAGATCCTCATGCTTTTTGGCAAATCCTTTACTAACTGAGCTGTCTCCCCAACCTTCAATATACATTTCAAAGAGGAATGGACACATTTGATGTTTATATTCCCAAATAGTTGCTGGGTGTGGTGGCACACTCCTTTAATCCCAGCACTCGGGAGGCAGAGGCAGGCGGATCACTGTGAGTTCGAGGCCAGCCTGGTCTATAAAGTAAGTCCAGGACAGCCAAGGCTTACACAGAGAGATCCTGTCTCAAAAACCCAAAATAATAATGATTAATTAATTAAAAAATATTCCCAAATAGTGCATAAGGCTAAAAGTAATAAAAAGGATGATGTATTACCTATTTTTGTGTCAGCTTGACACAACACACTAGAGTCATATGAAAGGAGGGCACCTCAACTGAGACAATGCCTCTTTCTTAATTAGTGATTGATATGGGAGGACCCAGCCCATTGTGGGTGGGGCTATCCCTGGGCTGCTGGTCCTGGGCTCTATAAGAAAGCAGGCTGAGCAAGCCACGAGGAGCAAGCCAGTAAGCAACATCCTCCATGGCCTCCTGCCTCCAGGATCCTGCCCTGTGTGAGATCCTGTCCTCACTGCTTTTGATGATGAACTGTTAAATGGATCTGTGAGGGAAATAAACCCTTTTCTTCCCAAGCTGCTTTTGGTCACGGTGCTTCATGGCAGCAATAGTAATAATCCTAGCAAAGACAGATAAACATATGAGGATGTATTGGGACCTGGATAGATTGTTGGTTTGTTTGTTTTCGAGACAGGGTTTCTCTGTGTAGCCTTGGCTGTCCTGGACTCACTTTGTAGACCAGGCTGGCCTCGAATTCACAGAGGTCCACGTGCCTCTGTGTCCCCCAGTGCTGGGATTACAGGCATGCACCACCACACCCAGCTTGACCTGGATAGATTTTAATTACATAATGTTAACCAAATCCTCACTGATAACACATACACAAAGCAAGTGTACAGATTCCCTAGTAGTCTTCACACACTGAGTGAAATCACTCTGGAAGTGGAAATAAAGGAGATTTCACTTATATTGTAATGCTTTCTTTCTAAGAAACACAAGAAATGCCTACAATTCTTCATTCTGTGCTTAACTCAATTTTTAATTTATTTGAAGATTATCACTTATCTTCAAAGTGGCTAGATTTTTAGGGATAAGACACAGAGGAAAACACAGTGAAGAGAGATCATTTTGGTGGTGGATCATGATGTGAGCAGAAAAGACAGTGTGAGAGTTCAGGAGGATGGGTAGAAGCTCGTCAAACACAAATTCAGGCAGGTGGTGAGCAGGCTCCGAGGTTCTGATGTGTGGAGACCACAGTTGGAAATAATTGTCCTTGCTTTCTTGAAATTTGCAAAGAAAATAGATCTTAGGTGTTTTTGACATGCACACACAACGATAATTATGTGTGGTTAGGGAAATGCTAGTTAATTTTTTATGATAATCATCTCACAGTAAATATGCATATTACATAATCGTGTTTAACATCTTTTTATAGTTTTTATTTATCTTAGATATATAATGAAGCTAAGAATGAGAAAAAGAAGCCTTTTCCAGTTTATCTTTTGTGGCTACGGCTGCACGTTTTGTTAATTTCTAGTATCTCCTCCATCTTTCTCTTTGATTGCCCTCCTTAGATATTAATTTTAAGCCAAATCCATCTATATTGTATATCAGAGTTGCAGGAGATGGCCCCAAGATTTTTCACGGATGCAGATTAAGAAGCATTACTATTCACTTGCCTGTGTCAACAAAACTCTAATTTATTTTCTTACTGTGTTTTGGTGACCCCAGACTTAGAAGGCTGTCATCCATTCTACAACAGTGTGTCAGTAATATTTGAACAGTGTAACTCTGAAACTTGACATTAAATATGAGAAACATTGAGGCCAAACACAAAAGAACAGGTCAGTCATCATCCTTATTAGATCATGTGTTATTAAAGTGAACTTTACCCTTTTGTCTTGTTTCTGCTTTCATGGCAAATACGCTCCATTAACCTCTCTTGTTCCCCCGCCTCTCTGTGTGTAGACCTCTTTATCCTGTCATATAATCTTTTTAAAAAACTTCTATGTCATATAATACACACATACTTATAAATGTAATCCTACAGATTCCAAATTCTATTAGTTCCAAAATTAGATGGTGTACGTGACAGAAAACAGGTGATATCTGTGTTCAGAGTCTGGCTTATTTCACTTAACGCTATGACACCCCAGTCCCACGAACTTACCTGTGGATTCCATTTCATTCTTTGCAGCTGAGCAAGATTCCATTGTGCACATGTGCACATGCAGCCTCTGAAACTTTTGGTGTTCACTCGCCCATCCCACATACACTTTTAACTGAGAGTGCCTTGGACCTCATCACTTATCAAATGAGTCCAGAAAGGGTATCAATAAGGGAAGTGACATGTGCTGAGAATCAGGAAGAAGAGGGAAGAGGTAAAACTTCTAGACTCCACTGAAACCAGTGACATTTTGTCCAACGTTACCACATCCCAAAGGGCAACATGGAGAGTAAATTATTGCACGCTGTTCCAGTTACTAGACCTTTGCTGTGATAAAACACCGTGGCCAAAAGCAATTTAGGGGACAATCTATTTCAGCCTACTGTCTCACAGCAAGAATCCATGATGTGGCAGACGTGGCAGTGGGCAGCTGGCTCGGGAAGCTGAGAACTCATATTTCTGCCTGCACCCAGAAAGCAGAGAGTACAAACTGGAAGCCAGGCGAGCTATAAACCCTTAAAACCAGCAAGGCTGCAGCCTCTGAACCTTCCCTTCCCCAAACAGTCATACCAACAGGAGAACAAGTGATCAAATTGTTAGGTCAAACCCTCAAACCCTCAGAACGGCAGTGCCACTGACAATGTCCTAAGTGGCACTCTGAGCTCTGCTTCGGCTGGCCTCTGAGCTGGTAAACAAAATGGTTGCTGCTTAAAGTCAGCGTTCCTCAGCGCCCTTGAATAAGGGGCTTCTGTTTGTCAAGTAAAGCCTTTATTTCTCACATTACCTGCTCCCACTTACAGCCAAGTACCTCCAGAAAGGATATTTGGTTCTCTAGTAACTCAAACATGCCTTCAACAGATTAAATCCCCTTGCTAGTTCCCAGGCTGCTCCAGATAATTCACCTATGTCCTGCAGCTACAGCAGTCCTGGTTAAGACCCTCCCACCAACTCACTTGTCTCTGCAAACCTCCAGCTCCAGAGACAGCTTTGGAAGGTTTGAATAAACATCTCCCTTTTCATTCATGGTAGTTTCACTGAGCTCACACTTACACAGATACATAAGCGTATGGGAGGGAGCATTTCTCATCCAAACACCGCACACAGTGCAAAAGAAAGGAGGTAGATGGTGAAAAAGACCAGAATGGACATTTTCATTGTAAAACATCGTTTGAGCTGAGCATTGACCTAAGTTAAGCTGCATTCTGACTTTTGACTCCTAAGTTTTTCTCTGACTTGTCTAAATAGGCTCCACACAAAACTCTCACAAGGAAAACACTCCTGTGTGCCACTGCAGGAGCCATGCCTTCTAGAGGTCTGGGCTCCACTGACTGGCTCCCTAGCACACTCCTTCCTGTGAAGACTAACCATGGGATGGTGTCTAATAAAACGTAACTCCGAATTCTCTGTTAAAAGAAACAATGACCCAAAGTAGGTATTTTGACATCAGTAACACATAAGCACCAGCAATTGTGGCAAGCCTGTTCCCCTCAGCACAGGTTAGGGAAATATTTCAATTTCTGGTGCCCAAGTTCAGGTTGTGAGGTTCATTGAGAAGTTGACCTCAAAGATGTTTTCCCAACTATTCCCCACGGAATGTGGCAAAGAATCAGCATCTCAATATATAATATTTTTATAACATACATGTCTGAGATGACTGAATGAGAAACTTCCTATCACACTGTTGGGGCATCTTTCTGGGCACTGTTTGAAAGTGTCTCTGTATATTCAACCGGTGAGTGCTGTGCTGGCACATAGCTGAGTATTGTCTGGACTTCGGTATTGTTGTTCTTGGCCTTGGCTCTGCGCCGATCTTCTTGGCTCCCATCCCATTTCTCCGGTGAGACACCAGCTCACTGGGTCCCTAAAAGGAACTAGAAGTGGCAGACAATATGGGAAAACTTGAACTTCGCTAATAATTTCAATTTAATTTTTATTATTAAGTATTTAGTAGAATACATTATTTAATAAAAGTTTAATAATTTACAGTGCAAATTAAAGTAACCAAGAGATACCACATTAAGACCATAGACTAACAGTTTAAAGAAGTTAAAATTTTTTCCCTGTGCTCAGGTGAGCATTTTTCAGGGTTTTCTTGAGTCAGCATAAGAACAACAGAGAAAGGGCTGAAACAAAACAAAACAAAACATTAAGTTTAGCTGAGAAAGTGAAACTTTTTCTCTGACACGCATCAGGCTAGGATGATAACCAGCTTAAGCCAAAGGTAGCCACTAGGGAGTCATAAAGACCCTGTGTCCTGGTCAGGCTGCAGTGTAAAGTGCTATAATGGAACCTTTCTTCCAGGAACTCGCTCTCCTTTATAAAGCAATCTTGTTTTCCGAAATTGAAGGCTGTGGGGACCTGAGCTCTTTGAAGTCACAGAAATGATAAGAAAGGGCTCCAGGCATTTTGACACAGACACATAGTCTTTATTTCCAGCCCCACGCTAAGCCATAGATGCCTGGCTCTGGCTTCAGCATTTTTGGTCTGTCTCGTTTCCCTGTTTGCAAAATGTCAGTAACAGACCTTCTATTACTCCAGCTTTGTTCCACTGATGGCCTTTAGCAGACCAGTGTGGGACACAACTAAATGGTTATGATGACTGTCTCCGTGTGGTAGCATTGTTCTTTTAAGTGTCTTGTAGTTTTCCAAGTGCATTTCAAAAGAGAAATCATTTCCCTCATGATGAGGAAAAGTTAGGCACTATCATTTTCAAGTAAAATTAACTATTACATATCATATAATGTAACACTCTTACTAGGTGGGAAAATTACTGGTTAATTTGTTTTCTCTTCCATGATTTTTTTTTCTTCTAAAGTCATTATAGTAAAGGTACATTACTTTCAAGTTAAAATTAAACCCATGGGTACCATTTAAACATCTATTGGCCAACAGTTCTATTTACTGGCAAAATAACAACTTGGTTCCTTCATAAACACACTGCTATAACACAGCAGAAGACATTGAGGGTGTGGACAGAAGCTGGGGACAGAAGTGATGACTCACCCGTGAAATGGTGGTACCACACTGTCTGTCACCTGTGTCGAGTGTTTTTAATCTCTTCTCTCTGTCTCTCTGTCTCTGTCTGTCTCTGTCTCTGTCTCTGTCTGTCTGTCTGTCTGTCTCTCTCTCTCTTTCTCTCTCCCTCTCCCCCCCCCTTCTCTCTCTCCCTCTCTGCTTAGACCTTTGGAAAACACACTTTATTTTAGAATACTAGAAAGAAAAGTTGCAAATCCCGACACTGACAAGCCATCTGCCCATCACTTCAGTGGTCTAGTGACAATTACATCACTAATTAATTAAATTTATTCACTTGTTTAAAAGACCCAATAAGTGCTACTACAGCCGCTTCAACTCGCACAGGTAAGGGATGTCTTAGTAGTTCATTACTTTGACTTGACGTAGTACAAATATTGTACTACAGTGTTGTCATTGGGTGTCTTTCCTGCTTCTCATTTGAAATCCATAGCTGAAATGAAGTGCGACAGAGAAGACGGAATGCATGTTTTATGAATTATAGTAAAATACACAGGGCATATACTTTTCCAGCTTGGCCATCTTTAATTTGCACAGTTCAAAACACTGATTAATTTTCAAGGTTTTAGTACTTGCCAGTAGTATACAGTTTCCGAAACCTCTCTCTCAGGACAGATTACATGCCCTCTTCTGACCACCTTGACACTGAGTCTATTCATGCCTGTAATCTTTAATTTCCCTGTTATCTCTATGAATTTTATCTCTATGAAAAAAATTCAAATCTCTTTTCATATATTCCAGATGACACAAATTAAACAGTATTTGTCCTCTTCTGCCTGGCTTACTTCAGTTAGCATGATGTTATCAAGGCTCATCTATTGTTACCGTTTGGATGTTGAATGTCGCCTACAAGGTCGAGTGGTAAAGGCATGGTACCCAGGTGGCACAATTGAGTGATGCTCTGGGCCCTTCTGATGTGGGACCTTATGAGAGGTAGTTATGTCACTGGGCACATGCCTTCAAAAGGGATTACAGGATTCCCTCTCATTCTCTTTTGCTTCTGGTCTCTGTCCTTGAGGTAACCAGTTACCTCTCACCCTGGCCTTCCTCACCATTGCCAGCCAGCATGCCCACAGGAGATCCACAGCGATGGATCGGCCTGACTGTAGTCTGAGATCTCTAGACCTGAGTCAAAGTAAATATTTTCTCTTCATTATTTAATTACCTCAGGGCTCTCAAGATGGTGAGGAAAAGCTGTAAGCCCAAGTTTGTGGCACGTGTAGAACTTCATTGCTTTCTGTGGCTGGGTAATGTCTCTCGTGTGTGAGACACATTTCAGTTGTTATTCATCTGTCGATGGGTGCTGAGGCTGTGCTCCGCCACTTGGTTGTTATGAAGTGACTCTTTCTTTCCTTTCCTTTTTGTTTTTTTTTTTTAAAGATTTGTTTATTTTATTTATTACATAAGAGTGCTTTATCTACAGAAGAGGGTATCAGATTACATTATAGATGGTTGTGAGCCACCATGTGGTTGCTGGGAATTGAACTCAGGACCTCTGGAAGAGCAGGCGGTGCTCTTAACCACTGAGCCATCTCTCCAGCCCCTCTTTTTGGTTTTTTAAGACAAGGTTTTCTCTGTGTAGCCCTGGCTGTCCTAAAACTCACTTGGTAGACCAAGCTTGCTCTGAACTCACAGAGATCCTCCTGCCTCTGCTTTTATTTAATGAACTAACTTTTATGAATGCTGGTTCGTAAGTGTCTATTTGAGACCTATTTTCAATTCTTTTGAATGTATACTTAGGAAAAGAAATGGGGGGTGGGTCTTGGAGTCATTCTTTACCTAAGTGCTGGAGAAATTGGCAAACTGTTCTCCACAGTATCTGTCTTATTTCACATTTTACCAGCAATATATTAGAGATCCATTTTCAAGATGGAGGTGCATCTGGGACCTGGTTCATAATCATACGTCTGAGAATTCGGTTCTCTATTTGACAATGATTCTGAATGGGATATTACATTTTTGGTACATCATTTTTTCTTCTTGCCTTCCATTGAATTGCAACGACCACAGACTCTGGTAAAACACTAATCATTGTCTTTGCTATCTATGACTAAGGATTACTCTTAATGCAACAAGCCCAGCATTTCCATCAACTAAGACCTTTTGACTAGATTTCAAAATGAGTCTTCTTTATGCCCAATTCTAATTTTTCAATTTGAGTGACAGAGCATTCCATTGCAATGAAAATCACTTAGAATAACTGTGACTTTCTTCTCTATGTGTCTGTACCAGTCTTCACAGGAGGAAAGGTATTCTAAGGAGAGACACTTGGGTCTCTGCTTTCAGCTATCATACTGTTGAAACAATCATTCCCAAGAAATTGGAATTCTTCCAGGAATGTAATTCTGGGAGAAGGAAAAAGCTAAAGTCTCCTGCCAGATGGAGGAAGAATTGTTTCTTGGAAAGAGGTTTCATGTACTTATAGCAGCTTGTCAGACCACCTTATAGGGAGACAGGAGCAGAAATAACGACTGGCCAAGCTTGGACTAAATCATACCTTTTCCAGGATTATTTAGTTACACACACACACAAACACACACACACACACACACACACACACACACACACACACACACACAAAAACCAAACCAGCATGCACACTCTGGGGCCTATTTAAATCTAAACTTATGTCAAGACTTTGAAGATATACTGAAGGTCACTGAACATCTTTGCTCCTTGAATAACATGTCTCTTTCCTTTGGTTTTGACTACCACTTGCCTATTGAAAATGAGTGGCCAAGTCTAGTTTGCTAAGGCCTTTAGGGCCTTAATAATTCCATAGTAAGATACTTCTATGCCATTTTCATAGAACATAAACTGATTTTAAAAAAAAGGAAAATTATAACACTTTGATTCAAAATACTATTTTTTTTTCAGAAGAGATTTAGTTGCCTTCGTTTTAAATAATGGTGGCCACATCCACTGTCCTGAAGAGCCAATTGATCCTTCCAAATGAAGGCTCTTCATTTTACTCTGAAATTCTTGTAATTTGGCAGTGGCACAATGCAAGTTAAAACTAGTGAAGAGGCATGCCTTATGGAAACACAGAAGATCTGAAGATGGTATCAGCGTTTCTGTGGCTCTGGGCTTTGGAATAATCTATGACTGTTAGAGAAGCTATGCATTTCTCAGGCACTGTTCTCTATGAAGAATCAACACCTTTCGAGCAGGGAATTATCCAGAAAACCTAGCGTTCACAGGTCATGTGCTATCACTTTTAAGGCCTGGCGCCTTTCCTCATGAGATCCAGACATACTTCCTGCCCCTCGTGCTGTTTGGTTTTTGTCAAGATTCAGTCAACTGGCAACTCAGGGAAAGTTCCTGGAGAGAGAAGTCAGGACAAGAGTTTGTCTTTGGCTCCCTTCCTGAGCTGGTTCCTTGGGCAGCCTGGAAGACTTACAAAACATCACGATTGCTGGGTGAGGTGGCACATGCCTTTAGTCCCAGAACTCAGGAGACTGAGGCAGGCAGATTTCTGTAAGACAGAGACCAGCCTGGTCTACATAGCAAGTCCAGGTCACCCAGGGCTACCTATTGAGACCCTGCCTCAGGCGGGGGTGAAATTACTGTTAAGGATTCTCTCCCAGAACATTCTCCATCCTTAGCATTGTATCTTGTTTTTTGTTGTTTGTTTGTTTGCTGCTGCTAGCATCATGTTCCTCCATTATTCTTTGTTTTTATACTTCTGTAAAGATTTCTTTTTCATTTTTGGAAATAAACATTTCCATTTCCTAAGTTCAGCCTTACTGTCCACCTGTGATGCTGCTAATTTAGAAGTATGGCCTAATAAATGTTTATTACTAAGCTAATTATTATTACAGCAGCATTTCCTAACTCACTAGCAATCAATGAAAACACAAACAGCTATTATATTTTATAATAGCCTTCACCTGTGGCAGGGCAGATGTTAATCTCCTAAACTTTCTCCCATATTGGGGCAGGTATCACATACCCTGCCCCAATTCCACGCCATCTGCTTCTAATCATTTCTATCAAGTTACCTCCCATCCCAAATCTCAAATACTTGCTGTGCTTGTCATCTGAGCTGAACCCTCCATCCACTCTGGCCAAGTGCTTCGTTTCCACCTAACCTATGTGGAGGCCTTCCTTCTCCTCTTCTTCTCTGTCTCCCCCCCCCCCCCATCTCTTCCAGACTCTCTCTCTCTGCTTCCTTTCCCAAGAATCTCTCTGTCCGACCAGCCAGGGAACCTTAACCATGCCTATCCCATTTGCCCTGCTCCAGTGTGTTGGCTTTTTATTGGTCAAACAGGAATAAGTTCCTAAGCAAGGTTACAAACACTTTAGGGTACATGAGTCTGCTCATTTGGGAAGCAAGCAGACCGAACCCCAACACATCTGTTCTCTGTTGGGACTTCACATGGCATAACAAGATAGGGACATACATGACACGTGTATGCTAAGCCCCACGCCAACCCCAAGGCTGATGGAGCATCACAGAAGAGGGAGTACAAAGAATGTGTCAGCCAGAGGAAAGAGTGGGGTGTGCAGAACACTGCCTTCTAAGCGTGACATGACCACTGCATCCATGAACTTAAAGCAACTGTGTTCAATGCTGAAGAGCTGCAAGTAGGGATTAGAGAGATGGCTCAGCAGTTAAGAGCATGGTCCACTCCTCCAGTGGGCATGTGTCCAGTTCCAGGCCCCCCTGGCTCACAACCAGCCATCTGTAACTCCAGCTCCAAGGCATCCTACATCTTTTCCTGGTCTTTAAGGGCACCTCCACACACATGGCACACATTCATAAGACACACAAATAAAAATTTAAAAAAGAAGTAAAACACCTGCACAAGATTGAGCCTGTTAACATTGTCATGAAGGGTAGAGTGGCTTAAAAGACTTCACTCTTCCCTGGTGCAGTTAGTGGCTTCTATGGCAGAGGAAGATTTAGTTCTTCTGAGTGGAGCTAGTCACTGGCAAGGTGTCCATGTTTCTGTAAATAGCCCCTCATCTATGCTTCTGTAAGCAATCTTAAACCCATTAAATATCTCTCTCTCTCTCTCTCTCTCTCTCTCTCTCTCTCTCTCTCTCTCTCTCTCTCCCTCCCTCCCTCCCTCCCCCCTATCTCTGTGGGCATATGTCTGCTCCATACACACATGTACAACACACACGTACACACATACACACACACACACACACACACACTCAGAGCAAGTTCTCTATAGAAAGTAAGGGAAAGAGCTGTGGTGAAAACTACAGACTGCTCACATCTACTGCAGTGAAATGGATTCTGGGGCTGAAAGGAGGTTAGAGTCTAAATACCCCAATCAGAAACACTAGGGATGAGAAACAAAGAGCTTGAAGTTGAGCATGAGATAGTCAAGGAAACTTGATAAGAGACAGACAGACTTGGAGAAGCCGGGCAGTGTTGGGTGGGCTGGCAAGCTTCCTTGATGTCCCCTGAGGATGTGTGCTAGGCACTGTCATTCCATTGTATATCCTTGGTTTTGATGCAACTAGTGGTAACACACTAAGGAAATGTAGCTTTAAGGAAACCTCGATCTACTTCAGGAAAGATACACAGGACTGCCCCGTGAAGAAAAGTCAGCTAAATCCAACTATACCTACTTCTTGATGTCTATGAGAACAAAGAGAGTTTAGTGTGATTAACAGCTTTGGAGATTCCTGCGGGGTCAGGGACAGCAACACCAGTCAAGTGACCAACAGGAAACAGATAGCCAAGGTCAATAACTAGCAAAACAGGAGTCAGAGATGGACAGAGGCAGCTTTGACTACGAATAACAGGGTGGGTACCACATGAACTGTTGCGATCACCCCTCTAGTTAGGCCAGGAACACACATGCATATGGATCCTTCATTGGCTCAGCCCACAATCTCCCAGAGAACCTACCGCTCTCTTATTAGTTTGCCCAGTCTCAGCTATGACCCTCTAAAGAATGCCTGGACAAGGACGTCCAACAGACAGTCTTTCTTCTTAGGAGTTTCCTCTCACTTTTCTTTAATTTCTTACTTTTCTGTAGGTATTCTCAGTAAAACTCTATTCCACACTGCACGCTCACACAAGAGTTTGCATCTTTCACTTTGACTGGCATCTCACAAGGAACTTGGAAGATGCTGTTTCAGGTTCATCTTAGGCAGCTATGAATGTTCACCACCCTAGGTCCTTGGGCCAAACACAACAGAGCCAAGTAAGGCTCAAAACTGTTGTCTGTTGGGAAAGATTGATAGGAAGAGGTCAGAGAGAATACCTGGGGGGAGGGGTGCACAGGAACATGATCTCAAAATATAAACATGTACGGAAGTCTTTTTAGTGAAACCCATGACTAGGCATAATTAATCTATGTCAATAAGAACTTGGAGAAATGAGCAAGGGTTGGGTGTTACTGTTTCTTTAAGTAAAGCTCATCTGGGCAAAACTCCCCATTTTCTGTCTTGGGATATGACAGTTCTGGTTGACAGTGTTTCAGTAAGTGTCACAAAATTTCCCAAACAGTTTTCACTGTGGTTTAAAACGTCAGCCTGACATTCAGCACCTGCAACCTGTGGGAAGTGAGGGAGTGTGAGTTCTCCAATCACTGACTGATGCTGCAGGGATGGCAATTAGTCACTAGAGGAGCGCTTTCCAGGAAGCTGGGCAGAGGGCCAAAGAGCAGCAGTGTTCTGACCAGGTGAAGACACAGATGTTGACTAATGTCAATCATGGAGGATGCTTTGCTCAAAGCCATTCACATTCAGATTATTTTTTGTATGGTTTTTAAATATTGCTTTTCTTTTTTTACATATACATTTATATTATTACACATATCTACAATAAACTACATACAGCAAGAAGAAGCACAAAACAATCGGGAACTATATAAATGTTACATTCATAGTGTTTTGGCTATTTATATATGGCAGCCTTGGAGAAAACATCTTTCCTATTTTGGTGAGTCTAAAATTCTGAATGTAAGTCGGTATCTGTCATAACTCTATCAACTTAAAAAGATTATTTTTTTTAATGCTGCAAAACTTGCAAGACCGAGTCGTAAACTTTTGGATATAGTATAGATAGTGAAATTGAAAAGTACACATCACAACAGGGGTGGGGGAGTGGGGGCACATACCTTTAATCCCAGCACTTGGGAGGCAGGGGCAGGTGGATCTCTGTGAGTTCAAGGCCAACCTGATCTACAAAGTGAGTCCAGGACAGCCAAGGCTACTCAGAGAAACCATATCTTGAAAAACAAACAAACAAACAAACAAACATAACATGGGTCCCATTGATATGTTTTAGTATAGTTGTGAAATTTAATTTAAATTTGAAAACATTTTTAATTTAAAACAGTATGGCAGATTTTCAAACCAACAGCAAAGTATATTTTTATTTTAGTTACCACCAAAATGTCTATTGTGTTATGTATTTCAAACTTGTCACATTAATTTTCATTTTCTGTAACTAACACTTTTGTGTCTATTTGTTCTTGTCTTGTGACATGCTTTTAATATATGAGTGCAAGAATCTCTATTCTTAGTTAAAATTGATTATACATATTATAATTTATATGTTGAGTACATTTTTTCCTTCGTATAAAAGGTTTGTGAAATTACATGTAAGTGCTCTGAGTCAAGGGAGGTGGCTGACAGAGCTTAGAGAGTCTCCTCATTAGAAAGGGACTCAGGATGCTTTTGGAAATTCTGTAACAGGATTGTATTCTACGGGGAAGGGGGAGGTACTTTTCTCTGGCTTGGGGTCTGGAAGTCCAAGATGAAGGTGTCAGCAGCTGTTAGTTTTGCTTACAGTCCATCTGTCTGGCTTCTCATATGTTCTGGGTCCTCACACAGTCTCTGTGCACACAAGTGTGGCATCTATCTGAATGTCCACATTCTTTCTTTCTGTCTGTCTGTCTTCCTTCCCCATTTGCTTACATTTTCTTATCTTTCTTTTTTTTGGGGGGGGGGGTGGGAGGCCAGGGTTTGAGGCAGGGTTTCTCTGTGTAGCCTTGGCTGTCCTGAACTTACTTTATAGACCAAGCTGGCTCATAGAGATCTGCCTGCCTCTGCCTCCTGCCTCCTGGGATTACAGGTGTGTGCTACCCTGCCTGGCTCACCTTCTTTTTTTATGACAATACCACCCTATAGGATTAGGCCCGCTCTAATGTCTTAATTTTACAGCTTTTAGAGGCTCTTTCTCTAACCTCAGGCACATTCCAACATACTGAGGGGTGACGTCTTCAGCATAAGCATTTGAAGAAGACAAAGTTCAGCTCATTACAGGTGATGGTTCTCTACTTGTTGACTTAGGAAATGGTTTCGGAGGTGTATTAGTTTCCTGTCTGTTGCAGTGATACAACACCCTGGCAAACATGTGTGAGAGAAAGGGTTTGTTTTGGCTGACAGATTCAGAAGAAACATAGTTCACAGTGACAGAGACGCCATGGTGGCCACAGCACGACTCAGGAAGCAGGGAAAAAGAAGGGGGAGCAGTGGTTTGGTGGTGTTTAAAACCTCAAAGCCTGGTTGGGAGGTGGCCGTATGCCCTTAATCCCAGCACAGAGGCAGAGTCAGGGAGATCTACAAGTTCGAGGCCAGCCTGGTCTACAGAGCAAGTCCAGGACAGCGAGGACTACAGAGAGAAGCCTTGTCTTGAAAAACAAACAAACAAACAAACAAACAAACACAGAACCTGTTGCTTCCAGGAATAGGACATCCTTCAGTAAGGCTCCACCACCTGACCTTTCTAGAACCTTCCCAGTCAGCTGTACCAGCTGAGGACCTAGCGCTCGAACTCACGCACCTACAGGGACAGGACACACTATATTCAAACTACACCAAGAGGTCTTTAATATACTTATTTATTAAGCTATATAGTCATGCTTTGTGAAGTTTGGTGATTTTATTTTGTTTTACTTTATTTTGCCACAGTTTAAAATATTTAAACAAGTCTGGTGTGGTGGTGACATCAGATGATCACCAGACTGTTGAAGATCCAGCTAATGGAAAAGTAATGTGAGATTATATTTAGATAAGAATAAGTGGATGTGCTGGGCGCTGTGATACATGCCTGTAATCCCAGCACTTGGGAGGAGAGGCAGGTGGGTCTGGTTTACGGAGCAAGGACAGCCAGGGCTACACAAAGAAACCTTATCAAAAAAGATTTTTAAACAAGTCATCTGACCATGATGATCAAACCACCACCATATTCTGAGTCCACGAATTTGGACTCCATATCAAAAGATAAATTCCACTTTTTTTTTCCCTGGGAAAACTAAAAAATAGAGTGCTTTTCACCTGTCACCTCAGCACTATGAGACTGAGGCAGGAAGATTGTTATGAGTGTGAAACAAGCCAGCGAGGGCCACAAAGGGACACCCTGTCTCAAAAATCCAAAAAAGTTACACCATACAGTATTTTAGCATATTTACCTAGAAATCTTATTTTATACTTTGGTGGATCTTTACTTTTTCTCCTTCTCCTTCTCCTTCTCCTTCTCCTTCTCCTCCTCCTCCTCCTCCTCCTCCTCCTCTTCCTCCTCCTCCTCCTCTTCCTCCTCCTCCTCTTCCTCCTCCTCCTCCTCCTCCTCCTCCTTCTTCTTCTTCTTCTTCTTCTTCTTCTTCTTTAATATTCAAACTGTGTTAATGTTAACTCTGGTATCTACACAACTCCATCTCCCCAAACCTGCACACTTGGAACATATCTGTGTGTTGTGAATTATGCTTTGAATCTGCCTTCTGGGCAGTGGATGGCCTGGTTAAAGCTGTAGGTTCTGCAGATGAGCTCTTTCATCTTAAGGAGAATGGCATCCCATTGGATGACAGTAGCACATGGTGATAGGGGGTCGGGAGAGCAGCCACGCCATGTTCTCAGGCGCTCAGAGGAGTAGAAGTTTATCCTGGGTGTGCCTTTACACACTCCGCCATTGGGGTGACCTAACCTGTAATTGGGTTTTGTATTTATCTGTTTTATCTTTTCTTAGTGGGAAGGACAGGCGATCGGGTCATGTGGCGTCATTTGAAGGGTAACGAAACTTCTAACGAGAGACTGCCATCATCACATTTTAGTCACCTGTTTGTTCTCCTTCAGCGGAAAACACAAATGACGTGTAAGCAGCTCCTGTCCTTGAGGGACTCCATCTACAGACAGAGCCAGGTGTGTAAACTGGTTTATAATGAAGCCGGAGCTGAGGTCGGTCTCTGGGAATACAGAAACGGAAGCAGATATGCAAAGCAATTTGGAAGTTCAGGGGATTCTTCCCAGAGGGGTTCTGTGCTCACACAGAAGGAAGGAGGAATTAATTAGGTTATAATCAGCAGAGGGAAGCCACCAGAGGATGCCGCAAGAGCCTCAGGCATCTGTGGTATATGACTGCAGTAATTTCTGGGTTTGAAACACAAAAATGGAAAATGTGGAGAGGTGGAAGTGAAGGAGACTTTTCTTATATGTTAAGAAGGATGACGTCATATTTCCTTTCACTGTATTAGTCTTTTCCCTACATGCAAGAAAGACTTGAGAGGGAGGGAGGGAGTGAGAGAGAGAGAGAGAGAGAGAGAGAGAGAGAGAGAGAGAGAGAGAGAGAGAGAACAAACAGATTGAGAAGGCAGAACTGTCAGGAAAGAGGATGAGAGTTTGAGTCCTTGCCCTTGGCAGTGAGGATGAGGCAGATTTGTGAAACTGGAAGGTTATGAGTGACTACATGTAACAGTGATGGAGGGAGGGACCAAGGATGGGTCGTGGCTCTGGGATGCAGCTGGGGTGATGTGAGTGAATGAGACCGAAGGCTAAGAGTTGTTGTCTGGGCCCCGCAGATGACAAGCAATGAGTCCATAGGTCCTAGAAACAGAATGTCTGTTAGAAAATGAAAGGGCCTTTAATTCCAGCACTTGGGAGGCAGAGGCGGGTGGATCACTGTGAGTTCGAGGCCAGCCTCATCTACAAAGCGAGTCCAGGACAGCCAAGACTACACAGAGAAACTCTGTCTCAAAAAACAAAACAAAAACAAAGAAAGTGAAAGAGGAGCCCCTCCCCTCCAAAGCAGAGAGTTTTAAAGGAAGATACCATTCAGTAAGCAGGGACTGGGCATACTCAATAACAGCAGTTGAAGAGGTAAAGGCGCCTTGTCTTCTCCCCTGCATCAGTGACTGACTTCCTCCTGCCATCATCCCAGCCTTTATAAGACAATATAATTATCTAATGGCTTTCATGCTTTGACCCATGGAGCACATGCAACTGACATCATCAGAGTTTGTCCAAGTGGCCAACGTTTCCAGGTAACCCTCAGGAAGTTTGGGGACACTTGGAAGCAAGGCTGGTCATCCTACTTGATGGCCGACCGTGTGTCAATGTGTGACACTAGCACCTTCAAGAGAAGAGTCTTAGCCAAGGTCCGCTTCATAATTTGTTTGCTCATGGGTATGATTTGAAATCAGGAGAGTCATTGGCAGAGCAACATGCGTTGTAGATTTCCAATGTAGCACCCTTCCCTGGTTCTTTTCTTCTTCTGTTCCCGTTGCTGGGTAGCTAGACAGATAGTGGTCTTGGATGCCTTTGAGACTGGATGCTTCCCTCGTGGACTTGGGGCCCAGCTCCTGTTTCCCTGGTAACACTAAAAAATGAAGACCCCTTCTTTGGATTTAAACCACCACATTAACAAGTGGAAGGATCTGGAATTTGCTGATGCCCATTAAAGAACAACTACTTCCTCCAGATCAAAAGAATAGAATATGCGGGTGCCTGACATTCTAAGATACCCAAAACACTCTGCTTCCCCCTTTCCAGAGTTTCTGGAGCTGCATCTGGCTGCATCTGCCAATCATTTGACTAGGAGTCTAACCTTCATGCTTAGGATAGGGACGACAAAGTGCCCTCTTAACGAGACGATGTGTGTACCCTTCCAGAAGCCTCTCTCTCATTGCACGGGCTTACAGAGCTTCTATTTTGTAGCACCGCCTACCCATTTTCCTGGGTTATTGAGAATAGCATGACTTTTTATTTTCCTTTCTTGTTGTTTTTCTCTCAAACTCTAAACTTGTCCTGGAACTTCCTCCTCAGTTTGCTTAAAAACATTTACATTAAGAAGATTAAGAACACACAAATGGAAGGCCCAGTCTCTCCAGTACCATTAGGAGAGGAATTTTTATTATTTTCAAGTGAGTCATGCTGAAGGCTAGAAAGATGATGGCTCAGCGAGTAAAATCAGTTACTACTGGGCCTGATGACCTGAGGTCAATCTCTGGTGGAAAGAGTGAGCCAACTTCTTCAAATTGCCCTCTGACCTCTACACATGAGCCATGGTATTCATGTTTGTTCTCTCTCTCTTCCCCTTTCTCAATATATAAATATGTTTTTAAACATTTTATTGAGCTTTTTAAAAAACCAAAAGGTTGTTTTTTATAGCATTTACATATCTAAATTATTTACAGCTAAATCATGCATTCCCAGGCTATCATAGAAAGCAACTCTAGCATCTTAATTTCTTGGTTAAGATTATTTAGCAAAATTGCACACCCAAGGAAGCTGGCCAAGCTTAAATATCTTCTCCATGAACTGCACAAAGTAAATCCACAATTGTGACAGTAAACAGAAACTTAGGGAATGGTTTCAAAATTGTGTGTGCAACTTTAAATTGTAACAACTCTGTATAAACACAGGTGTTTCCTAGCATTTTTCTAAGATAGATTTACAGATAAATGCAATATTGTGTTATTCATCTGTTGATATAAATTTTTCACCCATTAAAAATATACTATATATCATTTTGGCCACAGAAGGGTTTTACGAATTACATCCCTCATCCTTTGAACACTGTGTCAATAAATGTTCAGTTGAAAACATACAATATAGAATGTGTCTGCTTATTGTGGGTACATTAGTTATATTGTTGTTTCTGTGATAGAATAACCCAACAAAAAAGTGACTTAGAGAAAGGGGTTTATTTTGTCTTCCTGTTCCGGAGGAAAGGCAGGCATGGCAGCATGAGTGTGTAGCCTTGTATTAAGAAGCAGAGTGGTCAGTTTTATCCACACACAGAAAGCAAACAGTGAGCAAGAACATGGTGAGGTGTAGGCTATAAACTCTCAGAGGCCACTTCCTGTGAATGACACACTTCTTCCAGGGAAGTTCTGCCTCCTAATGTTTCCATAACACGCGCCTACAAAGGCCACCCCCAACTGGGGACCGAGTATTCGAATCATGTGTGTGCGTGGGACATTCTCATTCAAAGCACCATATATATGTTTTATAGCTGAGGTGGGTGACAACATCCTACAACTACTTCTAGACAGAACAATGCCTACATTAGAACCGCTTTCTCTTGACAGGTGATATGACATAGTGGTGATGTAACAAAGACACTTTAAAAATTATGTATATGAATGCTTTGCCTGCATGTACAAATGTATACCATGTGCCTGGTGCCTGTAGAGGAAAGGAGGGGACACTGGATGTCTTGGAACTGAAATTGTAAGCTGCCACATGGATACTGGAAGTCAAATCCAGGCTCTCTGGGGGAGCAGCAAATGCTTTTAAATTGGAACCATCTTTCCAGACCCTAGAGACACTTCTTGGAGGACTCTACTTCTATGTTACACAGTGCTTTTAAGGCTAATGAACACAGGGTAGTGAGCAGATAAGCCTGAAGGAATCAGTTGCCTTGTAGCCTGGGTACCAACCTCTCTACACATAATGACAATGGTGTTAATATATCTGTGCCTCGAAAATTCTAGATTCATTTTCTGTTTTCACCGTTTCAGGTCAGACCAGCACCTCAAATGGTGGATTTGGACTTCACAAGCATCCTATCTATGTTTTGTGGCCTTACATATGAAATGTTCCTCATAAACTCATGCCCCTAGCTGCTGGTGCTGTTCAGGGGGCTGTATGACTGATAGGAGGCGGAGCCTCACTAGAGGAAGTAGGTCACTGGGTGCCTGGAGGTGCCATTTTGGAGCCCAGCCCCACTTCCTGCTTCTTGTTCCTCTAGGATGCAAGAGAGTGAGGGGTTCCAGAAGCATGCCCTGCCATGTTGTCCCCTCCCCACAACGGACTGGATGACTGTGCCCTCAGGCTGTGAGCAAAAATAGACACGCCCTTCCTAAATGTGCTTTTGTAGAGAGATTTTGTCACAGCAAAACACCAAATAAGGACAAAAATCATCGCACCTGGAATAGTGGGTCGAATCATGAACATCAAATTTGTAGATTCTCTTATTTGGAGAGAAAAAATCTTTTCGTGTGTCATAAAAATGTCCAGATAATTTTAATGATTTTAAAAACTTAAGTGGGCCCCAAGTACCATCATAGCCTTTCTAAGTGAGAGGTAAAGAGAGATACATATGGTGGGTCAGACCATGAGTAGACAGACTCAGTGACTGGATGGACGCTGCGTGCCACACACCTAAGGAAGGGGCTGGGTGGAAGCATCAGAGGCAGCTGAGCTGTCAGTCAGTGAACTTCAGAAGCAGCTTTCCTGCTCTCCTGGGTTACTCACCTCTCTGGTCTGTCCATCCCCAGGTCCTGGAACCTTCTGCAAATTCATGTGGAAATTGTGCTCTGACCTTAGCTGTGGGGTTAAGAGCGAAGCGGAGGGACTGGTTCTGCATGGGACAGATGCAGATCATAAATGCCAGAGACTTGTTCCCAAATCATCCTCTGGGGGAAGCTTCACTCCTATTGGTGGGGGAAGTCCTCCTACAGATGAGAGGCACAAAAGAAGTTCAGATCCTAATGTTCACGGTTGTCTTAGTTAGGGTTTCTATTACTGTGAAGTAACACCTTGACCAAAGAGCAAGTTGGGAAGGAGACAGTTCATCATTGGAGGAAGTCAGGACAGGAACTCAAGCAGGGCAGGAACCTGGAGGCAGGAGCTGATGCAGAGGCCATGGAGGGTGCTGCTTACTGACTTGCTCCTCACGGCTTGCTCAGCCTGCTTTTTTATAGAACCCAGAACCACCAGCCCAGAGATGGCCCCACCCACCATGGGCTGAACCCTCCCCCACTGATCACTAATTGAGAAAATGCCTTACAGCTGCATCTCCTGGAGGCATTTCCTCACCTGAGCCTCCTTCCTCTCTGATGACTCCAGCTTGTTGACACACAAAACCAGCCAGTACTACTGACTCCTCCATGGCCTCTTCCACTGCTGTGATGAGACACCATGACCAAGGCAACTCTTATAAAGGAAAGAATTTAATTGGGCTGCCTTACAGTTTCAGAGGTTTAGTCTATTATCATCATGGCGGGAAGCATGGCAGCATGCAGGCAGACATGGCGCTGGAGGAGCCGAGAGTTCTAAAGGCAATCAGGAGGAGCTTGGAATCCCATAATAGGCATAGCTTGAGTTTAGGAGAGACCTCAAAGCCTGCCCCCCACAGTGACATACTTCCTCCAACAAGGCCACACCTCCTAGTAGTGCCACGCCCTATGGCCAAGCATTCACACACATGAGCCTATGGGAGCCATACCTAGTGCACCACCACAGGGATGAGCCACTGAAAGACAGCACATCAACGGTGGGGTGCTGTGTGAGCCAGCCTTTCACATGTGCCATGACGTCTATAATAGAATATGGGCACAGTTTTGTTTTGTTTTTTTAGGAGCTGGCCATACATACATAGACTGAGGTGCACAAACGCTTTGGGAGTTATCTATAGCAAATAACTGCCAAGTTAAAAATTCAAAATAAGTGCAAAAGTGCAGTCTTAAAATGATTTTTCCTTTAGAAATTTCTTTGACATTTTAAAAGAAAAGCAACTATCACAAAATGCATTTTTAAAAAGAAAAAGCTGGTTGCTATGCATTTTTGATGTATTGATATATAATTGATATACTTGAGATTGACATATAATTAATATATGGATGTATTTGATATATGACAAAAAGCAAGAAATTTTATGAGTGCTCTTAAAGTGGCACTCTTCCTCATGTATTTTACTACGTTTTCTTGGCTACATTTCATGGATGGACTTAGAGTCATACAAGGGTCATAGCCATCATGAATGACAATCTCTAGGTCTAATTTTCAATTGCTTAGCATATCTCAAAGCCATTCCCTTCCCAGGTGAGCTAGCAATAATTTAAGAACCATGGCTCTGACAGGAAGCACAGAAGTATAGCCCACTCATTCTTATCCAAATGCAATTCCACACACTTATTCTTTTTTTGTGTGTGTGGTTTTTGGTTTTTTGAGACAGGGTTTCTCTGTGTAGCCTTGGCTGTCCTGGACTGACTTTGTAGACCAGGCTGGCCTCAAATTCACTGAGATTCTCCTACCTATGCCTCCCGAGTGCTAGGATTACAGGTGTGCATCACAGTGCCAGGCGCATCCACTTATTTTTATATAAATATAATCCCACATCACTTTTCCATTAACTGGCTCTTTAACAGTCTGGTGATCATCTGATGTCACAGAAGTGTGATGTAGGGAAACAAGAGTGACAGGAGATGCGGGCCTCACATGGTTTCAGTTGGAACAGTTGACCTTTGTAGATGTCACAAATCCACACCTGGTGCAACACAGCCCCAGCTCTGCTCTAGAACCTTAAGAAGGAACAGTGGAAGTCAGGGAGGTGGGACGGTAGCCAGTGTTTCACTGTCTTCCTAGTGAATCCTTCTCTCTACCTGCGAAACCTCTCTCTTCTCAGTTCATCAACTAAGCCTGTAAGGTGGGATCAAGACAGACTCCTTCGCACAGAATCCTCCACAGTTGGTGGAGACACAGGATTGCCGAAGGCTATTTCAAGCGTTCTTGAAGTGCCGTATGATGCTGAGGGAATGCGATAGCTAATGGGCACCTTTATCTGTTTGAGGTAGACACAGCATGCGCAACACCTTGCACCCTCCCTTCCCTCTCTACCTGTCCCCTTCCAAATTGCCTTCTTGGTTCTAAACCATCCTCCCGTGAATCTGATAATAGTATTATTGGAAGCACTGCAAAATGGAAGCCTGTGCACCCGGATGCTTCGCACTCTAATGGAATGTCTGCCATTACACTATTTTCATCTAAAGGTTTCAGAGCACTTGGAGCATGGATTATGAAGTGATGTTTAAGCAGAAAAGTGTGCCGTTTGAGAGAACACTTTGCATTCCTGAGGACACTCTGCTCCTTAAAACTCGGGGAAGAAAAGCTCTGTGCTGTGGCTAAAGACAGCTGTGAGGCGTGAGCAATCTTTCTTTTTGTTGTGTTCTTTTTGGCATTTGGTGGTTTTTTAAAATGCTGTCTGAGAGCGTGAATGAAATAACAATATGAAAATTGAATCCCTTTATCCTTGAGTTCTGACAAGTTGCCAGAGCTGCAACCAAAGCTCAAACATGTAATCAGTCATGCAAAGCTAAGGAGTTTCGAAGTACTGAAAATAAACCGGGAACCAGTGCAGCTTCGCACATGATGTGCACCCCACAATGTGTATTGATGTATATTCTGAAATTAAAAGTACATTTGAACACTACGCTTTTGTAGGGTTTTTTTCCCTGTTGGTACTTTTTGAGGTGAGGTTACATATAAAAATAAATATAAAGGAAATATGCTCACTTCCTTGGAGTATTTCAGAGTGAACATCCGTGAAATTGGATCCATTTTACTAATTTGTGATCATTGTGTGTGTGTGTGTGTGTGTGTGTGTGTGTGTGTGTGTGTGTGTACACAAACATGTAGACTAGAGGACAACCTCTAGTGTTGCTCTTCAGGTGCTGTTGACTTTTCTTTGGGGGACAGGGTGGCTCCCCGGCCGGCTAGGCTCTCTGGCCAGCTTGTTCCAGAGACCCCGTTTCTCGGTTCCCTTTCTGCTGTTGGCACTACAAGCACATGCTAGCTAATGCACCTCTTTCCTAATGTGGCCTCTGGAAAGTCAGCTCAGCTTTTCCTGCTTGCAAGGCAAGTCCTTTATCAACCAAACGATCTCTCCTACCCTAGTCATTACACTAAAAAACAAAACAAAACAGTTGCATTTACAATCTTTCTGTTCTCTCTTCTGCAATGGTCCTTGAGCCTTGTGTGTGTGTGTGTGTGTGTGTGTGTGTGTGTGTGTGTGTGTGTGTGTGTGTGAGAGAGAGAGAGAGAGAGAGAGAGAGAGAGAGAGAGAGAGAGAGAGAGAGATGTTCCGTTTGTGACTGAGCACTGCACAATCTCTACACGTTGACAACATGTGGGTTTCTGCTTAACCACCCCATCCACTGAACAAAGACTCCATCTCTGATGAGGTCTGACAGCTGTGTTGTCTACAGGTAGAGACACATGGATTTAGAGGGCAGTTTGATCTTATGTCCACTTGACAGAATAAGAGACTTGAGTTGGCTCAACCCTGCAGCTGTTGGCCCCTCACCCATGGGCTCTTGACAAAGTTTGCAGTACAAGGCACAAACTCCCCAGAGCTAACCTATACCTCTTTACGTGAGATGCAACTGTCTTCCTTACACTTAAGTGTACAAAACTCATGGGGAAAAAAACACACTTCCTGCAAACAGAGAATTCTCATTAGTTTGACTTTAATGTTAATTTAATATGCATACTTTGCTAAGTCCTTTAATGGCTCAGTCTCCAACTTTCCTGTCTTTTGCTTCATATTGGTGGTTACAAGCCAGTCCTGATGATGCTAGTGATTGTGGTTAAAAAAAAAAAAAACAACTCATCTCAGAGGCAGTTCAAACTGTGTCGCAGGTCAGGCCAATTTCATCTCCCTACGTCTGACCCCTTCTCCCGCCATTTCTATTATTATCTCGGACATAAAATATGTTCTGGGAAGACAGAGACGTTTCCCAACCCCTGTGTTCAACACCAAATAGCCCAGCTATCAGGCTTTTAATGTGTTTGTGCTGTCTGCCACAGAGGTTCCCAGTCTTGGTACACATGAAAATCAGCTCAGGAGCCGTAGCCTGCCCCACATTCAGTTAGAATCAGGTCAGTGGTTTTAAAGAACCTTTCCAATTTGTTTGAAAACATCAACATTTTACTGAGGAGGTTGGTGTGGGGGGGGTGCATATGGAGATGTGGAAGGATCACATTAGCTGTACCTCAGTAGTTGTCAGAGTTGGGGGATGCATACAGGGGTTCACTATAGCATATGTCCTATTTTTGAAATATTTCAACATTAATAATAATAATAATAATAATAATAATAATAATAATAATAATAATAATGTCCTTTTTCTTTTCTTTTTCATTTTACCCAGTGATTCCAATATGCAACCAGAAGTCACTTCCTGTGTGTGTGGGGGCTTCAACAAGTAATAACTATGAAACTACAAGTAAAAAAAATGCTTATAAATTCTTAGGCTGGTAGGACTAATGCTGGCCAGTATGGTGGTTAGAATATGTCCCCTACAGGCTCAGGCATTCAAATAATTGTTCCCCAGGGGGTGGCAGTTTGGGGGAGGTTTCCTGGAGAAAGTGTGTCACATGGGGGGGATGGGTTGGAGGGAGGTGGGGGGGGCTTTGAGAGTATATAGCCTTGCCTTATTTCTAGTTCACTCTCTCTGCTTCATGCTTTTGATAAAGCATTTCCTGTCATGCCTCTCCACCATAGTGGACTCATCCCCATGGCACCAAGAGCTCAAACAAACCCTCCTTCCCTTTAGAAGTTGCCTAGGTCATAGTGTTTCATCACAGCATCAGAAAAGTAACTAATGCACCTTTGAAGACTCGTAAGGGTCTTTTACTTTGGTTGGGTGGAGACACATGGGCCAAGAGTTAGGCTATAAGTATAAGAGATGTGCAGTGAATAGCAATGTATAGAAGGCGTCTTCGTGTAAAGAGGGGAGGTCAGTTGTACTTCTTGGAGGCATCAGGAATGAATTAATGAAAAACTGACCTTTAAAAGGAATTCGTGAAACTTAACTATCCTCTGAGATTCGGCTTCTAAATCCTTTGTTCATGGTGTCAATAAAAAAGGCCAAGTTTGCTGTGTATGTTGTAACTTTTGTTTCTACAGTTCATCTCTATAACATCAAAGCTCATGTCATTATATTACCAGTTCTTTGTCAGGAAGAATTATTTGATTTATTTTTGCATCCTTCAAACCCTTCTGAAAATGACTGGGGCTTCTAGGGATCCAATGAAAGTGTCCTGCATCAAATAAAACAGATTATACTTCTGCCACTGCCCTAAAGAATCTTGTTCCAGCACTGGAAAGGATGGCATACATGCTTTGCTTAATTGGAAATCAACATTAATTTGGAAAAGAGTATTAGCCAGAAAGAAAACTATGTCAAGGTAGAAAGAGAACCCTCCCTTTTGTAACCCATCTAAAATGGGCAACTAGTCTTTTCAATCCACTCCCTGAAAGAGCCACTCTATCTGGCCAGGTGCAGCCTTGAATGCTAATTCTGTCCTATTGAAAGCATCTGGGATTCAAAGACTTCTCTTTTGGCTTGGCTTGCCCAAGAGCATTTTTCTCTTCCAAACACTCTTTGGAATGACCCAATTCTGTCATGTTAGTGGAACAAATAATTAGAAGAAAGTTGGTTGACAGCGATAAATAGCACATGTGGAAGGAAAACAAAATCATATATATATATATATATATATATATATATATATATATATATATGTATGTCAGTGGGTCACTTCCTTGGGGTTGTGTTAGTTTATGATGAGGTACCAGATCTTGCTTTAGACTGGATAAATTCAGGACGTTCCTCTGCTTGGGTTAATGTTTTATTATGGCTAGGAATAGTGTTTGAAGGCCCACACCACGGAGGATATTAATGGGTCTCCTAATCAAGAATGGAGCTAGCACAGGGATGAAGATGTTCCACCTGCCTTGGGGAGACTGAGGAAATTCTATGTCTGGGAACATTGCAGCTAGTGTCCTGAATCAAGCCAGTTAGACACCAATACTCCCAAAAGAGTGAGCAGAAATTGATGGGTATGTTTTTTTTCTATTATCTAGAACAAGTCTTTACCGCACCCCCCCAACACACACACCTCCTCAACTTTAATAACAATGAAACCATTAAGTAATGGCTTAGAGTTCTGTGTAAGTGGCATCCCCCCCCCCCAAAAAACCCTCATATTCTTTTTTTAAAAATCGCAATACACTTTAACAAACTTTAAAAAAATACTCCGTCAGCTTTCTGCTCACCACTACTCCTGCCAAGAACAATTAGTAAGACTGAATAAAATTTTCCTAAATATCTATTGGAAAACGCCAGCAAGCTGCCAGAACATTGAGACAAAGGCGGTCACTGTCATGATCTCCAGGGGCCCTCAGCTTGGCCTCTTATGACACGGATCAGTTAATGAGCAGCCCTGGGAAGCTGAAAAGCAGAGGAGGCTGGAGAGAAACCAAAAAATGAGTTTGGAATCCATCAAAGAAGACAGGCCCTCGCTTTCTATTGAGACAGTAAAAGTGTGAGGCGCAGGGCATGCGGGGAATGGAAGAATGAAGGAGTCTGTGTTGTGAGTGCAGAGGGGAGCTGCTCTGAAACAGCTCAGCCCGAGTTCAGCCGAGGAAGGCCACCCATGCCTCTATCCGCAGGAAGGAAAAGCATCATGGGAATCTTGAACTGTCCTGAAAAGTTTTCATATAGCTTGCCTAAATTAAACTCAGAGGAAGGATAGCAGGCTGCCAAGAAGAGACTTGATACCCTATGAGCATATACAGAGGGAGGAGGTCCCCCTCAGTCACAGTCATAAGGGAAGGGAGTAAGGGGAAAATGGGAGGGAAAGAGGAATGGGAGGATACAAGGGATGGGATAACAATTGAGATGTAATATGAATAAATTAATAAAATATGTGAAAAAATAAAAACAAAAAGTTCTAACATAAAAAAATTAAATATATATGTATATGTGTATATATGTGTGTATGTACACACACACACACACACACACACACACACACACACACACACATCACAACAGGAAATGAGGTGAATGATAGACTACTGCGAGACAGGCCGGAACCCAAAGGACACACAGAAAGGCAGCTTTGGGAAATCCTCAGACCTACAATTTAAATTAGCCGTGGCTAGTAGATGAAAGAAACTACACGATGGAAAATTTCAGGTGGCTGAAAGCCTGAATTTCAATATCAAAAAGGAAATTCTGAAAGTGAAAAGTTTAACAGGTAAAATTAAGAAATAAATATAAAATAAAACTCGATCGTAAATCAGACCCACCAGGTGTGTAGTGACGTGGGGCTCAGACGTCACCTGGGATTTCACTGTTCTTCTCTTCCTCTTCTCTGGTGACATAGCATACTAGGCAGGGTTCTCTGGAGGAGCAGAACCAAGAGACTGTGTGTACATATCACAGAAAGAGACTTAGTAGAATGGCTCCCAAAGTAGGGCCCGAGTAGTAGCCCCACACTGGAGAGACTAGAGAATCCAGCAGCTCTGCAATCCATCAGATATTTCAGTGGCCCCAGTCTGGGCCTGGGTGAGAGCATGGAAGATCCCTGGAGAATTGTTAATTTTCAGTCCACACTGAAATGCCAAAAGAATCAGAATTTAGTATCTGGGGAGGAAAGATGGTGACAACAGCCGCATAGGTCCCTTCCAATGAGATGTGAAGATAGGCGGGCAAGCAAGACTGCTTTCTTTTTCTTTCTTTCTTTTTTTTTTTTCTTTTTTTTTTTTTTTTTTTTTTGTGCCCAGGCCACCTACACTGGAAGGAATCTTTTCTCTGAGTTACTACTTTCTGGAGATGCCCTCACAGCTGCACTCAGTGAGGTGTTTCATAGCTGGTTTCGGATCCTGCTGGAGATTTGCAAGAAGTAAGTGGTACAAGCATCAAGAAGATACAACAGGTAAACGCATTTTCAGGAAAAAAAATGTTTATTTATGTATCATCTGTTGATAGCGTCATGCATTTTGTAATGCATTTTGGTCATTTTAAATTTTTATTTATTTATTTTGTATTCGATTTACATCCCTATTGTAACCTGCTCTCTCCTTTTCCCATCCCACCTTCCCTCCCTTTTTCTCCTATTTCCCCTCCCCTACTTCTCAGAAAAAGGATCCCCCCCCCTCAACTGACCAAACCCAGTACGCCAAGTCACATCAGGAAAGATCATATCCTTGGTCCTCTTCCACAGTGACCTGGCAAGATAGTCCCATCAGGAGGTCATGATCAAAAAGCAGGCAACAGAGTCCATGTCCAAGACAGCTCCCACTCCCCTTACTAGGGGATGTGCCTGAAGACTAAGCTGCCTATCAGGTATATATGTATAGGAGACCGAGGCCCAGTCCATGCATGGCCCTTGATTGGCATTTCAGTCTCCATTTGCCCCCTGGGCCCAGGTTAGTCAACTCTATTGGTGTTCTTGTGGAGCTCTTATCCCCTGGGGTCCTTCTATCCTTCCCTCCACTTTCTACAAGGCTCCCCAAACTCCACCTAATGTGAATCTCAGCATCTGTTCCTATCCACTGCTAGGTGGAGCCTCTCAGAGGATAACCGTGCTAGGCTCCCATCTGCAAGCACAGCAAAATATTGTTAATAGTGTCAGGGGTTGCCTCTCTCCCATGGGATGGGTCTCAGGTTGGGCCAGGCATTGGTTGGTCATTCCCTCTATCTCTGCTCTAACTTTATCCCTGCACATCTTGTAGTCAGGGTAAACCATACTACAACTCCGACCCCAAGAAGCTAAGTAACAAGGAAGCCCCAAGGGAGGATGTTTGGGTCTCACTCAGAAGAGGAAATAGAATAGACAAAGGAACTGGATGAAGAGGAGGTACAGGGTAGGAGATTGACATTGTTAGGAGGTGTGGCCTTGCTGGAATAGGTGTGGCTTTGTTGGAGAAAGTGTGTCACTAAGGCCTGGGCTTTGAGGTCTCAGGAACTCAAGCCACACGCAGTGTGGAATTCTTTTCCTGCAGCCTGTGGAAAAAGATGGAGAACTCTCATCTCCTTCTTCAGCACCATGTCTGCCCGCATGCTGTCATGCTTCCCACCATCATAATAATAATGGACTAAACCTCTGAAACTGTAAGGCAGCCCCAATTAAATGTTTTCCTTTTATAAGAGTTGCCGTGGTCATGATGTCACCTCACAGCAATAAAACCCTAACTGAGACACTCCCCGAGGAGGGTTGGGGCCTTATGAGCCCATCCTTCATCCATGACAGTATGTTGAGTGGCCCCACCTTACACATATAACCATAGCTGCTATGACTTCATAAGTGCTGTGGCCTTTTCATGTCCAGAAGACAGCAATTCTCCCCATCCTATAGTTCTTCTGTTTCTTTCAGCCCGTCTTTCATGATATTCCACGAGGCTGGGGTGAGAAGAATTGATATAGATGTCTCATTTCAGGCTGAGCACTCCCAGTCCACATGATTCAAACACTTTGACAAGTTTTGAGTCCTGTAGTCACCCATAGTGAAGAGAAATGTCTCTAACTGAGTGTGAGAGCAGCACTAATCTGTGGGTGTAAACAAATAACTGAAAAACAGTCTGATGCTGTATCTGTTTAGCAAAACAACCGTTGTAGATTCCCTGATGGGTGTTTGACTATAAAATGAGCTCGCATGGGATAGGCTTGCTGAGTGCACTGGCACACACATTTCCTTTGCTAAATCTTCTGACAGACACCTACGGAATGGATAGTTGTCAAAGGAGGTGTTTGGCAAGAAATTGTTGCCCAATATCTTTGGACTCAGTCAAAAGTATCTTTGTTGTTTATATCCTACTAGCCCTTTAAATTCCGTAGCTTTGAATCTTCCTTTCTTATTTAGAGTGAGCCCTTGACCTCTGTGATTAAATCCAGATAATGATAATTGCCTCCAGAGTCATCACAGCAAGGTGCAGTGCTTGAGCTCTGTTGAAAGTCTGTTGACTTTGCCCAGCTCAGGGTTGACTGTGCATAGAGCTGCCTTCTGTTACCTCCATTTCTGACTGATTCTTCCAAAATCAGAATTTCAAGGGTGTCTAAGTTACTGCTGTACTGCCATGAAGCAACACCAAGATGAAAGCAGCTTACAAATGAAAGCATTCATCAGGGTCTGGTTTATAGTTTCAGAGGGTGAGTCCATGACCATCATGTCAGGGAGCGTGAGAGCAGTAGGAACTGGGGCAGTAGCTGAGCCTTCATCTCACACACAGGCAGCAACAGAGAGGGAGGAGAGACAGATAGACAGCGAGAGACAGAGAGATGAGAGAGGGAGAAACAGAGAGAGAGACAAAGAGAGGGAGAGAGAGAAGGAGAGACAGAGAGAGACAGAGAGAGGGGGAGACAGAGAGACAGAGAGAGGGGGAGACAGAGAGACAGAGAGAGAGGGGGAGGCAGAGAGAGGGAGAGAGACAGAGAGAGGGAGAGAGACAGAGGGAGGCGGAGAGACAGAGAGAGGGAGAGAGGGGGAGACAGAGAGACAGAGAGACAGAGAGGGAGAGACAGAGAGACAGAGAGAACTAACTGGGAGTGATGTGGGTCCATCCCTAGTGTCACATGCCCTCCAACAAGGCCACGCCTCCAAGTCCTTCCCAAACAATCCACCAAGTGACAGCCAAATATTCAAATATCTGAGCCTATAAGGTCCGTTCTCATTCACCCCCTCTCCCAACATGGGGATGAGTAACAAGAGGAAAACAAATTCCTCCACTTCAGAGATTTTCTCTGGACTTGAGAGGCATTTGGAGTTGTCTCTCTCTAAAGACCATGTGCAGATTTTGAGTTTTTGTTTTGTTTTGTTTTTGGTGTTTTGTTTTGTTTTCTTCTGTAGGTTACTGTTCAGCTCTGGAGGCGTCTCAGCTGTTGTCCTTGGTATGGAGGCATTTTGTTTCTTCTTCTGGCTGTGCATTTAGCCTCTGTGCATATAGTGGTCCACTTCTTTGGTAGGCTCATTTTATCTTGCTGCTGACGGCACTCAGGCCCAAGACTCATGTTCTGCTCCAGACCACGTCTGTTGCTTCCACCGGATGCTGTAACCTATCAATTCTAAGATCAGCAGCTGTCCAGCCCTCTTCTGCACTTTAACTTCAGTTGCTACTCCTGGACTAGTCCTCAGCTGACGCAGTATACAGCCAGCATGCCTTTAACCTTCCAACACGTCTTGTTGTCTTCGTATACCAACTCAACGGGACATGAGCACGTCTCACCCCCCATGTAGCTTTTCCCATGGCTGGGCTGGGCATAGAGACCCTCCTGCTTTGCTGACAGCGTAAGTGCTTACTAAATATTTATTGACTTATGAGTAGTTGTGCTAATACAAGCTGGCTGTTGGGAGACACGCTTTGCGGAAATGGTTATGATGGCAGAGGAGAGCTTTTCCCTCGAGGACCTTTCAAATTGTGTTAAGTTACTGTGTTAAAAGGGTCTGGCTGTCCTGCCTGAAACAGACCGTGGGAAGAAGTGCCCCCACACTAAATGTTTTAACACTGCAGCCAACAGTGCTAAATGTGGAAAGAATGAAGTCACCTTTCAGAAGCACCTCTCTGTATCTTGTGTGTGTGTGTGTGTTTTTTTTTTTTTCCAAATCTCACCAGCCATTTGCTCAGGGAGTTTTAGGCTTTGAGAAAGTGGATCCAAAGCCCCACTCACCAGTGTTGTCCTGGCTTCCGGCTGCTGGCTTCCGGCTGCTAAATAACCCTCTAATCCGTAGGTGGAAGGGATGTTTCACTTCACCGACAGACTCTTCAATCCCCTGCTGGAAGAAATCAGGCCCTGGCCTCTGTTCCGGTTAGACCCGGTGAGTGCTTCCAACCGGCCAAACTCCTACCTGCCGCTCTTTCTATAGACAGAAGGAAAGGCGGATTTGGAGAGAACAAAGGAAAGTAGAGAGAGGCTGGAGAGAAGAGAGAGGTTAGTGTGGTAGAACCAGCCCCGAGATGCCCGGAACTCACTCAGCTGGCTGCTCTACGGAGTGGCTTTTCCTTCACCTCTTCCCATTGTGTCACGTGCGATGTGACCTTCCTCTGGCGGCCTCCTGTCCTCTCCCAGGGATCATGAAGCAGAGGGACTGAGCTGCGCAGCTTATGGAGAGGGCTTAAGCTCGTGAGGAGACGCACGGGAGGAGGGGTCAGCCACAAGTTTTATTTATGCTTCTTGAGAAAAAGCACACGCGAGCTAGAGCTGAGTGTCCCCGGCGAGTGGTTAAATTAAGAACTGATTAATATTGATGGCTCAAATATGGAGCACACTCCATATTAAGTGCACCATTTATATTTAGTGTCATATATATTGAATGTGTAGGAACCTCATAAATATTAGGGACACTTGAAGTCTCCATCTGTCTTTATTTCTAATGTATTGCAGTTCAGTTTTTCTCCATAACCATTTCATTGACTTACAGCCTTCTTACATTTATTTTCCAAGTCTCCTCAGGAATACAGGATGGCAACATCCTGACTCGCTACAAATGACCAAGTTAGAACTCCCCGCTGCTACATGACCAGAGAACCCTCTCTTCAACAGACCCAGCCCAGAACTACCCCTCAGACAAAGTTCTTCTCTCAACAGAAAGCATCTGTAACACCCATGCCTTGCATTTTTTTATATCCTCTCAGAGTTAGGAATTGTCATTTCCTGCTGAAGAAATATACTTCCCAGCTTCCCTTGAAGACGGCAAAAGTCATTTCTGCCACGGTAAAAGGATGCCGACAAAAGTCATTTCCACCACTGTAAAGGGATGCACACCGTTTTCTACTATAGGCATTTTGGCTGTTCACACACATGGATGAGAAAGATGTCGACGTTCCGTCCTAGGGTCAGATCAAGCTCTCTTTCCATCTTCTCTCTCTACAGCTGCTTTTAAAAAAAATAATCCAACATATGGTGCAGAACTTGCTGACTATGTGTTTTACATTAACACATCTATGAGTTCTCCAAATTCTCATCAATTCTTTTGCTAACTTGTTCTTATCTCAAAACGTTAAAAAAAAAAAAAGTAATGCCTGCTTTACAATCAACAAACTTTCTTGCGAAATGAAGTTAATCTCAAAAAGCATATCGCGGCATATCTTTAATTATGGAAACCCATTTGCATGCCTGGTAGCAACACATACTCACTATATGGCACTTTAAAATAAAAAGAATGATCATCACATGCCTACTACATCAAATGAGTGAAAATGCACCTTCTCTCCTCATATAGTGCAAGCTAATAAACTATTTAGTGATGTAGAGAAGCAAGTAGGAGAATTTTCCATGAGCCTGTGAGTGGGCTTTGTGTGTTTGCTACCTTATTCCTGTTGTAGATGGTCCTCCCGTCAGCTGGCTGCTCAGGAGGACTGTGAACGATTTAGGAAGGGAAGACGTTTAGGAACAAAACCCAAGGAAAGAAATGATGTGTGTATACTTCCTTTATATAATAAATCTTGGAGCCAGGCCTTGGTGGTGCATGCCTGTAACCCCTGCATGGTGATGCTAAGGCGGCAGAATCATGCGTCTGAGGCCAGTCTAGGGACATACCAAGACCCATGTAAAGAAAGAAAGATTAAGGTGGGTAAGGAGGAGGGGGGTTAGTCTTCAGTTACTTTTCCATGAAAGTGTATAGTCAAAATCATGTTATCCAAAGACATTCAGATGTAGTGAAAGAGGTTTCCAGAATTTAAAAAAAAAAAAAAGTCATGGTAGTGGGAGGTAGGACTTTGATTTATATTCTCAAAGCTTTTTGCTTTGTATTTTCAGTCAGAGTCTCTAAGTTGCTCAGAGTGTCACTGAATAAGTTTACGTTTGATGGTCTTGTCTCAGCATCCGGAGCAACTGGGATCACAGGCCCCTGTCACTGGGCCTGGCAAAAATTTTATGTTGATAAATTGTATTTGATTTCAAATGCTTTTAGAGACGAACAGACAGTGCCAAGGATGAAACGGCCCCAATACTCTCTTTCCATCTTTTCTACCCGTGGGAGATTCTATTCAGTGTATCCGGAAGTACTGTGCGAGCATAGGAACAGAGTGAGACCAGGCCATGCCTGCTGTCTCTGGGGACAGCTGACATGAAGCCCTGGAGAAGACCGCTGGCGTCTGCTCTTCCCCTGGGGTGTGCACAATGCATGGCAAATGAAGCTTCGGGGGACGAGGGTGACCTCATTCCACCACAGGGAGTTTTGTCACAGATTTTCTTAAGAGTACAGCAGCGCACTCAGTTGTGGTTAATTTAAAAGTGTGGCCCAATAAATATTTATTATTAGGCTATGGCTGTTATGGCGGTATTGTCTAACCTACAATCGATTAATAAAAGACAAAGACACCCGTTGTGTTTTAAAAATAGCCTTGCTTCATCTGGGGCATGGCAGATATTAATTCCCTAAACTACCTTCTATATCTTTCAGCCCCCATCCCATGCCATCTGCTTATAATAATTTCTATTGGGGCTACCTCCCATCCATAATCCATAAATACTGGCTAATGTTCTCCATCTCCTCCATCCATGCCAGCCTGTCCATGTGCTCTCTCCACTGGCACAACCATTTCCTCCTTCTGCACCTGTCCTTCCTTCTTCCCAAGATCCTCTCTGTCCTGCAAGCCCTGGAACTTTGGCTCCACCCCTTCCTCCAGCCCTGTCCAGGCGTCACCTTTCTTTATTAGTTAAACTGGAAGGCAAGGTTAAACAGTAATACTTGGGTTGCTTGACAACCTCCAGTAAGACTCTCCTGGGGCAAACAGTTAGCAAATACAAAGCACCAGACCATACTCCAACAATGCTCCCACTTTATAATTGAAGAATTCATTCCAGGTTCCCCAGTAATGGCTGGAAACTACAGACAGTAATGAGCCTTTTATTTTTCTATGAAAATACACACATTAAAAAAGCCTGATTAATAAATTAAGCATAGTAAGGGATTAACAAAATCTAATAACAAAATAGGGCAAGCATAACAATATATTGTAATATGTCATATGAATGTGGTCTCTCTTGTGTCAAGATAAATATAAGTATTTCAATTATTAGACAGCCACTTTCATTATAAAATGATTATGGATAGCAACAAACTTCTGAAAGAAGACCTAAATGAGTTTTTTGCCTCAGCCTCTGATTATAAACTTGACCTAATTTGTTTGAAACTCAGTGGTACCTGGTCACCTTTGGCCCAGTTAAAATGATTCCAGGTGGTTATTTATGGTATAGCTCATTTGTGCCTCATCCTACTAACAAAAATCCATCACAACCCAGCAACTGACTGTGATACAACCTCATGGTCAAAAAAGTGAGTTTCTTCACATCTCTTCTCTGAGGAAGGCAGTCTAACACCTAAGTGTAACACACACCTTTTAAAAGGGACCATCCTGAGGACCTCACTCCATTTCTCATATGCCGGCTACTCTCACTGCTGCCTCCATATTTATCATCAACTGCCCACTGGTATCACTGATCTCTCTGGGTATATTGACTAATAAGGTTCTGTTTTATGCCTTTTGGCCTCATCTTCTTATCTTCCCTCACATGACCACACCCAGACATGATCCCCGACCCCTGTCATCCTCTTCTATGGGACCAATTTGGTCTGTGGCCTCCCTTAAGACTTTCAAGACCACATTAGAAAACCCACAAGCATAGAGACGTGGCCAATGACACCTGAATTTTATAGTGTGTGTGTGTGTGTGTGTGTATGTGTGTGTGTGTGTATGTGTGTGTGTGTGTGTGTGTGTGTGTGTGTGTGATGGGGGAATGTGGGGTGGGGGGCGCTTTTGCAGACCAGTCAGCAGTATAGCTGGGCAGATTCCCAGCCACCATCTAGACTTGACTCTTCATCTGAGGCCCACCATGTGGCCAGCTCTCTTTACCTCTCTGCTCTTGCTCATGTCCACCTGTGCCCTCTTGTGTGGGCTTCTGAATCTCCTGCCTTTGCTCTCTTCTCCCAGAGTCCCTCTCTCCCCAGGAAGTTCCACCATCCACTTCTTGCTCCAGCTACTGGCTGTCAGCTCTTTATTAGAGCCAATCAGCAGCAAGACAATGCTTGTGCATCTCTTTGGTTGCCTAAGGCATTGAGGGCAGTTAAAACTAGAAAGCTGGTGATGGGCCATAGAAATTACAACACCAAAATCCTGCCAGCACTAAGGTCTCTGTTGCCATGGAATTAACAACTGAAAATACAGGGACATTCCTTCACACACTGTGAGGAAAATCACCCCCAACAGAACCCATGTACCAAGGAAGCCGCCCCACATCAGTCATCCCAGCATGTCTATGGTTTGATGGGAGGTGGAGGGGGACAAATTCCTGGATCCGATAGACCACAGTGTGCAGTGCAGCAGAAGGACCAACAAGGATGACCTTGCTTCAATAGGTGGAAGCCAGGAACTGAGTCCCTAAAGTTTTCCCTTGACCTCTCGACAAGCATGATGGCATTTGTTACACACACACACACACACACACACACACACACACACACACACACACACCACACATACTAACACACACACATACCCACAGACACATACATGCACATACATACACACACATATGCACGTACAAACACACACACATACACACATACACACACACACACACACACACACACACACACACACACACACACTCCGAGAGAGAGAGAGAGAGAGAGAGAGAGAGAGAGAGAGAGAGAGAGAGAGAGAGAGAGAGAGAGAACCAACAACAATGAAAGTCACAGCAAGTGATAGCTGGTTTTATTTATCATTCAAACACACTGTAATTTGTCATAAACAGGTCTTGAATTTTAATTACTGTTTTCTCAAAATAATTAAATAAGATCTGATGATTCCCCCTTTATCTGGTCATTTTATTAAATAACTTTTAATGGATGTTCCCCCTAATGCTAAATGACTCCACCATGCCTTGAGCTGTGCCGTACTTGTTCATGACTTATTACTTCCTGAAGTACAGTTAGCTTTTATATTTCATTAGGGTTTTTAGATCCAGGTCAACAAAGGAGATTAAAGAGAGGGAGGGGGAGAAGAGGGAGGGAAGGAGGAAGGAAGGCGAGGGAGAAGGTGACACAGTGAGCAGACCCAGCATAGCGGGGCTTAACAGAATGTCTTCAGGTGAATGCCACCTGAGAGGGTTGCATGCCTTGCTGGGGTGCTTCTGCATGGCCGAGTGATGCCCATTGAGCGTGTGGACCTGGGTTAAAGCCGTGCACCCCAGGAAGTCCGAGCACTCCTGAGACCCACTAGCTGCTAACTTCAGTAGGGAAAGGGGCGACAATCAAGGGTGCCTGCCTGTCACTCCCCTAACAACAAGAGGCTACTGGTTAGCAACACAGACTATATGCCAAAGTACCTGCAGGCTGTGGGGCTTTTTCCTGAGAGGCAGAAAGCCTATTGGGGGGAAGGGCTGTCAGGCAAATGTGAGGTTGGTTCAGGCTTCGCAGGTGAACAGGAAGTCCATCCCTGTAAGTGCCTGAGCTTACTTACTGGGTCAAAGATTCCTTGATATGGCCTCAAGAAATTAAACAGGACCAGTTGGAGAGGCCACAGCAAAAATGAGGTGGGTGATGGCAATTTTATTGAGAGCAATCAGACTTTATTTATTTATTTTTGAGACAGGGTTTCTCTGTGTAACAGCTCTGGCTGTCCTGAACTCACTCTGTAGACCAGGCTGGCTTCAAACTCACAGCGATCCTCCTGCCTCTGCCTCCTTAGTGCTGGCACTTAAAGATGCGTACAACCACGCCTGGCTCAGACTTTTTATATCTTTGTCAGAAACAGAATATAGTGGCAGTTGCTAGGATCAATACAGTTGTAGCTCCCAGGATACAATGATGTTTGCAAGATACACTGGGTACACAAAACTGATGTCTAAGACCAATTGTCCTGTCAAGATTCCAAGCTTCCTTGACTTCCAAGGAAATTTATAGAGAAACACAAAGGCGCCTAAATGGTTCACTGCCTGACGGGGTACATTGGTCTCTTAGGAACTGGAAGGCACATTGTGTCCTTGAAGCCATGGACTTTAGTCTGAAAAAAAAAAACCCAAAAATTATGACACATGCCTCTCAAAGCCACTAGGCCGGGCCAACCCCATGGTTCCCTGCACATACCCCTCCACTGAGTCTCTGTGTAGTAGTGTCTATAGGAGGTCGGTCCCCAGATGCCTTGTCTAAGAAGAAAAGGCCCTTTTTACTGGAGATAACGCCCCTCTGTGGGAAGGGGTTGTGAAGCTTATATTGCACTTCCCCTTGGTCCTGCCACACTCTGTCCCTCCAGAGAGGGAGGCAGCTATTGGACCGAGAGCAACCACAATACTAGGAACTTATCAGGAGAATATTCACGTGGGAAGGAAAATTATTTTAGCCGTTGTACAGACTCAACTTCAAAAAACTAGAGGAGCTGGGGAAGATGACAGTCATCTTCCGGGAAGAGAGAGTCTCAGTGAATGGCTACCCTCTACTTTCCTCATGTGGGTGAAAGGTGGAAACCCTGAGTGAAGCACAAGGCACAGCACATCAGCACAAAACTGCAAGTTTAAAGAACTTCAATCCCTCACTACTGCGCAAATGTCAGGTCTCATAAACAGCGTTATTTCTCGGTTACTCACTAATTTAAAACAAACCCCTGGATGGTGGGGAGGGACGTAATTAAAGAAATTATATACACGTTGTCCAAGTTAGATTTAATTGCTAACTTGACAGGGGCCTCCTGAGTCATCGGAGAGGAAAGCCTCAGTTGACGTGTTACCTAGATCAGCCTGGCCTGTGAGCATGTCTGTGGGAGAACACAATTTCTATTTGATACAGGAGAGTCCAGCCAACCGTGGGCGGTACCATTCCCAAGCAGGGTGTCTTAGGTTGTTTAGAATGGCGAGCAGAGCGTGAGCCCATGAGCAAGCCAGCAAGCAGTGTCTCTCCATAGTTTCTGCTTGAGTTCCTGCCCTGGCTACCTTCAACGATAGGTTGTAATCTGTAAGATGAAATAAACTCTTTGTTCCTCTAAGCTGACGTTGCTTTTGGTCAGAGTAATTTTGTCACACAGCAACGGACAGGAAACTAGAACACACCCACATGGGTGTTGTTTTAACATAAATGTGCAACCAGTAGATAATTTGAGTGCAGATATATAACACACGACTCAATAAAAATGGATGTCAGTCAAGTCCCCATCTACTCAAGTCTCAAGTTCTGGGATTCAAGACCTGCATAGGCCAAATAGAAAAACCCTTAGGTATCTCAAGGATGGAGAGGCGGAGAGAGGAGGATGGAGGAGAGGGCGGAAAGGCAAAGAGAGAAGGGACAGAGTGGACAGGATCGCTCCTGTGTCTCCGTAGCACTGGTTATACCCTGAGTTTAACAAGCGCTGATGTGCACCAACTGACAGGTCTTCATGGGCTTAGCCAGGCCAGTGTTTGAGTTACTATTCTTTCAGATCCCACTAAATTTGAACATGCTGATATCATAATTCTGAGAAGAGCACTGTATATAAAAAATGGGCATGCATTATTCTAAAGCCTCGCCTAATTTCCCCAGAGTCGCAGTAATGGTTGCTCTATGTAATATGCTTCATATAGGGCACAGATACTCTGATGATAAAATAAGTACTTATAAGTGATCTTAATACAAATACTGTCTAAGTGTGCAATATTCTTGAAAGCAAATGTCATTATGAATCCCACTGCTCTGTACAGTGTATATACGCTAACATATTTTTAAATATAGAAGTTGGCTTAATGAAATGGGACTCCAGTAACCCTTTTATTTAGTGAGCTATGTGGTCCAGTGTAAGTTAAGTCATGACCTTTAAGGATGAAAACATGTATGTGGGCCCATGTTTATGTGTGTATAAAGATATTATTTCTCCTTCTTAACCACTTGACAGCCCATTTTTTGCTTATTCTTAAATCTGAGGGAAAACAAAGGGTCTCTTAAGACAGCCTTGTAACTGGTGCTGCAGGTCCATCTGCTAAGGACTCTATAAATGATCTCTAACAGGACTACAATTACTATTTTGGCTGAAGCAACAGTTGCTAAATGTTTTGCTTGTCTAACAGAATGTGTCGTTCAGTGCCTGTTTCAACAGCCCCAGTGCAGCTTCCCTCCCACTCTGAAAGGATGCCGAGGCTGCCTACCAGGTCATCACACACAGTGTTTGCAGACAAGATCCTAATGACATCCACATCTCCACAAACGTATATAATGTGACCTCGATGGCACCTCCATGCAAGGAGTCCAGTCTGACCTACTGATGCAGGACACACAAATCCAATGGTTTTAGTGATTCTGGTTTCTTGTGGCAACGAGTGCTGTGTTTACAACTTTTACATACAGATTACATTCAACAGCCTCCCAGGTCTTTGCCCTCAAAACTCCTCACTGCGAAGGTTTGGACAGCAGTTCTCACGCCCCCAGAATCTCTGAGCTTCTCTGCGCTGCTGTTTGGTTGTCCTGGGACTTCTGATGCCAGAGGCTGCTCCTCCTCTGGCTGCTCATCATCCACCACACAGTATCTAGCTACCTTCTGGCTGCCTTAGATCCAGAGCCTGGGACCTCCACGTCTAGATGGCTACTTTGCTCAGGTCAGGGCAAGAGCATGTTATCATCTCAAACAGGGTTCTCAAAGCTCTGTAAGACAGGATGGGAGAAGCTCGGTCTGTCTTGTATATTACACGTGAAGGGGACCTTCTCTGGTCCTCTGGCACTTGCCATATTTGCAGGACATCACCCCCTCTTGCACTCCCTGACTATCTGGAAGCTCTGAAAGCTGGTTGGCATGGACTGAATGAAGAACAACAGGAGTTTGTAGACCACTCAGATGGCATGGCTAGCCACATGGCATGGGGAGTAGGAGTTTTCATTTCCTTAGCCAGTATGTTCCTTTAGAAGGACAGGACCCAAGAAACAGCACCTTGGCCAAACTTTGAGCGTTCATTTTTTTAATGCTGGGTGTCCCTACCCATAAGGGGTCTCATCTCACATTTGTGATAGACCATTGCCTAAAATTTGCCTCCTTTCAATTTTTTTAAAAATATGAAAACAAAAGACAAAGCAAACAGCAGTCTAAAAAAATTTCTGTAAATCTCTTGGTTTTCAGACAATCAAAGCAGAAACGACAAACCTCCACACCATGAATCCTTATCAACCACTTCTCCAAAGTGCTGGAGGTCAAACCTGGGGGAGGGGTCTCAAACATGCTAGGATATACTCCATCGCTGTGGCTACACCTCAGGTATTTTCTTCATAGTCATAGGCATCAGTGGTAGCAACCCACATATACACTTCACATTTTCAAATATACACGAGGAGGTGGGGTCTTGAAAGAAGCATCCAGTAGCTGCTACAACACAGAAACACGGTCATGTCATGCAGCAATTCCTTTTGAAATCCCCATCAAACTCATAAACTCCTAAGGCTCTCTGACTCCAGGCCATTAACCCCCACTGCCCTCTTGCTCTCTGCATTTTGCCCGAATGTAAGTATGTATATCACATGTCCATGGTGCTTACAGAGGCCAGAAGTTATGGGCAGTTGTGAACCACCGTAAGAGTACTGGGAATCCAACACAGGTGCTCTGCAAGAGTTACCAGGGCTCTTAACTCCTGGGCCATCTCTCCAGCTTCTTTTGTCAATTTTTTTAAAGCTGATGTGTGACCGTGATCCTTCCCCATGAAGGTTGGGCCCGGATAAGGAAGCATACTCTTTTGGGCCAGGAAGTTTGTTATGTGGTAGGTGGGTACCCCATTGGAACCGACATTTCCACTAGACCCTAAGGTGTAACTTCATACCGGAGTGCTGCCGGCTGGCCCTCTTTCTGCTGGCTGCCTGCTTGGAAAGGGTCTTCCAGCCCCAGATCTCAGATGGCATCTCCCTTTGATACCAAGCGGGCTAGGAGTTAGATATGAGGGAACCAAGGAAAACTGCAACGGTGTCTCCAGAGAATCAAGTGTCCCTTTGTGATTAAACACCCTTGAAAGTACAGTTAGGTTGTCTGTGGTGTATCAGTGGCTAATGTTTCAGGCACTTCCCCAACCGCCCTATATAGTTACAAACAACAGAGTCTGCATCCTCACAGGACCCTGGCTTCACTATAACATTTGCATTGTTGCCTTTATCTCTTTTCTGTGGCCCTTCTAGAGGATCACGGGAAGAAGGGCTTTAAAGGAGACCAACTCCACCACGCTTTGTCTTGAGGGCCACCTTACTCCATGGTTATGCTGTGCATTTCATAAGTAACTGTTTAAAAAAAAAAACTACTTAGAATCCACAATGCAGAAGCTTCTGGGTTTCCCTTTCTGTAAATGCTCCAGTCTCTCTCTGTATATGTTTTCTTTTGCTTTGTTAAAAAAAAAAAAAAAAAAGCTTCCTTAAATGATCTGTCTCTCCGCTGACTTCTTTGAAAAGACAAAAACTTGAAGGTCATTGTATGGTGAAATGGTTACTGATTATTTGTCCCTTCAAGTTACAGTGCTTGAGTGCACTGTTCTGGGGCCTCTGTCATCCTAGATATGGATTTAGGCCTCCACCCAGTGTTACCATGAGAAGAAGTTGGTTTTATTGAGGATGCTAGGAACCTGGAAGGAGGTCGACATCTTATTATCTCAACTCTCCTCTCCCCCACCCTTTGAGGAAGCAGAGGATAGGTATAAAAAGGACGAGATTTGAGGGTATGCATGAAATTCAGTCCCCCATTAAATAGAGTTAGTCTGGCGATGGCTGCAATTGGCCAGCTTCTTGTGGTGGCGTTCTGTTATCTTGAGAGTAGGATGCTCCTGATTTGCATCAATCCTTCTGATCAGCAGCTAGAATCATCTCAGAGGCACAGGGACATCAGAAGACTGTGAGGGAGAAGCCATTGTCTGTGAATAAGGATGGCAACAGTCATAGTCCAAGAATACCGGCCAGAGAACGGTTTTAACCTGTTTGGTGGCCTGAGTTCGAGGTGTCATCTATGGCAAAGCACTGCATGACCTCCTCGTCAATGACTTTTAGTCAACCAAAGGCAAGTGACACTACAGGATTACTCAGGTAAATCCAGGGCTCCATGCATGCAAGGCCAAGCACTCCCAACTTTGAGCTGAATGCCCACCTTCAAGTTCTTATAACCCTTATGTTAAAAAAAAAAAATACAAATACAAATACAAATACAAACGCTAAAAAAAAAAAGTTCTTATAACCCAAAGTTAGATTATCAGAATTGATGCTACAAAAACTGAACCCCTACTTGTTTCATTGGTACAAAAGGAAACAGCCCTGCATTAATTCTCCAGGCCCTTCTCAGCAAAAAGGAATCAGGAACAGGGTGCCTGGAAGCATCAGCAGCACGTTCTCTTCTGCACTTGGCAACTTTGCTTCCTCTGGAGTTGTAGAAGGAGATCTATGGTGCCTTTTCTAACTTCTGGAAGATGCTGAAAGTCTACGAGTGAAACGTTTGCCTCCATCCTTGTATATGTGTGTGTGTGTGTGTGTGTGTGTGTGTGTGTGTGTGTGTGTTTACCTCAAAGTCTCTTCACATAGGGATACTAAATGTTGGATTTAGGGCCCGTCTGGACTGTGTAAGATGATTATCTTGTTTTGAGATGCTAAATATAATTGTATCTGCTAACACATACCCCCCCCAGCCACCAAAATTAGGCACAGTTCACAGGGTCTAGGAACTAAAGCATAGACACGTCTTTTTTAGGGACCTGTGATAGCCTTCTATGGCCTGGTACAGACACTAAAGCTAAAATGTGAATTCTCTGTCTTATTTACAGTTAATATGAAGCTTGTGATTTCCACTTATCTGTAAAAAACATTTTTTAAACTTGCTTTGGAAAGGAAATGTAAAGTGGTTTTATTTAAAGCACACTCCACAAATATAATTTGGTATTTGTCCAATTTAAGATTAATTTAAACTGACTTCCCACCACTTACAGTAAAAAACCATCCCAGCCCTGTTCAGAGAGCTACAGCAAGCCGTGGTCCAGCTCTCCATCCAGCATTCTCTCAGTTTCCTCTTTCTGTTTCAGGATCATCGCCTGCTCTATGCACATTCTGCGATCTACCTTCATCTTCTAATGGTCCCCTGAGGAAGCAGCCAAGCAGCCAAGATGAGATCTGGTAACCAGTGCTGCAAACTCCAAGCCAAAGGTGGCTCACCCCATCCTTGCTCACATTAGATACAGCAAAGATGAACTCCCAACAAGCTCCTCCTCTTCCTCCTCCTCCTGCTAGCATTCAAGACAAAGAGAAAAACAAAATCCTTTATTCTCTAATAACCAGTGATGTGATTATGTTATAAGCATACAGAAGCTTAAATTGATGAAATATTAGAAAGCTACCCTTAATATTACTCTCCACAATTTACTCAGCTCCAAATCACTGATTTATTTTTAGAACTGGTCCTAAGATCTTTAGTCTCCTGGTAACAGCAGTAAACACATATACGTGTGCCCAAAAAGGGTGGAAACTGTATCTACCCTGTTTCTGACCCACCTTGCTGTGGTTGTAAGCCAACTCAGTCTTCCTCATTGACACCTCTTATCCATAGTTCACTGGGGCTATCCAGATATAGCAGGAGACTTAGATGAAGGACTCCTTGGCTTTGATCGCTGCAGTTACCGACAATTCTAGTGGCTGCTCAGGAAGGGCAGGTGTTTCTAGCTGGTCTTGTTAACAGGGGGCATAGAGATCTCGCCATCTCACGGTGTTCTTCCTAAGGTCTGGTCTATGGAAGTCCAGTACACAAAGATTCCTTTCTGGGGATCCTGCCACACACACTCACATCACTTTAACCCCTCCTGCCTCCTGCCACCTGCAGTAAACATGGCCACTATTTTGCCTGAAGGCCACCATCTGGTTTGCTGGTCAGACCTTATCTCAGGCCAGGCAACTCTGACATTACTCTTACCCCCTCCCCCAGCACCATCCCAAAGAAGATGGATGGCTTTCAAAACCTTTTCTTTCTGTCCTGGGGGAGAAAAAGCCACCAGTCTTTAAGACTCAAATTCTTGGTTATCAGCAAGGTGAACTATGAGGGAAGGACAAATTGTCATTATTCATATTTTTCACACTAACCACACAAACTGGAGGAAAAAGAACCAGCAATAACAGATAGCTCTGAAATATTAGCATTTTAATATAACTTCCTTCACTATCTCTATATTTCTGATTTATTTTCTAAATCTTATGGGTTTTCACATATAGCTCTGTGTGTGCCTGTGTGTGTACATGCACGTACACCTTCATTGTACTAGGATCAAGCATAAGTTCTTGTGTGTGCTGGGTGACATGTTTCTGTGTGTGCTGGGTGACATGTTCCTGTGTGTGCTGGGTGACAGGTTCTTATGTGTGCTGGGTGACAGGTTCTTGTGTGTGCTGAGTGACAAGTTCTTGTGTGTACTGGGTGACATTTTCCTGTGTGTGCTGGGTGACAGGTTCCTATGTGTTCTGGGTGACATGTTCTTATGTGTGTGCCGGGTGACATCTTCCTTTGTATGCTGGGTGACAGGTTCTTATATGTGCTGGGTGACAGTTTCTTGTGTGTGCTGGGTGACATGTTGATGTGTATGCTGGGTGACACGTTCCTGTGTGTTCTGAGTGACAGGTTCTTGTGTGTGCTGTGTGACAGGTTCTTGTGTGTTCTGGGGGACACCTTCCTGTATGTGCTGGCTGACACCTTCCTGTGTGTGCTGGGTGACATGTTCTTCTGTGTGCTGGGTGACAGGTTCTTATGTGTACTGGGGGATCACTCTACCAGTATACTACCATACCCAAGATTTTCACTTTTAATTGTGAAATGCATACTATGTGCCAGAACATTAAAGGACATCTTGGATCAGAAGGAAAAGTTTAGGGACAGTGGCAGTGGCTCTCACAGTTGTAGTTCAGACAGAAAGGGGCAGGTGCTGGAGGTTTCTGCTTCCCTGCTCCCCATTGGGCCATTGTTTCTTCCCAGAGCCCCAGGTATGATCACAAAATTTAATGCCACACCAGGAGTGACCTATTATCCTTCTCCTTTCAAGGAAATTATTTCAGGGGAAAAAGATATGAGAATTAGAAAATATATTTAAGAGTTTAATTGGATTTTTGAATTCCCTTTCCCCTTTAAAACCAACTTTAGCTTTCTCAGAAAAATGTAGAATCCCTGCAGATCTGGTGATAAAATCAGCCCTTAGCCACATTTTGCATGTGTTGGTTTCTTCTTTTTGAGTTATTTTAAGGAACCGAGGATCGAGGAGTGGGTTTGAGAGCTCATTTGAGTCTCACCCTTTATAAAGATCCACCCCCAAGTAGTGCTGCTCTGTGTTGGTTGAATAATTCACAAATGGACAGATGGAAGCAGGCTTAGAGAGACTGAAGTCGCCCCTCACACGCCCAGCTTCTGCTAAGCAATTCCTTTTTCGTTTCCATTGTGGCTAAAGCTGAGCAGAGAAAGACTTAACAAACCAGTTCACTAATCGACCTTCTTTGTGTGGATTTATTAAAGAGGGGGAAAAAACCCTCTAGAATTGTGTGGAACAAGAAAAGAGTAAATTAGAACCCAGGCGCTGTATTATAAAATAAGCCTCCTGTCAAAGGCTTCTGGTCCTCTGTCTGCTTCTTTCTTCCTTTTGAAACACTGTACAAACACAGTTTTGTTCCTTCAAAAGCATGAACAGAAAAGTAGAACTACAGACGCCACCACACTTTCCTGAGCCTGCCGACCAGCCCTCCCTAGGAGCCGCGGGGGCTGTGTGACTCAGGAAACTAAGCGGCGCGTTAGCTCCCTGCGTCTCTGTCTAATTTTCAGTGACCTTGTGAACATTTCTTGAAGCGTTTGAGGTTGTGCTTGATTTTTAAGGTGTGGAAAATAATATCGGCCTCCTACCAAGAAAGGACAGGAGCGAAGAGCAAATGAGTGTAATTGAAAATGCATTGCTCATAACGTGTGAAGGGGCTGACTCAGTGCAGAGTGACTGGAAGGTGAGAAATGAAACATGCACGCGCACACACACACACACACACACACACACACACACGCACACGCGCACGCGCACACACACACACACACACACACACACACACACACACACGGGTGGGGTGGGAGGACTGTTCTGTTATCAGATCTACACATTGGCTACAAAGGCACTGCCGGTTGTGCTGCAGTTTAAGAGCCTATGTAACACAAATTAGCCCGAAGGAAGCAAGAGTCAACATTTGCACCATCAGACATTTTAACAAGAATTTGGAAGGGATGCAGCAAATACATCAGCTCAGCTTCCACTCCTCACGGCCTCAGAAACTAGCCAGGCCACTCCTTCCTCCACCCTCAGCTGCCTTAGTGGTGGTGGAACCACATCCTCACGGAGGGCCACTCTACCTCCAGGTGAGTGTACCATACCCGCAGCCCTTCCTAAGTCTTAGTTGGAACCTCATCCCTTTTCTAGCCTGCGCCGCAGCTGTCATCCTACCCTCTGCTGCAGCAACACCAAGCTGTTCATTTTTACGTGGGACGGGTTTTTCAGAATTTGAAGCTAGAACCATTTTGCTAAACTACCATCTTCAAGTAGCTCTTCCACTGCCATTCACTGTATGGCCTCCTACTGGCCCATAGAGTCTCATGAACAATGTCATCTTCCTGTAATTCGAGCTTTCTTGTTGTTGTTTCTCTTAAAACGTCGTTTTCAAAATGAGTCATGGCCCCAAGTCGTGTGTCTGATAATTAAAAGTACAATGTAGTCTCTTTTGTTTAAAATTTTTATAAGCAAAGGGCCTTTGTTTGTTTGTTTGTTTGTTTGTTTGTTTTGCTTTGCTTTGCTTTTGGTGTCTGCTAGACACTTGGAATGTGGAATAAGGACGGACAAAAACAGATGCAGCTATTATACTTGTGAGGTGAATTCTTGGCGATGTGGAACAATATGTAGTGGGCAACCTCTTTCACAGAAAAAAAGCAATTCAGTTCTTTTCAGGTATGGCGATGGTATGTGGTGAGTTTGGCTGTGCCACACCCTCTGTTCACTTCTACCTATTTGTCTTCTTTTCTTTCTGGATGGCTTGAAGAGCCATCAGTACATTTCCCAGACTGCTTTGCTGTGGCTAAGAATCTGGGTAGGAATTGCATTCTGTCACATAAATACAGCTCTGCTAAGCCCTTGCTACTGAATTTTTATCGGAATGCAACAAAAAGACTTTGGGGGATTTTCAGTAGTATTCTAGATTTACAGCCTGGGGTTGAAACAGCCGATAAAGCCAACTTCTTTCAATGAGGTGGAACTTTTATCATTAAACAAACAAACAAACAAACAAACAAATACCTTTCTATGTCAAGTGAGCTAGGTTGAAATAGAAAAATAATTTAGGAAGAAATCTTACTTTCAATTTTTCATCTTGGGCGTGTTTCTTCATCTGTATTTTTGTATTTTCAGTAAATTGAACGGTATTCACAACGCGATGACTATCTAGGTGGTTAACTTGCCTGGACTAAGCAATGCCTCAGAAATCAGTCAGTACAATCCTTGTCATGCCTATGAGGGCCTTTCCAGAGAGCACTGGTATGTGGGACCATTGAGGAGAAAGAGCTTCCCTGAATGTGGCCAATACTTCTCCAAAAGGTGGAGGCCTACATGGAGCAAACTTTGAGGAAGCAGGAAACTGACTGGGAGGCCCGATCCTCTCTCTTCTCTCTTGGTTTCTAAGATGCTAAGCTCTGCTCTCCTACCTAGACCGTCGGTCATAACCTCTCAGCCCCTGCTTCCTTATATTTTATTTGTTTTAAAATTTTACTGTGTGGCTCACGCTAGCCCAGAACTCTCAGCAACTCTCCTGACTCCACTCTCCAAGTGCTGAGATCATGTTCTCTTGTCTTGGACTCCAGCTACAAAGCTCTCAGTGTCTACAGGTTCCACATCTGCATATTCAACCAAGTACAAATGGGAAGTGTGCCCAAAGAAGTCCTGAAACTTCCAAAATAAATCTTGAATCACACACATACACACATACACATACATACACACACACATACACACACACACACACACACACACAAAGAAATGGTTGTTAAAAAATAATCCTATGTATTTAAGATAGGCAATAAGGTCTGTCTGTCTATCTATCTATCTATCTATCCATCTATCTATCATCTATCTATCAATCAATTATCTATCATCTCTCAATTATCTATCATCTATTTATATCTATCTATTATCAATCTATCAGTCATCTACCAACCATCCATCTATCTCATTTATTTATTAATAATCTATATATCATATATATGCATACATATATATGCATATATATCACAATCAGGTTAACTAATTCTATCATCTTCCAGTAACCTTTGGGTTGTATATGAGTTAAAATAATTAATATGCATTCTTTATGCAGGTTTTAAGCACCTCAATACATTATTATCACCATGGTACACATTAGATTTTCAAAACTCATTTTTTAATGGAAAATGTTCTTTGACCCACAACTGCCAGCTCCAAAGAGAGGAGACAGAAAGTCAACCTGAAATATAAAAGCAAAGTGACTCCACTTATGAAAACCTTGATGGGGTCAGCAAAGCACAAATTACAATCGTGACAATGTGTTAAAAATGACATCGGGCTCTGTGACCTCAGGTCGCCTGAATGCGCTTCCCTTGGGCAAATGGGTGCACTCTCAGGATGTCTCCAAATGCTCCTGAAGGGAGCTGTGTGCTGGGACTTCAGTGTGAGGATGCTGTAGGCACCGCGGCACGCAGTGGCCTTGGACACTATGTCCCCTTGCTGTGTTCTGCGCATCCTCTTCTCTCTGTGATCCAGGCCGATGGCAGAGGATAAGTCACGGGCGTTCTCATCCAGCTCACCAAAGAACTGTTAATCTGTACTGCATGCCTTATAGCTAAGGGACATTTTCCTTCCTCGGAGCTCAGAGTAGCAAGATACTATTTTTGGATGCCCTTTCCTCTTTTAAACATACATATTTTTGTAGTGCTGGGCAACCAGCTGAGGGCCTGCTACATGCTAGGAAAAGGCTGTACCGCTGTGAGCTGTGCCCCCAGCTGCTCTTTGGGGATTTTCTTAGCCTATGTTATCTTGCCTATGTATGTATGTATGTATGTATGTATGTGTGTATGTATGTATTTATTTATGTATGTATATATGTATGTACATATGCATTTTCTTTGTTAAAACACCTAAAATGTCTGGTCCTTTGTTTTTTTTTTTTTTTTCTGGAGGGAAAAGTGCAGGATCAGCTTGAAAATGTTTGCTAGGCTTTTCTTTCCAAGTTCTAAGCCCCAAACAGAAGAGGAAATGGTGGTCCCAGGTAAGGCGACCTTTATAACCATGGTAAGCAAAGGATGCCATATGCTAAGAAGTAGTCTCCATGGTCCAGAGCTGTAGAGATTCAAGCTCTCATGTCTTGCTTTCTGGTAGAGACAATTGAAAAACCAAAGGAGTAAGAGGGACTAAAACTTGGCCTTCTACAGCCACACCATAGCGAATAGTACCCTGTGGGTTCTATAACCAAGGAGAGGGCAACCAATATGTCATCCCAGGGCTCCTGGCACATAAAACAAATGTGAGGATCAGCCTTGGAGTGGCAGAAAAGGAGACTTGGGCAGGTATGCCACTTTAAAATACCTGCTCTGCCCAAAAACGATCCGATTAACCATCAGGATCTGAGTTAGGCTGTGTAGACCTGTAACTCCAACACGTGGGAGGCAGAAGCAGGAGGGTTTCGGGTCAAGGTCAGTTTAGCTTAACATAGTGAATTTGAGACCAGCCTGGTTGACATGAGACCTCATTTCAAAACAGAACAGCCCGAACAGTCAAACAAATGAAAGCTAATTTGAGAGCAAACACAATGGATGTATGAAACCTAAGAAATTTTGGCTCAGGGTTTAGGGGCCAGATTAAATTAGACAATACTATCTTAATAGCTATTAAGTAAACATATTGTTAAGGTACAGAGACCCCTTCCCCCCTACAAAGCCCAATGTCCTTTAAGCTGCCAACCACCATTACTCCAAAATAGAAAAGAAAATGGTAACAAATGACTCAGCTTAGCGACTCAGCACAAAGCTTAAAACTAGAGAGCAAGCTGAGCCCTAAACATCTTTAAATGCTTTTCACACGGCTGATGCTATAGACTCTGGTTTCTGTGTCTAGAATGCTTTGGTCCTGGTGCAACTACCAACTTAGGAGTGCCTTCCAAAAACTGCTCCATGTCTCAAGCTCAGGTGTTAGAGAGGAAAGAGCAGCACCTGCCTTGAATGCTGTTGGCTCAGTTGAGGTGCTGCAGGCTAAGGACACGGGGCATTGCTTGGCTCCTACTGAGCAACAGTCAGTCTGAACTCTTGGTGCAGCTGTGCCGGCACCACGTGCTCACAGACAAGTTGTGAAGTGAGAGTTGGTAAGCTTTCCTTGCATCAGGATCCAAGCTGTCATTTTGTAGATTCTTCAGTCCTTTAAGATGAAATGGTCTCTCTCTATATGTGATTTCTTAGTGCTGGTGGGGAAAGCACACCTAGAATCTATCCCAGCAGCCCTCCAGACCTGCTCAGATTCAACCAAGTCTTAGACATCTAAGACCTCTTACTTAGGTTCGCCACAGCTTAGCCTCAAGTTGGGTCCATGCTAAAGACTGCCATGTGTTTGAGCTTCAGTCTTAGACTGGAGGAAATGACTGAAGGCATAGCTATGAGATGCCAAGTTTGCTGAGACGACACATAGTGTTATTTGAATCCTAGTTGGGTGAAACCAAATGTCAGAGTATCCACTCATGTGGCAGAACAGGCTCTCCTCATCCTACTTAACTGTCACTAGTCCTGAATGCCTCTGGAGTTGCCTCATATCCTTACTCCAGAAACGCTGAGCCCAGCTTTCTGCTTAAACCCTTTTCACTAATAGAGAAGCTCATATGAACAAAGCCTCAGCTGGTTTCCTAGAATTGCCCAGAAATTCTGGATTTTCTTCTCTGCTGTCTCTTCTATTGTATACAATGGCCCTTCAAAACACAGATTTGAGACCCTCCCCCTCACTCCCAGCAGATGATCTTATTTCTTACTTTCTTTAGATTCTTCTCTGTGCCACTGTCCCAGCCTGTGCTATCAGACCCTTTCTTGGGTCATTGCTGTTGTTATCTTCATCAATCACCATCATCATTGCTGTCATCATCATCACCATCATCATCGTCATCATCATCATCATCATCATCATCATCATCCTCAAAGCAGGAATCCTTTATTACAAGACACAAAATAAAAGCAAGTCATTCAGTATGTGCTAGGTTGCCCCACACCCACCTCAATGTCTGTCTTAATTAAGGTTTCATTGCTATGAAGCCACACCACGACTATGGCAACTCTTAGGAAAGAAAACATTTATCCTGGGGCTACCTCACAGTTCTGGAGGTTTGGTCCATTATCATCGTAGTAGGAATCATGGCGGTGTGCAGGTAGACACAGGGCTGGAGGAGTTCTACATCTTGGTCTGCAGGTAGCACAAGGAGACTGTGTGCAACACTGGGTATAACTTGAGCATCTATGATCTCAAAGCCTGCCTCCACAGTGACACACTTCCTCCAAGTAGGCCATACCCTAAAATAGTTTATAATCCCAGCCATCACTGTCCATCATCCATCATGGCAGCCATCTTGGAAGACTTTTACCTTGCATTTTGAGCTGCAGCTATGTAGGTCTTTTTGAGGCTGACAGACAACCAGTGTTTCAAAGGTTCACGTGAAGTAGTGTTGAGTTACATCTTTGTCCTTAGGGAAGCTGTGATCTTAGTCAAGTCTTAATTTCTTCACCTCACTTATAGAAATACATAGCTATAATAACATTGTTTTTGGAAAAATACTACCAGCCCCTTGCAAAATTCAGCTGCATAAGAAATAAATATCATATTAAGAAAGGAAGAACAAATGTCCATTTTGCCTATGTAGACTTGCCTGGTCCTTACTTTTTTCTTCCCCTGTGTGTCACTTATCTATGGTCTCTATATCTACTTTTTATTGACAGAGGAGGCCAGGAACAGCTCGGTGGAGTCATAAGAGTATTCATATTGCCTGTGCCCTCGTCAAACGGACCCACTTATCCTTTTGTTATGGAAGCTGACACCTACTTAACTCAAGTCTGGGGTGGGAGCCTTGGATCCTAACCACCCATTTCTGGAATAATTTATTCCTCTTGTGAAACTAGGTAGAAATAACATTATTTCTACCTAGTAGTGTGCATGGGTGTGTGTGAGTAAGAATGTGAGTGACTATTTGAAAAATTGTGACTTTGAGTGTGTGGGCTTATGTGTAATTGTGAGTGTGCTTGCATAAGTGTGTGCATCTCTGGCCTGCCTCTGATCCCTCGCTGTTCCAGGAATGGGATGATGCGTTTTCTCCTGAAAGAACCACAGCAGGGCAGATGTGGTAAGCCAAGGCAAGGCAGAATGTATAGATCATATATTCTCTCTGTGAAGAACTGGCTTTTTTTTCCTCCTCCTATGTACAGCATCAGAATATGGCTGTAGGCTTACACATCAGGTAGCAAATTTTTATTCATATATTTTGTGCTTTTTAAAGTTCTCCTTTATGTAGCTTTGGTTGAATTGTGACTTGAAGACTCTCTGACTCATTCAGGGTGTTATAATACAACTTAATGAAAATTTCTGATAAGCATCAAAAGCTCCAGGGACCAATTTTCTGTGTTCTTAAAGGAGCAGTGCTTCGCGTCCCACATCAACTCTACAGACAGACCTGATAACGCAGATGCAAAGACTCAGAACATGGGCATTTTTTCCCCTTTGTCGCCTGGAGCTAGGGAGAAAAAAGTGCTTTTAATGAGAGATACCTAGAGAATGCATTTTAAACACTATACAAAATTCACTTTTTCTGGTTACAAAATTAAATTCAATTACTGTGAGTGGCACCTCTTATAGAGCGTCTTTGTATGTACATAAATTGCACAATGTAGCATTTCCACAGAGGAGGGTGTTCTGCTCGGGAGCCCATAAACGATTGCCATTTCAGCCTAGAAATCCATCACTGTCTCTTAATTACTTTTTTTCCTGTTTAAAAATTTTCTATTGTTTTTATAAAAATTCATTAACAAGCCTGGAGCTTTTTTAAGACTATTATGATGACTATAATGTAAATGTCAAATATTAAAATACAAAACATGTCCAATCTATTTATAGGTTTTGGGGGAATTTTGCATAAAAGCCTTCTGATTCCTCTCCTAGTTCACTTCAGCAGTGTTTGGATGTCCACAGTTTCCTGAGAGCCTGTGTGTTGAGGTATTGTGTCAACCAGATGGGCCTGTGGGCAGGTCTGGGGTAGATTTTCTTGGTTGTTAGTGATGCAGTATAGATCACAGTCCACTGTGGGTGTTACCATCACCACACTAGAGTCCTCGGATGTATAAGACAGCTGGCTGAGAAGAAGCTATGATGCAAAGCAGTAAATGGCACTCCACTGTGGTTTCTGCTTCAAGCTCTTGCCTTGATTTCCTGCCCCAAATCCCCTCAAGGATGGGTTGGAAGATGGGGTGTAAGATGAAACAAAACATTTCCTCCTCAAGCTGTTTTTAACCATGGTGTTTATGATAGCAACAAAAAGGAAACTAGGTGCACCCCTTTAAGACTCTGAATAAAAAGAGTCTTCCTTATTAAGTAGGTAAATGAATCTATACCCACCCACCAGCAAAGCCCCCAAATGTATATGACAAAATGTGATGGGGCTGAGGGAATAAATAATTCCTCAATGATAATTTGGATATATCCACACCTCATGCCCACAGTGGAACAAAAAAATATACATAGTAGTAAGGGAATTGAAGAGTAGAGTCCTATGAACAAACAAAACCTAAAAAGCTATTTTAAATCTACCCTAAACCAACAAAATATATATTTCCTCAAGTGCACATGGGACATACTCATTGGATATGAGACAGATGGGATCGGCCATATGTTAAGGCAGAAAACAAATCTCAATGAGTTTGACAAGTTTGCAATCACCAGCAGAAATCAATAATAGAGAAAACTGGAAAATCTACAAATTGGAAGAACTTGAAGAACACAGTCTAAAAACAATTCACCATGACAGGAAGATGTGTTGGTCTTTCTCAGCTGCAGCTGGTAAGTGGAGAGTGACTGCTGTGGCCCAACAGAGGTCATGTGGTGTCCCCAAGGCCAGTCAACTGCAACAAATTAGTGGTTCTAAAAGAAGATGGCAAATCCTGTTCTTATCACACACAGGGTCTGGGCAATTTCCCAAAGCAGGAAGGGAATCCAATCAAGTAATGCAGATGCCCTACACTGATAATGCTTTGAACAAAGCTATGAAAATTCTGATGAAATGGAGGCTGAATTAGAAAAAAAAATGAGGAGGGAGATGACCACGCTGGCAAAGTGCTTGTCATACAGGCATGCAGACCGGAGTTTGATCACTAGTAGGCCATGCCTGTAATCTCAGTGATGGGGAGGTACAGAAAGGAGCCTGGTGATTGATGGTCAGATCCTGTCTGAAAAATAAGATTCTTCATCTTAAAAACTAAGGTTTTGCTTGGAAAAGATACCCAGTGTTGACCTCGGATCCCTGTATATACTTGTAAAAGGAACCTGCACACACAAACTCAGATGAAAGTAAGGTTCACATGGAGGAAAGCAAAGGGTAAGAAGTGGCTGGCACAGCAAGAGACGGTGTCAACAGAAGCAATTGCTCTATCATCTTCTGCCAGTGAAGAAATGTGTCACACATTGCATCAATAGAGTCACATGGCATAACCTAAATAGTGAATACCAAAGTACAGATGAAAAATGAGTTGGTTTGTGGGAAAGGAAAGAGCCACTTTTAAAAATAAAGATAGCAAAGATTGGGATGGTGCCCACAACAGAACATGTGCATGCTCGCAGAAGCATATGGGGAAAATGGGCTAGGTCCAATAAAAAAAAAAACCTGAAACAGTAGTGAACACTGGGAAGAGATGAGAAAGAGTGTCATCCTGAAAGTCCAGGGAAACACGAGTCTCCAGGGAACATGGTACCCAACCAGAAGAGAAAGGCCAAAACTTATGCCAATGGAGATGTCTGTCAGTACTCTTAAATAAGAGGGACTTCGAGTGTGGGGAAAAAGAGTGAAGACATAGAAGGAGGCAGATTGGAGGCAAAACGGAAAGAGAGCTAGCCAGCATGGAGGACTCTGTTAAGATGTTTGACAGGGACTTAAAGAGACAGGAACAAACTTCTTTTTGTGTTTCCTCCTTTATAAAAAGAAGATGAAACTTTCTTTCTGTGGCTGTGAGGATTAAAGGGAATCACATATGCGAGATGCTAAGTGCTTGAGCAATATTAGAATTCATTAGAAAGAAATCTTATTACGGTTGTTGTCGTCATTTCCTAGTGACAGACCTGAGGACTCCAAAGGTGACCAAGTGTTCATTCAACAGGCTGAAAGTGCACTGGAGATAAATGAGACAAGATGATGATTTGTTGGCATAATGTTCTTGTGGCCCGTGTACAGTTTGCCTTTGTTCATGCAAATGCTGATATCTCTGCCCTGATATTACATTGTGATGTTTATTCTAAGTATCTCCAGTTTCAAGTTTGGGTAAACATGTCACCATTTGTTCTCTGTGTTGTCAATAAAAACAAAACTAGCCAATGCTGAGCAATAGCAGAGAATAGGGTGGGACATCCTGATCCAGTGAGGGGAGGAGAAAGAGGAGGAATGGAAAGGCTGGAGCCACAAGGAGAGGCCAGAAACGTCAAGAAAAAGGAATGGGCCTAGGAGATGATTTAAAAGCAAGTATAAAGTGGAAAATCTGAGTGGGAAGAAACTATTCTAGCATGGAGGTTTAGGATGGAGTAATAATTGTGCAGTATTGTGCTATAGGCTAAGTAGATCCTGGTCTCTCTGTTTGGTTATTTTGGTATAAAGCTGGTTAAGGGGTAACCACTGATTTTACTAAAATAATAATTAATATTAAGTGTTAATATTAAGTCAACAATGGTCTCTGAAGAAACCCCAGTCCTTACCAAACTAAGAGTATTGGTGTTTGTCAGGGTGTCTATGTGGTGGGACCTGAGATATGGCTTCATTTGGACACAATTACATAAAATTTCGCCACCTCAAGTTCTGTCTTTCAGTCACCTCTGTATTTTATCTTTTACACGTATCCCATGATTTTTCATCTAGTTGTACTTTAGTTCTTATTGTATAATATAATTTAAAATCTTATTTCGTTATGGCACGTGTATAATAATAGTACTCTACTTCTGACACCTAGAACTTATTTCTCCCTCTACTTTTCAGCTTACCTCATCAAACCCCATAACTTCCAAGTACAAATTAGGTGTGTCTTGGCATTGACCCTTTCCTGTGTCATCCCTACTGCTATTAGACACACACACACACACACACACACACACACACACACACACACACACTGTTCATATCTTAATGGCTTTGTTCAGGTATGTAACATATTTTTCCTAAATGAAAATTCCTTAGGAAGAGGATCTTTCCCTATTTCCATTGTAACCTCTCAGAATCAATTAAATGCTTTACGAGTCATAAGTCTATCACATATGTGTGGGTGCATGTGCGTGTGCACACGCGCGCGCGTGTGTGTGTGTGTGTGTGTGTGTGTGTGTGTGTGTGTGTGTGTGTAGCAATAACAAAGAAAAAGAAGCCATGAATTTGAGAGGCAACAAAGGATAGTGGATGTAGGAAGAATTTCAGGAAGAAAACAGAAGGATGGATGACACAATTATATTTTAATTTAAGAAAAGAAACAACTTAAAAAAAATTTTTGAGCATAGTTTAGGGATTGATTTGAATTAGTAAATGCAGGTTTCCCCTGCACCAGGCTCCGCTTTCCCACTCTCAGGCTATAACAACAACGTCTTTGTTTCCTAGTCCCCTGTCTTGCTTTGCATTCCCTTCTCTTTGCTTCTCCCCACTTCTGAAAGCATCCTTTCCAGGGTCACTTGTAATAGACCCAGGGAAGCAGAACATTCGGGGCCTGACTGCGTAGATGTGGGCATCAGACCCCCTGCCCAGCAGTGACAGGTGCTGGGCGGCCTTGCAGCCAGAATGCTCTTCCCCGGGCACTGCTGACTCCCTCTGCTGCTGGCCCTTAGCAACCTCTTGCCCACCTTTCTTCAGGGAGATTCATACCCCCCCCCTTTTATTCACATCCCTGTCTGAGACCAGTCATAGCTCTTAAAGAGGGCTCAGGCAAATGCCCAGGAGGGGAAGCATAAGAATAGCTCATAGCAAATTAGGGCAAGGGGGAAATTCTTCTGCAAGGGGTTTAAGTTAGAAAAACAAGAGGTTTTGGTACAATACAATAGGTTTCAATGGTGTCTGGGCTCATTTTGAAAACACAGTGGAACGTCATTAAATACTTTCTACTAATTTATAAATTATATACATACATATGTATATAAGCAACTTCTTTTTTAAATTTATAAGTTTTGTGGTTTAACTAAGAAAACTTGGTTCTTTAAGAAAAACTCTCAATTGGAGAAACAATTTTTGTTAACTAAACTGGAAGTGTAAAGTTAGATTTGACTTTGAAATCATATGTCTAAATTAATTAAAAATTAAAATAAGAACTAAAAGGCTTTTCTATTTCAACCAATTTCTTAGAAATATAACTAATACATATTTTTAAAATCTATAATAGTAATACAGATATCAATACTGTGATTAATATTTAGCTTCATATAGAACATGGCTCTGTTCGGTTCTAAATTCTTAGAATGGGGGTTGCTTAAACATCAAAGAAACAGAAACCCCATCATAGGGTCATAGAGAAAACAAATAACAAATGCTGGAGAGAATGTAGACAAAAGGGATCCATTCCACACTGCTATTTGGCATTCTAAAATAGTTTAACAATTATGAAAGTCAATATGGGGGAATCCCGTGTGTGTGTGTGTGTGTGTGTGTGTGTGTGTGTGTGTGTGTGTGGTGTGTGTACCTATGATACAACTCAGCTATATACTTAACTGGGGCTGGCTTTCAGTTTCAGAGGTTTAGTCCATTATCGTCGGTGGGAAGCATGGCAGCGTGCAGGCAGACGTGGTGCCGGAGAGGTAGCCGAAGTCCTGCATCTGAATCTACAGGCAGCAGGAAGAGAGAGACACTGGACCTGGCTTGAGCATTTGAAACCCTAAAGCCCACCCCCCAGTGACACACTTCCTCTAATAAGGTCACACTTCTTAGTCTCTGTCAAGTAGCACCACTCCCTAATAACCAAGGGTCCAAATATATGAGCCTATGGAGGCTATTCCTATTTAATCCATCACAAATTACCACACATTTTTTAAGGTACTAAAGGACATTGTACATTTAATTTAAAGCATTTTAAAGTTAGAGGTGCCTTCTTTTCTATTATAGTGAAATGGAGATGAAATACGCTGAGGAGTAAAGTCTTGTTTGGTTCCCTGAAGTGCACTGAGAAGGCTGCAGTGTTTGCTGTGAATAAAGGTGAGGTAATACTACAAAACTGCAGCGTCCAGAATTTGGCTGCTTTTACGCTAACTCAGCCAGGTCCTGTTGCACAGGTCTCTGGAGAGATTTTTGTGATTGGCCAAGGAGCCCTACGAAGTCACCAGCTTGTCCTGTATTTTACGTTTCCTTCCAAGCACTATTTTCTCATGCTATGTCAGAATTCCTTGTGCCGGTCTCAAAAATAGCCCTCCTGTTGTTAAGGAGACCCCAGAGGCAAACTACACTTGTGATTTACAGCGATGGGGCCTATTTTCAAATGCCCTCTAAATATAGCACCTGCTTGCCTGAAAAGAACAAAGCGGGTTTCTAGATTTCAAAAATGTGAAGGGAGAGCTAAGTGGACAAAATTTCTGAGTCCAGCTGGCTGTGTCTGGTGCCAACAAAACCGGGTATGGTGGCGCCATGATGGAAGCAGAGGCTTGCTACCTAATTCGGCCAGAGCATTTATTATTGTTCACAAGCAAGTGTTGCTGAAAGCCTCTAGCTGCTTTTTTGCTTTTGTTGTTGTTTTTTTTTTTTTAACCTCATTTTCAGACACTAGAAATTAACAAAAACAAGAAGTGGGAAGGGACAGAAGCGCTGCTGCAGCAGCGATTCTTTCAAACGAGTAAGCGGCATCCTTTTAGCACAAAGGCAATCTAGATGTGCCTGTCTGAGAAACATCCAACTTCTTGGTGTCTTCTAACTCCTAGAGTTTCATTACTGTCCAGGTCAATTATTCAGGCATTTAATGTATCTTCAAGTGGCAGTGTGTAGGTGTGTGTCGTGCTGGTGGTTGTGGGGTAGATAGTTCAGTTAACGAAGTGTTTTGCTACACAAGTTAGAGTTCTAGGCATGGTGGCTAGCTCTGGGGCTTGCTGGTTAAGTAGTCTAACCTGATTGGTTGGCCTCAGATCCCAGTAAGAGAGCGTGTCTCAAAAACAAATTAATCAGTTAAATATAAAAATAAGAATTAAAATTTAAAACATGTATTTGTTAGGTCCAAAACTCAAAAAGACAGCATGTATGTCCAGAAATGAGTCTAGGCTCAGCTCAAACTAGACTATAGAAAAAAACCTCTGTTGAGATAGTTCACTCTTAGCACTTGGACAAGAAGAGTAGGGGACTTGGGGCTCAAGGCTGCCTGCAGGGTAGGTAAGTGTAAGAATACAGCCTACAGTGGAAGGGAGTCTCCCCAGAGACTCAAGGGTTTAGCATGCAAAGGGGTTGATATATATCATTGGATTGCAAGTTTAGCATAGGTTAAAATACATAGTTTCTAGGGCGCATTAGGGTAAGGAACAGAAACTTATTCTTGTAAGGTGTGGAGATTTAACAACAATGTATAACAATGTGGCTCCTGTTTTGGTTTCAATTGCCAACTCCCTTCCCCCCTTCGCTTGTGTAACCCTTTAAAATCTTAGATGAGGAAGCAAGCACTTCCTGAGGTTGAGGTTGGGAGAACAGAATTCCAGCATTGACTATCTACCCAGTAATAAAGTTGGCAAATACATCGAAAAACACAGGTCTCAAATATTATGATCGATAAGTAAACTATCAGGGGACCGATGAAGGGAAAGAATCATTAGTTTAATGGCACGGAAATGGGAATTCATGCATGTAGTTAAGGCTTTAATGACACAAGGGCCAATAGCAATGATAAGAAACAGAGGGTCAAAGGCCCTGCAATGGCTGACATCAGAGTTATCATCCAAGAGGAGCCTGGGAATGAGAATGGGCACCAATCGTCTATTTCTGTTCAGGTCCCTTTCTCTGTAACGTTTCTTTGAGTGGAGACAGATTATCTCCAATGATTCCCCAGTGGTTTGTATAGAATCAACAATCTTATTTTAAAGTTATGCAGTGAGCTCTCTATGTTATATAAAGCACTGCCAAGTGCCCTACTGTATTATGGTTCTGCTTCAGCTAATGAATCTATCTACTGATAGATCTGGGTCTATTTGGTTTTTAACAGGTATCATTCCTGGTATTCCAATTGGCATTATAGGTATCTATGTTGTCCCCTATGCAGGAAGATTCCTTTTGACTTGGCATTTCAACCTGTTGAGGGACAAGGGACTACGTGTTCTCTTCTGTGACTACTTCCAGCTAAAACTAGAGCATCATTGTCAGGGCCCAGGAAGGAAAGATGAAAGGCTAGTCAAAGGCTGGGCATTGGGACATTCATCAGAAGATGACCCGGCTGAAGAGACAGAGAACAATCACATAGGCCAGAGTGGTTTACTTCTGCTTTTGGCAAAGTCCAGAGCTCATGGCCATTTGTAGCCCACAGCTGACTCCTGGATGGTGTCTGTCAGACAAGTGAAAATCTGCTGAGATAGATATAGACTAGGGACGGAACTCAAAGTTTAGGAAGGTAAAAGAAAAATATTGTGTTTGGAATTTTCAGGGCCATAGCCCTAGTAACCAGTGAGGGGTGGGAAGAGTCCCAAGACTAAGGGAGAGAGAGATCCACCCTCAGGAACAGACAGGTGGAGAAATTTAAGCTGTACTTATCTGGAGTCCATCTGGCCTGTGAGAGATAGATTCAAGATTTTTGACTTCTTGAGTCCCTGAAGCCTACATGAATTTTCAGTCTACAGAAAGAGATAAAAGTTTTAGATATATTAGCATTACCATTGATTGTAATCTGTAATGAAATCTATGTTGTAGAAAAGTAGCATTACAAGCTCATCAGAACCCTATCGATCAATGTCAAAACTCTAAGCCTATGAAATCTCAGTGTAACAATAGCATAAAAGTGGGAAAGAAATCTGAAATAGTTCTCCATTTCCATATGCTTTAAATAATTTTTATATCTTTATATACTTGCATTTATATATCTTATTTTCATAGACCCTCAGAACTTGCAGGGACTTTAAACATTTTTCTTTCCATCTAATTATTTAGCAGAGACAGAAGTAGTTATGACTGAGAACGGTCACTGCAAAGCAAGTTCTTTTAAATAAAGGAACAGTAAAAAGTTACATTTGAAATCTGTTTATCCTTTAATATGAAGCCTGTAAGCCAGGCAAACCTGTCTACCTTTTCTTAATAAGAGACAGTAGTTCTAAATTTAAAAAAAAAAAAAAAGCAAGGCCTGACTTTATATATTAAATTAAAGTGGCTGTAGCCTTGGGGGAAGGAGCTGGTTATCTGTTGCTGCCAAGCTGACAGAGCTACAGTTAGCCTAGTCATCAGTGTCATCAGAGACCCAAGAAGGATAAATTATAGCAGGAAGTATAATCCAAATGGCCTATGTATCAATTAAAATGACAGAGAGTGGTCCCTACTCCATAACTAGTCAGTCATCCTGGGCACCTGAGGTCTTTTGCACTGGGGGCAGCTGTACCAGGACAGAATCGTTCTTTGGCCATCAGACCCAGAAGATGAGAGGTTTTTCTGTGGAGGAGGGACACCAGGAACTGACCCAACTTTGTCTAGGCCAAGTGGGGCAGTCAACTCTCCAGTGTCCTGCTTGTCCAGTTTGGGCAGTGTCCTGGAGGCAGGTGAGGCATTGGGGCAGCCTTGTCCAGTGGTAAGCATTACCACAATCCAGGTGGAGAACCCGCTGGTGTGCTCACCCCAGCATCTGCCTGTAGACTTTGGGGGGCTGGGGGGTCACTGCTAGGGTCTGGAGGTCTCTCTGTCTGTCGTAAGTTTTTATTATTTTCAAACATTTTAGATGCCACACTCAACAGACTTCTGACAAGTTTGAGGACCATTATCTATTAAGCATATCTGAGCTACACAAACTTTGTATTTAGTTACTTGCTTTAGGCTTAACCTTGAAAACACATACAGGAGGCTAAAAGGCTTCTTTCTGTAATAAGTTAGATTTGCATATAGCACGACTATAAATACAGTTCTGAACATATTAAAGAATTGGATCCCTTATGAGGTGACTGGCCATTAGCCTGCCTGTCTAAATTACCTTCAACAGCTTACAATAAACTGGTAGCTTTTTATATGAGTGGGATTTTACAGCTTTATCTCTCTTAAGTTTGAGTCTTTAAAAATAACTGTTTATGATCTGAAGCTCATTTTACAAATTTAGATATTCTTTAAAGCTGCTTTTTTTTTAAATCCATTTTTTTCATTCAATTTTTCTGTAAAACTTCAAATTTTCCTCTTAAAGAAGATTAAAATCTCTAAATTATATGCTTCTGAAATATCAAAAATAAAGTACCTTTTAATTTCAAGAGGGAAGATGCAGGGCATACCGTAATCTACACAAGGCAAAACATGGTGTAAATATTCAATGTTAAATATCTGTGATTCATTCATAGTCCCAGACTTTCCCAAGGGCCTTGGGTCACCTCTATGGCCTCACCCTCAGCAGCATTAACAGCCTGCTTTCTAGGTCCCAGTTGGCTCCTTTTCATTGTGGCTTGTGTTTCTAGTAAGTATTAAGTGGACTGGAATTCCCAAACTTCGAGGGTCCCCATTGCAAATGGGCTTTCTTTAGGAAGTCCAGCCCTGCCACTGGGTGCCAAGTGTCAGCTGTTCTTCACAAGCTCTTCATGCCTTTAAAATCAATACCACCTGGGTGACTCTTACTTTATAAAGTTTGGCTGCTGTAAAGTCAACACCACCTGGGTGACTCTTACTTTATAAAGTTTGGCTGCTGTAAAGTCAACACCACCTGGGTGACTCTTACTTTATAAAGTTTGGCTGCTGGCACAAGGTGCATTCTTGTAGATGAATGCATGGAGGTGCAGCTTTAATATTTTACTAAAAAATTGTTTTTGGCCTTATTTTTTCATAAATCTTGTTTTCACGGCAGGAACCTTCATATAAAAGTTGACTCTAATCTAAAATATCTTGAAAACTGTGTTACAAGTTTTAACTTTTTTCCATAGATAGCCACACCCAATTAACTTATGAACCTTGAGATACATAACACCCATAGTCTTTGGCAATTAAATTAAACAAATAATCTCCTTTTTAACTGTTCTGCTTTGTGCTCTGCTCCCCGTCACAGCACCAGGAGGCTCCCCTGACCCTGGATATGTGGACTTCAAAAACATGCCCGGCTCTGAAAACATGAAGAGCCATGACTCAGTTCCAGAGTCAGCTTTTAAATAACACAGAACAGCATAAAATAACTTTAATATAATCCATACTCAAATGACATTTGAATCCCTATTACATCAGATCCATTGGCCGGAAAGCTCAGAGGTAAATTATGAGCCCCAGGCCATCAAGGCAGCAACAGCAACCACACAGCTATAGCAAGAAACACAGAATACAGTAAGCTGCTCATGCATTCAAAGAAGACCAGTCAGAAACAAAATATGCAGTGGCTGCCATACAGTCATACGTTCAGCTGAGCCTGACACATATCTGTCTGGGCTTCCATGTTTGTAAAAAAACAAACACACAACAAACAAACAAACAAACATCTTACAGACACATCAGAAAACACAGACCCATCCATACACAAAAAACAGAAACCTTTCCCTTCTCTTGCTCCAAGGCAGAACACACGAAAACAGACCAGACACAAGACAAAACACAGAACAAAGATAACAACAGCCACAGTGACTGTAATAACTGCTGTCACTCAGAGGCCCACCAGCCTGACCAAGAGCATTAAACAAACAGGAGACGGTTTCAGTTGTCTCCTTGCTCAACCCCTGGACTGCTTGACACCCCCATACCTGGCCGCTCCAGACTCTAGATTTGGTTCACATTGTTCTGTGGCATCCTCGCTTGTTTGTGTAGCCTACGTGTTGGAACCCTGCTGATGGGCACCCGGGTGCCAGGCCTCTCCAAGAGTCTCGGTCACCAGGATGTCCTCAGAGACAGGTTGGGTGGGAGGTGGGGGGAGACCAATGTCTCTGGGAGGAGACTGATGTCCCTGGCTGACCCAACTAACCCAAAATAACCAGTGCGCCATGGACGTCTTGCTTTGCCCTGAACAAGGACTCATAGACCTCCAAGATCTGAATCCTCCAGGACCAGAAGTAGAAACCAGGCAGACAGATGTCACAGAAGGAAAAAAAAAAAAAAAAAAAAAAAGAAGGCTTCTGTGACTACCAAAAATGAAGACTCTGTGCTATTTTCTTCTCAAGCATAGCTGTGAGGAGCCCAGCTCCAGAATTTGGGTGGGAGGGTTTTCAATCTCACTGGAGTCGCCAAATATTAGACCCGAGGGGGAAAAAAAACATTTCCACAACCGTCTGATTAAAGCAAGCTGTATTTAGAAGCACACAAAGGACTTGCCAGGTGACTGCCTCCCCCGAAATCAGGGTTTCCGAAAGCAGTCCCCCTCACAGGGGGACTTTTAAGGTCCCTTTTATGGAGGAAGGTTAGGGTTGATAGAAAATGGCTGTTGAGATAGTTGGCTGTTACCACCTGGGCGGAAGAGTGTGGGGCTCAGGGCACAAGCATGGTTTGCAGGAAACATGAGGCTGAGGAAACGGAACTTACTCCTGTGAACTACAGGCACGTGATGATAAGGTACATCAGGGCGGCTCCTTAGCAACAATGGGGTATTTTACGTCATCTTGGTGCCCCTGACAAACCAGGGAGCCCCCGGCTTACTGAAAACTGATGAGAACCAGCCTGTGGTATGAACTAGTCCGGCCAATGTGATTGCTCCCTGTCTCTTTAGTTTCTTTCAGGTGAAATTACTTGTATTATCAGCTCAAAAAAAAGGGGGGGGGCGGGGCCCAAGGTGGACAGCTCTGGAAGAACAAATCCCAAGCTGACCTTGACCTCAGGTTCTTCTTCCTTTCCTAGGCTTCATTTCGCAAGTTTGAGTCAGAACAGAGCCAGGTCAGCACCCCGCACATCTCAGGAACAGGACACAGAGATGAGGCGGTCTTCGCCTTGTGATTTGCTATCACAACAGCTGCTTAGAGGCCTCAGCATTTCACAGGTACGCCTTTGTGCTCACTGCCTCACAAAACGACCATGGGAAATAGGAAAACAACCCTGACTGAAGACACTCAATCTGGAGAAGAAGGCTGCCTGGCTCCTGAAATGCTTTAACAAATAGTGACTAGGATTCAAAGACTCCCATGCTTATGCGACCTGCTTTGCTCCTGAATATGACCGAGTCTGAGTCAGCCCACTTAGCCACCTGGGTTCTTCCCAGGGCACATGGCGAACTTATTTTACTACGCGGCAGTGGCTGATGGCTCACTGTTGCAGCGCTGTGTTCTCTGTCACTGCTGGCAGAGGCTCCCTCCGGTCTCATTTCTGGTTTTGTTGGAAATGGATTTAGCGTCCTTTCCTTTGAATTGTAACTTCTATTTAGGGAGAGCTGATGAGATAACTGGGCGTAGGTTTCCTCTCCTGTGCCGCATCCCTGCTGTGGAGTTACACCTACGTGTATTGTCGTAGCGGCTGGAATAGACTGCTCTGATTGGTTGATATTTTGGATGGACTTTGTACTACTGTGTGGTCATTTGGGATAGCAACACACATGATATTTTTTAAAGGTCTTTAACTAGTGTTTAATTTTCACAAAAGGAGCACATTGCAGGTGCCTGGAACCCCTTCATAAAGGACTAACAAAGAAAATATGTGTAAAGGAAATGAATCAGACCAGAAATAGATTTTAGTTAGCAAAGCCAAGCCAACGCTAAATCGGCCAAATGCTAAATCGACTAAACATATAGACCAGTGAGGATGAAAAGATGTGTTTACTGCAAGCTGTTCAGATCTTGGGTTTGTAACATAACAACAACAGAGTCATTCAGACAGTTGGATGCCAGTTATGTGTGTGCACACATGCACACAAATACACAGTCCACACATACTAATAAAATAATTGAAATTTAAAACTACACATTAAAAAAAACTTACACATTCTAGAAGACAACATATTCTGGAATGTTCTAGAAGACATAAAACACACCAAAGGAACTTGTGGGATCATAAGGATGTCAAGGAGATACTTGTAGCAAGGAGTGAGTTGTTAGAAAGAAATGGGCTCAGCAAGGGACAGGGAAGTTTCCAACAGAAGAGAAAGAAAGAGAGCTCAGACAACGAGGGATAAAAGTGAAGTGGCTTCTTGCTAAATCATAGCTGTGGCTCCGTAGAAGGATATTAGCCACATCAACGCTTAGAGCTATAGCATCAAGACCCACAGCATCCTGTAAAAACAAAAAACCATGAAAAATTATGGCTGCCAGGATTGCCCTGTGGGTAAATGGACCTGCTGTTAAGCCGAATTGCGTGAGCTTCATTTCTAATGCCCACATGAGGGAAAGAGGTAAGCAGCTCCCGTTAGTTGTCCCCTGACCTCCCCATGTGCCCCATGTATCCACGGCATGCACAGGTATGCAAGCACACACACATACCAAGAAAAAAACCATAAGAAATTAAAAGACTGCTAAAAGACTCATTATCCTGGGCGTCTGGAGAGATGGCTCAGTGTTCAAGGGCACTTGCTGCTTCCCTGGAGGACCCAAGTTCAATTCCCAGCACCCATATCAGGCAGCTCACAACCATCTGGGACTGTAGCTCCAGAGGCTCTGACACCTCTGCCCCCCTCAGGCACCTACACTCATGTGTCCATACCCACATTCAGACATATATGCTTACACATAATTAAATATAATTCTTAAAATCCCATTTAAAGCTCTTTTGGTGACTTACTTAAGAATAGTTTGCCTAATCCCAAGTTGGAAAGATATTTCTGGGGCTATCCGGATAGCTCAGTCAATAAATTCCTTGTTTTATAGACATACAAAACTAAGTGTCGGGGGCTCACAAACATTCGTAATCCCAGAACTGGAGAGAGAGAGAGAGAGAGAGAGAGAGAGAGAGAGAGAGAGAGAGAGAGAGAGAGAGAGAGAGAGAGAGAGAGAGAACAGACAGACAGACAAGAGGTGCTGCTGAACTCTGGGCCAATGAGCTGGCCTGTCTCAAAAGAGGTGGATGGCATTTGTGAGAGCGGCATTTGAGGTTGTCAAGCCTCCACATGCACCTGAACTTGAACACACACACATCTATGCATGCATAAGCATCACATTTATTTTAAAAATGTATTCTCTCATCTTCTTCTAGAAAGTTCTAGTTATAATTTTCACATTTAGGTCAATGGCCTCCTTTTTTTTTTTTTTTTTTCCCCAGACAGGGTTTCTCCATGTTTGCCTTGGCTGTCCTGGACTCACTTTGTAGACCAGGCTGGCCTCGAACTCACAGCGATCCGCCTGCCTCTGCCTCCTGAGTGCTGGGATTAAAGGTGTGTGCCACCACAGCCGGCTCAATGACCTCCTTTAAACTAACTTTTGTACTTGGTGTGAGAAAATAATGAAGCTCAAATTTTAAAACCAGCAAGTTGTCCTACCAAGATCTATTGAAAAGGTTTTATTTATTACACTGAATTCTATTGGCATCCCCGTTGAACAGGGAACAACGGGGCCTTCCCTTCTGATCTATTCTGTGGCTCTACCCTCATGCCAGACCCTCGTGCCTTCTGTTGAGTTGTGTCACTGCTGAAACTTGGAAATTTCCAGTGTATTTTTTCAATTCTGTCTTTGTTCTTAAGGCAACTTCAATTGTTTGGAGTCTTTTTTTTTTCTATACATATGCTAAAACCAGTTTATCAATCTGTAGAAGAAGCAATGGCTGGCACTTTGTGATTAGAACCAACAATTTATTCATATTCAACATTGACTCATCTATTTATTTAAGGCTTTAAATTCCCACCAGTAGCTTTCTCCTTTTTCAGCATAGAAGAAATTATTTTCTTTTGGTAAAATTACTTCTAGGTATTTTCTAGTTTTAAGCTGCTGTAAAGAATTGTTTTAAGTTTGCTGCATACATATGGTACTGTCATTTACATTTTATATTGATTGATATTTGGTGATTTTTGCTAAATTCATTTACTAGCACTGGAAATATATAGATTAGTTTGAATGTCTTCTGTATACAGTGAAACCATCCACAAATAACGGTATCCATGCTTGTGTCTTTTCAATATTTTTAACTTACATGGTTTCATCATATTTTCCATGAGTTCTGAGTGGGCATCCTTGCTCTGCTGATACACTTTTACACGATATTAGTTGCATGTGTGCTTTGGTAGATGTGTCCAATCAGCTTGAGAAAGCTTGATTCTTGAGAGTTTGTGTTTTCACTGCTGAAGTGTTGAATTATTTTTACTCCTATTACAGTGATTACCCCTGCCTCTCCTTTATTACGGTGGTGAATTACACACTGGGATGTTCTCTAGAGATTGCACCAAATTGATCAATTTTCTAAAGTTAAGCTAATTTTTATTTTCTGGGCCAAATGCCATTAGACTATGGTAGAATCTTTCTTTTACGAATCATTGCATTCTAAAAATATCTGTTTATGAGAGATAAGAGCGTTATGCTCTCTTTGAATAATGTCTTCCCCGGGTTTGGGGGATGATAAGTGCTGACCTTATAACTCAAAAGCCTCATGGCACGTCCTCCTTGTCTCTAGTCTCTGTAAGAGTTTGTATGGAATTGGTGATCTTTCTTCCTTAAATGGTCAGTGTCTTTTCCAGGTGACCCTCTCAGCTTGGACTTTTCATTAGGGAAGAGTCAGCAGCTGAACTTTCATTTTCTCTAAACAGCATACATCTGCTTAGTTTTTTTTTCCTTTCAGTCTTGGAGAGTTCCTTTTTTTTTTTTTTTTTTTTCCTTTTATCTAAATTTTCAACAGTATTGGCAAGGGCATGTGCACAAACCATTACACACCACCGTGTTAGCATCCACGCACTGAGTGCTGGTGCTCACGGCTAGCCTTCTCACACAGGTTACTCATGGCTTTGCTCATCATTTCTTGATCAAACTTTTTGAAACACCAAAGCCCTTGCTGTATCTCCCTGTCGTTCTTGATTTTTACAATTTCCTTTATTAACTTTATTTTTCATTGTTTTATTTTTTTCTAATTTTCTAATTTTTCCTGTGGGTTAGCCTTTTTCTAGATGCTGAACATTAACATTTACATGAGCAAAGCTTTTCCAGTATATACATTCATAATTAAAAACTTTTTTTAAGTTTTATAATAGCTGCATCTTATATTTCAAATGATGTATTTTTAATTTTTATTCAAAGATGCTAAGTTTCATTTTGTTTTTCACATGTGCCATTTTGCTTTTTATTAGTGTATATTACGATCTGTTTGTTGATTTACATATAAAATCACATAAAGAACTTTAATCACATTTACCTCCCCCATGACCCTCTGTTACTCCCTGCATCCCTTCTTCCCCTTTTCTATGTCTAGACTCCACATATAAGGGAGACTGTGGTTGCTTTCTTTCTGAGACCAGCTTATTTATCTTAATGGCAGGACCTCCATTTCTGTCCATTTTCCTGCCTTGAGGCAGGAAATGTGCAGCTAACCAGATTGGGTGGCTGTAGACAATCTTTTAAATACAATTTTTGAATACAATATAATATGTAACTCAAGTCAGCCTATCTGTCCCAGAAGGTCAAGTCCATCCCAGAAGGTTATGCTGTTGCAGTTAACGGTTTATCACTTAAACGAAACAAAAACAAAGCAGAACACCCTTGCTTTCTGTTTAGTCTAATAGAAGAGATAAGCTCTTCAGTTGGGAGGCTAGAAAACCACATGTTCAAACTGTCTTGTGTATCCTTTCCTGGTCCTCCTGGTAAACCTGTTTTGTTTACATGGATCTGTTGTTAGCCCACGGGACAAATTTCTGAATAGCTATAGCTGGCACGTTCATCTACGCACCGCTTAAGTAACGGTTTATTTCTTTGGTTGTTTTTCCTGCCCTATAAGGTAGGGTGCTGGGATGTCTGCAGGGATCAAATCGCCTTCCTCACAGTGATGGCGACTGATGACAGCTGTCTGCCAGGAGCGTAGCCGGGGGTTGCTCACTGGTGACCTTGGTTTCCTTGTCAGTGGACTTTTCCACACAGCTCTCTGGACTTTCTTCCTTCGTGGGAGCGTTACGATTTAGTCCTAGAATTTCATGTCTGCAGAATTCTAGTGATAAAAGTTACCTCACTGTGGTTCTGGAATCTGTTGATGTTCTGGGAAGCGGAGTGCAGAGCAGACGGTAATCCACTGCATCGCATTTGCAGCTCCTCTGCAGGTTAAGTGCATCAGTTAGCAATAAGTTAGCAATAGGTCACGGAGTCCAGCCAGATTGAAGCAAAGAGCAAACACGCTCCATCCTTATATAGGGAGATAACCGAGCTATAGGGGCTAATGTTGGCTGGGCCTGGTGGGGCACACCTGCAACCCCGGCTCTTAGTGTGAGGAAGGAAGATCAGGGATTCAGTGTCATTGTTGGATGCATAGAGTTCAAAGTCACCTTGAGCTAAGTTGAGACCAGTCTCAAAACAACAAAAACTATGTGTAATAAGACTGATTGTCAACTGCTAAGTGGGCATCACAGTCGGATTTGCACATATAACTATAGCATGATTTGGGGTATGTGTGTGTATGTGTGTGTGTGTGTGTGTGTGTGTTCACGCTCATGCATGCAATGCACTTGTGCAGTGTATCTGTCAGTCTGCCTGTCTACCGCTTCATCACGCTATTGACACTTTTAAATCTTGGGTAATTTTCCATACAAACTTGAAAGTCTTCCCTTTTCACATTGGAAGCAATTATGATCAGTTTCCTCCAGGCTTACGTAAATCACATTTTCTGAAAACAATCACAAAGAACAGGTTGTATCAGATTATGGAGCAGTCACCGACTAGACCACTGCCATGTCGTGCTGACCCAGAGACAGAATTGTCCACAGAGTAAAAACTGTAAATGAGCTCTAAGTGAGCAGGGCTTTGTTGCAACCATCCCGGCCTCTGGAGCACACATTGCGCACAGACTGCTGACCACATGTGTGGACTCTGCGAGGGAGCTAACACAACACAGAACACCACCATATTTAAGGCTCAGCTGTGATTGTATGTGACACATTTTTTAACCTCTCAGAACTCATTTACAGCTGGATTTTACCTTCTGCACTGACCTTCCATCCAACAGTAATTTGAGGTGAAGCTCCAAGCCCATTTTCTGTTCCTTTGACTTTCCTTCCCACGCCAGCATAGGAATACAGAACGTCTGAGGACAGAGCAAGGAGCCCGGGGTGTGGGCACTCTGTTTCACTGCTTAAGGAAGCGCCAAACTCATGGGCAAAATCTATGCTTTGCTTCTTTTGTGCTAGCTCTATCAGTTTTGGTGTGATGGGATTTTCAAAAAACAAATTGGAGGTGTGAAAAAAATTGAAAATACTCCCCTCCTTTTGTGTTCAGCATTCATTTCAACAACACAGGGATCGTCAAGATTTTGAAGGTCAGATAGAAGCTACTGTGTGTGGCACTCGGGCGTGGCAAAATTGTTAGAAGTAGATCTTGAGTAATTGTTTTCAAGGATTACTATTCTAGTCATTTTTCTACTGGAGGTGATTTTAAAAAAAAATTCCTATTTCCCAGAAAATCAGCAATTTTACCTTGGTTGGAAAAATACTACCCACTTAGAGTGATTCCTCTACACTGCAATGAATAATTTAACATGCATAGAGTAAATCAAACATGAAGGACAGGCAGGAGAAAATGAACACATTTTAATGGCACTTAGACAGGCACAGCCTGCTCTGACTGCTGGTCAAATTGTTTTAAAGCAATTTAGCTTCCTGACTTCTAGAAAAAAAAAAATTACACGGAAGGTTGTACCTTAAAATCAAGTTTGTGAAGCATCTCGTCACATGATGGCCCCAGCACGCCACACGCCTGCCTTACAAACCACAGTCTCCTTTAGCCTGAAATAAAGGCAGATCCCTGATGGCCAGAAAGGCGGTTATGGTCACAGGGGAAGCCACTTGTCTACAATTGTGTTTACAATTTAGGGAGAACAAGTGGGATTGAATTAGATACTTAGAGCTCTGTCTTGGGCCTGAAATGTTTTCTTGGTTTCAGGTTCCTCTGGGATCACAGCACGCCTGAATATGAAGTCGGAGAAAATAACACTTTTCTGACACCCCATGTAAGGCAGATAATGGTTCATTTGCAGGTGTGACTCTCAGTTGTTCTGATTACATCATCACCATAAAGCTATAAATCCTTGGTCCTAGCATCCCCCTCCCTCCCCCCACACCCACTCCCCCCACCCCACCCCACCCGGCCGCAGTCTTAGGCGTTTATCAAGCCATCCTTTGCCACATTGTCCATGAGCCTCTCAGGAGAGAACCTTCTTCCTGGGCAGCTCATTTTGCCCTCTCTAGGCCTTAACCATCTTTGACTAAAGACAGAAGGATTCATAGAGAACAACACGTTAGACAACAACAGAGTTTGCATCTTCCATATTGCTGTTTATGTTAATATGCTTGGATTGGCCAGGAGGTGGTGGCGCACGCCTTTGATCTCAGCACTCGGGAGGCAGAGGCAGGTGGATCACTGTGAGTTCAAGGCCAGCCTCATCGACAAAGCGAGTCCAGGACAGTCAAGGCTACACAGAGAAACCTTGTCTCAAAAAAAACAAAAACAAAAACAAAAAAACAACAACAACAAAAAAAGAGGTTTGAATTGCCTTAATAAAGAACCAGAGACTAGAGGGCAGTGCTTAAAGAGTGTGGTGGTTTGAACAGGTTTGGGCTCCATGGACTCGTGTTTGAATGATTTACCCATAGGGAGTGGCATTATTAGGAGGTGTGGCTTTGTTGGAGAAAGTATGTCACTGTGGAGATGGGCTTTGAGGTCTCCTATTCCAAGCTCGGCCCAGTGTGGCACACAGTGACCTTCTGCTGCCTTTGGAACAAGATACGGAACTCTCGGCTCCTCCAGCACCACGTCTGCGGGCACGCCGCCATGCTTCCTGCCATGACGATAAATAGACTAAACCTCTGAAACTGTAAGCTGGCCTCAATTAAATGTTTGCCTTTATAAGAGTTGCCTTGGTCATGACGTCTCTTCATGGAAATAAAACCCTAATTACTACAAATAGCACAGACGTATTTTCTCACAGTTCCGTTGAACACTATGCTGGGGCTCTTTGTCACTTCCTGCCGTGACAGACTTTTAACTAGGAGCAGTGTAGTGTCTCTCGATATCCCTCCCCACCGCCCAGCACTGACCTCCATACACTTCTCCATGATGCACGGCTAGACCCTTCATGGTGCCTTCCTCACAGGTTTCACCCAGCCTCTGTTGCATTCCTCACATGGTACTTGAGGTCAGCCTTTTGAGCCCAAGGTTTTCTACGATGAGGCCCATAGACACAGGTGCGGAAGCCACACACCCCGCCTTTTGCCTTTTCAGCTGAACCAGCTCACCTTTGTCCTCACTTGTCAGAAGCGGCTCTGCCCAGTCACTTTCTTCCTTTCTCATGTCGCCCCTCACCTCCCCGCCAGAGGTTCATGGGAGCACACCTCAGAGTTTGAGGTGCACGCTGTGTGTTCAGTCCTGGAAGCTACAGAGGGGGCACAGGGCCATGAGCTTGTAGTAAGGGCAGGCTGAGAACTTTCCATAGAGCACAGAGTCCCCACTCCCTTAGGCAGCGACGGTCAGAGTTCTTTCTGGCCAGAACCTTTGTAAAGCTTTCCAGTAGGCTCCATCATTAAACCCAAAGTGGACAAGAAAGGGAAAAGTGCCACAACACATTCTTTAATGTGGACCATATGTTGGGCCAAAAAAGAGTCCCAACAAAATTTTATAAAATTTGAAATTCTATAGTAGGTCTTTCCAAATGATGATAGAGCAAAATTTAAGTTCAATATGAAAAGAAACTTCAGAAATTGAACAGTCAGGGCCAGCAAGACGGTTCACCAGGTAAATGTGTTTCCACTAAAACCGACAACCTGAGCTCAGTCCCTGGGTCACACTCAGTGGAAGGTGAGAACTGACTGCTGTAAGTTATCCTCTGACCTTCATACACCCACAATCTAAAAGTAATAGGTAAATATTATTTAAAATATTTTACAAAAAAATTGCATAATTACAGGTAAATTAACTACCATACACCTAAAAGGCCAAGTTGGTCAAGGAAAAAAAAAATCAAAGAAAAAACTTAAAGTGTCCTAAAACAAATACAAAATCGAATCAGATAAAACTTATAGCATACAGCAAATCAGTACTTAGACAGTAATTCATAGCAATAATAGATTACACTTTAAACTTAAGACATATTTTTAAATAACCTAATACTGTAATGCGAGGAGATATAAAATCTTCTACATATAGCACTTTAAGTTGGTAGAACAAAATAAATATCAAAGCAGAAATAATGAATTAAAATTTAGACATAAAAAGAATTACAAAATATCAATGGAATAAAAACTCGCCCTTTGGAAAGTAAAATCAACAGGCCATTTCCTATAGCAAGAAAAAGAGTCCCCAAACAAATAACAACAGCTGAAAATGGAGTTGCTGCAGTGGATCCCACAGAAACAGGACCATTATAAGCAACTGTTTCCCAGTGAATTGGAAAACCCAGAAGGAATGGATAGACTTCTGAGCACATATAATCTATCAAAATTGAACTATAAGTAAATGTAAAACTCTTATTGTTCAATAATAAGTAAAGAGGTTATGTCAGAATTAAGTCCCCCCCCCCCCCCAAAAGAAAAGCCTACGACAAGATAGTTTTACTGGCAAATTTTACCAATCCCAAAGGGGTGATGGTACATGCCTGTAATCTCAGCACTCTGGGAGGCAGAGGCAGGAAGATCTTTTTTAGTTCAAGGGCAGCCTGGTCTACAGAGTGAGTTCCAGGACAGCCAAGGCTACACAGAGAATCCCTGTTTTGAAAAACCAGAAAGCCAAAACAAAAGAAAAAAAGCAATCCAACCTATTCTCTAACTATTACTAAAAAAAATTAAACAAAATTTCCAAACTCATCCTATGAGGCCAGCATAATCCAAATAATCAAAGCTGGTAATGACACAATGGCAACAACAACATTTCTCAATTAGGGACAATCCAATCCAATAGCGAATCAAAACCACAATACACCATGATCAAGTGAGATGTATCCTAGGCATGCAAGCAAGGATGGCTCAAACTATGCACGTCGATGACTGTGATGCGTTACGTCAGCAGAGTGAAGGACAAAAGTCATGGTCATCTCAGCAGACACAAGGTATTCGAGAAAAGCCAACACATTCTCAATGAGGAAAGCTCTCAGTAAAGTAGCCGCCGAAGAAATGCGCTTCAACGCGATAGACGAGGGATGTTCAGAAGCCCAACCAACACCATAATAAAATTTGGAGCCAATGTCTTCTTTCATTTATTGAAGAGAATCCTGGAATCCCAGCCATAGAAATGCAGAAAGTAGGAGTGGAGTGTGGACACGTGCTTGTAGTTTAGGACGTGAGAGGCAAGATCATCCAAGGCATAAGGCCAGCCTGTTTTATTTAGTAAGGGGTCAGGCCATCCATGGCTACGTAGAGAGAATCCATCTAAAATAAAAGCAAATACAAAAAAAAACAAAAATAACAAAATACATAAGTACCACCCAAATCTGAATGAAGAAAGTCAAATTGTTCCTGTTTGAAGATTACATGACTTAGATTTACAAAAACTTAGACTCCAAAGGACAACTGTTACATCTGATAAATGAATTCATTAAAGTATCAGGATATAAGCCCATATTTTTAAAAAAATTTAAAAAAAAAAACATTTCAGGCCCCTTTCCCCCGTTGCAACCTGCTTAACCTGCTTAAACGCTGCAGCCCCTCCGTTGAGACCTGCTTCAACTCCTAGCATGACTGGAGCTCCTCTGTTAACACCAGTTTTTTTTAGCATATCAGAAACCATTTTAATTCCAAGTCTCCTTTTGGATCATAAGGTGAAATTAGGTTCAAATTCTCAGGCCCTATGTGCTTGAAACCAGGAAGGTTCAATGCTTGTTTCTTAGAATAAAATAACAAACGAAAAATGCATCTTCTGCTTGGTTTAAAGAGAAATGTATGTTCTATTAGCCTTAAGACTACAATATCCTGCTATGTTACTTACTCCCAGAGAGCTGGAAAGCCTCCAAGAGCTCCCTACCCTAAACCCCATCCAATCAGCTTAAAGTGCTTTGTCTAGCCACCTGGTTACATTATCCTAAGAACATAATCCGTTCTTCTTGTGTTTAGCTAATCAAAAGGATGTAATGACACCTTCCTCCTTGCTTTCCACCTGGTCCCTGGTAGTTCACTGGCTACAATTCTTCTTATAAAATGCCTGCCTTAGAAGTCGACCAATGTCACAGTCTGATTCCCAGATTTGGACCATAGCTGGCCCTGACTGGGTCAGTTCTTGCCAGTGTCACAGTCCATGGCCCTGCCTGGTCAGTTCTTGTTCATAGTTCAAATAAACTTCCATCAGGTTGAGTCTAGTGTTCGAGTGGTCAGTGTGCAGCTATTCCTGAACCTGAATACTCCTAGCTGGCAGTTCATCCTAGTTTGGGTGTCTCACTCAAAAAGTCCAGAGAGCTGGAAGTTCCCACATGGGTAAGTAGAGTTAAGCTAGCCTAGCATAATGAGCTTGCTCTTTATGGTGAGAACTGGTTGTCCATGTGAGCTGTTCCCACAGTGTGGCATCAGTGCTTCCTGGATGGTGCTAAGATTGGCCCTATGAGCAAGACCTATGGAGGATACCAGAGAAACGGCACCAGCTCAGCATCCTTAGTAGAGGCTCCAAGGGTGTTGGCCACAGAGTCCCCCAAGCTCTGGAGGAGCGGGAGTCATGGAAAAGGACCAAGATCAGAGCTGCAAGTTGATACCCAAGGGTTAGACAAGACAGGAAAGAATCACTAGGTGGTAGCTACCAGTAAGAAGCATTAGAGCAAAGAATGCTGGGTTAATAAGTTGTCTCATTCAGAAAACAAACAAGCATTTCATTTCTTTACCAATAGACTTGTTTTTAAAAACATAGCTAAAAATTTCATTCATAATAGCAACAAAAAAAAATTACCCTGGACTAAATTGAGCCAAGTAAGCTCATGACTTCTAAAAAGAAAATCATAAAACTGTTATAAAAATAATATAATGCACATTACAAAGCTATAACAAACAAAGCAGTGTCATACTGAAATGAATACCAACAAATACACAAGTAGAATAGAACAGACACAGAAATAAACCCACACGCTTAGGGTCAACTGATTTTTCTTATAAAAGCATCAACAATATGTATTAAAGAAAAGACATAATCTCAAAAAAAGGTGTTTAGTAAGTAAATAAGGAGAAGAATAACAGTAGACAGTGTATCTCTTGTCATGCAGGGAGATGTGAAAACAAAATAAAGCCCATTATGTCTAAGAGGTGTATGCACTCCCAGATGTTTTGCAGCAGGGGTCCCTGTAGCCAGGATCATCCTAGGTGTTCAGTGAGGGCTGAATAGGTTGAAAAGATGTTCTATGCATTCCATGAAATATTTAGCCATAAAAACAATGGGAACTTTGTCACTTGCAGCAAATGACCAGAAGAAAGGAAATTATGTTAAGTAAAAATAAGCTAAGCAAAGAAAGGGAAATGCTATGTGTCTGTATTATAAGTGGAAGCTAAAAATCAAAACACAAAACAAAACCTTAATGTCATAAAAATAGGGAATGGAATAGTGGCCAGCAGAAGCTGGGAAGGGAAAAAGAATAGAAAGATATTAGGTACAAGCTCCAGGGTCTGACAGCAGAGATGCTTGAAAATAGTTCTCAATGAATTATTTGATATTCTAGTTAATAAGACAACTTAATGTTTCTCATTACCATGAAATGTATGAAGAGCTTGAAGTGTTTAGGATTTTTATTTGATCAATGCATACTATGTATGTGTATAAAAAATTACTGTAAACCATATGTATGTATGTATGTATGTATGTATGTATGTATGTATATAATTACTATGCTTCAGTTTGAAACTTGAAAAAGACAGAAGCTAGAGTAAAGATTAAATGGTCATCATCAAAGTTTCTTTTCAGGTTTATATATCTTTATTATATTTTTAATTTTATGTATATGAATGTTTTGCCTGCATATAAGTATGTGCATGTATGCGGTGTCCATGGAGTCCAGAAGTGGTCATTAGGCACTCTGAAACTGTAGGTACACACTGTTGTGAAGCACCACATGGGGGCTTGGAACTAAACTTCAGTCTTCTATAAAAGCAGTAAGTGCTCCTGGCCTATGAGCCAGGCCTCGGGCCCCTTTATTTTTACTTATGTGCCTGTGCATTTGTGTGTGTGTGTGTATATGTGTGTTTGTGAGTATGTGTGTGCATGCATGTGTGTGAGTGTGTATATGTATCCAAGTATGAGTGTGTGTGCATGAATATGTGTGTGCATATGTATCCTTGTATGTGTGAGTGTGTGAATATGAGTGTGTGTGTCTGTATGTGTACAAGTGTGTGTGCATGTGTATCCTTGTGTGTGTGTGTGCGCGTGTGTGTGAGTGTGCATGTGTGTGAATGTGTGTATGCATGTGTGTCCTTGTGTGTTTGAGTGTGTGTGTGTGTATATATATCAGGTCCAATGGAGCTTGAGTTACAAGCAGCTGTGAGGTCTCCTATGGATGCTGAGATCTGCACTTGGATGCTCTAGAAGATCAGGAAGTGCTGCTGAGTCATTTCTCCAGCTCTGGTATTTAAAGCTTCAAGATTCTATAAGATCACCAGACAGACTAGGTATCACTGTCTTTTTCTTTTTTCAAGGCAGAGTTTCTCTGTGTATATTCCTGGCTGTCCTGGACTTGCTCTGTAGACCAGGATGGACTTGAACTCACAGAAATCCACCTCCCTCTACCTCCCTGAGTGCTGAGATTACAGGCATGTTCCACTGTGCCTAGTTCCCGATATCCCTGCTTTTTAAAAAAGACTGTATGAGATCACTAACGCACCCCCATGACCAGGGACTCATTCAATCTTCATTAGCTCATTTGTGTCCAGAGAGAAGAAATGTTGAGAATGCCTTGTGAGAATGCTTTGTAGTTGATTTTCTTGTTTTTGTTTTTGCTTGGGGTTTTTGTTTGTTTGTTTACAGAGTCATAAGTATGGTTGGTAAACAATTTCTTTCAGTGTTGAAAAAGTTGAGGATCCAGGTCGCTTCATAAAATAAAACAAAATACAAGTGACTAACTTGAAGGCAAACCTCCAGGTCACTGCAGCGGCATAGCTGTTTGCTCACTCCCATTTATCCCCAGGTTCCAACTGGTCCAACAAGTACTCTTCCGCATGGTGCATGCTGAACCGGAGTCAGGCCTGGGGTGTTCAGGCCAAGGAAAAGGAGCTGCCAGTGCTCGTGAAATGTAGCTAGTTCACATTGTGGGAAGGAAGTTCATGCTACAGAAGCCCTTCTGAAAATTATTGTAGCCAGTTCTAGAATAAGCCTGGCCTTACAGGTGGCCCAGAAGAGACCCTGGGTCCTGTTTGGTATCCCTGAGATGTGGCTTTCGCCAACACAGAAAGCCATCCTCCTGCTGCAGGAGCTAAATGCTCTGTTCTTGATTCTTGCACTCAACGGACACATCATGAGTATAATGTCCAGTGGCCTGTCCTTGGTCCGTTTTGTTGTTTCATGAGACAGGGTTTCTTTGTGTAGCCTTGGCTGTCCTAGATCTAGCTCTGTAGATCAGGCTGGTCTTAAGCTCACAGACAGTCAGTCATCTGCTTCTGCCTCCTGAGTGCTGGGGTTAAAGGTGCATGCCACCAACACCTGGCAGTCCTTGAACTTTTAAAGACTATGGGGGGGGGGCGTATTGTAGCTAAATTTAAACCAGTCACAACATTAGTAAGAGGCTGCGACTCTTGCCTTCAGAATACAGTCCAGTAACCATCAAAGTGGGTTAATTTCCAAGTACTTATTGAGCGAGTGACTGAGTCCTCCTTAGTTCTACATAGAGCCACAACATACAGACCTGCATATAAATCCCAGGCTAGCTCAACACACCATCATCATCCTGGGATAATTGCTATTTAGGACCCATGCATAAAAAGAAAGGGACTAGCTATTTCTCCAAATAATCTGTAATACACTCCGTTGACTTTGTGCATAATAACCCTTGAATATTGTCACCATGACAACACACTGTCCTTAGTCATATTCAGACCATTAGGCATATGTCATAAATAGCATATTCAGTTTGTTCTATCCACTTGTGTCTTTACTTTTATTATAATAAAGAAATAATACATGGCATTAGCTTTTTTTTTGCTCCAAAACCCACGAATTTCATGAAGTTCTTATTTAATAAGTAACACAACCACAAAAGGCATACATAATTATTTCATTTTTTTCTTTAACCATCTCAAGCATCTACATAATGTGCTTTGACTATATTTACTACTCATTGCCTTCTCTTACCCTACCCCCTGTGCCACCCTCCATCTCCTGCTAAGTCCTTTCTTCTCAAAAAGTTCCCCTCCTCCCTTCATTAATATTTTTTAGCATCCCACTGAGTTTAATTGCAGTTACTTGCGTGATTGTGAGTGGGCGTTTATTTGCTACAGCATGGATAACTGGCCAGCGGTTACACTAGTGAAGAAAATGACTCCCCCTCTACCAGCATCCATTAAGTGCCAATAGTGGTTCACGGAGGGGTATGGCCTTGTAAACTCCTTCCTGTCACATGATGGGGTGCAGGTGTCCCACAGGTGACCATAGCGTCCATGAATCCACATGTATACTTACCAGTTCATGACCCGAAGACATCTTTTCATGGCATCCCTCCTCATGTTCTGGTTCTTATACTCTTTCTGTCCCCTCTTACACAACGTTCCTGAGTCTTGAAGGGAGATTATTTCACATTTAAAACTTTCCTTGGTCTCCTCACAAATAATCAATAATCCATTACTAGATGAAAAATTTGTGTGCCAAAAACCACAGAGATAAGCACAGCTGACTTTCTAGGCCTTAAGATACTAACTACACACAAGCCCGTACTCCTATGCATGACATATGAATTTGTAGACTTAAAGTCAGAGGTCACGTGAACACATGATATTACGTCATTCTCTGTAATGCGGACACAACCAATTACCAACATCTGTTTACATTTGTGGTTTGATCTCATGCAGACAATCTCAGCCTGTCACCACAGTTAAGTACTGTTGAGTCATTTTTTATAAAACAGTGTTTGTTTCTCTTAGCTTATTTCCTAACCCGGCTATCACACAAATGATTGAGACTTGTTTACAATACAAGGCTTCACAACACAATATAAGCAGCTTAGGTCTGTTCTTAACACTCTATGTTATTTTGTCTCACTTCCAGCAAACATTCCAGAGATGCTGGCACTTTGTAGCTTTCCTTGGCTCCAGCTCCTTCCACCTGATCTTTCTTGGACCCCTCTCTCAGGACTGAATCCCCTACTTCCTCTTCTAACTCCTCCATTCCTGCCTGTCAGGAAGTCCAGCCCTATTCTCTCTCCTGCTCAGCAGTTGACTGTAAGCTGCTTTATTGGCATAACAGGGAGACAATTGGTGAGCAGTGTTTACATAACATTGAGACAGAAATCAGCATTTAAACTACACAATCACTTTATGCCTACATTGAAGAGTTTGTGATACGTCAAATAACACAGTGGTAAAACTGGGTGGGAAGAGTGCATTAATTCTAAGTCGGCAGCTTGTCTTTCTGTCCTGTTTTTTAAAAATGCATTTGATAAGGGAGCATCATCCTTTATTTTATGCAGTAGGATGTGCTCCATGAGACTGTGAGTGTTATTTTTAACCTTTATTGTATAGGTGTGAGTCTGTGTTGGGTTTGTGTACGTGAGTATAGAGGGCGAGGGCGCGTCGGAAACCTGGAATCTGGAATGCTTGTGTGTCATTTGGTGTGGCTGCTGGGAAACGAACTGGAGTCTTTTGCAAAAGCAATGTGTCTGCTTAACCTTGGTCCATCCCTCCAGCCCCTGGGAAAGTCTTAAGAGACCAAGAGATATCTGTATATTACTTATGTCTCCTATTTAGTATTGATTATCATCTCTTGCACTTTTCTAGGTGTGTTGAAGGTGAGAAGTGATAGATGTGATGAATGACAGTTACTGCTGATGAACTGGCACAGTGTTAGGCATAATTATCTGCTTGTTTGTTCTCAGTAATCCTTGTAATAATGTACTGAGAGATGTGTCACCACCTGACTCATCTTGACAAAGAGGAACCCAGAGTTGAAAAAGAGCAAGTAGCTTGTCAGGGTCCTACATGAAGAGACAGCACAGCAAATGCTGGACTTTACTGATACTCGTCTCATTGGTTTAAAAACTCTATTTTTATTTGATTTTTAAAGACACACACCATTTCTAGACAAATGTTTATTAAACAAAGACATTTTGAATTCTTTGTTGGATGTCTTGGATCATTTCCCTGTCTGTTGGCTTCCTGTCATTACACAGAGCCAAAATGTCTTCACCAGCTTCTGCGTGGGAAACATAGGCCACTGCTATGCTTTCCTTTGGGTTCCCTGGATGCCTGATCTGCAAGTCTCAGTGTGTGCTAATGGCTCCAAGGTGGCAGTGATGCAATGGGTTTTTGCTTAATGAGCCCTTTAGCAGTCTGTGCCACTGTGGTGGATGCAAAAGCAGTTCTCAGTTTGGGATTAAATCAGGATGCTCACTGCACACGATGGCAATGGAAAGAATCAAGAATATAACTCTTAAAGGTGCCATTAATACCCCCTTAGAGACGCCCTACTGTGGGAAGCTCATTAAAACACTCTATTCTCTGCTTTCCACGACTGCGACACACTTCTTACTGTTAAGAACAACCTCAGATCTAACCTTTGACAGTGAATAGAAAGAAACAAGCCCCCACTCAGAGTCTTGCAGATAGGGAAAGAAGAAAAATGAGAGTGAACGCTTTAAAAGAGGGTACAAATAAGCACAGCGCTCTAGTATTCCAAGTGTATGTTGGTCTGCCAGAGCTGTGACCACTGGAAAGTGATTTGGATGACCATAGGGAAATCCAGTGCTTGTCTAGAGAGGGGGCCAAGAAGTCAGAGCTATGACAGGTTGGAGGTGGGGCCAGGGAGCAGGCTGTGCAGCAGCTATCTTGTCTTCCACGGACAGTTAAATTGGTGCTGACTTCAATGTAGCTATGCAGCCTAGACCAGGATTTCTCAACTGTGGCCCAATGACACTTTGGCCAAATAACTTTGGGGGGGGTGGGTGTTCCTGTTTTTATTTATGTATGCATGTGTGTATTTGTGTGTGTGTGTGTGTGTGTGTGTGTGTGTGTGTGTGTATACGTGTGCACTTGAATGAGGAGGTCAGAAATCAACCTTGAGTGTTGTTCCTAAGAATCATTATCCACCTTGGTTTTTGCAGCAAGATCTCTCATCGAACCTAGAACTTATCCATTTGGCTGGCCTGCTGTGCAGTGAACACTAGGATAATGTTCCCGTCGCCGAAGTGCTGCCTCTCTCCTACATAGGTTCCCAAGATCTAGCTTGAGTCCTTGTCCTTTCAAGGCAAGCACTTTATCAACTGACCTATTATCTCTCTAGCCCTAGGCCACATAGTTTTCTTTGATGACCTAACATTTAACAGTACCCCTGGGATTGTCCACCAGATGCTGGGCATAATGCTTCTTTCTATAGCTGTGACACTCCAAAATTCTCTTCTGATGCTGTCAAACATCCCCTCCATGTCAGAAATCACCTCCCATGGAAACCCACTGAGTCTAGTACCTCATCTGACCCAACTTAGGAGACCTTACTTTCCAGTGTTGGTCCAGTCATGTTTCTTCAGGTGGGTTTTAACTTCAGCCCTTTCACTTACTGGCTGTGCAGCCTAATCCAACAATAAAATAATAATAATAATAATAATAATAATAATAATAATAATAATAATAATAATAAAGTTCCTTGCTGACTGGTCATTTGTTCACTCATTCAACCAGAGTGTATAAAGGAGCCAGGAAATCTACAAGGTTTGGAGGGACTCAGTCTCGAGCAAACATGAAGATGACCACTCTGGTTTCACAGGACTTACAGTGTGTGGTGGTTTAGGTGAGAATGACTCCCGTAGGCTCATATATTTAAGTGCTTAGTCCCCAGTTGCTGGAACTGTTTGAGAAGGATTAGGAGGTGTGGCCTTGTTGAAGAAGGAATGTCACTGGGGCTGGGTTTTGAGAATTCCAAAGCCCATCCCATTCCCAATTAGATCTTAATCTGCCTCCTGTTTGCGGAGAAGAATGTACAGTCTTGGTTACTGATCCAGTCTCATGCTCATCTGTCTTCCGCCACGCGCCCATCAGGAGCACGGACTAATAGTTACGGGCTCACTAACAGGAACAGTGAGCCCCTAGTTCAATGCGTTCTTTGCTAAGTTGCCTCCGTCGTGGTGTCTCATCACAGCAACTATACTTAGCTAAGATACAGCCTAAAAATGTAATCAGGTAACTGCTCATCTAAGTGTGCAGTGGGTGGTCAGATGAGCTCTGTAAAGCACAAGGCATTTGTTGTTGGAGAGAACGGCAACACAAGCAGCGTTCTGAAGCCTGCGCGTGGCTTCACCACAAGCAGTGAGCACCACCCCACCCCCCAGACCTTTTGGGTGGTAGCCATATATGATATCAGGTAAGGGTCTGGTTTCACATTTTCCATAGAGTATTTGTCCTAGACCTGCTTCCATCCCGCTTATTACATGATAGATGGTGACCTATCATATAATCAGTAAGATATGTGGAGGTCTGCATCTCGACTACCTCCCTTCTCCTATTTTATTTCCTAGCCCTTTTGCTTAATTACTATAGTTCTATAATAAGTCTTGATATCAAGTTGTGTATGTCTTCATCTAATCCAATATTTTTCAGGTTTTTTTTTTTATGATGTTCTTGCATAGATGCATTAGGACTCCGTTATCTTTTGTTTTGTTGTTAGATTGTATTTTTTATCTGATTTTTTTTCTCACCGTGATCTCCCCTCCCTCAACTCCTTCTTACTCTGTGTTTCTTGACTGTGTCTCTAATGTATATATATATATATATATATGTATATATATATATGTATATATATATATATTTTTTTTTTTTTTTGGTTTTTTAAGACAGGGTTTCTCTGTGTAGCCTTGGCTGTCCTGGACTTGCTTTGTAGACCAAGCTGGCCTCGGACTCACAGCCTCTGCCTCCTGAGTGCTAATGTATATTTTTAAGATAGGCTTTCAGTTTCTGCCAAACACAACTGGCATTCTCGTTGAAATTATCATGAACTTCAGGATTAACTAAGATGAGCTATATTTTAATAACACAGATATGAACATGTGCACCTTTCTGCTCTCTGTTGCTGGAATTTAAAAATATACTTGAGTTTTAAATAGGATTATTAGTATACTTGATGAACCATTGTTTACTTAAGCTATCCTAAATTGCTTGTAGATTTTCTTGAGGTTACTATGTAAATAACCATAAATATCTATAGAACTGAAAAAAATTTCACATCTCAATCCTTTCTGTGGTACTATAACAAAATGACACAGGGTTGGTCATTTATGAGGAATAGAAGGTTATTGCCTGTTTTTTAGGAGGCTCACAAGCCCATGCTCATCTGGTGTGAGTCTTCTTATGCCATCCTCCTATGATGGAAGTAGGAGGAGCAAGTGAAGATCAGTAGCATGTCTTCAAAGAGCAAAGGAGTGGAACACGGACAAGCCACTCCTCTAGATAGTGTGGAGTTTGGACATTCATTTCCCCAGAGGTCTTCTGTACTTTTCTCGATGTAGTACAAAAACACCTGACGAAACCACAGTAAGGAAGATTCCGTGTGATCCACAGTTTGAGGGGATGTGGTCCACTGTGGTGAGGCATCAGGGATGTTAGGTGGCTAGTCATGTCGCAAACACAACCAGGAAGCAGATGGGGAGGAATACTCAGCTCACTTTCTCCTCATCCCTTTCTATTCAGTGTAGGGTACCACCCACACTCAGGATGGGCCTTCCCTTTTCCGTAAAATTTTGCCATCGAAGACTGTCGAAGATGTGCCCTGAGGTGTGTGTCGTGGCTGATTGTAAATACAGCAAGTTAAGTGTGAATATCAGCCATCACAGCCCACCATCATCTAGCCTTCCACAGCTGGTCGCCTTCGTCTTTCCACTACAGATGTCACCTCCTATCCCACAACCACCTCCAAGCAGCTGCCTGATGACTCTCCGCTAAGCATGACCCCACTGCTTGCCCTGAGCAGGTGACAGCTCTCTCGTCCCACACACCGTTACCAGCTTTGTCTGCTGTCCTATTTTGTATTGATTCTCAACTCCCAGTCTCCACCTTTGTAAAATGTCCCCTCAGTTCACTGTGCTCAAAACATTAATGCGTGCTTTTACTTTATCTGGGAACCTGACCGAGGCACAAGTATACAAATTATCCATGCTATATCCTGCTATAACCCAGATATGGATTGGGAATAGCTTTAAATCAAGAATTTGTGCACAGTGGAACATCTAGTCATTGTCCTAAGACATTGAAATGATTGGGCTAATAATTACTGTCTCTGATGGTATCAGAACTGGTTTTTTTTGTGTGTGTGTGTTGTGATTTTGGAGTCATTGCGGGTTCCAAGTGCAAGTTTAATATGCAACACAGGTAAGAACCTCGCACAGTGCTTGGGGTGCCATAAAGGTTCAGTAATATTTGTTTTGTTTAAAAGGAAAAGAGTGAAAAGGTAAGAAAAATGGTATCTGAAGCAGAGATTTTTGCTACTGCAGTAATTTTCAGGCTCTCTGAGCTCCGCAAACCCAGCATTGCCTTCAATCTGTTATATTGTGATGGAAATTACACAGCAGAAAGTCAGATCTGAACTGCAAAGATAGGGGAAATTATTTAACGCAGAAAAAGGAGGCCCTATTGACTGTAATGTTCCTCCTGGTTGTGTCAGCAATCTTTCTCATCAGGGATGCTTTCTACAAGCTCTGTAAAGGCTCACAGGCTGGCTAGGGGTGAAAATTAGCAATTGCATGTTTGCTTGGTGTGTGCAAGGCCTGGATCGGACCCCAGAGGCAAATATTATGGTGGCCAGAGAGAGGGTAGGTGGGAGCTGGAAACTTGTTAGCCAATCCAGTGAAAGGACGTAGGTCACCACTCATTTGATGATGCTCCTGCTTCTGACACCTCAGAGATGACGAGGAATTTCCTGAAGAATTTTAAGGCCAAGGTACCAGACACTGGTTTACCATCTCTACTTACGCAGCCAAAAAGTTTTGGGAAAGGAGATAGTTGAAAATAATGATTGTGTATACTGTTATAAATATTCTTAGTGATGGGGAAAGATTAAAATGCTAGCATTAACAGTAGCTTGAAGAACTTGGTTGTTACCTTCAAAGAGGGCTTTTAGAAGTCTGAGTCTTCAAAACAGGTGGGGTTATCTATATAAATCAAACACAATGTGCTGCCTAGTTTTATGAGTTATCTGAAAGGAGAAAACCTCATCTGAGAAAATGCTTTCACAAGATTTGGCTGTAGGGCATTTTCTTAATTAGTGATCAGTGGGAAAGCACCCAGCCCATTGTAGGTGGTTCCATCCCTGGGCTTGTGGTCCTAGGTTCTATAGGAAAGCAAGCTGAGCAAGCTACGGAGAGCAAACCAGTAAGCAGCACTCCTCCATGGCCTCTGCATCAGCTCCTGCCTCCATAGTCTGCCTTGTTTGGGTTTATACACTGACTTCTGTTGATGATGAACAGTGCTGTGGAAGTATAAGCCAAATAAACTCTTTCCTTCACACACACACACACACAAAAAAAAAAAAAAGAAAAGAAAAGAAAAGAAAAGAAAATAATGATTGTGAAATGGTCCCCCTTGCCGCTTAAAATTCTGCTTTTAATCAACAAGAAATGCAGTATGGAATCCAGTTCAAAGACATAATAGTATACTATTGGATTTGATCATTTGCAGAAGTGTTCAAAACACATAGTTTCAAAATGGACAGAAAATAGTTCTGCAATAGTCAAGTTCATAGTTTCAAGACCAGTCATAGCAGCTAGTTTCAAAAAGACCTTAAACGCGGGTCACTCTACTAGTTCTCTGCACAGCTCACCTTCCTGACCAGTGTTGGTAGCTAAGTATATGGAACCTCTAATGATCACCTTAAAATATGCCAAACAGGAAATAAAGGTAGAGATTCTCTGGTGGCCTATTAAAAATGACTTCAGGGGCCTGGGGAGATGAGCAGTCAATAAGCACTGGCTACTCTTCCCAGAAGACCTCAGTTCAATTCCCAGCACCCTCATGGAGGCTCACAAGTGTCTGCAGATCCAGTTCCAGGGAATGTCCTTGTCTGACCTCCAAGATCACTAGGCATGCAACAGATGACAAAACAGCGTCACAATCTCAGCAGAGATACATGTACAGGTAAAGAGCACGCCCACACATAGTCAGTGCCCCTGAAAGACACCCCTATAAACAGTCAGTGTCCCTGAAAGACAACCCTACAAACAGTCCGTGCCCCTGAAAGACAACCCTACAAACAGTCCATGCCCCTGAAAGACAACCCTATAAACAGTCAGTGCCCCTGAAAGACAACACTATAAACAGTCAGTACCCCTGAAAGACAACCCTACAGTCAGTGCCCCCTGAAAGACAACCCTATAAACAGTCAGTGCCCCTGAAAGACAACCCTACAGTCAGTGCCCCTGAAAGACACCCCTACAAACAGTGCCCCCTGAAAGACACCCCTATAAACAATCAGTGCCCTCTGAAAGACACCCCTACAAACAGTCAGTGCCTCCTGAAAGACACTCCTACAAACAGTCAGTACATGTACTGTGCATCAGACACCATGTTCAGCTGTTCTACATGCTATCGTCATGGATCAGTCCACAAGGTTGGTAAAATAAGCTTAAGGAGTGTGGTGATCAAGGGAGGCACCAAGAGGAGTGGCCAGAGTGAAAGCAACCAAGTATCAAATGTTACTGAAAGCTGATACTTAAAAAAAAAAAAACAATTAAAGAAGAAAATAAAAGATGGAGAGAACTAAAACATAGAAAACAGAGACTATTTAATACTTTATATTACTTGATCTTGTGTGTATGTGATGTGATGTGTTTGTATGTTGTGTATATGCTGTGGTGGTGGTGTGTGTGTGTGTTTATTGTATGGTGTGTGTGTGTATAGTGCTGTGTGTGTTTGTAGTGTGGTGTAGTGTGTTTGTAAAGTGCAAACACTGTCTGATTGAAAATGATAATTCCAATATACCAAATATGAATATTGATCCTACTTTAGAGGTGAGAATACTGGGCTTCAAGGTTTGGGATTTACCCAAGTCCACCTAGTTCAGTATCCACACAGTGCAATGATGGAGAATAGTTAGCAACAACCCTGGTTCCTGGGCTGCTGCTCATTGGTTAGAGGCATTTGCTGCTAAGCCTGATGACCTGAGTCCAATCCTCAGGGACCACATGGTGGAAGGAGAGAACCGATTCCCACAGCCTGCTATCTGACATCTACATGCATGCTGCAGCATGCCACAAATACACACACACACATGCACATGTACGCATGCACACATCCATGCACATTAACACACACACACATGCATGCACATGCACATACATGCACAGGCAAAATTTAAAAAACAAAAAATAAATAAAAATAAATTCTGGTTATCTTTGCAAAGTTATCCATTCATTACCTAACAAAAGACTTGACTACACTAATAGGATTTATCATTGTGATCATTTTCCTCTCTGGCTTTATCTACAGTTTATGAATTTTTGAATCTTTTCTTTTCTTTCTTTCTTTTTTTTTTTTTTTTTTTTTTGGTTTTTCAAGACAGGGTTTCTCTGCTTAGCCTTGGCTGTACTGGGGTCACTTTGTAGACCAGGCTGGCCTTGAACTCACAGTGATCTTCCTGTCTCTGACTCCCTAGTGCTGGGATTAAAGGCATGTGCCACCACTCCTGCCTTTATGAATTTTTTACATAAATGCAAATCTTTATATATTGTGTTTTTAGACTAGGCAAGGTTGAAGTGATGCCGTGGATATTTCCATACATTTTTTTCCTATTCCTAAAGTTCTTGCTGGTTTCTTTTGCCTCAAAGCACCTATAAATATCTCTGCAGGGTGAAGTGTTAAGAGTGAGCCTTCCAAGATGTGGTGTGTGCTATATGTAACTCCTGTGCAGATTGCAGATTTAGACTGAGCCACTCTGGAAATTAGTAACCTTTCAAAGGACATGCTGCACTAATGGCAAAGTTTACTTAATTTATGTTCGTAACTGCCTTGATTTGCTTAATAGCGCATATTACGTGGGTAATAAAAGGCTTAATAATGTGAGAGATCATTGATGTTTCACCTGAAGAAATAGGCGTGTATTTTTCAGGCATTTGTATTTGTGTGTGTGTGTGTGTGTGAGAGAGAGAGAGAGAGAGAGAGAGAGAGAGAGAGAGAGAGAGAGAGAGAGAGAGAGAGAGAGAGAGAGGGAGGGAGAACCTCTGGCCTCCATTTGTATACATTCATACATGCATACATGCAAATATGCATGAACCCATACAATATATTTCAATAAACTATAACACACACACACACACACACACACACACACACACTCCAGCTACTCTAGAGAACTCTGACTGATTTGTGGGGCATCTGTGATGAAGGCTGGATTGGTGTGACTGATGCTTCTATAAGTTAAATAGCCCCCAAATCATCAGCACACCCCCAGAAGCTAGAGAGAAGTTCAGTAATCTTCACACCCCGCGAAGAAAGCCTCTCTGCCAGTGTACTTCCAAATCCTGCATGTGTTGGAGATTTATTCAGAAACACTGGGCTCTCAGATGTGAAGATGCTGAGTTATATGAGAAATGTGTAGAAGATTCCCCCAGAGAGTAAATATTTCCAGTCCTCAGTTATGAAGCAAACAATGACTAAAATGTTTTTAGGCTAATGTTAATTTGCTCATTGGTCTTTGGGGCGGGGGTGGGGGGGTGGGGGGGGGGCTGTCTTATTATATGTTAATCTAGCGCCCTCTGGTGTAATATGTTTTAATAACAAAGTTTGAAATTTTATATATTGTGTTTCCATATCCAGTTACTAGAGAAGTATAACTATTAGATAATATTGCTTTATCGTCTTTTTTTAAACATTGTCATAACAAAAATGCGAAAGTGAGAAAGACTGAAGTTTATCAAGTCGCCTGTCCTGAGGTGAGAGCAAAAGCCACTTTTCAAAATCAAAACATTTTTAAAATTATTTTTTTATATTATAATATAATTACATCAGTTCCTCCTTCCCTTTCTTCCCTACAACCCCACCCCTATGTCCCACCTCACCCTCATCAAGGACACTTCTCTTTGCAAGAGGGAGAGACCAGTACAAAAGAACTCAGCCAATCAAAACGCAGAGGTGAGCCTGGTCCCAAGGGGTACATCTAGATAATTTGCAACATCTACCTCACTCTCAAAAGAAAAGGGGAAAGATTTTTTCTTGCAATTTTTAAATTACATTTTTACATATACATTTATAGTATTACACATAAATAAAATAAACTACATACAGCAAGAAGAACCACGAAACAATCAGGAATTACATAAATGTTACATTCATAATGTTTTGGCTATTTGTATTTGGCAGCCTTGAAGAAAAACATCTTTGCTATCTTGGTGAGTCTAAAATTCTGGCTGAAAATCAGTATCTATCGTATCTCATCTTTATCAACTTAAAACATCTATCTAGACCTGAAAACATCTAAACCTCTAAACAACTAAGCTTAATTGTAAGACTAAACTATCAGGTCTTCAATCCCATCAGAGACTTGAGAAGGAGTAAAACTTAGTTAACTGAGTAAGCCGGAAGTGCAGGTTAGCAGCTTCCAAAATGAAAAAAAAAATGCCAGAGACAATTTGCTGCCTGAACAGCCACCCAAACTCCGTATAATGCCGGAGCATCATCATCAGCCTTCTGGCCCAATATATCTGACAGACATATTTGTGAGGCAGGAGCTATTGAGGACTTGCCAACCTGTCTAGGCAGAGTTTTGTGGTCACCCTCCTGTACAAAAGCTTGCCTGTTTTCAGGCAGAGTTCTGTCTGTGGCAAAAATAAGGACATTTTGCCTAGCAGCTGGTTTGCCACATTTGTAGCCATCTCCATAAGGAGGCTCTTTTATAGTACTATGTTCCTGTGGATCCTTGGAATTTTAACGGAAAAGGAAAATGTCACTCCAGTGAGATGCAAGAAATGATTGGCACTTGCCTCTCCTGTGGACGGTCACTGGGTGGGGCTAGCACCAGCTACATTGTGTTGTTAGCTCCTTCTATGGAGCATAGCTCCCAACCAGTGTTTCAATTTCAGGAAATGTGATGAGCGTAATTAAGTCATTGCTGTAATCAAAGACAGGGTGAGCCCACCCCCTCTATCCCAGCCCAACCCCACTGGTGTGCAACACCCTCCTCTAGCAGTGACTGAGGACTGTGAGGTTTGAGACCCTCCGAGTGTCACAACTTCAGGCTTTTCTCGCCCATGCTAGCTACAATGAGTTGAACACCTTGGGGTGCTGACCCTGCTCCCAGAAGCCCAAAAGTGGGATTCCCCATTCTGTTTTGTTTTCAGACAAAGTCTTACTATGTGACTAACCTGAGCAGCCTCAAATTCTTTATTATCCTGCCTTACCGTCCTAGAATTGCAGGCCACCGCAGCTTGCAGAATATGGCTTAAATTGGGAGCAGGGTCTTTATGGGTGTAGTTCAGTTAAAAATGAGGCCATTTGAATAGGCTTCGATCCAATACAGAAGGGGGTGATCTGAGCTTTGTACGGCCGGGCATGCCTGTAACACACAGTTTATTGGTGGAGGTAAAAAAAAAAAAATCAAGAGTTCAAAGTCAGCCTGCATATGAGACCCAGGTCCCCAACCCTACACCCGCCCCCAGGAATGTGACGGCTGTTCTTGGTAGTCAACTTGACTACATCTGGAAATAACTAAAAGGCCAAGCATCTGGGCAGATTTACGAGGGAGTTTTCTTGATTGGATCATATCGACCTTAAATCTGGGCCACACCTGCTGGCTGCCTATGTAAGAGGCATGGAAGCTTTTGCTCTTTGCCTGCCTGACGCCACGTTCGTTTCTTCTCTACTATTAGAGGGAGCTTCTTAGGAATTCCGACATATATAGCCATAGAGTGGCTGAGACATCCCGCTTGTAGACTGACCAGCTACTAGATTCTTGGAATTCCAATTGGGAGGCATCCATTGTTGGGCTAGCTGGACCACAGCCTGAGACACATACACACACACACACACACACACACACACACACACACACACACACACACACTCATTTCTCTAGGGACCTCTGACTGATACAAGGGCATCTGTGAGGATGAAGGCCAGGTTGATGTAAGCCCAAAGTCACCAGCACACCCTCAGAAGCTGGAGAGATGCACTGAACAGTCTAACCTACAGAAGAAAGCCTCTCTGCCAACACCACTTCCTGACTCTAGCCTGCAGAAATGTAAGAAGATGAGTTTGTGCTGTACCTCCCAGTGTGTGGCACTGAAGGGGAAAATGGACGCAATGAAGTGATGTCATGAAGGCTTTGCCTGTAAGCTCATTTAGAAAACACTTAAGTTACACAAAAGTAAATTTTAGCTAATGGAGCATTTGCCTCTGTCCGGGCAGTTTGGAGAACTCAATCTTGGCTGACAGCCACTGATTACACCCTCTTATCAGGGACAACATAGTTCTGTTGGGCGGGCGGGCAAAGTGACCTCGACGACGAACTGCTGCCCCAGGGAAAAGCAGCCGTGGCCTGTCCCTGAGATAGTTTTTTACATCATAAATCTCCCCATTTGTCCAAACAAGCAGGCCGTGCAATTACTGTCTGTGTAAAACATGTTTAATTGCTCAAAGTGTAACTTGGCACTGTGAAACCCCGTAAGTTGACGGATTTCTGTTCCAGTGGGTTATCATGTGTGCTTTAGCCTGAACCAGCCGTGCGCTGTTGTTGAAGACTCTTTTCCTTGATTAAATCTCTAAGTGCGTGGAGTGATCTTTCACTGGGCAGGCATAATAACACCGTAACAGCACTTAGTTAATCAAACACATCACTTTGCCGTTAGTGGCATGGCGTTTCCTCATTGCTAGGTAGAATAGCACAGGTTAGGGTGAGTGTTGCAAAGTCCCCTCAGATATGAATGTGCGAAGATTGTCGTGCCTTTGAGAATGACAGAGTGTTTCTAGGCACTTGATATGCTTTGCTTGTGGGACTAGGGTCCCCAGAACACTTGACAATGTCGAAAGCCAGCCCAAGCTTGTGTGTTTTTAATCTCTTAATTTGATAAATGAAACCCGTGGACCACAGAGGGAGGAGCAAGGGTGAGAGCGAGTAAAGCTCCTGCATAGCCGGTGGGGAAGTAGGGTACCATTGAGTGGCTGGTTTTGGGGCTTCTTGAAGGACTTGTTGAACCTGGGAAGAGACCCAGGAAAGGAGATGAGCTGGTTGGTCCAGTTGGCCAAACCACAAGGTGTCCTGGCGCCTCGCTCAGTTTCAGTCACGTAGTCACCCACGGCCTCCAGGCAGAGGTGTCATTTAGAACACCACAGAAAAACTGGAGCCACAACTCTGCCATGACATTGCTGGCCTCGAGCAAGGATGTTCTCAATTGGAATTGTTGCTCTGGGATCCCTGCCCTACCTGAGCAGTTTCTGTCTTGCTCTCTCACCAGTGTGAAAGCTTTCCAATGTAATGCGAAGAATACAATGTTCTATTATAAAAAATAAGCCACAGACCAAAAAAAATTTTTTTTCTACTTGCCTACTAGATTTCTAAAATGTATATGGATAACACATTGTTTTAAAGGAACCTTTAGCCATTCTTACATTTCACCGTTAATATTTTGGTTATTTTTTTAATGAAAGCTTTTTCCCCTGTGTGTAGGTAAAGCAATATCTTCCTCTAATTTTAAAGGGATTATATATATAATAAAAGGATTATATATAATAACCAATCCATTTAAACAGCCCTCAGTGTTGTCCAAATCATGTGTCCGTGGCTTGTTCAAACATGTTCTTATTTGGGGACTATGCATTGCATCTGGTTGCTTTTCCCTGAGCCTCCGCGTCCCAGCTGGCTATGTTTTGAAGGCCTTGCAAAGAGAACGGTCACCCATGAGGAAAGTAATTGTAACTCAAATTCTGAGTCTATCCGCTTCAGTCCAGTATTGCTAAGCTAAATTCTGCAAGGGAGGTAGAAAGTCCCCATTCTGCCCAAATGTTTGAGGCTAGACCACACCCTGTCTTGTGTGCATTACCTTGCTTCAAGGCTAAGTGTTAGATACATACCTCACCCAGTGGACAGTGAGGTCTTTCCCCACCCGACTCCTTCTTGTTATCACTATGGACTTACGGGGCTTTTTTTTTTTTTTTTTAAGCTCACAGTCTGTGAATTTCAGAAGCTACAGAAATAGCCCAGGTGGTAAAGCGCTTGCCACACAAACACAAGTTACTGAGTTCTATTTCCTATGTAACCCTAAGCCTAAGCCTAAGCCTAACCCTAACCTAATATGTTTATTATCCCAGACAGTCCAGTCTAATCCATGATCTATGAGCCGCAAGATAGTGATAAACCTTGCCTCAATAAGAGTCAGATTGGCTCCGGAGGAGTGACCTCTGACCTCCACTTGCATGCACATATGCACAGGCACACACACACATGCACAAACCCATAAAAATACATCCAACGGGTTTCAATAAACTACAGCCACAAAATGTGAGTGTTTGTCCAATGGGAGACTCTTCAAGCTGGCTCCTGATGTCTTTCTATACAACCCCATCGATCTCTGGAAGTTTCCTTTTGGTTTACAATATCTAAGTGCTTTTCACAAGAAATAGCACAAAGACGAAAATCCAAATTCTAAGAGAGTTAAATGCCAATGTGCCGACATTATATCTTACATGTTTTGAAGGACAGAATTGGAAAAATACATATATGTGTCATAAATACTGTGAGTTTGTGTTGGCAATTTCCAATTTATATTTATCATTACAATATTGTTTTTTGTGACAGAGCCTCATTTACTGGCAGCATTTACTGGCCTGGAGCTCAATATGTAGACCAGGTTAGCCTTGAATTCACAGAGATCCTCCTACCTCTGCTCCTTGCTTCTTGAGTGCTAGGACTAAAGGTGTGTAGCATCATGGCTGGCAACAATATTTTTAGTTTATTTATTTTATATATTTATCACCTTCTTCATGCATTTTTGCCTAAAATAAGAAAAAAATCATTAAAAAAACTATATCCAATCCTAGGGAAATAGCACATTAGTGAAAGAGCTGGGTGTGAAAGTCTGATGACCTGTGTTTGTATCTGTTCAACCCACAGAAAAGACAGATGCAAGAATACATATGTCTGTAATGCCAGTGCTTGTACACAGACATAAGAGCCAGAGAAGGAAAATTCTCCAAAGCCCTGTGGGCCAGCTACCCTGGTATACACAGCAGTGAACAACGAGAGACCCCTATCTCCTAAACAAAGTGGAAAGCAGGCCTGCCACTCAAGGTTGTCCTCTGACTTACATGATCACATTGTTCCAGGATTCACATAAGACCACATGCGCGTTCTCTCTCTCTCTCTCTCTCTCTCTCTCTCTCTCTCTCTCTCTCTCTCTCTCTCACACACACACACACACACACACACACACACACACACACACACACACACACGAACACATGCATACTTATGCACTCGCCCACACATATGCACACAATAAAAATATTTTTATTTTTTTCTTAGAATTAATGTCATTGGTGAAGATATTTGATTTTAAAGTTACTTGAAATTCCCCTAGAGTTATGCTAACAACTTATTATTATAACCAGGTTTGTTTGTTTTGCTTGGCTTTCATTTTAGCCACTGAGATTTTAACTAAACGGTATTATTTAGTAGATAACCACATGGTAACAGACTTCAGATCCAAAGCCTTTATTCCACTTCTCACTCCTCTACCTCATGTGCCCTGATCAAGAGAACCACATCTATTGCTTTCAATTTTAGCTACCCCATTAATGCTTATTTTTAATATATTATCCCTTATTTTCTCCACAAGGGCAGTATGTTATTTGTTTGTTGTTTATTTATTGTTGTACTCCTTTACTTATCCCCAGCCATCTCTTCTTGAAAGCTTACCATCTCATCTGCTCCTTTATAACTGCAAGGAGCACTCCCCGCCGCTGCCTCACGCAACCTCTTCTAAATGCTCTCCCTGTGTTAAGGGAGCACGTAGTTCATAAAGATACCCTACAAAATGGATTCTCATACTGTGCCTTGCAACAGTGTCACACAGTAGTCCCTTAGTGTCCATAAGAGACGGGTTCCAAGACCCTGTGTGTATAAAGTCTACAGATGCTCATATCTTTTATATCCAATGGCATGGCATATACATATGACTCGTACGCACTGTCACACATGCTTTACACTGTCATCTCTAGATTACTTGAAGTACCTAGCAAGATGTGATGCTGGTAGTTAGGATACTGTGTTGTTTAGGCTACAGTGACATAGACGAAGGCCTATGGATAGATGTTCAATACAGCCATAGATTTTTCTGAAAGATTCTTCCTCTGCAGTAGGCTGCATCTGAAGATGCAGACCCTGTGGATGTGCAGGGGGACCGCAGCGTTTGTTTCTTTGGTTCGTCCCAGCACTCCAAGCCGAAAGCACATACTTGGGTGGGTGAGAAGGCGCTGCCTGATTCTGCTTTGTGCCGTGTTGGGGGCAGCAGGGTGTTTGGTTTTGTGACGTCATCAGTTCTACTTCCTGGTAACAAAGTAAACAGTAGCATCTGGCCTTCTGCTGGCAGTGATTGCAGAGAGAGGCCCCCTCCTCTTGGTCAAACCCCAGAGGGAGTAACATTTGGGCACCCCCGCCCCCAACTTGATTTTCCAGTCCACTTACTAGTTCCCTAAGCTTCTGGTGATCCCTCTAGTAAGTTCTTTCTCCTGCTTGACTATGCTCAGAACTCTGACCTAAATATTCTTCATGAAAAAGTAACGACTTGACAATACTAAAATTAGAGAGTGAGGAAAGGACCTGCTCTTATCTTACTTCCTTGTAATAAATTAACTTTGACCCACTTTTGGTCACTTTTGACCCACTTCCCTTGACTTCTGCTTAAACACACCACACACACACACACACACACACACACACACACACACACACACACAAATATACATACACACCAAGGGTTTGAATTCCATAGTTTGCTTTTTGTGTGTGAGGATGGCAGCTGAAAACACAGAGGAGTGCTGGTCCCCTACCCATGTGCATTGATTAGGTCCCACGTGTCTCTCTTGTCGGTCAACCAAGATGGCCTTGCAATGGACTGCTCCCGAGAGAGGAATTGTACAGAGAGGAGTTGTGCTCTTGAGGTAGACTTTCTCAGAGATTCTTATAAACCTCCTTCAGCAAGTGACATTTCAGCCTTTAAAACAATTCTTTCATGCCCTAACCTAGATAATTCAGAATATCAAGACATTTGCTTGACTAATTTCCTAATTAAATGTTTGAAGCAAAACTAGGAGATTTCTCAGACTTGCTATATTGTGAAGGCTGGAGGGTGCTGTAGGGAGGGACAGGAGGGTGCTGTAGGGAGGGACAGCAGGGTGCTGTAGGGAGGGACAGCAGGGTGCTGTAGGGAGGGACCGAAGGGTGCCACAGGAAAGGTTTAGGTTTTCCTCTCACTTCTAAGGGAGATGTAGCCATAGGCTGGTGGGCTGGCTGTCCTCAGATATGGGGAAGGACAGGAGAGAACTTTGTAACCTCCATGCCCAGGTCCAGAGCAGAAACAATTGTCACGAGCTTAAAGAGATATGGCAACTGCTCCTGACCGGCTGTATTTGTCATGCTTCACCGGGTTGACAGAGCGTTGTGACACTTGCGCTGTTTGTGACTGCTATCATCGCTATTTTGAAAAGTCAGGACCTCAGCCAGCACTAAAAATGAAGTACTTGCCTAATCAAGCTTCTGGAGGGACCGGTCCCTGACTCCCCAGATAGCATCATTACAGAACAGGGTCACAGGCACATTCAGATGTTGAGGGGGTGCAGAACTCAAAATGAAATAGAATGTTGATTTGGGGGATCAGGAACTCTGTACTCCGCTAAGGACACTAACAGTTGCGGGTGCTGAAGGAGCTTTGGGTAGCCTGGACTCATTCAAGAAGAGAGGACGGTTAAAAAAAAAAGTCCCATGAGGCTGTGGGTACAGAGAGGTCAGACATTATTTCTGAGCCCATGGATAAAGCCCAACGTGACCTCAACAAGGATAAACAGCTGAGCCTTGACTTTCCCCACGCCCTTTGTCCTTGCCTGCGTCATTTGGGTGATCTCAGGTGCTTGCTAACAGCTCTACTCTCTGCTCACTGACACTTCCCAGGGCCTAGGAACCCCCAAATGTAGAGTCCTCTCGTCAGCACAATGAGCCTCGACTCTTTACGCTTTCATCTCTTAATTTTTATCATCAATCTGTAGAGATTGAACCACTGTTTGGAATCAGCACACACGTTTATAAATAAAGATGTGTGGGAATTCATAGAGATGGGGAATCCACCGCGATGACACACCTTATATTACATATCACACAAATGGTTACTCTTAAAAAGGTTAACTGTCTGACATTAACGCCTCTCCGTTCTGGTCGTCTTTTTCTCAGCGTCAAAGGTGGAAAAGTCAAATAGCACTAGATGTTCCAAATGTGTTTGCTTTTCTTTCCCAAGAGAATCACCTTGTAGCTTCCCCGGGCCATTTCACCGTGTAGCTCAGCAAACCATAACCTGGCAAACAACAGTCTAGAGCTGAAGTTAACAACCGTTAGGACAAAGCTGGATCACTAACCTCACCTAGTGGGGCAAAGATTCCAGAGCGCCTGTTTATGCTTCCTTGTCTTTTCCCACACTCAATTCCATGATTGATGAAGTGGTAAGGCTTATATGACATACTTATAAATTAATTAGCACACCTCGCACCAGGCAGGAGTTTCCTGTGTGAAGGAGTCTTGCTGTCTGATCTTGGGAGAGGACATACTATTAGTTGCTCCTATCCTATTCTATCCTACTCTACTGGAAAAAAATAGAAACTGTTGAATGTGCAGTGATTCATATTTTGATGTGTTCCCTTCTGTTTTCCCTGCAGTCTTTACATTTTAACATAACTGAAAATATTAACACAATAAGACCCGAGTGAAGAGTAGGTGCACTCTCTCTCTCTGCGTTAGTCATGGCCTCCGTCATGGAGGAAGAGCTGGCCTAGTTTCTCTCTTCCATAGGGACAGTCTGCACTGCTTGTGTTCAGTTTGACTTTTAGCAACGGTGGCAGTTAGTATTTTTTCAGCCAAACCCACACAGCCCTAGTTTAGTGAGAGGGTGATGGGAACTGACTGGTTAGAAATGAAACATCTGTTTGGAAAGGCTGGCATCCAGAGATGAGTCTCAAAGGAGTGTGTGATGTGACTCAAGTCAGGAAGATGTGCAGGGCACACTTCTTTGTCTCGCCCTTACTTCTCCGTCGTCGTCAGTCAAGTAGGAAACGGTACCTTTTCTCACTAAAGAGTTTTGAATGAGAATGGCCCATCACAGTGCCAGCCCAACCCAGAGATTCTCAGCTTCCACCTGCACTGGAAGATTCCCATTGGGGACGTTTTCTTGAGGAGAGAAGATACACTGGGTAAAGGAGATGAAGGACCTAGGAGTATGACTTTTAAGCTGGCACATCAGGCAATTTGTGACCAACCAAACTCTAAGAAACATTGAAGAGCCACAGTCACAGCACTCCCTTCAGTGAGCATCACTGAGGGAGAAGGAGAAAGTGGCACCGTGGGTAGGTGGGGGGTGGGTGGGGAAGACAGTGTAAGCCGTGCAGTGGGGCAAGAATCAGAAACTCTTAACAGAGTGATATCAGCTTGCATTCATTCAGCAATGAGCAGCTCTCAAAGCACCTTCGAGAATATCGTCTCTCTGTACCAAGTGTGTGAGAGAGGCAAGAACGTGACCAACGTTTCCATTTCATGTAAAAAGAGAAAGTAGGGGGCGGGATTGGGGCAGGGGCAAGCATATGCTCCTCAAGTTTCCATGTCTGCTAGGTGATGAACATGGATTGTACACAAGACTTTTGAAAGCTCTTGCTGGAAGGAGGAAAGCTATAATGACAAGTACACACCAACTCCTTGAGAAACAAGGGACTAAAGCTATGCTTGAGGGTATTTATTGCTGTCTTTATCATACAGAAAAATTGGGGACACTATATATGTTCATCCATAGGGTCCTGACTAAAGTAGAAACAGAGCGACTGTCATGCAGTTGAACGTTCTGAGAGGTCATTTTTTTTCACCAAGAGATGAGAGAGAGAGAGGAGAGAGAAAGAGAGAGAGAGAGAGAGAGAGAGAGAGAGAGAGAGAGAGAGAGAGAGAGAGAGAGGCAAGGAGGGAGGAAGGGAAGGAGGGAGGGAAGGAGGGAGAGAGGGGGAAGGAGGAACAACAGCAGGAGGAGGGAGGAGGAGTGGATGGAGGTTAGTGCTAGTGCTGTTTTCTTTGGTACCTTTGACCTAGCATCCATCAATAGAACATTCACTGTATCATAAACAGAACATAAAATCTAGAAGATGTGTCTCTAAGTCAAACTGTATATGAATTTGAGACATATCTTATATATAAAAGGAAGAAAAAAAACTCCCAGTGCTTTTGTGAGCATCCCAATTCTGACTTACCTGTAATTCCATTTCATGTCTATATCTGACAAGAGTATAGCAAAAGTTTATATGAGCCAAATATTATAACAATAAAATCTAATTTTAAAAATAACAATTCTATACATACTGAGGTATAATACAATTAGAAAAAAATTGCTTTGTAGAATTTGCATCTTTGAGTCTTGAACCAGAATTCAGAATAGGTGGAAGGAGAAACATAACATAACAACATCTATTTCCTTGATGAACAATCCAGAAAACATTAGCTGATCACGACCATGCACCATGATGTTGATTCTTATTAATATTTACTGTATGATTTTTCAAAATTGAGTAACATTCAACTTTCAACCAAGCACTGTGTACCTAGCCTGTGCAAGCTTTGGAGGTACAAAGATATCCAAGTGAGGGCTCCAGCCAAGGCAAGCTGACAGACTTAACCTTTACTGCAATCAATTCTGTTCAGAGTTGAACAAGATTAGGCACCCTCCACAAACTGTGGACTGTATCAAGAGTTTTGGTGTCTTTAAATACAAACATGTTTTTGCTTTAATCCTAGGTATGGCATATGAGGCTGCTTTAGGTTGTCCACAGCAGCAGACTATTTGTCTTGTGAGGGCTCTGACAGGGGCATGATCTTTGCCAGCTGTGCCTAGTTTAATTCTGGGGACTCCAAGAGGGTACAAATGCCAGACCCCAGAGAGAAAAGGGGGGGATTCTTGTAAGAAGGCTGCCGTTGCTCCTCCATTGCTGTTGTTGCACTTTGAGAAGAAGTTGGAGATCTCCTGATTATGAAGATTGGATGTGCCCCAGGGAACCTGATGGCCTCAGCCAACAGGAAATAGTTAAAGAGAACTACACCCTTTTTCCCCACTAACCTTATTTCTCTCCTACAGGGTGTTGGGTTGGAAGGTATTGAGGTGAAGAAGGGAGGTAGAGGCATAAGAACCCCAATAAAATAGATTTTAAAAATCGCCAACCATGTGAAGAGAGGCTCTGGGATGAGGATACTAATGCTTGTAGAGGCCCATTCATCATCACCATCATCATCATCGTCATCATCATCATCATCACCACCATCATCATCACCATCATCACCACCATCATCATCGTCGTCATCATCATCGTCATCATCATATCATCATCATCATCATTTGTCTTGGGGACAGGGTCTCATGTATCCCAGGCTGGTCTCAAACTCATTGTGTCCATGAGTCACAAGTGTGCACCACCACACTTGAGCCATGTGTTGTTTAGCAACGATGAAAGTTGGTAGTGGTGATTTATGCCTGCCAACCTAGAGCTTTGGAAGAAAATACAGAAGAATCCGGAGTTCAAAGCCAAAGCTAGCCTCCACCACATCGTCAGTTTGAGGCTAGCCTAAGCTACATGAGATCCTATCTCTACTGAAGATCTGCTTTGACATCAACTGGGGAAACTATAGCGAGGGCATGGATCCCGCAGATGGCTGATGACCCTGCAGACTTTCTCTGAGGTCAACCTCCCAGACCGGAACTGATTGTTACCAGCAATAGCCTCCACTGTTGGTGGTAAGCTGGGGCTAGGACTAATGGCTCCTAGCAGGGGCTCCCACTGCTGCTGGCAAGTGTCCACAAAATAAAGGGAAAGAAGGAGTGAAAAGAAATACACACACACACACACACACACACACACACACACACACACACACTTGATGATGAGGTAAGACAGACTCCAGCAGGTAGGTTTCAACAAGCTTCTTCTTTCAAGTTTCTCTTACTTTCCACATTCACATACATACATACATACATACATACATACATATATCTTGGTTGATGGAACGAACTCCTAAGAGCTGGTTCCAACCCAACAAGCTATTGTACATATGCATATATACTTTGGTAGGTGGCACAGCCTCCAAAGAGCAAGTTCCAACAACCTTATACATATACATATGCACACATCTTTGTGGATGGAAAAAGATTCCAACAACATGATTCTTTCTCCCACAGCTTATATATCCCAGCAAGATCTTTCAAGCAGTATAGAACTCACAATGTGGTGACAGTCTATTTTCTGTAAGTGAATTATTACAGTGAGTATTCGTTAGAAAAACACGTTCCTCAATACCTTCACATGTTCAAATGTTTACGTATTATGGGTGAGAAACAAACATGGAAAACAAGTTACTTCCAAGAACCCACATACATTTGTAACCAAGCAACTTGTTATATATTAACAGAGAACAAGCAAGCAAGGTGATTTCTCAGCCATCTTTTCGTTACTGGCAGGCTGCAATTTGAGGTTACAAAGAAAGAATCAATTATCATAAAAAGTAATCTTATAAAAATCTTAAAAGAATCACAAATCTAAACTTCTTTATAAAAAGCAGTCAGGCATTTCTACTTCAAATCCTAAAGGTGCTCACCTACTCATTAGTGATTTTATCAAATCATATCAGGAAACTAAGGGCAAAAATAACTATAAGAAATTAGTCATCTTGGAGTCCGGCTTCAGTGAGAGTCAGTGAGCCAGTCTTGATTGGGGTATTGTCTTTGCTCACCAATGTCAAAAAGTTCCTAGCTTTACTATTAGAGTGCACTTTTTCTCAAATACAAATTGTTCCCTAAGGATTTTCTGCATCAGAGTCAATAGCAAAAACATCTTTACCTAACCTTGCTAAACATCTATTTTTTTTTCCCAAATTCTTTCTAAGGGTCACTGTGAGCAACTTACATCTTTATATTTTTTTCAAGGGTGGTGGTTGAATTGTTAATCTGCTCCAGCAGCAGTGCCTGAGAGAGAACAAGCATTGTTACTGCATATGCCAATGATACTGCCCAGTGAGGAGCTAGAAGCCCCCTTTACAGTGCTCACACAATTCATATATTAGGATATGAGGACCACAAGGGTAACAAGCAAAGCTATGCTCCATAACAGCATGAAGTCCTGAGAACATGCAGTTTTTGGGGTTATGCCTCACCAGCACACATCAGTCGTGGGCATGCTAACCAGTGGGCCTTATTCCCTGAATTCTAGAGCTGTTTTGCTGTTCCAAATGCATAGCCCCCAACATATCTCAGAAAAAAAACCAAAAAACACAAAATGAAAATTTCTCTGTGAGTGATGGTCATTACTGATGTTTTTGAAAGCATATTAACAGCAACAAGTTACCCCCTTCATTTATTTAATGGGGATGAGACCTGGAGGAAAATGGCATCTAACTTCACATAGGCAACAATTTCTGAGTCATATATTCTTCTTAGAAAGCTAATGAAGGTGAGAAGACATTTGGACGCATCTGCCAGCGAAGTGGCAGATTCCAGAGCTCCTGGACCACCAACAGCATCTGTGGCCACCGGCAAATTAACCTTGTCCTAGAAGTTTGTTCTTGACAAATGCAGATGTGGCAATGTTTATACAGCAAATATTTTTAGAGCACCTACCCTGCTGAAAAACTCCACGTTAGAACACGGTTGCATATTCCGGTCAAGCCTCCGGGCAATTCTGATGCACGCACGGGTTTACAACACACTGGCTTTAAGCCAAACATGTTCTCTCCTCAATCTCTGTCCCCAGGAGCTGAGATGGATCTTGTCAGATGTGGGAGTTGAAATTACATGCACTGCAAACTTCCCTCGGAAGTTCTGAGAGCTTGCCATAGCAGGGGCTCCGTGGCTTGAAGACAGCAGGTGTGGTATGTGGTTCTAGATAAACAGTTCCAGTCTTACAAAGAGAAAATTCTTCTATCACACTTACATATCTATAACTCATAACATGCATGATGCATTAGCCCGTCGGCTTTTAAATTCAATCACTAGGGCACTTTGGAAATTGGTTCCAGCCCATGTACCCCAATTAATTTACTGAGCTATAGAAGAGCTTTCAATTTTTGTGTTAATTTCTCCTTTAGAGTTGTGGAGTTTTTAATAAAATTAAAAAAACACACACACAATCTCTGAGTGCTTCTGATGAAACTGGAGGATAGAAAATCCATTCTGGGGTGGCGTCTTTTAACTTCCAATTGCTGCCCTGAGTGGGGAAAAGTCAATTTTTGTTACTAATCAGCCACTCAGCTAACAACTCATTTGAGACACATTTATTTCACAACTGCTAGAGAAATCTTTGCTCTGGAGGCCTCTGGGTTATGGATTGAGTTTTTGCAAGTCACTGCTCTCTGGGTGCTACCTGCACTAAGTCAGCCATATTGCCTTGCCTTGTGTGAGCACACACACTTGTGCTCACATACACAGTGTGCTTGTACACACACACACACACACACACACACACACACACACTTTAAAATAATAGCCATCGCCCAATGCAGTGTCACACATCTGTAATCCCAGCACTCAGGGAGGCAGAGGCAGGTGGATTGCTGTGAGTTCAAGGCCAGCCTGGTCTACAAAGATAGTCCAGGACAGCCAAGGCTACACAGAGAAACTCTGTCTTGAAAACCCAAAAACCAAACCAAACCAAAACAAAACAAAATCGTCATTTTATTGATCACTTACCATAGACAGTTACTGGATTGAACATAGCAAGTAACCAGTATATTCTTCACAAGAATCAAGTTATTGTTTTTCCACTCATTTTATATGTAACTGTCTCAAGTTATGTGTTTCACATTCAAATTCTGACCTTTCACTACATTCTAAAGCCCTCTGGCCTCTGACGATGCTCACCATCCTGAGATTAATATTCTACCCATGGGGGCTGCTTTGGGGAAGACTCACGTGGCAACTATGCAAAGCTCTCATCCTCTCTTTCTTTCTGGATCCCATGAAAGAAGCCTTTGTTTAAAGCTGGTGATTTATTCTCGTTGAACAGCAGTTGTAGGAGAGCCTGTAGAATGGACTGATGCATGCTTGCATGGTGTATGACTGTATCATGGAACAGGATGTCGATTTAAGGGCTCTATGCATCCTTTGGCAGGTTGAAGAGAAGTTAATCATATATTTAAGCATATATTTAAAGAAACTACCACTGTGGCCTGATGGATGTGAGATACACACACACACACACACACACACACACACACACACACACACACACACGTCAGTTTTACTTTGTAATGGCCTAGGAATTAGGAATTAGATAAATTTAACTCATGATCAGTAATTTGCCAACTTTCATCTTTATAATGTTTAATTACACAGGTCTTTTTTGTCATCACAGGAAAAATATAGAAGTTAATCAAGTGAAAGTTCTGGGGTAAGAAAATATCAAGCAAAAATGATAACATAATTTTGATCCAAGATCCTTCCTTATTTTTTCCTCTTTCTTCCCTTTCCTCTCCCTCCTCCTTTCCTTCCTCTCCTGAGATAAGGTCTTCCCTTGGAGCCCTGGCTGTACTAAAACCTGCTATGTAGACCAGGCTATTTTCGAACTTAGCGAGAGCCTCCTGCCTCCGCCTCCCAAGGGACAGGACCAAAGGCGTGCGCCATCACACTTGGCCTGTGATCCATTTGGCTTGGAAATGCCAAAGGCTTGGAAAGGGGTGATGTGACCATTGTTAGGAATGCTGCTTTTCAACTACAAATAAATATTCATTTATTACATCAAGGTGTCTTTTCAGAAAATTAGAACTTTAATCCGTTCAATATTGCTTAAGTTACTAAACTTTTTTTAAATAGACATATAAAGGTGATGCTTAAATCAAACTGTTGTTATATCAAAAGTCATGCTCATCTATGTATGTATTGGATTTTGCAGTTTGGGGGAATAGGATAAAGAATTAACTTCCCTGTAAAGTCTACCCATGTTTGTGCAGTTTCACTCATGAAGAATAAAACTGTACATTTATCATTCAAATCAACGCATGCTCTCATTATTTTAAAATACGTTATTGAAATGAATCACTTTTTACCGCCTCTTTCTTCCCTCAAACACCTCCCATGCCCCTCCCTCAACATGATAGTATCTTTTCTTTGATTATTATTGTTATATTTGCACACGCATACACACAAATGTATGTATATGTATGTGCTTGCATAATTAAACTTATTTATTTTTTTTGTTTTTTGGTTGCTTGTGTGTCTATGGTTTCAGGGACGACCACTCTGCATTGAAGAACCAGTAAGATAGCCAATCAATCCACGGGGAAACTAACTTTCCTCCTCAGGGCAGTAAATGGTCACCTGTCTAGGTCACCTGTCTAGGAGTGGGACCCCTGGAATGTTTCCTCCTTCCGCAGTCACAGCTCCACTAATATTGCCATGATTCTGGTCTTTTCTATGCAGCCATTTCCAGGAGACTGTTTCACTGAAGAGTTTCTGCTATTCTGTCTCTTACAGCCCTTCTGCCCTCTCTTCCACAATGTTTCCTGAGCCATACATGAAGGATCTGTGATGAAGATGTGTGTGTTGGGATGGGGCCCCCCATCTGCTGATCTCTGCCTGGTGTCCAGGTGTGGTTCTCTGTGATCGCCATCCTTTTCTGTAACGAGAGGCTCCTTGGATGAGGGCTGGTGGCCGCACTCATCCAGGAAAGGCTCGGGCACAAAGAGTGGCCATGGGTTGTGAGTTTGGAACTAGGCTTGTGGGGTTGTAGATGGCAGAAAGGGTCCAATCATATTATAGAGTGTAACACACGCATCTTTTTAGAAGTGTTTTTTAAACAGAACTTTCAATAATATACAAAATGTTCATAAAACAATTATAAGAGAAAAGTCAAGGCACAAAATTGTTTACGAAGGAAAATAGCAGGAAGTAATGCAGCAGCTGAGAGTTGGGCTCTGGTTACCCAATATTTTTATTTTTACAATATTTTACAAAGGAACATGTAACTATTTTAATAAGAACAAAATAGGGGCTGGAGAGATGGGTCAGAGGTTAAGAGCACTGATGGCTCTTTCAGAAGTCCTGAGTTGAATTCCCAGCAACCATATGGTGGCTCACAATCATCTATAATGTCATCTAATGCTTTCTTCTGGTGGGTGGGTACACATGCAGGCAGAGCACTGTATATATAAAAATAAATAAATCTTTTTTTAAAAGTATAAAATGTTATTCCAATCTAAACCTCATTAAATAAATATTAATACTATTAATAGTGTGCAATATATATTATTTAAATTAATTATTTGTTTACTTTTCTCCACAAGTTGAGGTTATACTTTGAAGGCCTGTCCCAGGCAATCATTCCACACTTCCTGGTCCTTACCACCATCCAATGGTATGGACCATCCAATGACATCAAACCATGGGGCTATGGGTAGTACAATCTACTGAGTAGGCAAAGCCTTAGGATGCTATTGCTTTTAAATGACTTCATCTGCCCTCTGGAGACTAAGCTTTAAATACATGAACCTTTTGAGAAATATTGCATATTCAGGCTATAAAGTAGACATTTGAGTGGAAAGGTTGGGGTTATTTTTTATGATGTATTTGTAAATCATGGGCTTTTAATGTGTCCTTTGGAAGTTTGTCTTACAAGATATTGCTTTTAAGGTCCATTATTCTCACTCTGAAAACAGGACAGAATGTTGATGGTACAAAGCATATTATATTCATTGAAATCAATAATAGTCATTGAATAAATGAACAAATGCATCAAGTACAACGTAGTACCCCAGGCTACAGTGAGTGGACAACTCACTACCTCACTGCTTGCACGCTTGAACTCTTAGATAGCTCTTTATTTTATTATCAACCATTAAGTATATTTTCCAGTATATCTTACAGACATTTATCTATAATTTTTTTAAAGCTCCCATAAGCAAAAGACCGCAATATGAGTCCATTTTATTAAAAATTAATCATTGTGCTAACTTACCTTTTTTCACCCAATGGAAATTATGCAATCTAGATTTTGCAGAATCTCTTCTCCAAACCTGAGCTTTCCCTGCTGTTTATTTATCATAGTTTGGAAGACAAACTCATGAACGTCTTATAATAAACAATACTCAGAATTTTGCTGCAAACTGTCTTCTTGGCAAAATGTTTGAAACTCTGGGGGTCCCATGCTTGGAAGTTCGACTCCCACCCCCTCTAATGAAATTTTAAGTGATGGTTACTCTTAAGTCTAGAAAAAGGAAGGTGACTAGGTCCACCCACTTGGAAAACCACTTTTCTGTCTTTCACAGACCTTACTGCTTTATACATTCGGTTCCTACTTGAGTGTTAGCTGCTTTTCCTGACTCACTTTCTCCCTCTTGAAAGTCCTTTTCGGCAGATGCAAGCTGATTAGTACATCATATTTCAAGATAAAAAGCATCCTTTCAGCATTTAAAATTTATTATTTGTTTATTTTCCCCAGGCTTTTAGGCTAAGAAGAATGTGGGGGTAAAGAGACATGATAAAACCAGAAACAGTTTAAAATTCAAAGTTAAATGTGCACATAACACATTTGACACGTGTAAGTGCACACACACACACATACACACATTATAAATACATAAGCAATGTTGTCTGATATACTTGGCTACAGGTGAACACACAAACTTTGAGTTTCCTCGAAAATATAGCCAAAAGAACAATTGTTTCATAGCACTCATTATCCAAGAAAGAAAACATGAACATCCATAGCCTGCAGGGAACACTAACAATGGGTACATATGATCTCAGTGATATTCTCACACAGGACGTGGATACAGTTTGTCCAACACTGCTTCTTGAATTCTCCCAATATAATTTCATGATACTTAGAAATAATCCGGGGACATCAGTCTCCATTGGATCAAGGGTCCAAAGGGTGGAAGCAAAGCAGGGAGTGGGGGATGGGGGACAGGGGTTTGAGAGGGGGAGGGAGGGGGGAGGGGAAGGGCTGTTGTGTAGAGAAAGGTGGATCCCAGGAGGTCACTGGATAGCTCTTTGACTTCCTCTGGCTTCAGAACGCCCAAACATGAGCAGGTGTCTCTCACCACCCTACCCTCCGCACCACACCTGTGCATACATCACACACACACACACACACACACACACACACACACACACGGAGAAAGAAAGAAAAGACAAATGTAATAACTACTGGAAGAAGGAAACATACAAAGGTATGAACAACTGAAATAAAAAAATTCATCAAATAGACTTCATTGAAAGAAAATTAGTGAACCAGAAAACAAGCTATGAAATGTTACTTAGAATGTGATATCAAATGAAAAAGGGACTTTAAAAAAAGGAAACAAAAAATAAAGATACAGGGTCTAATGAAAACTAAATATATATTTATACATTTATTTATATTAATTTTAAATATTTTCTTTGTGTTATTTAAAATATATTTTCTTTATATTATTTAAATAATTTTTAATATTTAAAATACATATATCTACCTATATGGAGAGAAAAATGAATAGAATATACTTTTGACTTCCTTTAATAATTATAAGAAATTTTTATCAAGCATTTATTAATATATAGTGCACTAAAAATTCTTAGAAAAAAGAAAAGCTTGCATTTAATTAGTTCAATCTTTCCCCACAAAGTAGGATTTAGCGCATTTATTATTTAATTGACCAAGCAAAGAGAATGAATACACTTTAAAAACAACACACACACACACACACACACACACACACACCACACACAATGTGTCCCTCTTGGTTTGGATAGAAACAGGATTAATTTTCTGCAGATTGTCAATTCCTCAGAACAAATAACCCACTCTTCATCAGTTTTTATTTCTGAAAGATTCTTAGGATCTCTTGGATTTTTTTTTTAAAGCTGCAAAAGCTTATTTATAAGAATCTTACAAATCTTGTGTGGGGGAAGGTAGACATGAGAATATAGACACTTCACAGGAGAAGCTCAAACTATGCTTCCCCTGATCAGTTCTGGCCTCTCAGTTAACTTGTATGACGTGGTCAGGCCACGCACATCAGTAGCCACAGCAACTCCCTATGTCTTCGATACGTCCCAGGCCACATTCAATGATGGAGAAAACCTGGCTGCCTGTAAACGTCCTACACAGCAGTCTTACGGCTCCAGTCCCTACTCTCTCGGGCAAAGCACCAAGTATTCATTTCTAGACACACCGGGAGGCAATTCTGGTGTGTGCCCATGAGTCTGGTGCTTTTAGTCGTCCCTCCTATTGAAGCTCCCCCATCGAGCGTCTGCAGCTGAAACCTCCAGAACGAAAGGATTGTATTGTATCCTGACGCCGACTCTGTGGTTCTGGGCATGAGCAGTCACGTTTGCAGACATCAGGGATCGCAGTGGGTAGAGATCCCTCCTTGGTTAGTTATCCTCTGTTAACTGGTCCCAAGTGGCTCTCGCTGTGATGGCTTGGCGCACCGAGGGACCAGTGGTGTTGTTCTTCCAAGTTCTGTTTCCTGCTGTGAACTTTGCTCCACATCTGCGCGAGTCAGGGGTGTGGTCACAGAGTTAGGAACCTACGTGAATCAGATGTCCAGAGTGAGCCTTCTTGTAGCCGTCCACTCTGCTCCGCGCTGCTCTGGGAAGGATGAGGAGACTTCCTACCAAGGACCCGATGACGATATTTGAGCATGTCCACAAACTCACTGTTTCAGGGACCACCTCTCCTTGCTGTATTGAATTCCAGGAGTCCACACACCACCACATGGAAGGCTTCCCTGAAATCACCCCATCCGTGTATTTTCCAGCTCCCTGTGAGTGATAAGAATCCTGGGCTTTATCTGTAAAACGTCCTGTCTGTCATCTGGCTGATAAAAAAAAAAATACCATAGAAATATGGGCCACAGCTTGGAGCATCAAAGAGAAAAACTGGTAGACTGCGGAGGAATCTTTCCCTTTTTTTTTTTCTTAGCCCCTCTCATCATGAAGCTTTACAATCCATTTTCTTTATTATCTGAAGATGCATTCTGACTGAGGTCCTCGGAAAAAGATCAGGTGAAAACTCGGAGACAGATGCAGGGGGATGCCACGCAAGGAAGAGGAGCAGCCTTATGCACCAGTAAGCCAAACGACACTAACAACGGTCATGAAAACACCAGAAACTGGGGCTAGGCAAAGGACTTCTCTACCTTTGTACAGGGAGCACATCTCTGTCTTCAAACATCAACTTTTAAAACCCAGTTTGTGGTCCAGAGCAGGCCAGTCTGTGATCTTGCGGAAGGAACCCTGAAAGCCCAGCATGCATTCTCTATATTAATGAAAGGCTTGGGCTCCAGAGGAGGACACAGGCAGATGACCCTGGCTTCTTCCTCTAGAGCAGTGGTTCTCAACCTTCCTGGCACTGCAACCATTTGATACAGCTCCTCATGGTGTAGTGACCCACCCCCCCAGCCATAAAATTATTTCGTTGCTACTTCATAATTGTAATTTTGCTATAGTTATGAATCATAATGTAAATACCTGTTTTCCCACGGTCTTAGGCGATTCCTGTGAAAGGATCATCTGACACCCGCAGGGTGGGAACATCTGCTTTAGATGTTCTGAAAACACAGCTTTAGAGACTGAAAAGAAAGTCCTTTGCAGAGACTGGAGAATCTCAGGTACAGCCTACAGCTGCATCTGATTCTCAGAACCCATGTGGTAGGAGAGAGCCTCCAGAGGAGCCATGGTATATGTTTACCAACACACACACACACAGACCACACACACACAGACCACACACACACAGACCACACACACACATACACAGACCACACACACACACACACACACAGACCACACACACAGAGACCACACACACAGACCACACACACAGACCACACACAGACCACACACCACACACACACACACACACACACACACAAATACATAAATGGATATAAAAAACTGTATAGTTAAACAAAAAAACACAGTTTACATAAGGAAGCAACAATCATTGTATGTCTGCATGAGGTCACCACAGGCGGGCGGGACCTGTCCCAGCCAACTCATCTTTAGTAGGGAAGCCAGAGAACAAAAGGCAGTTGACAAAGCACAGCAAGACTATATTGTTAGTAAATGACACTCTTCTTAGACTTCCTAATTAGACTTCCTAATGAACAGGTCCTGTTAGCCAACAACTGAGTCTGTAGCTGGGCAGCTGATCTGGTAGCCAGAGCTGTGCCCCTTTGCACTGAGGTCTCCCGAAGAGCAACACGGCTCTTCCTTAAGTACTTCCTTGTCCTTTGACTCAGCAGTGACCTAGACATGGCAAGCAGCACCAAACTTATGTTTGATTCATCAGACGATTCCATCTACAGCTGGACCTATAGTCACTGAGTTCTGGGTCGGCTTAGGGAGAATGCAGGGAGGCAGGAGATGCTGTCAAGGAATGATCCTGACAGTCAGTCTTGTTACACCTGGAGCTGCTGATGCAAACTGAGATGCCCTAAGCACTAAAGACCCAAGAAAGACGGGCTAGCCAAGAGGTCAGGAGCTTTACTTTATCAGAGTTTTGAGCAATGAATCGAATGGTGAAAAGGTACCCTCAGTTGGCCTGAGCGAGGACTTCCAGGAAAATCCCTGGTGAGGAAGCAGTGTGTAGAGTTAGTGAACCATCGTAGGGCAGCTTTTAAAACACACCCACCAACTCATTCTACATATGAAAAAAAAAAATATATATATATATACACACACACAAATATAAGATCAACCAACTTTGAAAAAGAGAAGCACAAGTATTCCTTTTGTCCAACCATAATATCCTCCACGAAGCTGTACTGACAAAGAGTTATATAGATTGGTGTAGCCGCAGGTGAGAAGCCCAGCAGCACAGAGGGAACTGGATGGACCAGCATATCATTTGTGACAGGGAACTTGGCATGTGATGGGGATGGCTCGGAGGTAATATGGGAAGGCTGTCCATCGGGTGCTGTGGAAGGAAACTGGTCGAGATAAAGGGGGAATGGAAGATTGAAATTATATATATATGGAAGTGTATAACAACAGCGCTCGATGTAAACAACAGACTCTTTGTGCTTCTGAGACTTGAGCCCAGCATCTTTGGAGTAGGCAAACAGTCTACCCCTGGACAACCTCTCTTCCTTTTCTTTTAAACTTCTGAGGCAGGTTCTAAATTGGCCACTATGGCTTTGATCTAGCTCTATAGCCCAGGCAGGTGTTGAACCTGCCTCATCCTCACAAATAGCTGGAATTACAGACCAGCACCAGGAGACCCAAAGTGAAGGAGAGATAAACATGTTTTTGTTGTTGTTGTTGTTTAGATCACAAGTGGGGGATGAGAAAAAGACTTGTGAGAGAGCAGGTGACGTTTATCCCCTTAGAAGTCGAACGACCATGGGGCGGGGGAAGATTGGTTATTAAGCAGCTGAAAAGTATCCTTGAACAAATGCTGAGAGGAGGTATAATTGTGAGCCAAAAACAAGAGGTGGGACCTTTGGTCCTTGGGACAGTTTTGTCTGTTCGTTGTTCCACTTCCAGACGCTCCTAGAGAGAACTGCTCTAGGGAAGGCTTCAGATCGCTGGGCTCCTGCTGAGGTTCCGGGTTCTGGTTGCAGCTGATTATGCTAGGAGAATCGTTCCTTGGAACTGATATCCTTACAGTTTCGTTATTGTATTCTTTAATCTTCTTTTCCTACTGTTTAGGTTAGTCGGGTTATAAGTAAGGTACTCTCAGTTAATAAGTTCATAATAAAATATATTTATTAAGAAAATTGAACCTACATCAAAGAAAAATAAAATTCAAATCAAATAGAAGAAAATGTAGAGATTTTGCTGGGCGGTGGTGATGCACGCTCTTAACGCCAGCGCTCGGGAGGCAGAGGCAGACCGATCTCTGTGAGTCTGAGGCTAGACTGATCTACAGAGCTAGTTCTAGGATAGCCAAAGCCACACAGAGAAACCTGCGGCTTCTGAACACCAGCTCCAGGAACAGTGAAGAGGAGAGACGAGGAAGTGTTGGTGGATCTGAGGGAGGGAGATTGAGCAGGCAGTGAACAGCTGGTTAATGGAGACCAATCATTGGGGAACAACTAGCTGTAGGAACCAGCTGTCCAGACGAGGTTGAGGAACAGAGGGAAAAATACTGAGACCCAGGCATATGCTGTACAAACTGGAGGTCTTAAAGCCCACGAGACCTTTTTTATTTTTCTGTCGTTCTCACATTCTGTCTGTCTGTCTGTCTGTCTGTCTGTCTGTCTGTCTGTAATCTGTCTCACCTGCTCTCACTCCTTGGGCCAACCCCAGTGTTTTATTTAAAGTGAAGTTCAATTTTTTTCATTACAGATTGCATGATGACTTTTCTCCTCTTTTACAATCAATAGGGCATTCAAAAATCAATAAAGCAAGAGAACAGCCTAACAAGGAAATACAAACAGTTCTTTATAACCTACAATGAAGCATACTGCAAAAATCAATCAATTTCTAAGCAATGGTCAACAGAACCTGATTATTATTTCTTAAACAATACTCGGGAAAGTTTAATCATGAATTTCCCTGGTCTAAAGCCATTGTGTTTACATGATTGTCATAGCAACATAGCTTGAGCTAAATATTCTCTAATAAAGAAAAAGCTTGATTTATTCCCAGTCTCAAATCAATAGGTATACTATCCAAGCCTAGGCTAACTGCCAAGGGGACCTCTACTGTAAAATACCTGTAAAGCATGATGTTCCAAGCCCACCTTCTAGTGCTCTCAAAGCAGATTTTCTCCACCTAACAGTATCTAGCTAGGAACTGTTATGTCAAGGTCCTAACTTTCTTTCATGCAGTTTCTGCTTGGGTGCTCACAGTCAGAGCAAAAAACTCTTATTGTCTCAAGCCTTTGGCCAGATGCCCTCTTTCAACACTATGTGAAAAAGTTCTCCCTATGTGATTTTCATTAGGCTGAGAAATAAAGAGAAAAAGGCAGTTTTAGGAGAAAAGGCAGATTTCTAGACAAAAATTACACCTGGGCCATACAGAATATTTAGGGGCAGTGGTGATTGGCTGGAGATCTTTAGAACCTTGTCGAGCAAAGCCTCAACAGCTGTTCTGGATGTCTAGAGACCATGCTGGGCAGTTGGAGGTCCCTGGAACTTTGTCACACAAAGCCTCCTATGACTTGTCCTCATGTCTCCAAAAAACAAAAACTGCAGAAGTGCACACTTGTGGTCCCGGGAGCAAGTAAAACTTAGACTCCCAAAGCTTATGGTGAAAACTGCTCAGCTGCCTGTCTGAAAATTAATGACTGTGAATGATTGCATACACAAAGCTCTGTGATTCTCGACAGTTTAAGCGATCTGCAGTGTCAGCATCGTATCGTTAAGAGGTTAACACCCACTCTGTTCAGATGCAGCTGATGGGCAGCTCATGCTCCATGTGTGTGGACAGGGCGGAGAGAGGGGACTGCCTCTAACATGAACTCTGGTGCCTGTCATGTGATCACTGCCCCTTGCCAGGACGGCCTTGGGAGCACACAGAGGAAGGGGGTACAGGCTATCCTGATGAGACTGGATAGACTGTGACCAAACAATGGGGAGGAGGTCCCCCCAATCGGAGGTCTAGGGGAGGGGAATAGGGTGAAAGAGGGAGGGAAGGAGGGAGGGAGGGAACTGGAAGATAGGGTGAGGAGATAACAATCAGGATGTAATGTGAGTAAATTATAATTAAAACCTTTTTTAAGAATACCCAGGCTGGATTAAGAACCATCCAGGTATGGTGCTAATGCCAGGCTTCAAGAGGGTGAGGCAGGAGGACCCTGAGTTCAAGGCTGGCTGGAAGTATGTAGGGAGATCCTGTCTCAAAGAAATGAATTAAAAAAACAAAAACAAAAACAAAACAACAACCACCCTGTAAGTATATATTTAGATTATATCAGCAGAACATAGTAAATATGGAAATTATATCTGAAAAGGAGGCATCAAAATGGTCCCAAGAGACTTTGGTTTTTTGATTTATTCATTCAATAAATGTTATACATTTATTTAATGTATAATGACTCAATAAAGTCAGTGTTTATCTCCTATTGGACTATTCTAAGTACTGAGAATAGAGAGGACAGAATCTGCCTTGAGGCATTAAAATTCTCCTGGGTGGTGTGTTTTTATTTTTGTTGTTGTTGTTGTTGTTTTTTATTTTGTTTTGTTTAGTTTTCCTTAGAAGGATAAAGGAATTTACTTCTGATCTGTTGGTTTTCTTTTTAAAATTATAACCATCTAATTTTATAGCTGGGACAATACTTGGTTGTGTTTCTTCTACATTAGTACTTTAAAAAATATTTCTTTAGTGTTGGTGGTAGCTTACGCTTGTACAATATCACCCGTGTGGAGGTCAAAGGTCAGTTTGCAGGCGTTGATTCTTTCCCTCCACCATATGGGTTCCGGAGGTCAAACCCAGGTCATCAGGCTTGGTGCTTTATGGCTGGTGCATTTCATTTGTACATTGACAAACAATAATAGCTCGTGTGCGCGGAGGTGGGGGTAGGGTGGGGAATGGGGTTGGGGGGAGGGAAAACACCTACTGACGCTCTGCTCCTGCATAGATTAGAAGCACAGCAGCTAGGTGGGTCCAGAATGCCCAGCACGGGATCTCTAATCTCCTCCTGCAACCTGCATGTGATTGGCAACCTCACCAAACCGCATTTCCTTCCTCAGCAAACCTGTAATAAGAATACTTAGCCTTAAATTTGTTCAGAGAGTTAACGATGTGATAGTAACTAAAACAGCGCCTGGCACGGGACAAAAACTCAAGGTGCTTGTTTTGCTTTCTCTCTCTTGGCTTATATTTCACGATTCCAAAAATGGTATTTTCTTGGACACTGAATTTCAAACATGGAATTGCCTTGGGTTACCAGGGAAATAACTGATGTAATAATAATAATAATAATAATAATAATAATAATAATAATAATAATAATAATCTGTGTCTCACAGATTAGCTGCTTTCCCTAGCACTTGAAGCCTTGACTCAGGATGCTCATTGGAAGAGAAGAAACCTCACTGCTGTCCTAACCTCACTCTGCCATTTCTCAGTGGACTCAAATCCTACAAAAGGCGAGTGTCCCCAGCCTTGAGGTTGAACAGGCTTGGCGCCTAGTACTTCACACAGGGTGATGATAAAGCCGCACATAATTGTCGATTGTCTGAGGAAAGATTGATGCCATCCAGCTGGCTTTTTCAAAAGGGTGTGAACTGGGAGGATGAGTAATGCTCACTTTAACCAGAGCCCCGGAGAGGCTCAAGAGGCTCGCAGTAATGGGGCGATTCCACCGATGGGGAGTTTCTGTTGACTCTGTCATTCTTCCACTCAGTAGGCGGAGCCACTGGTTGGATAAACAGCTCGAACCCTATTATAAGGTGGGGGGAAAAGATGTGCCCTCTGCATTTTAGAGTTATAGCTGGCAGGGAGCAGCTGGAGAGCACCAGTGCAGCTGGGGAGCACCAGTGCAGCTACAGGAAGCCTGTGAGAGGATGAGCTCCAAGCCGAAGGCCATAGAGATCATTGGAGCACCGTTCTCAAAGGGCCAGGTGAGTCTGTCTGAAGGACTGGAACGTATTGGGAAATGTTACATTTTAACACTTGTCTGGCTGTAAGTTTCCCAGCACCATCTATCTGGCCTCCAGGTGCCCGCACTTGAGTCTTCTCACCACTGTGTGTACTTGGGGACGTCAACCCACTTCCCCTTTTGGCTGCTGCTAACCTCCATTCGGTATAAATCTGAATCATGGCAATGCATGAGCAAAAAATCATCTGGGTGGAAACCCCCTGTATCTGCACTGTAGCTCCTCCGTGAGTTAGTGTGGCTCCTGATGTGTTTAATGTTTTCTGAGCATCTGAGTGAGACATGGTAAGAAAACATAATTAATGCCTGGACAAATGCAATGTGTTGGTGGCAGCCTTCAGACTTGTTTTAATTCGCATAACTTAAATAATAGAGCTTTTTGCAAGTTTGTGAGGAATTTTTGTTTTTTTTTGTTTTAGCTTTGATGATTTTATGACTCTTAGTTCACAGTGGGGCTAGTGAATTCTATGGGAGTGGGGAGTGCTTTCCATGTCTCTTTAAGGAGAACAGACACAGAACACTGGACATTGGCACAGCTGTCAGGACTAATGGATCGATAAATCTCTGCTTAGACCACCTAAGTGTGAACCAGCAATGTCTAACCAGCTGTTGCGTTTCCCCCTCTGCTTGGATACACACGTTCTGCTAATTATAATGGGTTAACAGAATGCCTTAGGCTCCAGTGTGGTCTGTGTTTAAAAAGGAAGGGGGAAAAAAATCCAAGTCAAACAAGATAGTCATATAACTTCTAAGGCCCTTTTGTTTTAGGTGGGGCTTTTCTCTTGACTTTTACAGCCTTTGGCCTTTTAAACTGTGAAGCCTCTGGGTTTTCTTTTTCAAAATACAAATTGTGGGAGGTCAGAGGTTGGCCCTAGACTGTATTTGTTATCACTAAACTGCACATCACCTTCCCTGGAAACCCTCCAAGGAGCTCTCCCAGAACACCAGGATACAGGGGTGGGGGGTGAGGCTGGGGTGGGGGATGGGGGGGGTATTTTGCTGACACATGTTCCCTTTGTTGTTGCCAGGGTTTCTCTGCATAGCCTTTGGCTGTCCTGGGCTCACTTTGTAGACCAGGCTGGCCTGACACATGTTCCTTTTAAAATCCACAATATGGGTCTGGAGAAATGGCCCAGTGGTTAAGAGCACTTACTACTCCTTGGGAAGACCAGGGTTCAGGTCCCAGCCCCCACGTCAGAGGGCCCCAGGTGCCTCTAACTCAGCCTCTTCTGGCCCCTGTGAGTAAGCCCCACCCCACAGCAAGCACACACACACACACACAATGGCGCAAATCCATAATGTGCTCATCTGTTCTTTTGTTTTTAAAGATTTTGCTTTTCTTTTAATTCATCCATCTCTGCGAGAATAGTATATATCCTTCATCTATTCTTCAAATGATTTATAAAACAAACTTGAAAATGACCAAAAAAGCTCCCCAAAACAACAAACAAACAAACAAATAAAACAAACAAACAAGGAAGAGAGGGAGATAAACACAAAAAGGAGAAAAGGAAGGAAAGAAAGGAAGAAAAACATGCTTTGGCTTCTGGGCTTTAGCGGAGTGCCAGCCTGGTTGGTAGCGAGTTTCCTATCTCCATATGAACTGAGAATGGTAGCGTATCCCTGTAGTCCCCAAATCCCAGGAGGTAGAGGCGTGAGGATCTGAAGTTCAAAGTCATCTTCGGATATGTAGTTTGGGGCTAGCCTGGGCTACATAAGAACATTTATTAACAAAATATAACAAACCCCATACATCCTGCCGATGACAGACAGTCATAGCAAACACAGTGTCAACTCAGAGATCCACAGGGTTTGTTCTGATGCTTGAAAGGTGGGCGGGGGGGGGGGGGGGAAGGGGAAAGACCAGTTAGTCTTATGACATTGTAATTTGGGGTATCATTTATGTATCAGTCCTCCATTGAGACACATAGTGCCTCATGGGTAAAAACACTGAAGTTGAAACCTGACATTAAAACAAAAAGGACCTGAATCTATAAGCCAATCGAACCAGGATGGCTATAATTAAGAATAATCCACCAGGGCTGGAGAGACTGCCAAACTGGTAACATACTTGCTGTGTAAGCTTGAGAGCTTGAGTTTCAGCTCCCAATTCTATACTTAAAGAAAAACACCTGGACCTGGTGTCACACATCTTTAATCCCAGCACTCGGGAGGCAGAGGCAGGCAAGCTCTGTGAGTTCGAGGCCAGCCTGGTCTACAAAGTGAGTTCTAGGACAGCCAAGGGATATACAGAGAAACCCTGTCTCAAAAAACAAACAAACAAAGAAAACTATCTAGCTGTGGTGATGTATATCTATAATCCCAGGCCGGGGAAAGTAGAGAGAGTTGAAACTCTGAAATTCAGGCTCACTGGCTAGCCAATACAGCTTACTAGATGTCTTCCAGGATAGTGAGAGACCACACACACACACACACACACACACACGGCATTTATGAAAAAGCTAGACTAAGTTTATCGAATGGAGAAAAGCAATTTTTTTGAGATAATTTCACTATGTAGCACTGGCTGGCATCGAGCTAAATATAATATATGAAGCTATAATCAGGGTGGCCTAGAGTTCATGAAATCCCACCTGGCTTACCTCCTGAGTGGTGAAATTAAAGATGTTCCCCACCGGGCCTGGTGGAATGGCATCTTGAATTTGTCTTCTGGTCTGTGCGAGCACACACACACACCCTCACCACCCCTCCCCCACACACACCCACAGACACACCCACAGACACACACACGAGAGAGAGAGAGAGAGAGAGAGAGAGAGAGAGAGAGAGAGAGAGAGAGAGAGAGATACAGACAGACAGAGAGAGATACAGACAGACAGACAGACAGACAGACAGACAGACAGACAGACATAGACATGCATTGATGGGGGAAGGGGGACCCAGAACAGAGAAGAGTTTAAACACCCTAATTACAAAGAAATTAGAAACATTTAGGGTGATGGATATGCTAAGCTAAGTTGGCAGTCCTAGTGTATACATGGATCCAGACGTCATGCAAATCCTCATGAATATATGCACATAAGGTACAGCAATTGAAAGATAAGATGTTAAATAATTTACATGGTGCAAAGGAGCAGAAGCCTTTTCTGGACAGTATTCAGGGTCCCTGACACCCTGGATTTGCCCAGCACCTGGGGAAGACCATCTGTCATTTAACCTCAGAGGAAGTATTTGCTTAGTTCAGAGTTACAGTCCCAATCCTAGGATAAACACTTGGCACCAGTCTCTGCTGTAATTTTTTTATTTTTTATTTTTTTGTATCTTAAAGTATTGAAAATCAAGATCAGAAAGGTATGGAATGGAGTTACTTCTTTAGACTTCCATCAGGCAGGGGCCTCGGAAAGAACTTTTCCAAAGAGCTTTCTGGATGTCAGCACAGTGAGATAGATTTCTCATGTCAGGTTCAAACAGGTCAGAATTTGAAATTACTGTGCTGGCCACAAAGGTTTCAGGGCACAGGTGACAATTTTCCTGCTTGTCTGGTTTCTCCCTAAGAGCCCTAAATTGCTGCTCTGTGGTCCCGTATGTAGGTCTCTTTAGGATGGTCTGTTCGCTTTCCGATGCCTTTGCCCTAGATTTCCCCTGGGGTTGCAATGTTTCTCCATTGCTCTGTCACAGTGTCTCACCATCTGGGTTGCAAGACCCAACCCATAGATTATCTGTTGTCCCCAGCATTCAGGGCACACCCTGTTCTGGACTCAGTTAGAAGCATCCTGTTTTGCATCAGCGTGGAAACAACCACCTGTGTACAAAAGCTGTCACTGAATAGTCAGGTTCAGTGGTTTTGCACAGAGCGTGTGCTTATTCTGCGAGCAGCGTACGGCGTTTGGGAAGAAGCAAGCATGTTTTGGTGTTCCAAGGCCAACTTAAAGAAGTTGGTTCTGCCACTTGTCCGCTATTTGCCAGGGTGAAAATGACTTTGCGGATCTAGTCTCTTCTGCTTGGCACAGGTGCAACTCACTTCGCCTTGCTGGGAAGACTGGATGAGAAAGCGTAAGGTCCTGGATCCATAGGAGCTCAGAAATGGATGGTTAAAAATTCAATTGATAAAATAAGGAGGGAGTTTTTCTTGTGGGCACTGGACAGTAACAATCACGACTGAAATGCTGTACTTTTTGCATTATTCAGCCTCGAGGAGGGGTAGAGAAAGGCCCCCCAGCATTGAGGAGTGCTGGCCTGGTGGAGAAACTTAAAGAAACAGGTAACTTTAAAGTTGAAAGTGGACTCATTCCAATTGCAGGGCCTCAAAAGAGTCCTGTATCTGGGCCCAGGGGACCTGCTCAACCTATGGCACCAGCCAAGGACAATACGTGCAAGGACAAACTTCGAACCCCTACCCAGATATAGCCAATGGACAGGACATTCTCCACAGTTGAGTGGAGAGTGGGGATTGACTTTCACACAAACCCTGGTGCCCCATATTTGACCACATCCCCTGGATGGGGAGGCCTGGCAGCACCCAGCGGAAGGATAGCAGGCTACCAAGAAGAGACTTGATACCCTATGAGCATATACAGGGGGAGGAGGTCCCCCTCAGTCACAGACATAGGGGAGGGGAGTAGGGGGGAAAGCAGGAGGGATGGAAGAATGGGAGGATACAAGGGATGGGATAACAACTTAGATGTAATATGAATAAATTAATAAGATATATTAAAAAAATAAAGTTGGAAGATGCTCAGATTATGTCCTCTTCAGTCTGAAGGAAAGACAGGCTTCCAAGAAGGTAGTGTCTGTCTGCAATCGTCCTTATACCACTGAACTAAGGTACCTGCTAAACTGTTAAGGACCAGGTCCTACGAAAGAAGCAGGGCCTGGGGAGAGGATGCCCAGCAGACAGCGCTGATGGGATAGCCTCACTTCCTTACGTGAGTGCCTGGTCTCTCCGGCCATACTACAGTACAAAAGAATGTATGATGCAAGAAAGAGGGTTGGATAGATGACAGGCGAGTTGGGAAAATTGAAAAGGAAAGCTAAATGCTGCAAGAAATACACACCTTACTATTGCATGAGGATCCTTACCTCATGGAAATGAAGCGAAGCAATAATGACAGCGTCTAGTGTCATGCGGTGGCATGCTGCTGAGGTGAAAGACCTGCATGGAATCCCAGGGAGGTGGCAAGATGGCACAGCCTGGGCATGAGTAAGAGCAATATTTATGACAGTAAAAAACAAACAAACAAACAAACAAACAAAAAGCATAATGGAGTGCCCCAACTGGTTAGTGGATAAAGTAAACGGTGATGTATCCACTCAGCAATGGGGAGGCTCAGACCACAACCTAGACAAGGCCACTGATAGGCCTCAGCAGAGTGTGCTGGGTGAGAGGCTGGGCAGGGGTGACCACAGGATTCAGGTAGGATGATCTAGGAAGATAGAAACACAGCTAAAGAATGCAATTGATAGTTGCTAGGCGTGGGGGCCCGGCCCTGCCTCCACAGGAACAGAAACATTTAGGTGATCTTGTCACAGAGTGTAGGTGTTTCCCACGCTGGCTGGTCTGTACGTTTAAAATGGTTCAGGTTTATCGGGGAAACATCATTTCATGAAGCTAGGAAGGGAAGAGATGGTGTGACTGGAGCTAGGCTATGAGGGAGTGTGGAGGGAGGGAGGGAAGGAGGGAGGAAGGGATGGAGGGAGGGAGGGAGGCAGGTCACTCATTAGACAACAGAAAGCCTGAGTAAGCAGCTTTGTCCTTAGTTAAGTAGAATGAACTAAATACATGTTATATCAGGTGAGATTTCTTGAATTTGTTGCTAAATTTCAAGTCCCCAGAGATAGAGTAAATTCTTCAACAATACCTAATTCAGAACCCGGAACAGATCCCACAAGCATCCTACGGGATGCTCGCTAGATTAGAAATGGTGTCAGGGCTTTTATGACAGAAAGCAAAACCAGGTCCATAGGAACTTTGGATTCCCTGCATTTTTTTTTTTTTTAATGTAAAAACAGTGTGACAACAAAGCGTATTTCCTGGACTCTCTGAGTCAGGAGTTTGGTGGTAAACACATACAACATGTTCGGCCCTCAATGGCAGTGAGACAAGATGCCGGAGGCTTCAGTAGATGACAGCTTGGGTAGACAGCCAGGATGACTGCTGAGGCAGGGCCAGAAAAGTTGGAGACTGCTACGGTGTTTCACCAATGCATGTTAACTACTTCCGATGTATTTTATTTGGGAACATATGAAATATCTATTTAAAAACCAAACATGCTTATTACCAAAAGATTTTTAAAAAAGCATGTAATACATGGGTGTGCACACACATGCATGCAGGAGTGGGGTGGGGCAAAGAACAGGACAATGCTCCTAACTGGGTCAAGATCACAGACTTATCATTGGCCTCCTTAAGCATCCGGTCTCTATGAACCGATTCAGGAATAGGGAGGGCCCGGTAATACCGCAAGCACCAGAGTGAGGTGACAGCTGGAGGGCTGACTTGAGGTCTGTTTCTATTTAGTAACGTCAAACTTTTCATTGTAGAGTACGATGTGAGAGACTATGGGGACGTGACCTTTGCTGGCGTCCCTAGTGACAGCCCCTTTCAAATTGTGAAGAACCCAAGGTCTGTGGGGAAAGCGAACGAGCAGCTGGCTGGAGTGGTGGAGGAGGCCCAGAAGAATGGCAGAATCAGCCTGGTGCTGGGTGGCGACCACAGGTCTTGTGAATGGGCCACACCCCTGGGGGTTGGGCACAAAGGGCATAAGAGGACCCAAGAAAAGAGAAAATGCAGACAAGAAAGTACTAAAGGGCGTATGTGTGTGTGTGTGTGTGTGTGTGTGTGTGTGTGTGTGTGTGTGTGTGTGTAATATTTACTTAGAGATAAGGCTTCTATTTGAAGCCTTAAAATATCATTATCCATACAGCAAAAAATGCTTCAGCTTAACATTAAATTGTATAGTGATTAGCCACTGGGGAAAGTCATAGTTTATTCAGCTTACTGATCATACACACATGCTTTCCATTACAAAAGTACTGTAAACTTCTGAAGGAACACACATGAATACATGATCAGTTTAACAATTATTGCTATTATTATATTGTTACATATTAACATGTATACACACATAGAAACAGAGACATATTATATACATAAATACAGGTATACAAACATATATTCATATATACATATATAAACATATCTATATTGCCAGATATTTAGAATTAGATCATGTTGTGCCTAGAGCCAGCTCACTGTTTTCACTCCGGAATCACGTCAGGCCCAGGGAGCTGAGCATGGCCAGGGAGTGAGAATACGCCTGCTGCTCTTGAAGCAGGAGCTGCTTCCTTCGGTGCCCTCAGTGCCCTGTGGCATCTATGAACAGGGCTTCTCCAGGAGAGCAGCAGCGGAGACTGGGCTTCCCGCTCTTTTCTAAGTGGAAACATCTGGAAGTGAAAATATTAGGAGTGCAGACAGCCCAAGGGCAAGAAATTTCATGTAACAGCAGACACCAGGCCCAATGAGTAGCAACATCTGGACAGGAAGGCATGACTTTTTTCCTCTTTGAGAATATGGATGCTCAGGACTCTGGGCGGCATTTATGTTTACGAGTGTGATGGTACAGGCATATGACCTAGTGTGTTAACTTCTGTTCAAGGTACCACTTAGCTCTCCCATTCTGGCCTACTGTTTGGAAACAGGAGCATTTGGGATGGACTTTGGTGATTAGAACGGGCCCTTGCATGGAAAGAGAGTCGGCAGAGAAGGTGGAGAAGCTAAGCGCCGGCTGGACAGAGAGACAGACGGTGGCTGTAGGGCACAGAGGGACTTCCTAGTGGTTCTCCCCAATTATAAAAGTGCTGCATTTTGAGAAAAAAAATAGAGGACTCTGCCATAATTGAACACAGGTAATCAAGTAGGTAGCAAGAGTGAGGAGAGTGCAGAAATAAAGACAGTGCATCCCCCGAGACTAAAGAGTGTCTAAGGGCTAAGGAATTTACTTTGTATAGTTGGTGCTTTTTCTATAAGCTATAATTTGTGTTTTTATTATGAGGTGGGTTTTAAAAGATAAAACCACCCATGACTTTCTTAGTGACACTATTAAGGTAACTGATAGGTAAAACATCCCCTCTCTGTTCTTATAGTGGGTTAACCAGCACTTTTGAGGTCTAGGCACAATCTAAATGGACTTAAAGAATAACCAAATAGGCATAGTTGGTGAACCAGCGATATGATGTGATGACGTTGTAAACCTGATGTTCACACAAAGTTTTCCCTCCCAAGTATGGCAATCGGAAGCATCTCTGGCCACGCCAGGGTCCACCCTGACCTGTGTGTCATCTGGGTGGATGCTCACACTGATATCAACACTCCGCTGACAACCAACACCGGGAATCTGCATGGGCAACCCGTGTCCTTTCTCCTGAAGGAACTAAAAGGAAAGGTAACAGGCGCCTTAGCACGCTGATAGGAAAGAACTCGGTGGTTCAGGAAGTAGGCAAATAAGGGGAGTGTTTCTGCATCTAATTCTAGGTATAACCCGAAGGTCTCTGTAGTGGATAAGTAGAAGATACGTTGATACAGGTGGCAGGGCTCTTGCTGGACAGTTTGCAAACTGACCCCACCTGGACTTGTATCTCTGTATCCATGAGGGATTGGTCCCATGGCCGCACAGATACAAAAACTATGGGTGCTCCAACCTCTCAAACAGCATGACACAGTATTTGCATGTAAGCTATGTGTATCCTCCCACGCCCTTTAGCTCAGCTCTAGGTCACTTATAATAGCTAAACACAATATGAATGCTTTGAAAATAGGTCTGCAGTTACAAACTGTAGTGTCTTGGGGGAATGTTTGTGTATGTTCAGTGCAGACCAAACCACTACAGAGTTACTACATTCTAAACCTATGGCTGGTAGAGACATGCATGGGAAGGTTTGATGCTTTCTTCTTTGGATTTTTTAAAAATTAATTTTATTTATTTGCTTTGTTTGTTTGTTTTTGACACAGGGTTTCTCTAACAGCCCTGACTGTCCAGGAACTCACTCTGTAGACCAGGCTGGCCTTGAACTCACAGAGATCTGCCTGACTCTGCCTCCAGGGTGCTGGAATTAAAGGCCTGGACTGCCATGCCTGGCTTCTCTTTGGATTCTTAAACTACCCTTTTAAGTAGATGGGGCAGATTAACCCTTTCTAAACAGGGCTGCAGAGACTCAGAGGGTACCCAACTTGCCCAGAATCATACCAAGTATATGACGAGGCAAGGGCATGTGGTCCTTCCTCCTGGTTCCTCCCTCTCACTACATGCCACAAGTTTTTCCTTTTTTACCAAGAGACCCCTCTACATCAGAGCCTAGTCGAAAGGGCAGCTTTGCCATGCAGGTTACAATAATGTTTTTGTGATAGGTCCTTGCTAGGTGGTGGAGGCTGGCCTTGAACTCTCTGCCTGCCTTCTGAGTGCTGAGAGAGGAGTGTGCCCCCAGGCTTTTAGTGGCTTAAGATCTTTACTCTGGGAAGCACTTATTTGAACCACAAGAGGGAGAACCCCTCCCTTCTCCTTAGAAACTTCTTTAACGTTGTGAATTAAGTCCTTGTGAAAGAGGGGTGTAAGGATGGCAGCTACTAGAGAAATGGAAACACACGTTTCTCGGTATCAGGGTCCCAGGAAAGAGTCTGAGCACTGTAGAAATGGGGCACGGAGCAGCAAGCTACCAACAAGGGCCTGGGGTAGGTTTAGTCCACAAGGTAAAGCAGTTGAGGCCAAAGCAAACCCCTTCCACATTATTTTAAAATCGCTTCTCCTAAAGTTACAACTAAATCTTAGGTATATGCAATCAAGTGTGTTTAACATTAATTGCAGATCTGTCCACGAGAAACATATTTATCTAAACAGGAACACTGTTGTTTTTAGTTCCCTGATGTACCAGGATTCTCCTGGGTGACTCCCTGCATATCTGCCAAAGATATCGTGTACATCGGCTTGCGAGACGTAGATCCTGGGGAACAGTAAGTTTATTCCATGTTCTTTTATATGCTAGCTAGGTACGCTTTGCTGGTCAGATCTATAAGAGCTTATTTTAAATTGTCACTATATATACACATATGTGTGTACACAACTATATCAGTACATATATTTATATTCACTTATACACATAGGTATTATTTGGGCAACTTACAATGATTTACTCTTACAACACAACTGTATGCATATATACACAGTTCGCAGGACTTATTTTATGTCTCTGATGATAGTGATCTTTCCACCAAGGGAAACGAAAGAAAAGTCAGCCTTATTAACTGCAGATTAACTTAAGTCTCTTCTTTTGTAGCTATATTATAAAAACTCTGGGAATTAAGTATTTCTCAATGACTGAAGTGGATAAGCTGGGAATTGGCAAAGTGATGGAAGAGACTTTCAGCTACCTCCTGGGAAGGTATGGTGCTTCTGTGCGCACGTGTGGCAGCCACTTCCTCCTATATTTTTGCCAACGTAGGCTGTTGACAATAGCCAACAACAAAGGAAATAAATAAAAGAGTTTAGGTAAAAAGCATGGGCTGTTTTGACAAAGCAGGGTATATTTGGTTACTGATTCAGAAACCATTTTTAAGCTGAAAGCCTTTTCTATTTGTTAAAAGAAAGAAGAGGTCGATCCACCTGAGCTTTGACGTTGATGGGCTGGACCCAGCGTTCACGCCAGCCACTGGCACACCTGTCATGGGAGGCCTTACTTACAGAGAAGGTCTCTACATCACAGAAGAGATTTGCAAGACAGGTAGGTAAAAATCTGAGGCAATAAAGAAACAGCTGCGTACTTGGCCAGTGTGTACGTAGGCCTCTCTGACCTGAGAAGCAAGCCCGCTGGTCCTTCTAGAACACCCATCATGTGATGGAATACATAATGTGTTTTCTGTGGGTTACTACCTCTTTTCCACTAAATACGTTTTGGAGTCAATTGTCACAGAGTTTTAAATGGCAGTTACTTTTACCCACTATGTCGTTATGGCTTTCTGTTGCAGGGCTCCTCTCAGGACTAGATATCATGGAGGTAAACCCAGCTCTAGGGAAGACACCAGAAGATGTGACACGTACCGTGAACACCGCAGTGGCATTAACCTTGGCTTGTTTTGGGACTACTCGGGAGGGTAACCATAAGCCAGGGACTGACTACCTTAACCCCCCTAAGTAAATGTGGATGTATCACATGAAGATCAGCTGCTGATACCCGACCGCAAAGTGAACAGACCCCAGCAAACAGTGGTCCTCACAAGGCTCCTTCTCTCGTTCCACTCAGTATGAGTTCTAGCACTTTCTTCCTAGTATGCGATTCAGAGTGTAGAAATTCAAACAGCTATGCAATTAGGAAGCATGCATTTCCCCCCTAAAAGAAGTTATCCTTTAAAAGTAGTATAAGTTAATTTCCAATTAAAAACGCACCAACACAGTGATGTAAGTGCCAGCTCACTAGTGTGGCCTCAGGACAGCCGGACACAGAGGTATCCAGAGGGTTAGCACGTGTCCAGGCTGTTCAAAAGAGGCGGTTTTTGTAATAAACTCTTTATAATAAAATTCTGTTGTCTGCACCTTTCCAAATACATGTAACATACTACACAGGTACATATCATACCACTGTGTGTGTATATGTCACTATATTTTAAATAGAATATATATTTACATATATATTCACACACACACAGAATATATATATATCTTAAGGATTCCTATAAGGCATAGAAATAATTATCCCTAAAACAATGGAAGACTATCAAAGAGGTTAAAAGTTGGTTTCTGTCTTACCTGTACAACTGATCATCATGGGCTTAGGACCATCCCCAAGTTCACTGATATCAAATGACCTTTTTTCCCTTAAGCAATGATATTTTAGGAACAACCGTTGTGCATGTGTCCTCAGAGAAGAGATTCACTAACACCTATGCAGGAACTAGAGAGATCAAAGTGGGAGGGCCCAAGAGCTACTAACACACTTGAGGAGCCTACTTAATGTCACACAGGCTTTGAGAAGCCCAGCCTCTCCTCGCTGTAACTGCAGCATGCCTGGTTAGCTAATATCCCTTACGCATCCTAAAAACCCACCTTCACTTTGAAATAAGACGAGGAAAGGGGACGTACAAATGAAAATAATCATCTGAAGAAATGGAGTCACGTGTGTTTGCTGTCACCCGAGATCACAAGGCAAAGGCCGGGAATGAATCAATGAATCAGTAACGGAACTGGCTCCACGAAGAATTTTTATTGTTGTTTTAGCAGCGGCATGTTGCTAAGGCTTGACCATCTGGGTTTTCATATGTAGTCCTAGAGTTTAAGCCTAATTACTGCCTCTATGGTCTTTGAAATAAAATGTAATTTTAGAAAATTACAATGTACCTTTAAAGTACCTTGTGCAATACAGTGGCCACATGTATTTACATTAAAGCTTAATAAAACATTAAAATGCAGTTCCAAATTTTAAATGTGTAACAACCACATGCAACTATTAGCTACTGTACTGCAGGGCATGGGTGCAGGCTGCTTCTCTGCTGTAGTCATGTTGGGCAGAGCCAGTTACTCACTGAAAACAAGCACCCAAGCCCTAATTTTAATATACAGTAACTAGTGATTCTCACAGCTATAAACCCAAAGATTCTGTCCCCTATTAACATCTCTGATTAATAACTCTAAGACCCTAGTCAGAGAAAAAGCCATTTCAGTTTTTTAAGCTAAAGAAGGAAATTTGAATTTTTAACAAGTTTACTGGGGTGTATGTGTCCTTGAGAAAAAAGTCATGACTGCTTTTCATTCTTCTGTCCAATGTCAAACATATATAATAAATACAAGTTATATATCTGTATCAGTGTCAAATCTTTCCCCTCTAGGATCTCAACGTAAGGCAATCTAGTCCCTGAGGCACAGAGACTATGCTAAAAACAGCACTTGGAATCATCCCTAATACAGAGTTTTGGGAGAAGACTAAGCATACTATTAGCCTAGAAATGTTAGTGATACATTATATAATTTGAAGATAGTGACAGCAAGAACACGAACTACAAAAGTAAAGGCCTCGGAGAAACACACCTCATAGTAAGAGTCTGAACTTTGGTGGCTAGATCTACCATCATCAGCTTTTACCAAGAGCAGCTCGAGGTTCCCAGGGGACGATGCTAAGGTCTCTACTGCAGACAAGGACAGCCTGTGTCTCCAAGCGGCAGGAGCTTGTATTAGGTCAGTAAGGACCCAGGCAGTTTATTGGGTTGACTTTACTGGCTTTCGAATTTTTCAAAATGTCATTTCCCTTCAAATTAGCTGTGTACTATACTTAAAATCTGTGAAGTTATTAAATATTCAGAGAATTGGAAGAACCCTCTCATCTGCTGGGCCAGTATGAACCTGGAAAGGCAGCCAACGTAGGTAGAAAAACAGACCAGGATTCAAACACTTCAGTATGGCTTTATTTAAATGTATAAATTGTGGATGATGTCTAACTCAGTTTATACAGAAAGTTCAGAGCAAAGGCAAAATTCTCAATCTACTTTAGTAGAAAATTTATATCACTTATTGGGAACTATTTGAAAATGTAAAATTTACAGTAAAATTTTACAGCCAGTTAAAAAAGAGTATGAAACTTCATTTGTTCCTGTAATGCAAATGAAACATAAGGCCCTTTAATTAATAAAAAGGCTCTATGCAGAAGACACACCAAAGGACATTTATGTACAAAAGTTTGTAATGACCATTTTACATGTGTTGTGTCTTTATGATGACGCATAGAAAACGTGAAGAGGTCACTTACAATAATTTAAAAATGGCTGAAACAGGCAATTTGAGAGTGCCTGATAAAAGCCCCTTGATTATAGACCCACCCACATTCCTTGGGGCTTTAATAGATTGTTATAAATAGGACAATATGTAGCTTACTTAATCTCTTAGAGACAAAATACAGCCAGGGAGAAGGGAGTGAAGATTCAGTATCTGAATCAGAATAGACCAATCTGAACGTGCTGGCCGCTCCTGCCTCCTTGGCGCAGTGCTCAGATTTAGACGGAGTCCCCACACAGGCCGTGCACTCCTCAGTGTCAGGTGCCTCTGGCTTCACTGAGTCACTGGCAGAGATGTTGGCACCTGATTAGACTGGGGCGCTGGAGACCCACTGCTGAGGGCCTGAGGTGGCACTGCGGGCTCCATCTTGCTAATGTGTGTGATGAATCGAAGACGAAGCTTTAAAGCTGGCTTTAAATTACAGATGATCTTCTCCACCTAAGAAGTGAGAATACAATTAAAAAAAACAACAACAGTCCACATTTGCTGAGTGACTTTCAGTTGTCAAGAGTGTACTATTGAGATGGGCTGGCATTCGACAAGTTTTACAGAAACAGATACAATTTGCAAGCACATGTACTCTCCCCACAGCTCTGCCTATGCATGCACTTCAAGGCCTTACCACCCACCTACCTGCTAACCACAGCCAGAATTGCGCCCATTAGAAGCTGAACGCCTAACTACTTGGCCATCTCTCCAAATGCTGCGCTAGCAGAAACAGTATTTATCTCCATAGCTATTTTCTTGATTTGATACTTGGGCTCATCACACACAGTAGCTGGAAGCAGCAGCGGTCCACAGTGTCACACACTCACAGTACTAGGGAGACAGAGGCACCACTTTCCCAGGTTTCTTAGCTTGAATGCTCTTTGATCTTAGGGAAGGACCAGGCCATCAGCAGTGTCTCCTTTTGCTTTATTCGTGTCAACTTAAGCCCAAATACAAAGAATACCTTTTGGTTTTAAAAAGCATTGATCATATTTGTTAGCTCTGACACTGCTAAGGTATAAAGAAGCGCATGTCTGTGGCTGGTCTTTGCTACATTGTGCGTTCTTCTTTTTCCCATCCTTTGTTCCCCCCTCCCACCCCCTTTTCACGCCCTAACACTAGATAGTAGAGAAACAAGGATAGAGGGGAGAGGGTAATTAAGAACATCATTGAATATAATTTCTTTCCTTTTGTTTCTTCTTTGACTGCGGCTACTAACAAACTGCAACCAACCTCCCTAAATGGCCAACAACCCCCAATGCCTTTCAGAGGCCTTGGCTTCATGTACTCTCTGAAAAGCTCCCAGAATTCCAAATGTCACAGAAGTGCAGAAATGACCTGCAGCTGGCAAAACCACACGAGGCAAATCACAGTCAACAAGCGCAGACAGTCCAAAGCAGCCCAACATCCCTACACCTGGGGTTAAAACGAAAGCACATTCTTTCTTATAATATTTCTGTGTATTTAAAAGAAACCAAAAGTCCAGAATTCTTAAAGCTGTCACCCCGTAAGTCTCCCGGCAGCAGCTCCAAGGAGCGAGCACTAGGCCGGCACTCATGCTGACACAGCAGCACCTCTCTGAGACACATGGGTGACTTTGACCAAGAACAACACTGCAAGTGTGGAAGCCCACTGCTCTGCATGCTTCACAGAGCTAGGGAGGAGAAAAGCCCAACAGAACTAAACGGGAAACCTGCCAGAAGGGGAAGGGAACAGTGGTCAGGAGGGGCAGAGGGGTGTCCTACAGCTATCTGCCTCCCCCTCCCCCCAAAACAGCTCAGATGGCTTCTTACACACGGGAACACAAGCATGGCCAAGGAGGTCTTCCCACTTCGGCCACCTCTAGTGAGACGGATCTCTTCACATGTTGAGTTTGAGTGTCTCCCTTCAACTTCACCACAGAGCTTATGATGTGCCGCATGCCACAGAACGAATCTGACACTCGCCAAGTATGGAGATGAGATCGTTCCCTGGGACTTTGTTCTTCAGGGCATGCACCCACTGTGTTCTTTGGAACCTCTCCAAATACCAGTGTGTTGCCCAGCCTGGTGGGACACTGCATGTTCGACGTCCTACAGTCTCCTTTACTGAGATGCCCCCTCCCCCAGCCAGACAACACCGCTTCCCTGGATGAGATGACTACTGAGTTGAGACAATTGCTCACTGGTGCCTTGGGGTTTTTTCAGGTGCTCTGTTTCAAACATCACAGGGAAAAGCTAAGATGTCATTTCTTTACCACTGTATCTAGAATGATGTTTGCTTGTGGTCTTAGGAAGTCTGACACCAGATACCTTACAAAACCAAACCCAAACTAAAGCATTCACTCAATCAAAAATATTTATCACCATATATTAAGTTTGATAGGTCAAACATCACTAAAAGTAAAAATAAATTAAAAAATACAATTTACTTACTTGCTCTTTTACACTGTCACCAGTAAACATATACTTCATATGATACAGGAAGTCGCAGATGGGGTCCATGTAATTTAAGTGTGTGCTGCACTGGTCTACATTCAACAGCATGTCATAAAATGCCACACCAATCTATACAACGAATAATGTCAGGTTATTTAGATGACTAAAATGATTCTACACAACATGTCTGGTCTCCAACACCGGCACATGGGATGGCGCGTGTGCACAGGGACAGTCACGGGTCATGCACCTCTATGCACACAGGAGCTACAACCAAGCCTGAATTTACAGTGGAATCACTGGCTACAGACTGGCCTAACTAAAAAATGCCTCTTTATAGTTTGGTGCCTCTCTTAGAAATAAGATATAGATCCCCTTTCTAGATATGGTTTCTGCAATAAATGCATCCCACAGATGCACAGATCCATAGTGTGCTTCCTGGTTCCATTTGCTAGCTAACTAAAAGTAAAAGATTTATCTTAAGTGTTTGTATGTGTACCATGTGCACACCTGGTGCCCAAGATGCCAGAAGAGGAAGTTGGATCCCCTGAAACTGACGTACAGGTGGTTGTGAGCTGCCATGTAGGTGTTGAGAGCTGAACACAGGTCCTCGGCAAGAGCAGACAGTGCTCTTAACCACTGAGCCATCTCCAGCCCCGTGGTAGCTGGTGACTTAAAAGTTCTGTTCTTGCTCATTTTCTAGAAGTGCTTGAGCTTACCCAGCCTCGTGATTTTAAATGACACTGCACCCTCAGATGTACCTCTGGCCTTTGATCCAACTTCATCCTTGACCACACCTACTCTCTCTGCATCTCCAACCCAGCACAGCACACACCAAGCCTCCCGCAGGTACACTGAGCCCTGCTCCCAGCAGCTCCCAGACCCCAGAAACTGACACCATTACTCATGGCTGACCTCCCTGGTGAAGAACACTTGTCCAGAAACAGACTGTTGAGACTAAGCCGCTGACACTCTACCTCAATCATGCACCGGGTTCTCTCCTGTTGGAATCTCTGTAAAAATGGGCCTACAAGATGGTACACATAGAGCAGCTGGAATTCAGTCTTTACCACAGGAAGAAGCACTTCAGTGAGAAACCTGAAGGATGAAGAAAAAAAATGTAAACCTCTTATCGAGGTAAATCAGTTGAATTCTTTGAATCACGTCAATATGCTATTTATAAAAGTATTTAAGAAGCCTTATTGTTTTTCTCAAAAGTTCCACTTAATCTGGTAACAATATAGTTTCATTCTGTGTTCGTGGATGTGGATGTGGATGTGGATGTGGATGTGGTACACATATGTATGTGGGTATGCAGAGGCCAGAGGAGGAAGTCAGATGTCTGTCACTGAATCTAGAGGTGGGGCTGGCATCCAGCAATCCTCCTGATCCCATGCCTCCCCACAGCACTGGGGTTGCACTGCAGGTGTGTGCAGCCATGTGTGGGCTGTGATTTTAACTGAGGTCCTCATGACTGACTGGCCACATTCTCCGTCTATCTGAGCACATTCCTCTCCTGGTAACAAGTGTACCTCTGATTATCTTGCATGCTTCATCTACTCTCATTTTCAACTGAAATAAATTACTTCAGGTTTAGAAGTAATTCTTAAAGTACAGGTATTAAATGCCAGGTGAACTATTTAAAAGGAAAAAAGAATTTATGAAAATGCCATTCTCATGAAATTTAGGTCTAATTGATAGCATTTTATGCTCAACAAAAATAATCTGAAAATAGATTGAGGCCAGTTTTTCAGTTCCAAAAGTGACTTGTGTGCTGTCCTCTGGGGAAGGCATAGATCTGATTAAGCCTCGTGAAGCCACAGTGGAAAAGTGAGACAGCAGATATTACTACTTACACATGTAAGAAACTAAAACAAGCAATTCTGCAGACAAGATTAACCAGGTCTCTACTGTATGAAGCACACACACCTCCCCTGTGAGGGAGACTTATGAAAACAAAGACATTCCAACATTTACTTTGGAATGAGTGAAAGCTGCCCGATGCTGGAGTGGTGCCACACGGCATGTGCGAGCGCTAAGGTGTAGCTGCAGCTCATCTCGGAGTAGGACTGATGGCAAGCCGTGAAGTCGAAGAGGCGGAAGGGGTAACCAACCCACTCAGTCTCTGACGTCAGGCTAGAGCTGCTGATAACATTCACGATGCGGTCGTGCAGGACAATCCAGTATGGCTCCTTTAAATCAGAGGGAAGCCTGGTTAAAAAACAGACAAGTCCCTAGTATCCATCCTCAAAGCCCATATGCTGCTGTGCTTCAACAGCCGCCGAGGTTCCCATTTATCTGGCCTGAGTCTGCAACAGAGCCGACTGGCTTTGTACTGAGCAGCCTGACCTGGGGGGAAGATTGTATTATTTAGTGTCTGATAGTTACCACACAGCAAACTGACTTTATTAGCATTTTACTACACAGACAAGCCTGGGACACCTGTAAAAATAAACACCTGTACTATGCCCTGAAAAAATATAAACAAAACATGGAATAACAGAGCCACCCAAGAAGAGCAGCAAGCACGGTGCTAATCAACATTATTTAAAGGTCAAGAGACGATGAAGAGGAAGTCAGAGAAAGGAGACATCACATGGGCTGCAGACGCTTGTGGGAAACGGGGGAAGAAGCCCTCTGGTACCACGCCTTATTTCCTAAAGTTTCTCGATGAGCACGGTGTGTGGGAGGAATGGCTGATACATAGCATGTTAACTGGACAAAAGTCCATCAAAGCATACTCTGACAGACATGAGGGTTAGATAGGTGAGTTGGTACGGGCAGAGATCAGCAAGTCTAGCAGAGACATTTAGAAATGAAGCAGAATGGCAGAAGAATATTAATAGTGATTGTAATTATGTGCATGTATTGAGACAGGGTTCCATGTCGCCCAGGCTAGCCTCAAACTGTTGATGTACCTGAGGATGACTACAGGCTGCAATCTTCCTGCCTCTCCCTTCCAAGTGCTGTGATATTGGGTGTGTGCCACCACACCAAGTTTCCTAACCCAGAGGGAGCTCCACGTGTGTTAGGCAGGCACTCTGCCAACTGGGGTAAACTCCAGCCTCATTATGACTTTTAAAAGGGATGGTATGAAAGGCTGAAGCGTGAGACGGCCCCCTCACTCGCATGCTCACTGTGTGCAGCTCTCCCTGGCTGACAGAGGGCAGTGAGAAGCAATGCATCAATATGTACAAGCCAGTCAGGAACTCACCGGGAGGGCAGTGATGATCAAACCAATTGCGTTCATCCACGCTGTGATGTTCTCCCTTGGCACTAAGGGCTGACTGTGAGAAGACACGGGAAAAAGGCGACATTATCAAACCATTCTACACACTTGACCAAGGATCTTGCTTTGAAAACAGATGTTGTTAAGAAGATTCACAATTGATCAACTCCAAACAACAAAGGACATTAAAAAAAATTGATAGACACAAAATAAGTTCTTTTGGTGTGCGTGCCCTTTAATAATAGCTGTGGGACTGTAAAGACTATTTGAATTTATTTATACTTTCTCTTGATCATTATTCCCTACTTTTTGCTGAGCTTTTAAAGACTTTTTGTGGGTAAGGGTGTAGCTAGGGACTTAACCCATCATTTAGATATAAACAGGCTATACCTAAAATCAAGCTATATCCCCTGTTCCTGGTGATGACAAGTTAACATTATTCCTACTTAATTATCAAGTCGGATGAGGGGTATCAATGCGAGTGAACCTCCGTCTTCTGAATATGACCAATATTCATTCTCTTACATCTATATCACAGAGATCAAAGTGGGAACCAAAAGATGGACACTATGCATGGTGCTCAATTTGGGGCACAAGCCTGACAGCAACAGCTTCAGAACCGACTCTTACTTCATTAAAGGACACAGACCTTTTCAGGACGACATTTAGAAGGGCATTCCCAACATCTTTGCCTGGAACTGCCAAGGCCATGAGCTCCACACAGGTGACGTGCAGAGCATGGGCAGCAGGGTTGGGGAACTCATTGAATCTCCAGTCGCAGTTTGGGAAGGGTCCAGGGGACTTGCCAGCCATAGGTACAAAAGGTTAAAGCAATAACAATTTAATCAGTCTGAGATTAATGACCCACATCTGTATAGTGTTTACAGATTTCAAAATATTCCAATGTAAGCGTCTCATTTGATTATCAGCTTATCTGATTATGGGCTGTCAAGAAGTGAGTTAACTGCAGTAAGACATAAGGATAAACAATAAAAACCAGACACAAGCTAACTCTGACAAGATAACACAGCGTGACTGAGGCACACTGAGGGATGCCCATGAAGCACAAAGGGTTGTCCTTACAGGCGGACTCTCAGAACACACAGTATGCCAGCAAGAGACAGGACCAGAGTGTCCCCAGGCTTCTTCATCCTATTAGCTTGAGGACATTTTCATATGACAATTACTTTTAAATGAGCAATCCTTTTAACTTAGGCAATACATTTCCTTGTTGAAGAAAACAATAGTAGTATGTTGTACAGACATGTTATGTAGACTGTGCTGATAACTGTACACATGAAATTAACTGACATCAGACAATAGCTGTTTAGTTCAAAGGTTAACTGCTGTTTTAAACAGCAGTTCTCTTTAAGAGAACTGAAGGACTTAATATTTATTTAATTCATCAACTGATGTTGGCTCTTGTTATGTAGCCTAGGTTGGCCTGGTACTCTTAGCAATCTTCCTACCTCTGCCTCCCCAGAGCTAAGACTATGCTATGTGCTGCTACACCTGCTTTTAAAAGATCCGTCTAAAGCAACAAGACTCAAGCTCTCCAGGAGCAAACTGACAGCTATACTGTAGGAGACAGCGTACTAATGCAGAAGTAAGACTTCCTTCGAGAAAAAAATGCCTATAAAGTCTGTTCTTGAGTAGCAACAGAGAAAATTCTCACATATCTAGTATGATGACGTAATTTAAGGTTTCAAAATTTTTAGAGATAAATTAACTATCATGGCCACTTTTAACCGTGGCCTGTGGGAGGCATACCTGCGAGTCTAAGGCCAGCCTGCTCTACATAGCTAGACTGTTTCAAGATAAAAATACAAACAGGCAAACAAAAACATCAGAGGAATCGAAGGTGGATGCAGTAGTCTGCACTCCCAGTCTTAGTTCCTGGGGGAGCTGAGGCAGAAAGATGGCCTGAGGCCAGGGGTCTGAGGTTGGCCGAAGCAACTCAAAGAGAAAAATTAAAAATGAGGTTCTGAAGCACATAAAAACATTATCTTAAGAACTGTTCTTACAAGCTAAATATTGCTACTTAGGGTGGATCTAGAAGAAACATGACAGAAGAAAGGATATTATCTACCAGCCGGCCAATCAGCTTGCAATAGTAGGAGTCCTCTGGAACCCAAGGGTTGTCTTCGCGTGCGTTCATAGCGTACTTCAGGTAGGTATCACTGAGACACCAGCCCTGAGGCCGGTTGTCTTTGAGGGACCCAATGATTGCATGGACAAGTTTTCGTTTGAGATGGTCACGGTTTCTCAGGCACATTTCATAATAGTGCAAAGTATTATACAGGTAAGTCACTGGCCGGTCTGCCAAGAAGAAAACGGGTCACTGTGTTTATCAGGCTACCAACAAGTGTGATAAATGAACCATGTGCTTTCATGGCTACCTAAGAACAGCTCCAGATTATGATGTGACTTCACACTCTGGACCATTGCATGCAATGAACATCTTACTCCTAAGTCAAGCAAAAGATGCCTAATCATACACATTTAAGGACAGTCATTATTCTGAGTAGACAACTTGCCTCTGCAAATTTATTGTGCAAAAATGACAGAAATCAACAAATGTCAACTGATGCTCCGTTCTTTTGTTAGAGCAGCCATAGATAAAGGCCTGTGAAATTATCACAGTAAGAGGCACAGGTCTCTATGGGCTGACATCAGTAATTAACCTCAACACAGAAGACAGGAAAGAACCTGGTACAGAGTGCCACACTGCATTTGCAAGGAAAGACAAAGAGCAAGAACCCAGAGCGGCATCTATGAAGGACACTGGAGCACCTGTAACAGCGCCTGCTTAGAGACTACTGCCAATTAGCTGAGACAGTTATACACTATAGTCCCATGCTCCCTAAGCCAGGGTACTGTTTTTACAGGCATTCTCCTTTGACCCGACACTTGCTCTGTATAGTAATATACTTCTGCTTTCAAGGGAGATGCTGTACATCAGGGACTAACACCTGTCACTGGACCTTTTCCCTATGGTGCTGCCCTGAGCCTCCATGCATGTCACAGGTGGCATCATCCTCCCACATCCAGTCTCAAGACCTGAGCTTCAGTGGTCTCCTATACAAACAAGGCCAGGCACCCCGTGTTCCTGGATCTTTTGTTTTCATTCATGGTCCACAGCTTTTTGAGAGGCTAATACACATCAGAGCTTTGACGTAGCTTTGAGAAGGCATATCCACCCTCCTTTTGACCTCATCTTTCTAAGATGATGGTTCCTGTGTGCCCACCTTATGCAATGGCCTCCAGCTGACCACCATCTATAGCTTATAAAACCCAAACTGGCACTTAATGTGATCTTACATTAAGGTATGCTTTCCTTTCCCAGCCTTATTTTGAAACTCCTAGATAAGCATTCTTAATTCAGCCCAAGGAAGCAGTTTTCCTTCAAATACATCTTTTCTTCCAACCTCTACATTTTTTCCCAAAAGACTCCTTATGACTCAAGAATTCTTATGTCCCTCTTGCTCATACAAATCATGTATATCAAAAGTTCAAACTGTACCACTCAGAAGCCTGCCACGACACATTTTGTTTATAGTGCTCTGAGCTCACACCACCACGCCATGTATCCTGTGACATGTTTAGGACGTCATCTCACAGCTCTTAACAGTGAGTGCTCTAAAGCCTGCAGAACCTCTGCTTCAATGGCAGGGCTCGGCCTATCTGTTCCTGAGGGCATTAGATGGGATGAATGCTTGAACGAGCTCACCGTGGAATTTGTACAAGCCCCCGAGGTGATCCAGGAGTGTCTCCAGTGATTTGGACACAGGAAGCAGCTCCAAAAATCTGTGGATTACTATATCAAACACAGGAAGGAACCGCAGACACACATTTCCAAAGTAGATGGGAAGATAGGGGGACTGGATTGGCACGGGAGGGTCAACCTGTTCTGCCAGGCCTTCAAAATACAGCTTCTCGGGATATTTCTGTGGGTGAGGAAACAGATATTTAGAGTATCTCGGAAAAGCTCACTTAAAGGAGCTACAGAAAAACTGAAAATATTAATTTTCTAATAAATAAAGAACTATTTTGGTTTTGTTTTGGGGTACTGAGAACTAGCTTGTACTAAGCATGTGCTCCCTAAATCAGTAGCAGCCCAGCTCCCCAAGAGATAAGCCATACTAATCTCTATTATAGCTAACTTTACCATATACGGAACCATGTCTATAAGAAGTGCAGCTACAGTTTACTCTTACTCATTAGCATAACCTTACAGCCAACTGGCTCTATACAGACCATAAAGGAAGCATGCCCCCAGCCCCCAGCCCTGCTTCAGAGAGTGAGCAAGCCCAGTCAGCGCCAGTACCTTGTGGTAGCTCATGTGCTTGGTGTGCCAGTCATTCTGCAGCCAGTGCTCTGGGGAGTTTTCCTTCACAAAGTCGCTTACCCGATTTCTGAAGTCATTTGGTTTGAGCAGCAGCAACTGAATTATGAAATAGCAAACCTGGGCCTCATTTCCTTCATGACTGCGCATGGCCTTTGGAAATAAACAGAAATTAAGTGAGACTCTCCTATCTGTCCACAAATATGCTTCTGTCATCTTAAGACATTTTAAGACAGCAAAGTCTCAATATTACTATAATTTCCTTAAATGTCAAGTCTACCCAAAACCAAATCTTCAGAAATCCTAAAGATGATTTGATCCTTCCCGTCCTGCTGTGGTTCACTGCTCCTTCTGCTAGGAATTCTCACCTTAAAGTTAATCTGTTGTAGCATATTTGATCCCATTATGAACCCTGAGATTGTGAGCTGTAAAAACTTGTTTCTTGTTCGGTGTGGCTCAGCCCCAGCACACACCTTTCATCCAAGAGCTTTCTGCACACAGGATTTAATAAAGTTAACCCTAGGTCAAGAGGTGAGCAAGAAACCAGCTGACAGGGATTAAAGAGTAGGAGAGACTTTGAGAGAGTATTTAAGACATGGAGAAGCAGAAAGAACTGTCTGGCCTTTTATGCTCTTGGGCTTTTGGCTTTTAGCTTTTTGCTTTTTCCTCCTGGGCTTTTGGGTGAGCTAGCAGGCCTTTTCTTCCCGAGCCATCAGCTGTGCTAGCAAACTTTTGGCTCTGGGCTTTTGGCTTTTCTCTTCAGGATGTGAGCTGAGTAGGAAGGTCAGCTGGGTGCTTTCTCTTCTTCTCTGAGCTAGCAGGTTTTCACCGCAGCATCTGGCTCCTGAGTCTTTATTAGTAAAACTGATTGATTTGGGATTTTACTATTTTCAAAGCAACAATCTTTCCTTGATGCTGCATCCCTCAGGGTCATGTTCTGCCTGCTGTTTGCTGATATTTCCCCGACACCCTCTTCTGGCCTCCATGGGCACTGCACACATGTGGTACACAAACACAAATGCAAGCAAAATACTCATGCATATAAAAAAATAAAAATAAAACTCAAAACTACTGAACTAACTAGCTTTCTTTGAAACATACTAAGAAGCAGAAGCCAAGGGAGTACTCAGAGGATGCTGGGTATATATGAGAGACAGTTAGACTTCTGGCTACCAAAATGAGTGGTTATACAGCTAGCACTCTACAGAGAAACACAGTATTTTAAAGCATCACAAGGCCAGACAAATCTACTCACTCTGTGTCTTCTAGGACTTGAACACTGGGTAAAGACTGAAATGGAACTCGACATTCCTTACTCTTGAAGGAAGCTAGAATGCAGCACCAGTCTCCCACTCCCATGACCCCTCAAAGGAGGTGAGAAGGCCTAGAAGCGCGTGTATCCTTACCAGGCAGAGAATCAGCCTGTCCAGGGTGACGATGTTATACTTCCACACCATGTCGTTAAGGATCTCGATGCACTTGTTGAGTTGCTGACCTCCTGCTGACGTAGAGAACTCATACACCAAGAAATCTGCAAACGTTCTCACATGGGCTACCAAGGCCCTGGCCCCAATCCTCTCCAGTACTCTAAAAGGCAGAGGGTGAGAGTTAACCCTCTCATGGAGAGCACTGTGTGTCGAGCGGACTGGAAACCCAGGCTTCCGGCTCACCTATAGCCAATCTGACTGATATGATCCGTCTCCAAGAGCATTTTCCAGAGAAGACAGAGGAACAGAGGAGGAAAGCCTTGCACAGAGAACTGGGTAATGATTTCATTTTCATCGGTCATTGACTTCCACTTCCTATATTCTTCTTCCACATTTTTTTTAAGATTAAAACGACTTTCTTGGGGTACGTTATTTTGCTTGAAGAATGCCTGAAAGGAAAAGCAGGAGTTTATGGCACCAGATACAGTAATGTGAGGTGAGAAACCTGCTCAGCATTGAGTAACTCAGTACTGAAAGCCTGACTAGCGACACTAGTGAATGCACAGGCTGGCCTAGTGCATTCTTCTGTACTTCTTAAACAGAAACTCCAAGCAATCTTGACTTCATAGTCTCTTAAATCATTGTTTGCTAATCTTTGAGAAAAGGGAGAAAGAGAAGAAAAGGAAATGTGACTGCTTCTTCTTGGGTTACGTATTTAGCATCTCGATAAGAAAGATCTATTAAGCTTGGCAGTCTCAGCCTGTCCTCAGACCCTACCCCAGATCTACTCAACCAAACCTGTAAGGCTCAGAGCCAGGAATCTATAGCTTGGAAAACCTTCCAGATCAATCTGCTATGAGAGAACCATCACTTTGGCTTCACTAGAGGTTATGGAAAATCAGTGAGAAGTACAAGATACACGAGGTTTGCCTTTTTCTTTTTTATAAAGCCACAGCTATAATTTTATTGCATGGTTAAAAAAAATCAACAGTCACATTTTGTTTCTATGCACTCTATGAAGTTTCATTAAAGTTTACTTTTCTACATTTTAGTGCTAGGAAATAATTTTTCAGGTAATAGGTTGACCCTTGTCAGATTCTAAAACCATTCATTTAAAAAATAAAACCATAATAATTACATTTTCAGAAACACATTCAATCTTCAGTAGGATGAGAAGCGACTAAAGAGATTTTGGGAGTAAAAGCAAGTGTTTCCAAAAAATAAATTGCCAATTTTCTTTAGATGTCACCAAGACTAATTCCCCAGAAAGCCACTGTGATTGGAAGGAAGATTCACTCAGTGTTTAATATGTAATTCAGAACCGAATTACCTGCAGAGGGGCTGGAAAACAGCTAAGGGTGTGTGACGCCCAATTGTGAGGAGTAAAATTCATGATGGTCTGAAGGATATCTTTACACCAAGTTCCCTGTATTGAATCAGATCCTATAAAAAAATCTAAACAGACAGACACGAGTCAGATCTATGTGACCACAAATACATACTGCCAAAGAAAGCCACCCGCAGCAGCCACGCACACTGAGAGGGTTTCAGTGCGGTGCATGCACTGTGCACCTGTACTTCACTCAGGACCAAACCTTTCTTACTTCACATCCCTAGGGTAACTAGGACTGACTTGGCTTTTTATTAGAAAGTATGAGCATAGTTAGTGAGGAGGCAGCAAAGGACGTGGGCATTAATAAGGTCTTTTCTGGGCCAAGAGAACAGAGTTGAGAAAGCAGACATCTGGCTTTGGGGACTGAAACAAATATATGCTCTGCATGTCACAAGTGTAAATCTCTAAATCAGAGAAGTTTACTTACACAAAATAAGTTACAAAAATCTGGTTGAAGCTGATAAATGCGCCATCTCTTTTCTTTCCCTTTTTGAACAAACAACTCTCCCAGTGTGGCCTGCTGATCTCTAGCAGTTACCAGAGTCCTTCCTACCTTTCTTTCTTTTCTGAGATAGAGTTTTGCAATGAAGTCTAGGTTGACCTCTGCTTGCCATCCTCCTGCCTCAAACCCTGCAAGTGCCAGGATTACAGGCTGTGCTACTCTACCTGGCCACACTGTCCTTGCAAGGATTTGATGTATTCAAAGATATGCAGACAACAATACCAAGATATCCTTAGCATTTTCTCAAGGGTGTGATGGTGAAATGCCTGCTCTGCACAATTCAAAGCAGGCACCAGACTACAATGCAGTCACATTTTTCTACACCACTGGAGTTCAACAACAGCAAACGCTGCTGGTCTCAGTTAAGATCACTGTCATGTATTATAAATTAAAAATATTAAAGTTATCAGAAAGGACTTTGAATGTTTTTATCACATTGATTTGAATATTACACAATGCACACACATATATGGAAACATCATGGAGCATCCCATAAATATGTACGATTTTTTAAATGTGTCAATTAAAAAGAATGAAGAAAATATTGTCAATGATGCTGCAAAAATGCTCGCATATGAACCTACTCTCAGTGTTCAGTGTGGAGGAATGTATAAGGTGTTCCAGGGTGCAGGGCATCTGGAGGGAAAGCGCACACATGGCAGAGCTGAGGCACAACAGCTATATTTCATGGAATTTCAATTTTAGCTAAAAGAGACCTGAGGGAAAACTTAGTAATTATGTAAATTAAACATTCAGCAGGCACTCTCTTGAAAATTAGCAAACCCAGCCTGTTGCTTTAAGAGAAATAAATGATAGTATCATTTAGAGATGGCAAATTTGATGTTTCAGGTGAAAATGAGACACTGGAAAGATCCCTTTCCACCATAAGTGTGATTGTTTCCAAGATGTAAAGATTTTCTTAAGCAATTTATAGTGGTGTCAACAAATATAATATGATGAAACTCTAATGAGATGTGTTGACATCTGCTACAACTACTTAACTCGGAATATTTTCCAAGTGATCAATTCATAAAGGTACACCAGACACATGCATTAAACATGTACTCAATGTTAAAAGTGGGCCAATGCAAGGCATACAAGATCCACTGACAGGACTGGGGTGTCACAATGGGAACTCTCCAACTCTAGACAAAGGATACTAACAATTATCTGAAAAACTAACTAAGATATCCAACCCTTTCCTTCCTTATCTTGTGCTTGTGAGAAGCCATGCTTTCATATACTTTAACCAAAATGGCACCATCATATTTTAGCAGGTAACTACCAGAGCAGACTGGAGAAACACCTATGTTCTTTTATACCAGATACTAAAGGGCAATGAAAAACCAAGACAAACAATACCCTTCTCAGTAAAGTTTTGTTGAAGAAAATGCTTTTTTGTTTGTTTGTTTGTTTTCGAGACAGGGTTTCTCCGTGTAGCCCTGGCTGTCCTGGACTCATGTTGTAAACTAGGCTGACCTTGAACTCACAGGGATCTGTCTGCCTCTGCCTCCCAAGTACTGGGATTAAAGGAGGAAAATGCTTTTTAAAATAAACGTTACTTAGGCTAATGTCACATGCTGCATTATTTTTAAATGAATAAATATTTTTAAAAATGTGTCCATTTTACTTACTAACATACTTCTTTACGTATACATGGAAATTCATAAAATCTTTGGGAATTTCAAATTTTTTGTAAAGAAGTCACAAAACATAAGACTGTAATTAGAATGATGGTGCAATGAGCTTCCATTTGTAAGTGACTCTGAGGAGAGAGACCAGAGCAACTGGCTTGCTTTTCTGAACCAGTGAAAGGTGTCTCCTGAGCCCACACTCCTGAGGCGATCTGAGAGGAGCCGCCCTTTGCTGATGTTGCGTGCAGGGTCACTACCTGTGACGTGGGTTGCTCGGGCTAAGGTCAGGATCAAGGCTCGGTTCAGCTCTTCAGATTCTGCTGACAGCACCGTTTTGGGATCGTTGAGGAAACGCGTGAACTGGGGCTGGACCTCTGAGCTCCCTAGTGCTGTGATGAGCCTCAGTGCAGTGCTTTCCACACTGAAAGCAGGAATGCACAGTTCACATGCACGCAGTTAAATTCCACTATAGTTGTTAAAATGTAAACATGAAGATTATACATTCTCTTTGATATAAAAAAAACTCCCTTTTTGATGCTAAATTGTATAATTCGAAGCAGCAGACTTAACCATTTGATGAAAGAGAGCTTGTAGGCTACAAGAAAAACCTTCTCCTAGATAAACAGCACTTCAGTAATTACATTTTTACTTCCCCTTCCCCCCCCCACCCCCCAGACCTTCCAAGCATGGGCAGCCTGAGGCCTGCTCACCACAGATGGAGCTGGTTCTGGTTGGTCTGTGCGACCGCAGCCAGCGTGTGTAGATGGCTCAGGAGCTGCACTCTGTAATGAGGCTGAATGTGGTGCATGCGGTGGCTGAACATCTCCAGCAGTGTGTGCAGGATGCCCCAGGCGTGGGACTTGAAGACAGTGGGCAGAAGCTGACCTACAAGAGCATGAATTCCAGGTACGAGTTAGGAGGAGAAGGACAGCCCTGTACTTATCTGAAGGCTGCCACATTCAGGATGTAAAAGCATGACTATAAAACACACACACACACACACACACACACACACACACACACACACATACATATTTCCACTTGTAGGGGTAAAAAGTGCAGAGTCTACACACACATTAATCTTTCCTTTTTAGAATTTGACAAGTCAGGCTCGAGCTAATGTGTAAAAATAAAATGAAAACAACTACACAAAAACAAAAACCAAGCAAAAATGTAAAAGCCCTTCTGATCGGCCTCCTTCCTCAGTCCACCTTTTACGTTATCTTTATAGAATGAAGGGGTCCAACTTCTTGAGTATGAAGACTCGCTCCTCTTTCTTATAGTGCTGGCCTTTAAACCCAAGGACTCCACCACCTAGGCTGGCAGTGAACTTGCAAGGCATTTTCCTGCCTCCACTTCCTCAGCTGAGGCCACAGCTATACACCATTGCAACTAGCACAGCATTAAAATACTTCCCACCACCAAAAAAAAAAAAAAAAAAAAAAAAGAGCAGCCAACAAGATCAGGCATGGCGGCATACACCTGTAGTTCCAAGCAGCGGGGAGACAGAGGGTTAGAACCACTCGCCTATATAAAAAGTCGGGAGCCGGCCTACACTGTCTCAAAAAAGTCAGAAACAAACAAACAAACAAACAAACAACCTAATATGGTCCCTTTTTCATTCTTTCTTCCATCCAAAGAAAGCTGAACTCACATCTGGGAAAAAGTTACCATGATTAAAATTCAAACTATTGGTTACATTAATCAGAAAAATGTTTCTAGCTAGAAGGACCTATCACTCAGAATTGCTGACTACTACCATGCACCGTGGGATAAACATGTTTTTGTGTTGATCCCAAGTGTGGGATGGGGAACAGACTAGTGAGAGAACAGGATGTTTATCCCCTTAGAAGTTGAACCACTTCGTGAGGGAGCTTGGATGCTGCCAGCTGAAAACATCCTAGTAGAGACTCTGAGAAGATACATACATACATACATACATACATACATACATACATACATACATACACACACACACACACACACACACACACACACACACACACACACATACATGAGCCCAAAACAAGAGGCTTGAGAAAGAGGACTTGGGATTGTTTTGGCTGCTCATCCCTGCACTTCAAGAGATGCTCAGCTGGGCCTCAGGTTGAACTGCGGGTTTGCTGACTGCACAGGGAGAATTGCTCCTCGGAAGTGATATCCTTAAGGTTTCATTACTGTGTTCTTTAATCTCCTTTTCCTATTGTTTGGGTTAGTTGGGTTATAAGGGAGGTAGGCTTGTTTAATAAGCTCATAATAAAATATAGTTGTTAAGAAGATTAAGCCTACAAGACACTGTCTTTTGCAGTGTACAAAACCTTCTTCCCTACTGCCAGGCTGTGGATCACAGATGTGTTCAGCAGTGGGGCTGCTGCCTCGAAGAGCCAGTCCTGCCCAGTGCACCTGCGCGCCCAGCATAGTATCCTTTTCTCGCTACTGAAGAGTGACGCCTGTTCTGGCCTTCTGCGCTTCTCTACTGCACACGTCTGTCACAGTGCACCCTTCCTTTGCTTGCCTTACTCCCTGGCCCTGACTCAGCGGGCTGGCCTCATGCTGCCACTGATCTGCTCCCTGCTGCATCTTCAGCACTTGGAGACGACTCCTTGAATTAATGAATGCATGAATCATTAGAAACAGCAACGAAGTTTGGCTTACTGATAAATCCTTTGATGCCCAAAGACTCTATTTCCATATAGACCAGTAAACGGCTGTACGTTTCCACTAGGGCTGGAGCTAAGGCGACAGTGGATTTTGTATGAGCAAGTTTTATCACTCTGGTTGCAATGCTGTGAATAAGGCTGAGGAGAAAAAAGAACCAAATGAAAAGCCGTCTCTATAAACACAGGAGCTACTCTACTCAGCGGCAAACACGTATCACTCTGAAATGAAATGGTTCTAATGGCTTGGCTCACATGCGTGTGAGCTGTCGGACACTTGGTAACGATGACCTGAACAACTGGAGTGAGCTGTGGATGCTTTAGGGCTTGGAGTGTTGTAGTTTGAATGCACATAGGGATCCCTGCGCTCAGGGGAGAGCACACTCTCTGCACAAGCCATAAGAGCATGCATGCCCTGAGAGCTTCTGGCCAGCTTCTCCTTTCAAATAGGTAACTAGGTGCCTTTGAAGAAAACATTTACCATAAAAGTTATTGCTAAGACCCAAGTGCTTGGTTCTAGCAGGGCTTTGCTCAGATTTGTCACATGCACAAGTGAAGTACCACATGGGCGCCGCAATGCCAACCATATGAGAGGGGAAGCACGGCTTCTGCAGCGCTGACACCGTGTCTGCAGACCCACTCAGGTCTGTTTGGCCTATACACGGTGTTGTCTTAAGGTGGTGCCAATACTTAAAGCTTGAGAGAACAAAAACTTCTGCACTGCCTAGTCCTTCTCAGAGACTCATTTTGCACACCTCGCTTCGGCAGCAGTCTACTGCCCATAAGATGGAAGCCACAGTGGCGTTGCTCGCCTCCACACACCCTGCTCGCACCATGCAGAGCCACCTCCCCTCCAGGCCAAGCCTGGCTACTCTGGGCACTTGGGTTCTAGTGCCCACAGAGGCGTTTCTACCTTCCAGCAATCCGATACACCCCTACAAGTGTCCCTGTGTGATTTAATGAGGCAAAAGGCTAAACACTTTAAATTCCAGGACTCAGCAATTCTCCTTTCAGTACACTGTTTAGTAAAATATGTAAGAAGAAACTGAAAGCCAGTGCAACTACAGACAGCATGATGCCTGCTATAAAGGCGACCTCCACCAACATCTCCTTACTATGAAGATGCTACCAAAACCTCGATGCCCAGCAGTGTAGAGTGGCTGCTTATATAGCTCAGAAGAAGAAACTTGGTTGTACCTATTCAAAACTGTTTTGGGGGAAAATATGTGAAAAGATGTTTATTACAGAAAAAAAAGATAAAATAGCTCATTTTTTGTCAACAAGATATAAAATAAATTCATAAATTTACTCATTGAAAAAATATGCAAAAATTTCCCCACGCTTATCTCTTAGGAAAAGGATACAGTCACTATCTGCTCGCGTTCCTCTGTATAGTCTGGAATTTCTGTAGCTAACAATATTCATTTTAGTGAAGAAATCATTCTTAAATGCATTGACCACACACATATATGTACACATACACACGTATAATCAACACAAAAATATCGGACTTTTATCAATTCCCAGATATGAAACCAAATAAGCAAAAGAACTCACCTCATCTTGGCGTGCACTGTCAGTGAGTCCAGGAGGTTCATTGGTAAGGGGGTTATAGATGCTGAGGCCAAACAGCTTGTTCCCGGAAGGGGCACTCTCATAATTCCATTTCCATAAATAGTCTCTACTAGAGCCCCCATAGGTAACGTAAAACACTCTGAATTTGTGGAATACGCATTACACAGCAGCGCAATCTTATAGTCATTCATCTGTAAACTTTTATTTCTCAGACTCTGCTGTAGGAACCTAAAGTACCACATATATGAAACAGAAAAAAAAAACACAAACAATATCCATGAAGTTAACTTGCATTTTAAAAATTTCAACTATATGTAGCTACTAATACACTCTATTCTTACAGACACCACAGTTTCTAGTGAATACGGATTTTTGCGATTAAAGCTTGGCTAATACTGCAGATGAAACTTCATCCTAAGTTAACAATTAGTGAATATTTGTCAAGTATATACACTACACATAATGCATTATTTTAGGCTGTTTCAGAGAATGAAGAAATGACTCATAAATTAATAAAAAAGATTCTATTTATTACCTGTTTAGATATAACATATGCCTTCACTTTTGAAAAGACAATCACAGATATTTCATAAAATAAAAGCCCAGTGACACAAGGGTCTAACCATGCACAGGCTCCCATGACGCAATCTGGCAGTCCTAAGGAGGAAGTTCAGCCACTCCTACACCCTGGCTGACACACAGCTCTACCTAAGCAGGCATGTCTCTGAGTCATCATAGCTCTGGGACACACTCAAGGAACATGCCAGCTATCCCAGGGAGGAAAAGGAGTCCAAGTCAGAGAGATCATGTGCAAATCATGAGCACTTGGGAAACCCTGAAATACTCTCACGTTGATAGGAGACAAGATACTTTAAGTTATCATTTAAAACACATAAAAGCCAAAGCAGTCTTGAAAATGGATAGGAAAATACCTAGCCACATAAGCAGACCCACTCAGACTGTCTTCTGATGCTGCCCTAGGACAATTTCCTTACTGTAACATACATACTAAGAATCAGTCTTCTAGGGGCCGGAGAGATGGCTCAGTGGTTAAGAGCACTGACTGCTCTTCCAGAGGTCATGAGTTCAATTCCCAGCAACCACATGGTGGCTCACAACCATCCACAATGAGATATGGTGCCCTCTTCTAGCCTGCAGGTGTACATGCAAGCAGAACACTGTATACACAATAAATAAATATTAAAAAAAAAAAAAAAGAACCAGCCTTCTGAACGGCGTGGGAGCTATCAAGCATCACAAATACTGAGATCAGTACTGGTCTACAAGCCACTGTTAACGAAACAAGAAAACTGAGCTCCAGGTTACAGACAACTTACTCATGGTGCAGCTTCAGGGAATGGGGTATTGGGATCTGGAGCTTGGAGTTGTCATTTTGAGCTTTTCTATTAAGATGAATCCAAATACAAGTCATTGCAAAGGCATGTGTTGACTGTGGTTTGTTAATATCAGGAACTGGGATACACTGGAAAATATAATTAGCTTCCATATGAATGGGAAGTAAATAGTCCCGTCTCTTAGAAATCCTTTACGGTGTAACTCTTTAAAACTCCCATCTTAGTTTGGCTCTTTGACTATTCAACATTACAATGGGAGACTTTATAGAATAAGCCTTTTTAAAAAAGAGATGTTCTAGGCATGTTTCTACTTGTCAACAAAATAAAAGATGTTTAGCCAAGCTTTCCATGTCACGGAAGTACTGAACTAAACTCATTTCAAGCATAAAACATTGTGATAATATATCAAAAATAAAATTTCTATAATTCTCACAAATGCATTTTAATGTTTAAGACAGGAATAAAAACACACAATTGTACATGTTAATGTGTTATCACGTACAGTACATATTGTATAATCAGGTTAAACACACCTAGTCCTCCATCACTTATTACTTCTTTATGGAAAAATTCTCAAAAACTCTACCTCCCTGTAGCTTTTGTTCTTTAGTGCACAATAGCTATGGACAGACATTCTACTGGGCAACACCACACCAAGACTTCCTCCTGCCCAACTGCAACTTAGTCCCATCATTTTGTCCCTTAATATCTTCAAAGAATATCTATTTCCAAGAAGATATAGTTAAAAAAAAACAAAAGCAAAGAAACAAAAACCAAAAAATTGATGATCGTAGTCACACAGTCCTGTAATCCCAGCACATAGGTGGAAGAGGCAGGAGGAAGAAGGGTTTGACTATAGTCTAAGCTGTACAGGGGGACACTGTCTCACTATAAAACAAAACACATACACAACTCAAATGACTGTCACCAAGCCTGGCAACCCGAGGTTGCTCTCTAAGATGCACATGGTGGAAGGAGAACTGCTCCCGGGAGGCTGTTCTCCAGCCTCACCATGAGTTGTGCCATGTGTGTCCCCCACCCCCACAAACAAAGAAATTCGTGTAATTTAAAAAATGTTTTTCCAAGATTAAAAAAGGAGGATAAGGGCGGGAGAGATGGCTCATGAAGAGGATCTGAGTGAGTCTGGTTCCCAGCACCCACCCACAGGAACAGCTCCAAGCCACCTGACGCTCTCCTCTGGCTGCTGCAGTTACCTGTGCTCACATGCACACAACTCCCTCCACGGCCCCAGAGATGTGAGCTGGGCATGGCAGCACACTCCTTTAAACCCAGCAGTCGGGGAGGCAGAGGCAGGAGGATCTCTGTGAGTGTGAGGCATGCCTGGTCTACAGAGGGAGTCCAGGACAGCCAAGGCTAACTAACACAGAGAAACCCTGTCTCGAGAAAAACAAGAAAAATAATAAATAAATAAATAAAATCTTGAAGACACTGAAACACTAGGAAAGTGTAAGAATTACACACCTGAGGTCTGCCTGGAGTATGTAACAAGATGCAGACTGTACAGTGAGACTCTGTCTCAAAACCAAACCAAAACCAAAACCCAAGATGTGGTGGATATAGAAAATATAGATAGCTAGAATCTGCTTTAAAATTAAAATTGTCCAGCATTACCAACCACAAAATAATGAGGAAAGAGGCAACATGAAATAGGAGTGTCCCCAGGTGATAGGCGTTTACTGCTCTATCCATGGTACTCTGTGTTTAACTTTCCAGAAAGTGTCTCTAGAAAATGGCAACCATCAAAATAAGTTATGCCTCCCTCAAGCAAACTGGGCTAGTACACCCCAGACCACACAAACTGGATAAACTCAATCACTGTGTTGTGATTGGATAAACTTAATCTGTCTGCTGTGAATGGATAAATGTAACTGCTCTATTCCGTGCTCGGTAAAACTTACCTCCTTTTCTGGGTACAGCAGATCGAAGAGTTTCATGACAGGAAGAAAATCAGCGAGTGCATTTTTCTGAATGCTTCCAGAAATGAATTGGAGCAGAACCCACATCAGGTGGTCTCTCCCTTTGATCAGTCCTCGCCCTGCTAACTGTAAGAAGTGTTAAAGGATGGATGTGCACACTACTAGAGACATGGGCATACAGAGCTGCAGCTCGTCTTCAACAGAGCGCCTTATGTTATAACCTGCACCCCACCTGACCCCCAAAGGCTCACATGCTAAGGCCTGGTCCTCAGCTCAGGGTGATGCTGCAAGATGGTGGGATGCTCAGGAGGCAGGGGCCAGTCGGGTATTTGGACAGTGGTCCCTTCCTTTCTCTCTCTCTCTTCTTCCTGGCTGCTATGAGGTATGTATGCATTTTGAGTGCATCCCTCACCATGATGCACTGTGTCACCACAAAGTCAAAAGCAATTTAGCTAAACCACCACGGACAAAAACCTCAAAAACGGTGAGGCCAAACAGACCTTCCTTCGTCATGAGTGCCTTCGCGAAGTGTCACTCACTCCCTAACACACTCGGTGCTGAACGTGGGTGCTCAGTAACTACTTATTCTCAACTCAGACAACAATGCATAGCCTGCTACATTATATGGTTTTCTCTGCTCCTTTAAACCATAACTATCAAAAAAATCTGTTGAAGGGCATTAAATTGATCATATATACATGAGAATCAAGCTCAGTATTATGTAATTTTTTCTAAACAACAACAACAACAAAAAAACTTCACCAAAATTACCTTTTACCTTGAAATCCTTCAAGGACTAGTTAAAACAAGTCTCCCCATTTACTGAAGATTATAACAGAAACCACTGGGTGCAAAGGGGCATGGCACTGTCAAGGAATAAAGTTAAGATTCTCTATTCTGTGGTAAATAGTCAAGCTGCCCTGGTGCACACCTGCACCATCCAGCCAGTACTCAGCACATGCAGGCAAACTGTGTGTGAGCACTGTTTCTGATGCACACAACCTGCCTCACCAGTACCCAACACAGCCAGCAAAGACTCAGGACCCTCCTCCTGGCCCTGGTCCTGTGAGGCACACTGCTGCAGCCCCTCCAACAGTGACCCTGGCAGGTAAGAGGTTGCTGAACCTCCCACGCTTCTGCTTTAAGCCCATGCAGGCAAGAGAGATCTACCTCGGTATTCAGATAAAAAGTTTACCACTTGGGGTGCTCACTCCAACCAGGAAAAACAGAAGTCTCTGGACCTTCTACCTATGCTGCAATTTATTCCTTGGCTGACAAAGCCAGAGAAAAATCACTTACCACACACACAGACTCTGGCTTACCACAAGTGGGAGGGCAATAAGAGAGAATGGGGGTTGAGAACAAACAGAACATACTATATAAAAATGTATGAAATCATCAAAGAACATATTTAACCAGGGTGTGTATGTGTATAAAGAAGAATCCTTGTTGTAGTGATGCTATGGTGTAACATTTATTTATTTCCACTCAGTGTGCCTAAGATCTTATAGCTAAAACCAGCTTATCCCATACTTTCCTACTTGTCTTATTTTTCCTGAACTAACCGTCCTGCCCTTCTGCTCATTACCAAGTAGAAACCTGTGAGCACCCAATCAATGTTAGCTTCCTGTTAAACCCTGATACTTGCTGGTCATCTTGTGCTACACAACTTTTCAGTCTATCTATCTTCCTCTATATTGGTTCAGACCTTCAACATACCTCACTCAACCCATTGCAATGTACTCTTACTGTGTTGCTCACACCTGTCTCTATACTGTTAACTTATTCCATGTTGCCATTAGCAGTACTTTTTCCAATGTGATTATTTTCCCAACTCTTCACTACTGCCAAAAGAATATCTAAGCTCTCGTGGGCCATGAAGTTGCCCACGCCCTTCTTTGCTTCCCTCCTTTCTCATGTCATCCTAAATAAATTTTTCTTTCTAGTTTTCATACAACTTCTTATCTTTCCAAATACTAATGCTACTGTTAGGAAAGCTCTTTGCTATATTTTTCCCTTGGGAAAATTTGACTTATCTTTGAAGCATTAGCTTAAAAGTCTCTTTGATGGAGCTAGTTCTGAACTCTTCATTTAGGGGCTACACCCTATCACTCATTCTATAAGGAACCATGCTGCCATGGTATGCTGGCTGGTTTTGTTTGTTTCTTTTATATTTTTCTGGTCAACTTGACATGAGCCAGGGTCATTTGGGAAGAAAAATTTCAAATGACAAAAATGCCTTCATAAGACTGGCCTGTGGGTAACTCTGTGGGATACTGTCTTGATCAATGACTGATGTGGGATGTGGGCTGTATAAGAAAGCAGGCTGAAAAAAGCCACAGGAGCAAGCCTGGTAGTTGCACGCGCCCATGGCCTCTGCATCAGTTTCTGGCTCCAGTTTCCTGCCATGAGTTCCTTCATGATAGACTGTAAATTGCGAGGTGAAATAAACTCTTCCCTTCCCAAATCACCTTTGGTCATGGTGTTTATCACAGCAACAGACACCTAACTAGTTATATATTACACCTGGACACACATACACATCCTTTCCCTTCCAATGTAAAACTCCTTGGTAGTATTACATTGAAAAGTTAAAAAACAGAAACCAGGCACAGGGACCCAAGCCTTTAATCCCAGCCCTTGGGAGCCAGAGGTCTCTGAGCTTTAGGCCAGCCTGATCTACATAGTGACTTCTAGACCAGTCCACCCTGCCTTAAACAAAGAAATTAAAAGGTTAACCAAGTCAAAATTAGGGCTCTGACTTCTGTCCCCTCTGAACCCAGAGTCTGGCAGTGCTCTGAGCTAGACAGCTGAGCCATAGTACAAACAGGTTGGAGTGGCTCTGACGAGGTGCACTCTGGTCATACCTTCTGGTGGAGAGAGAGGACCATATGTGGGAAACTGGCAAACTGGAAAAGCACAAAGAAAATGAGCTGGCTGGAAAGGTGCTGCCACAGGAGCTGGCTGGTTCCCCCATCGTCAAACTTCTCCTCGTTCTCAGACCTCTCCATGGCGTACACCACCAGGTCCACCAGCTGGTCCTCCAGCACAGGGCAGCGCTGCTTGTGCTGTAGGGCAGAGATTAGATACAGTATTCCAAAAGCCTCCTGGTCAGTTCCAGATGTCACCAGTTAGTGGGCAGTAGTCGTACGAGGGGCCAGGAAGCATAGGATGGAGCTGAGGTTATGGTTAGCTATAGTCTATTAGAGCTGCATTGTGTCCTGTCATCACAGAGGAGGGGCTCATGGAAAGCATCTTTTCTTGTCTCCCGCTTCCAATTAGTGTTTGATTTTGATACAGAATTATTCCAATTTGACAAAAGGTAATCAAAGTATAGTAGACTACTCTGTCAACACAGCAGGTTAAAGGGGACATGATAGGGAGATACCATATTTTTGCAATTTAACTCAAAAACTGAAAGGCCTGCATTTCCTGATATTAAATATTTATAAAAAGTAAATGAGGTAAGACATAACCCTGTGTGTTTTAAAGTGACAACTCCAAGTTTACAGCTCTGCCACTGCAGAGGTAAGGCAGCCGTGAGAGCATCTGCCCTTCTGTGTGGACAGTGAGCGATGCTGCCAGCAAGCGATGCTGACAAGGAGTGGAAACCTCTTCCACACCAACAGGAAACAGACTCATGAGTGAGCCCTGCTCTTCCCACCTCTGCAGGCCAAACATAATGCAGCTTTAATTTTTAAATTAGACCATTTTAAAATCTAAAATGAGAGAAAGACTTGGTTTAAACACTAACAATGAAAATGCAACTTCCCTTTCTAGAGGCAAAAAGATTTGTGTTTTTAAAAGTGATTTACAATGTACTTTTACCAAAAGAAGTAAGCCATATTTTAAAAGCAACTTCATTTTTTCTTTATGAATGTTGTATTACTCAGTAGCAGGCAGTTGGAAGCCTTACTAGTGAGCACAATGACTAAAATATAGATGATTTTTCCCTATACTTTCGATTTAATTATCAGTGTCTTTTGCCATGAAAAAGGGATATGATATCTTGAATTTGTAGAAAAATGCAAAATGGGGACAACTTTGGAAGAAAACAAAACAATCCACTGCACCCCCTCTTTGCATGCTTTGCCAGCTCCACGTTGTAAAGCTGCAATATAGCTGCACTTTCTTGATGCATGCATGTAAAACAAACATCTACCCAGAACAGGAAGCATCAATGGTTGTTTCATATTATTTTGTTCCAAAACCACAAGGCCATGATCACAGTTCCACCACGTTACAGGCTTACGGGAAGCGAGATTAACACCACCAGTTCAGACTGCAGTACTCCTCCTCCTCCCAACGTAGCTATCAGTGTGAAGCCGAGCAGAGTGCAACAGACAACACTACAGACTAGCTCTCAAGTCAGCATGCAGCTACTGTGTCCAGGGCTTGAAATTTACTAGTTCCGCCAACCACCAGCAACCTCAGAGAGGGCCAGACAACACACGTGTACAGCGAGATCGCTCAAAGGATGCAAGAGTCAGAAAAATCTGTGAAAAGAGGGAAAGCCAGGATTTCCAGTAGGAATTTCTTTCTTTCTTTTTTTTCCCTTTCCTTTCCTTTCCTTTTTTTTTTTTTTTAAACTAGTGATGAGAATTTGCTTCTACTTTGGAGACTTGCCAATTGGTCAGCTATCCCTCCACCCACGGTAGTCTCCCATCAATCTACTTCAGGAAAAAAGAGGAGACCAAATAAAATTGGTGTTTAGCACCTCAGTCACTTTGGAGTTTCCCTTTCTTATATTAGCTTTTTTTTTTTTCTTTAAAGGTTGGATTTTTACCTACATGTTTTCAGGCATGTTGTGATGGTCACATAGTTAATAGTTTAAAGAGGAATGCCAGAAATATTACAATTTTGACAAAATAAAAGCAATTGGGAGATTTATAGCTAAAGCTGATGGTCTTTCCGCATCTCATGAATACCCCCCAGGTTTTCAGTTGAGAATCAAATACACCAGGTGGTAGGTACCTAAGGCCTGGTATCTGATGCAAATATGTATTGGGTTAATTATTTTGGATAAAGCCAGGTACATTGCCTAAATCTAAACATAAAGACAGGAATACTCACATTGCTTTATCTGTCAGTTTGACAGCATCAAAATAGTGAAGATCTGAGACATAAATGGCCTATACTTCTACTGTTAAGTAACTTTTGTGCCAGACTACCTACCATTGAGGAGGCAGAGCAGTAAAGCTTACACAAGGGCACAGCTGTATGCCTGTTGTATGCAGTGTTCTGGGTCAGCCTATCGTACCTAAGCAAGACCCTATCTCAAAAACAAACAAACAAGCAAAACAAAAACCCAAAATGTAAATAAATATGCTTTAATTTCCTGCTTTTTTTTCCTCTTTTTTTTTTTTTTTAAATAAATCTAAGGTCTTGCTGTATAGCTATGGCAGACCTACAACTAACTATGAGGTCCAGGTGAACTCAAACTTGAGGTTCTCTTCCTGCCTCAACTTCCTGAGCACTGGGATTACAGGTGTGTGCTACCACACTTAGCTTGCTTTAGTTTCCATTACTATAAAATAGGTATGTTAAAACAGAGTCTTCCTCATACTTCAAAGTGGACAATGTGAACATTTTTAAGGTATCTTAATACTTTTATTTGTAAATCTCTAGCCTAAATGTTGATTCCTTAGTTTATATCATATCTGTATGTATATTTAGTTTAAATCTGTTTTAACGAGAATATCCAAATTCAGTATTTTAAAATCACTTTCCTATCCAATCGTTCAGCCTGAACTAGACTCCATCTACCCTCAGCCCCGCTGCGCCCTGTTTCCATCCTTCCTCCTGCCAGGCCTGCTGGTCACGATGATGCTTTTCCGCATTCACTCATATCCACTTCTGAGTGGTAAGTGACACTTTTTACATAACAGTTTGCTTTTGCACTAAACATTCCACAAATTAAACTTACAAGGGCTTAAGTTAACTCTGAATAGTAATTTAAATCAGTTTTAATACTTTCTACTCAGAACAAGTTGAGAGGACAAATCTCGAACCAGATCCCTGTGCTGGTTAACGGCTCCCAGAGTCACTTCAGAGCCGGTGGCCAGCGCCTTCGCACCGCATACAAAAGCTTAAGAACTCTAAGTGAGTTGTGATGCTTTTAGTCGTAAGAAAAAAGATAGAAACTTATGTGAACACAGAACACAACATTTCTTTTCCTCCTATGTGCTTAAGCTCAGCAATCTACACCACACTGTGGCTATTTATGACCTGTCTCTGACCAACTTAAGGATTAACCATAGGCCAATTCCTACTGGAAAATGCAATACAGACAGGTCATAAAGTTTTCAAGCCTTAATTATTGCACTGTTAGAGAAAGGACAAGAAAGTACAGCACAGGATATATAGTTCCGTAATGATAAAAGATGCAATAAGATGATTTCATTCTTTGTATTCGTATGGATTTATATTGCATGTTCTCCTTTCATATCCTATTTCCATGTGTAAAATAATATACCAAGGCACTTCGGCATATTATCTTGCATCTGAGACTCTCTTACTACAGAGTTGCCTGTGACAACAATTACTGATGAATTGTGAATTTTTGACAATGTTTACACTATGGTGGGACCAATACTAATAAATGTTCTATCAGCATTTCCATTATAAACTTTATTTTTTATGGATTTATGTCTTAGTCATAAACTTTTTATAGGTTGAAACTTGTTATTAAAATGATCAGATCATAAATACTTTTCTTGAAATTATTTTGTCAATTTCTATTTTTTGAGGATAGCCACCTCCTTCCCCCAAGGGGTGGTGGTGGTGCAGAGCCATAGATAGCTAAAGATATCTGGGAGGTGTAGTTGCAGATCAGATGACATGTAGCCACCGAATTATAAAAAAAAAAAAAAACGAGTCATGTGTGACTTAACATTCACTGCAAAATTAGTTTTGAAACAAAGTGTGAAGTATTCTTGCAAAGTTAGCTAATACTTACCTCTAGCTCAAGTGAGAGGGAAGCAGGGTTACTAACTTGGGATGTAAAATGTTAATGTGACAGATTGCAGGAGGTGATGTTGGGGACTTTAGTGGTCAAGGAATTTCAGTTTCACATGTACAAAGGCTCCTCCAAACAAGGAAATTTGGTAATATTTTTGGCAGAAAAAAAAAAAAAGGAAAATAAAAGAGGTATTGCTACTGCGGTGAGTTTGGCATGCAGTTTCAACACTGAGCAAGTTTTATGGCCAAGCCGTATGTCCGTAAAAATAGGGCTTTATCAATGGAAGCACCGCACAACCTTCACTATGGTATTGCAAACAGCAACGCTCACTACCTTCGGAGCCTAGAAAGAGCGTCGTCTCAAAATCAAAACGCTGGTATCTACTTTAATATGCTGGGCTCAAAAATTGTTATAAAAAATAATTGGAACCACTATTTTGCTTAAAATCTCAAAGGTGCAAAGTCCTGAAACAGACTTAGGACTTCATAAAAGTTTGGCGTGTCAAATGCAGCCATAGTGGTTTTCTCCTGTCACGGGTGGGCCTCACTGAGGAGCCCACGCCAAGAGAAGGACACATCTGGCAAAGACTGACAAAGAAGGGTGTTCGTCAAGAGGTGTGGGGTCACCTAAGAGTGTGACATTTCTTAGTCAATCCCCATGTTTCCAAAAACGCCTTCCCTGTTTAAAGTTTACCACTCCGACTTTTTAAAAGCAAGGCATCTCTATGAAAATGTTTTATTTTTCTTTTCTTTTTAAAATTGTTTTGGTTTTTTAGTCAAATCAACCCAAGTATTTTTGTTGTTGTTATTTGTTTTTATTAATAGTCTGGAAAGATAAGAGGCTACCACTAATCTTTCCAATTCTGAAAACTCCATCAGGCTAACTTTAGCCCTAAAATGAAAAGAGTAAAATGGGAGTCGGGGGAAAACCCATCAAAAAGTGTCAGGTTTACTGAGTGCCAAGTGTTGTCTCTTTCTTAAAAAACAAGAAACCAAAAAATATATATTTAAAAACAAAAAAACAAAAACAAAAAACAAAAACAAAAACCATTCACCAAAAAGAACTCTCATATCCCAAGAAGGTTTTTCAGTGGCCTTGGTCTCAGCATGGCTCCGCCAATTTCAAGCCCCGACCATACACGTATGTCTAACTGAATCAGTGGCCACACACGGCCAGCGTATCGTTAGTCACAATACAGCAGTAAGGTTGTGAACATACCTGAGCAATGTTCAAGGTCTAGAGCATTGGAGGATGGGCAGGACAAGACAGGACAGAACAAAAATAAAGGAAGAAAAAAAGAAAAGACAAAACAGTGACTATGAGGCCAGCCTCAAGGAACCCCAAGTCAGCATAAACCCGCCCACATGTCAGACCACCAAAACCAAACAAGCACACACCAAAAAAAGAAAGAAAGAAAGAAGGAAAGAAGTGGAAAAATTCAGCAAGGCGGCCACTCTGAAGATATCAAGGGTTATAAAAATACACCCAAAGAACAACAACAAAAAGTCAAAAAAATATGATTAAGTCATGTGTAGGTTTCTCTGGCAAAAGGTAACTTGAAGCTGGCCTTATAGAAAAAAAGCAATGCAAAACAAACCAACTTTAAAAATATCTCGCTTTATATTTAAACATTCTTAATGCAATATATAAATGATAGTAGAAGACATTGTTGAATAAACTGTATACTGAAAAGGTCATCAAAGAGTTCTTAACTGTTTTGCTCGGTTAGCTACAGTGAAGATAGAAAAGAACAGCGCAGATCTATAGACTTTATCGGCTTCCAGCATAATACAGTACCTGCTTATTTAAACCTAGCATATTGCAGACCATATCCCTGGAATAAGGCTGCTCCAATACATATCTCAACAAAGCAGTCTGTGGTTCAAACAGATCCTTTAAAGGAAACAAAAAAGAAATTATTGCATCAAGGTGAACAAAATGTGAATTTAAATTTTTCGGAATTAAGAATAAAGTCTCCCATGGCACTTGTTTCCCACAGTAGGCAAAATCTAGTGGGAAAAAATGATATTTAACGTTTACGGGTTATATGTTCCCACTTTAATTGTCTCATTTAAGGGTTTTAAGGGTTAAAAGTCAAGACAAGAGTAGAATCAGATGTTCTCATTCCATTTTAGAGTGTGTACCTAAACAGCAACTTCATGCTCTCAGTTTAGAAAGCCTTTTGTTCTTGGGATATCTCGCAGATGTAATGAAACACCATCATTAGGGTTTTTGCTTCCTTTCTGTACAAAAATGGTAATTTCCCTCTATGTCTCCAAGCACATGATTTCTTATAACTGATTCTAGTCTGTAGAAGCACTGCTATAAAGGCACATCTGCCATGAGAGCCTTTTATGAGTTTTTGGCTGACTTTTAAACAATCACCAGGTGGCTTGCCTGTCCCCTCAATATTAGCTGCTGGGTCCCATTTCTCTGGTGAAATTGTCAAAGTGACTTAAGCACTTACACACAGTTTTAGAAAAGGAGTACTGTGTCTTTCACTTTAGTGACTCCTCACTGACAGCACACAGTCCTAGTACAGCTGGTTCGTGTGCAACACAAACAGACAGATTGTGGCTGCCTTACTCTGGATTTGCATGTTTGTAGAGTGTCTGAGTCGCCAGTTTGCTACACAGGGATCACGTTTATTCTGTGTTGCTGCCAGAGCCATCACTTTGATGTCACTGCAAAGTTTACTTCAGATACTATTTGTATAATGGTTGTTTGGTTGTTTGTGTTTTGTTTTTTTTTAAATAGATCTCTTAGAATTCTGAAAGAAATGATGTGTGGCGGGGAGCAATTTAAGCTGATTTTTAAGATATGCTTTTAAAACTGTACTAATGGAACTGTGAGGTAGAAGTGAACAACAATTACTGCCTTCATAAACTTTTCCCCTTTAAATGGTTCCCCATGCCTCTGCTTGTTGCTCCTTCTCCCACTTGTGCTGTAAAACAGCTGCAAAAGTGACAGACATGCACAGCCCATCGAGAAGTAACCGTCAAGGATTCCTTGTGAGGCTGGAGGGATGGCTGCTCTGTCAAGGGCCAGGGTTCGAGTCCTAGCAGCCCCAGGGCAGCCTACAACTCTGGTTCTCAGGGATCTGATGCCCTCTTATGACTTCCACAGGCACTGCATTCATGTGGCATTTGGACATACATGCAAAACACTCAGACATAAAATAAATATAAAAATCTCAAAAAACTAAATAAAAAAGGGTTCCTTGGGTCATTTAAAACACAATAAGCACTTGGGAGGCAGAGGCAGGTGAATTGCTATGAGTTCGAGGCCAGCCTGGTCTACAAAGTGAGTCCAGGACAGCCAAAGACACACAGAGAAACCCTGTCTCAAAAAAACCAAATCAAAACCCCAAAACCACAATAAGCGGAGTCTGTTAGACACAGAGGCTGTTTGCAAGGGTTGTTTGTGGGCAGTTTGGTTTTGCTTGCTTGGGTTTGGTTGGTTTTCTTTGAGACAGAATATATCACTCTGGTCTAGAACTTACTCTGAAGCCCAGGATAGCCTGGACAGCAGTGTCCTCTTGCCTCATTCCTCTAAGTTCTGGGGTAACAGACATGAGCCACAACAACTGGCTTTGTGAGTACAGTTCTCAGGACAAGGAGGCTAAAGCCCAGCACAGTTTGCAAGACTGCTCATTAGTGCAGTTAAACAAATGCTGTGCCTTAGCAGCAAAGTCTCCCAGTTTCAGGGACTACAAAACCACTCTCTTTGCTTTGGTATTAAACCTAGAAACACTACTTCAGACACATCGTATTTGTCATAAACATCACTGTTAGGAAAAGAATCTTCTGCTTAGAAATCTAAAAAGGAGAACAGATACCGTTCCCCAACGTACTCTTGAGGCTAACCACCATTTCCCAATGTGACAAGGGTAAGTACCCATGGGGGGATGTTAATGGGTGTATGTCTTGAGCTCAAACTCGGAGTCTTTTTTTTTTTTTTTTAATTTATAGCCTTAGACAAGATCTGTTCCTAAAGAGTTTTCTTTATCTAACTACTTTGCCAGGGGTGAATCCACACATCACAGAGTATGTGGGGGTAGCAGAATGACATAACAACCATACCACATGGTGCAGCCCTCAACTGCCATGGCAGCACTGAAAGGCAAAGGCAAGAGGACCACTGCAAGCTCAAGGCTGGACTACTCTACAGAGTTCCAGGCCAGCCAAGGCTACACAGCAAGACCTTAGCAAAAGGGATGGAAACCAAAGACACAACCGAAACACACGCCACGAAATATAGTAAGCCATAAGCTATGCTTCTTTAAAACATTTGCTTCTCTAGACTATTAAAGGGCAATTTGACATCGAACACTAGACAATATGAGATGGTGGCTCTTAGATGCCCAAAAGTTACACTGAATTTAATACTTACCTTGTCATATGGCAAAAGGCCTTTCAGAGGGAAGCGGAGAGTTGCAGGGTCCAGTTTCCATGAGTTACAGATGGCTCCAGAGTTGTTCACAACTGGCAGAAGGCTGCAACGGCCTGTATGTATTGCAAAAACATTTCTATGTAAATCTGACCGAGGCAATACCAGGTCGTTCACCCCCTTTTAATACTTAATAAATATGCATGCCAAGCCAGGCACTGGTTTAAAATGCCTTTAGCAATATTGCCAGGAAACTGAAGTGTGAGAATTTTTATTCCCTGTATTTCTTCCAGATGGCTGAACAATAAATCAGTACAAGGCTTCCAAATGCAAAACCGGTGCATTTTGTTTAAGTGTCTAAGGTGGAGGTCAGCAAAGTAGAGTCCCTGAGCCAAATCTTCCTGGCTCTCTGCTTTTGCAAAGCCACCACAGACTGCACACAACACCAAGTTCACGAGATGGACCTGTCCAAATACCGTCTGAGATCTCTTCTCTAGGGCTAACTCTTTTCAGGACGTCCCTAGAAGACTCTGATGTAGCATATGCCTGATGCCTCAACAGCAGCATCACTTAGATAACGCACAGAGAGCGCAAGCTCAACCTACCTGAAATAAACTCAACATTGTCTTTCTTAAAACCTGCTTCATTTCTGCAATCCATTTAATGATATTAATATCCATTCAGTTACAAAAACTAGAGAGCTCAGAATTTTCTGTCCAGAATTTATAGTTTATTTTTATATTCCCAGAGTCTAGAACAGCACTGACTCATAAATTCTCAGTATGTGATCATTAAAAAAAAAAAAAAACAAACCAATGATCTGTATTCCCAGACAGTTATGAGGCTACTATAATTCCTAGAAATAATTTGGAAATATATTTGGGCATTGCAAGGATTATCAAATATCATACCAAACATAAGAAAGTGCATACTAAAATGGCCAGTGAATGGCAAAGGTGTGGTCACATAGACTGGAAGTCTGGCATTCTCAATACCATGGCAATAGAAGAAAAAGCTGACATTCCCAGTTGTCTGGCATAGGAGGCGTTTCCAGGGGTGGAGCTCAGATGGTAGATTGTTGAGCAGGCATGAAGCCCTGGGTTTGATCCCTACAACAGAGTGTGGCAGCACATGTCTGTAATCCTTGCATTTAGAGGTAGAAACAGCAGATCAGACATTAAAGGTCACCCTTGCCTACATAGTGTCAGGCTAGCCTGAGTTTTATAGACCTTATGTTAAAAAGCCAGAACCAAATAAATGAAAGGTGTATCTAGCTAATTAAAATACACAAAATAGGATAAAGTGTTTCCAGTCAGCCATAACACGACTTCTGGAATGGTCTCACAGGAAAGCTCCACCATTCTATGAGTTCTGCCTCTTCCTTATCCAAAACCCTGAAAATAAACATTATTAGTTTCCTAGAGTGATACAAAGTGGCAAGCCACTCATAGGAGGCCAAAAGACTCCTAAAGATCACTAAGGATCAAGCCTTATCTAATCTACTAAGTTGTACTCTTACCACAAATGGAGTTTATCCTCGCTGTGGGCCTGAAAGTATCCACAAAGTCTGATACCAAGTTTCCTAGTAACTAAAAGAAAAAGAAAACAAATGAATATAAAAATAATATCAAGATTACTCTGCACAGTGTGATCATCTATCAAAATTCAGAAACTAGGCATAAAGAATTAGTACAAAGCCTGGCATGGACAATTTTTTTAATGACTAGTGTGTTTTTCTTTTTCTTCCAAATACTTGTCACTCCACGTGTCCCTAAGTTAAGCCAAGTCATACCACTATATCCTTACATAGTCAATGAAACTGGATATTTTTTAAGCACATAAGAACTGTCATTGGACATGGTGGCACACACCTTTAATCCCAGCACTCGGGAGGCAGAGGCAGAGGCAGGAGGATCGCTGTGAGTTTGAGGCCAGCCTGGTCTACAAAGGGAGTCCAGGACAGCCAAGGCTAACACAGAGATCCTGTCTCAAAAAACAAACAAACAAACAAACAAACTATCTCAGTGGGTTAATAGAGACACAAAATAAATATATTATTCTAAAAATATGGTTCAACTGGTAAAGGTGCTCGACACTAAGGCTAATGGCATCAGTGTGATCCCTGGGACACATGGATAGAAAACTGACTTCTACAAAGTCACTTCGGGTCTGTAGCCACAGGCATGGTGTGTCCAGTCCCTACACACACAAATAGGTATTACGTGTAGTAAAAATATGTACTATCTAAGGACAGAGTAGCTGTCTGGACATGTGCACACGGCACTATCCTTTCTTTGGAAGCCCTCTCTCTCACTCTGGGGAATTGTTCTTCCTTTTCCTGTGTTTGCCTGGATACCTAAGTCATTATGTTCAAAAGGGCCAGTGAGGTGAAAAGGTTCCGCAGGTGAAATTACCTTGCTGTGCAAACCTGATAACCTAAGTTTTAATACTACACACAACTGGCAAAGGAAAAAACCAACTTGAAAAGCTGTCCTAGCTCACACTCATGCTGTGGTGTGTGTACAGACATATATATTATGCTGGATAATTTTGTGTCAGCTTGACACAAGCTAGAGCCATTTGAGAGGAGGGAACCCCAACTGAGACAACACCTCCATAGGATTAGGTTGTAGGCAAGCCTGTAGAGCACTTTCTCAGTTAGTGATCAATGGGGGAGGGTCCAGCCCATAGTGGATGGGGCCATCCCTGGGCTGGTGGTCCTAGGCTCTATAAGAAAGTAGGCTGAGTAAGCCATGGGCAGCAAGCCAGTAAGCAGCAGCCTCCATGGCCTCTGCATCGGCTCCTGCCTCCAGGTTCCTGTCCTGCTTGATTTTCTATCCTGACTTCCTTCAGTGATGCACAGTGATAGAAGTGTAAGGCAAATAAACCCTTTCCTTCCAAGTTGCTTTGGTCATGGTGTTTCATCATAGCAATAGAAACCCTAACTAAGACATACTCTGTGTGTGTGTGTGTGTGTGTGTGTGTGTGTGTGTGTGTGTGTGTGTGCATGCAATACAATTGTATTAAATTTTGATGGTAATTTAAAATTTTAGAAAATGCAAAATGTACCCAGTGTGGAAGTTTTCCCTCGGGATATAGTTTCCTGATCTCTGTGACTGCAAAATAGGCTGGTAACAGGCAGGCATTTCGTTCCAAGATGTAAGCTATAACCTAAAAGAAACAAAAAGACAACATTACTCCTGACTCACACATAAGACCTTTAAATACAACAACGGCAATGACAAAAAAGAATTTAAAAATTAGGAAGTAGGGCTGGGCAAACAGCTCAGTTGGCGATGTACTTATATCTGTGTGGCTACCCACAAAATGCAGGTTAAAAAGACTCACTTCTGGTACCCAGACAGGATGAATACGTTCAAGAGGTCTGTTACACGTCATGACTCCAGTTAGCCAGAGTATACTGTTAATGTGAAAATGGCTAAGTGAATCTTCAATGTCCCAACATTTGGGAAGTGGAGACAGGAGACTCAGGAGTTAGGACCTATCCTCAGCTCAGCTGCACAACAGTTCGCAACTAGGCCAGTTACATGCTACCCTACCTCAAAAACAAAAGACTGAGAGGTGAACTATGCTGAACGACTGGACCTAACCGTTCCACAGGATATACGTATACATGCGCACACACAATTTAAAAAGCAGAATTTTTATTTTAAAATATTAACAGAGGAATTCTCTTAAATAATGTATAAGAATGAAGGGTAATTAACCACAGAATGCATTGTTGGTAGTTAATACCTTAAAATCTTTTAAATATTCATAGATTTAAGACAGTAACAGAAAATTCTTATAATACTATTATTAGTTAAAAAAGACAAAAGTGGCCACTGTCTATCTTATAATGGTTTAAAATACTTTAGTACCTATACTTCTTTCATAACTGTTTAGGAGAAATTAAATTTTTCTTTAATTTCCTTTTGAAATATAAGAGCTATGAAACAACAGCACTATTAAAAATGACTTGGGCTGAGATGTAGCTCAGTGGCAGAGCACTTGATTAAAACTGATTTACTTCAGTGGAAGGAATACTCTATAGCTACTGCAAGTTATGTGAGCGTGTGCTGTGTGAGGTATGTGCACATGTGTGCAGCTGTCCCCACCTATGCATGTGCACACAGATGCCAGAGGTGAGCATCAGGTGCCAGCCTGCTGTTCTCTGCTGGGCTCACTGACCAGCCTAGCTCTGTCCCACAATGGCGGGCTATCGCTAGGGGAGCAGGGCTCATGCCTGGCTTTGACACAGTCCCATAACAACAGGCTATCGCTGGGGGAGCAGGGCTCATGCCTGGCTTTGTCACATGGGTGCTGGGTTTCTGAACTGTTTCCCTTGTTTTTCAGCAAGTGCTCTCAGCCACTGAGCCATTTCCCCAGCATAAGACACTGTGAGTTTAAAAGCACATAACCAGACCTAGAAACGGAGGCACGTTCAAACTTAAATTACCTCTCTTGCTGCCAGAAGCTGCTGGACAACAGCAGAGCTTACTGTATTCGGGATTGTCAAGATTTTCTCCAAAATCACTTTTAGGAGGTCTCGAACACCCTAATAAGTAAGGAGACACCATGGGTTAAAAAAGTAAACATAAAATCCTTTGTGAGAAAAACTGTGTTGTTTCCCTCATGTGAAGTAAGATGCACACTGTGAAAATACAACCCTGTCTGAAAGCAGCCACCTCTTACAATTAGGAAACAATACCTTGTAATCCACTCCTCCGATGATTTTCCGAACCAGCTTAAATGTTAAGGCCCAAAGCTGTGTTCTTTCCCATTCAAGAGTGTCAGAGTTTATCAACGATTCACACACCATCCTGGGGTGGGAAAAGATTCCAGTTACAAGAAAGCCTCCCTCAGATTCCCTAGTGGGCACGGACTGTGGATGCTGGGTGTTCTAAGTGCCATGCCATGCATGCTTTCTACAACCACTCTGTGAAAGTGTTCCAGGAATATGGAACATTTCCTATGTATTACTTAGAAGAAAGCTCAAATGTGAAGTCCACCTAAATGCTATTCACCATGCCATAGTTTCACTAGAAAACACAACACTGTCAAAAGCTTTTGGCTAAATGTTTATCGTTTATCAGGTGGCAGCAGGTGACCACATTACACTGTCGCCTCCACAAGCTTCTGTGAGAAACGACACTGACACACACCCCTGAGGGAGTTAGAGGGACGGTCTATGTTGTCTGGGCAGGGCCAGAGCCAGCTACTTCTTGACTGCACTCTTTTTTGCAGACTTTCGAACTCTATGGAACTAGGAGAAAGGCAGGTCACAGCAGGCAACACCTGAGTCCCTGGATGAAAGCCCAACACAGGTCCCAGTAGATGACTGGGTGTGGAAAGCTTCTTAAGGACTTCGGCCCTTGCTACACTGGATTGTAATTATGACGCACTATGAAAATAAAGCGAAAGCAAGGCTGGAGATGGCGAGCCAGCAGTGCAGGGCACATGCTGCTCTCACAGAAACCCCGAGTCCAGTTCTCAGAACCCCTGCAGGAGGCTCGCACCAGCTGTTAACATCTAACACCTTCTCCTGGCCTCCTCGGGCACAACCAGATACATGGCGATCAGGCCATGTGCACACAAACAAATCACACCTGAGACAGAAAACCTGCCTCTTAAGCTGACTTACGTATGGGTTGTGCACACGCCCCTTCCACCCGTGTCTGGGAAGGTCTGTCCACGCTCATCCCACCCACACGTACCTGGGTGGAAGGAGGCCAGTCTCCACCGCCATCGCCAAGCAATCATACAGGAAGGAGATCCTTTTGGGACTGTGCTGGCCATGGATGAATTTAACAATCCACTGGACACACTGCTCATGTGACTCCTAAAAATTAGAGAGCGCTCTTACTGCAGCCTGAAGTTACAATTTCTGACTAACATAAATGGCTAATATTATACTTGGGAATGTATTAATACCATAAATGAAACATTTCACTGTGAACATGAGTAAATGCAGATAGTTCCTAAAAGAGCAAGATGAAGGAAGTCATATTTAGCTGCAGGCGTGGTGGTGCACACCTATAAGCCTAGTACTTGAGGGGCTGAGGCATAAGTAAGGCCATCCTGGGCTGTGTACAGAGTTCTAAGTCAGCCTCAGCTATATTTAGCATGACCTTGTACCCAAGTAAATAAACTAATTAAATATAGTATTTGTTATATTAATTTTAAAATCTTACAATTAAATAGATTAAACTTCTACCATAAAATCATATTAACAAATTCATAGCCAATATAAAACCCACTTAATTTACTACAAGTAGTATCTTTATAGGGTGATATAATTATTCCATTTGTTGAAAGAAAAAACCCTAATATAGATGGGTACCTCAGTCTGATGAAAATTTAAACGAATCTAAGCCCCATGAACCCAAATCAGAGCCCACTGTGAATCCCATGACAAATCAAATGTCTAGATTTTTATAAGTTAAATATGATACTAAAAGTCATGCTCATATCGAAGTCTGCCCATTCCAGGACACCCCAGAAGAATGTATATGCCTCCTTTTCCACATGATCACTGCCCCTCATACGATTTAGACTTGTCGATTTTATTTTTAGCTTTCTCTCTCCATATATAAGCTACTTGAAGGGTCACACCTTAATTTACTAAATGCTTAGGGGATTCCTCTAACAATTAAATATGGCTAGTGAGATGCTCATCATGCAAAGGCACTTGCTTCCTTATGGCCGAGGTTAGCTTCTTGACTTTGGTTCCCAGAACCCACAGAGTAGACAGAGAGAACACACTCTTGTCACTCATCCTCTGACCTCTGCTCTGCACAAGTGCTGTGACACACACAAAACAAAACCGATAATAATAATAATAATAGTGAAAAAAGCCCAAGACAAATTAAAAATGTATGGAAGATGCTAAATATTTAAAGAAGTACAAAGTGAAGTTTTACCAGGATAAAGTTACTCAGTGCTCGATACCATTCTATGGTATATCTCTAAGGAGTGAAGACTCGTGTGCTAGCACTGGGAGTGTAACTACACAGCCCTTATGAGAAACAATTAGGTAATTTCCATAAAATTATAAATATTGTTGGGTGGTTATGCATATTTTTATCCCAGTACCAAGGACGCAGAGACTGGAGGGTCATGAGTTCAAGGCCAATCATGTGTGTTAGACATCTACCCTCCATAACTAAAAAAAAAAAAAAAAAAAAAAAAGGTAGGTAGACTATCTGTTGATTTATCAAAATTATGTCCAGTAACTGATCCTATGCCTGACCAATAACACTATTCACTATGACAGTATTTAAAGTAGAAAAGTTAAGAGAAACACCTAGCTAAGCCTGGTGGTCCATGCCTACCATGCTAAGAAGCAGACTAGGGGCCGCTGCTGAAAATTCAAGACTAGCCTGGGCTATACAGCAAAACTCTGGAAAAAAGATAGAAAAATTCCAAAGTACGTAGACAGTTAGTAAAGAATGTGGTAGACAGATATTCAAGAACATGTTAGAGCTGGGCGTGGTGGTGGACAGCCAAGGCTACACAGAGAAACCCTGTCTCGAAAAACCAAAAAAAAAAAAAAAAAAAAAAAAAAAGAACATGTTAGACTGCTATTAGAAATAAGAAAGAAAAAGTAACTCAACAAGTTACCTTCAGAACTTATTAGTAAGGGCAAGAAAAGTTTGGCGCTAACTGCTGAACACTACAAATGCCATGTGGTGAGTCTGCAAAAATAATTCTGAGACTGGAGATGTAGTTTGGAGACCAGTGTGTGCCTAGCATGTGGGGACATGATAGTTCAGAGACGAGAGTGTTCTTAGCATGTGTGAAGCCCTGCGTCCAATGCCCCAGCACTGTTCACAGAGAGAAGCAGAGATATGACGCTGTTAATCCCAGACCTCGGCAGACAGGCGAACACACACCAGGCTGCTGGCTTCAGACTGGAAAGGCAGGAGGAGCGCCAGCATTTGGAACCACTCCTCTGCCTTATGTATTTCCGATTCACATCCAAGTATTTTTTTTTTTTTAAATAAAAAGCTTAAAACTTGGAACATGCTGTCTTTAGGATCTACACTTGGGTGGCAAATCCCACTGCTGGCAAAGAGGGCGCAGCAGCTCACTCCCTTCCAGGTGCACCGCCAGAAGACACTGTACACCTCCAACAAGGACTCTTAACCACTGAGCCATCTCTCCAGCCCCGGCATTTTTTTTTTTTTAAATAAAGACATTTTTCTTTAACAAGAAAAAGTTAACACATGTGCTTCCATTTGAAGAACAAATATATAAAACAGGATAAAAACGACCTTATATAATCTAATATGGAAGAAACTTTTAAAAAACATCCTCCCACTGTGATCTTACTTACCTCGAACTTTCAACACGGGTTCTCCAGCAAATATACAACTGTAAAATGATGGACAGTTTTATTTTTCCCTTTCCTACATGATCTTAAGAGATGGATCAAAGTAGATGTGAAAAGTAAAAAAAAGGGCATTGATGGTTAATGCCTTTAATTCCAGCAGAGGCAGGAGGATCTCTGTGAGTTCGAGGCCACCCTGATCTACAAGTGAGTCCTGGACAGCCAGAGCTACACAGAGAAACCTTGTCTCGGAAAAACAAACAACAAACAAAACCCCCAAACAAAAACTTTAAAAAGGAGAGCATTAAGTGCATGTTAGACATGAAATCTCTCACCTGAGAAAGCCCATTCCAAAACTGTCGGAAGGCTGCCAAACAGCTAATTAGTTTTGTTTTTTCATCCTCGGGGGTGTCCATAAACATCCTGAAAAACAAAAACTACATTATTTGCTACTAGTTTTTAAAGGGTACATAGCCTGCAGATTTTGTAACTCTTCCAAACCAACATAAGTAAAATCTTAACACGATAAATCTGAACAAAAGTAAAATCACAAGAACTTGCCCGACACATACTCACCCTGGGAAAGCCTCTTCTATAATTTCAGTTTTCTGCAAACAAACAAACAAAAAAATAGTAAACGACCCGAATAACAAAAGATGTGGTGGGCGATGTCCCCTAAAGAAATACTCTAGGGCAAGGAACTGTTACCGGGACCGCGGCGGGAAGAATACTTTCCCTGGAATCTGACAGCCGACCTGGGATCGCCATTCCGGTCCAGAGCCCAATGTCAAAACAAAGGGGGCGGGAAAGGAACCGACCCAGGCCCAGAGCCTGGACCCAAAGTCTCCCCCTCCCCGAGCCATCGCCCTAGGTTACGGACAGTTGCACCCACCACCACCTCCTCGAAAATGCTCTGCAGCTGGGTCTCCATCGGAACCGTCGAGCCCCGGCCTCCCGGGGTGCCGGGCAAGGCGCGGGTAAGCCCCTGGATTCGGGAAGAATGGAGCGGAGGGGCGGAGCCACAGGCAGGAAGCCGCTGCTCTTCTCCGTCGCTTCCTTCAGAACCCGCCCGGAAGCTCAGCAGGGCGTGGTGCTCACTCGCTACAAGTCGCTCCGATCCCTGTAGCCCTGTCACATGGTTCCGTGTGCAAAGGTTGCTCGCAAGCTGACAAGCTCTCCTTTGCACCACCTCCTGGCTGGAAGAGGAGCTGCGTCGCGTTTGGAGTTCACTGGGTGTCTGTTAAGGGCTGATCTTATGAAGCAGTTGATACCACATTAATTATTCTTGCCCACGAGGATCCATGTCTTCTCTATGGTAGCTTGCTTGCTAGCACAGTAATTGGCTCGTCACCATCTTTTAATAGGTATTGAGGAAGAAAGGAAGGAAGGAAGGAAGGAAGGAAGGAGCGCATTATTATTAATTTACAAGTGAGTGGTGGTGTTAATCACCACCAGCTCAAGCTAGTCTCAAACCCTTAATCCTCCTGCCTCGCTCAGCCTTCTGAATACGGAGATTGCAGACATGCATCGTTGTCTTTATATGCATGGTGTTATTACCGCGAATTCACTGCAAATAGATGTGGAAATCTGTCAAATGCTTTCCTTTTCATCTCTTTGGTCTTTTAGATGATCAACTAACTTTCTTTGATTTGTGAAGGAAATCACTGGTTGGAGCCATAGCCTGCTACATTTCCTTTAACTTTGGTGGGACTGAGTGGGGGCTGGGGGTTGTCTATGGAATAATGCAGATTGCTGAGCATACACTATTTCCTGAGAGCTGCTAGGCAAGAAGCTGATGACTCCCCGGTCATAGCCTGGCAGAAACATAGTTTCCCAGCAAATGTAAGAGCGCATACAACCAGTGTATACCATTGTTTACTGTGCTACAGCGACTAAATCCTGAAACGAACCATTATTCCCTTTTCCTGTTGGAGAATAATAGCCTGAAGACTTGTGTTCAGTATGCAGTTTGCCAGGGACATGATATGAAAGCCTGGGTGGTTTAAACATTAGAAATTTATGTTGATGCTGTCACAATTCTGAAGGCTAGAAGTCTAAGGTGAAGGTACATTCATTCGGGGGCTGGTTTCTTTTGTGGCCTCTTTCCTTGAGTGGTAGACAGACATCTTGAGTTTTCTCATTGACTTTGTTTTGTGTGGCTGCTGATGCTACTGCTCTTCCATCTTCTCCTCTTTTTCTTCATCCTTCTCCTTATCCTAATTTGTGATAAGGCTTCATGTCTTCCAGGCTGGTCTTGAGTTTGTTTTTGTAAAATTGTCTCCTAGATACATATGCTTATACTTATAGACCTCTACTGCTGTCAGTAGTATATATACCTTAGTCAGAAAAGATACCACTACCCTGGTGTAAACAGCCTAAGCGGTCTTCAGGTCCCACCCCTTACTGAGTAGTGGATGGCTTTGAAGGCAGGAAGACTCATTCAGTATTGAAGATGTGGCCACTGGTAGATCTCCATGCTCTAGTGGAGTGCTTGTCAACAGGGGTGGAAAATCAGACATCCTGCACAACAGATACTCACATTGTGATTCATCACAGTAGCAAAATTACCATTATGAAGTATCAATTGAATGATGTTTATTATTGGGGGTCACCACAACACGAGGAACTGTACTAAAGGGTCACAGTGTCAGGAAGGTTGAGAACCACTGATCTGGTGGCTTGCACTACATTCATGCATGTATGAGCAGCCCTAAGTAAACCTAGTGGGTTATAAAAAAAATAAGACATGAAGTTGGGAAGGGAGCATGTTGGGGCAATATGAGGAGAACTGGAGCAGTGAATCGGGATAAATATGATCATATTTCAATACATACATATATGAAATTCTCAAAAATACAAAATATTGAAGATGAGAGTTTACATTTATTTTTGTATTTGGCATGGTGTGGAGGTCAGGGGACAGCTTGTGGGCTCCAGGGATTGAACTCAGGTCATCAGCATTTGCCATCTTCCTAGCCATCTTTTCAAATAAACCCCAACTCTACTTCATACTTTCTTTTTCTGGAAAATATTTTCTAGGTTAAACCCAGGGACCCAGTTTTATCACAGTCAAAAGTACCTGAACGATTAAGGGAATACTCAAGTTGCTGAGGATGACAGTATGGAGATAAGTCCCCATTCCTACCACCACTGATAACTGTGTACAGTCACTCCATCTCAGCCTCTGAAATTGCTTCTGGGTATCTTTTTTATGTGCCTGACAGCTCGTAGATAACACAACAGAGACTTGGCTACCCAGGAACTTTGTCCTGGCCACTTCTGGTAGCAGACAAGTAAACAGCATTTCTTAATACAAAAGGACAAAAGGAAACTTTGAGGCTGAGGATGTCCCTCAGTAGTTGAGCATTTGCCAAGTATGCTCAAGGTCGTGGGTTCAACCACCAAGCCATTCATATATAAAAACAACAACAAAAAGAAGAAAGAAGAAAGGAAGAAAACGAGAGAAAAGGAGAGGGAAGGAGAACGGGAGTTATCATCAGAGAAGCCTAGCTGACACCACCTTAACCAGGTCGTCAAACATTATCAGCAATGAGAAAATATGAATCATGCACCATCCTGATAGGAAGAATGTCATGAGAATATCATGCATTTCTTTTCTTTTCTGTCAACACTGCACAATCTTAATCTACTTTGTGAAGAAATATAAAGGTGAATGTTTATGGATGTTCTTCAAAGCAACTGGGTAGTTCATGGAGAAATATTAAGATTGATGGGCATTCTACCAACCAACTGGTCTGCAGTTTTAATGCACCAGAGTCAAGAGTGCTATGGAATGGCTGAGAAGCACTTCAAGAAGGAAAGAACTATTCTACAACAGTTGAACACAAAACATGGCTCTCGACAGAATTCCTCATACCATAAGTGAAAGTTGACAAGACCTAAATGACCAACTGAAGATTAGACAGACAAGAGATGCAGACAATTCGAGGCCCTGCATTTGATAGTTGTGGCAATATAGAAAAATGCCTTTATCTGTAGAATGTATACACACTAAAGTTGTTTTGGGGAAAATCTAAGAACAGGTTGGCAACTTGTGGCAACTCAGGGCTGGAGTTGTGTCAGAAGTTTTGGGGAACCAGTTAAAACACAATGTTGTGATGGTGGTTTAAACATGGAATGTTCCCAATAGGACTTTGTATCTCGACAGTTGTCCCACCCCTCTGGAGAAAGTAGGTCACTAGTGATAGGCCTTGAAACTTTACAGTTTAGCCTGCCTTACGTCATGTTCACTTTCTACTTCCCAAGTGGTCATATAATATGGCCACCTTCCTGCTCCTACTGCCCCTACCTTCCCTGACATGATGGCCAGCTAAACAAACCACTTGTCCCTGAAGTTTCTTTAGTCCTGGTATTAACAGTTTTTGTAACATTTAGTTATGTGTGTGTATGTGTACATGTGCATGCCATGGTACATATGTGTAAGTCAGAGGACAACATATAGAAATTGCTTCTGTCCTTCCACCACACAGGTTCTTGTTAAGGGATTTTATTGCAACAGTGAGAAAGTACCTAAGGTATGCAGAATCAATCTTTCAGGACTATAAGCAAGTATGAGCATCCAAAATGATTTTGTGGAAAGTGACACATGTTCTGTCTCTGTTAGAATTTATCATATCCTGTCACTGTTAGAATTTATCACTTGACAAATGTAGTCACCCCTCCCCCAATAGGGCAATAACCGAACTCACAAATATTCAGATCCCTCATATGCAATAGTGTAGGCGAGCAGATGGGTCATCATGTAAAATCACTTAGTTCCAAACCTGATGACCTGAATTTGATCCCTAGAACCCAAATTATGGAAAGAGGAACAACTCAACTCTCAAAAGCTGTCCTCTGTTCTCCAATATACATGCTATGGCATGCAGGTACCAACAAATGTACACACACACACACACACACACACACACACACACACACACACACACGTTGCCAACCAAGGAAGCTTAGCTGAACCTCAGTGCCCAGAGGTTTTACTGGGCCTCATAGTGGTTGGTTTTAAGGATCAACAACTCAGATTCTCCTGGGAAAGGAATTTTAAAGAGGAGTTATCTAGACCAGGTTGGCCTGTGGGTCATTAGTTAACAAGGGAGGTTCTTAGCTGAGCCAGCCTAGGACAGGCGGCATAATTCCCTAGGCTAGGCTCTTCACCATGTAGGAGTGAGGAGCGCTAGTGAGCCAAGAAGGATTCAAGCATTCACTCTCTCTGCCCTTGACTGTGAGGGAGATGTGTCTGGCTTCTGCCTTGTCTTGCCTGCAATGATGAACTGTAACCCATATAAACACTTTCTCCCCCTATGTTGTATTTGGTCAGAGTATTTGTCATAGCAACAGGACAGGACCTCACATCGATACGATGTAATACCTTGTGTCACTCACACCTCGGCTTTCAGCTTCTCCGGAGGTTAAACTGAACCTTCATGATCTACCCCTGGTTCTTACTGGTGGACCACCTAAGCTACCCATGCCCCCCACGGAAGTCAAAGCACTTCTATGAAATGTGACCTCCCAAGGTCATGATCCCCTAGAAATCGAGCTCACGGCTAGGTCTTTTTGGTCAAAGCCAAGTTCGTTACAAGTTCACTCAGCACTTCTGTGGAACACACCTTGCCTCAAGCTACACTGTCTATCACACACACAGACACTAAACTGGCGACATAATCTTCCTATACAAGGTTATGCAGAGTGGCTCTCCAGTTTGTCTTTTCCAACTTCACAACTGTTAGCATGACTTCTCATTTTAAACACTCATAATATTAAAATCTTGGATTACCCTTGGGAATGTCTTATAACCAAATTAGGGACTGTCTCCTTTTTCTGTGTATCATAGTCCTATTACGCAACTGGGACTCTGACAATGGGATTAGCCATCTTAGAGGATGAAGAAATCTTTGAAAATGCAAAGGTTAGTGCTATGGTTTGAGTGTGTCCACCAAAGGTCCATTGGTCTCTAGAATGTGACACCATAGGAGGTGGGGCCTGGTAGAAGGAAGTCATGTTACGTGGCACATTGGAATCTCGGCTCCTTTCTGGCTCTTTCTTTTACTTTCTGGTGAGTGCCACAGGGTGAGTGGCTTTGTTTTATCACACTCTCCCTAACTTGGTGCTCTCTGCCTCACAATAGGAGTCAACAAAGCAGAGCAGATGGCCCACATACTGAAGTCATAATAAACATGTTCCCCCAATAGGTTGCCTGCCTCAGGTATTATGTTATGGTAATAGACAGCTGACTCACAGCAAAAGGGCTCAGTTAGAGGCCCTTTACTTTATGTCTGATACTAGACTGAATTGTTGTTGTTGTTGTACGTGGTAGTGGTTTTTTGAGACAAGGTTTCTCTGTGTAGCCCTGGCTGTCATGGACTTGCTTTGTAGACCAGGATGGCTTTGAACTCACAGATATCCATCTGCCTTTACCTCCTGAGTGCTGGGTTTATAGGCGGGTGCCACCATGCCCACCTTAGACTGTATTTTTAAGTGCAGACATTTTCTCTTTTCATACAAGTTAGCTGTTTTTCAAATGGTAAGTTAGTCTTAAGGGGCTTGTTGCGTGCATTGATGTATCATGTTGGGATGTGGAGCTAGTCTGACCAAGTCCAGTTGTTAATGAATACACGTTCAGTTTTCTATATATGTGCACTTGTATGCATTTTCAGCAAAAGAAGCATAGCTCTCATCCTGAAGGGGACAGAAGGTCATATATTTTGGAGTTGTTACGTTAGTGATCCAAGTCCAGGAATGCAGATGTAGGTTATGCCAAGTTCCATGTTCCAATGAGGTAACAGTTTGGCAAAAATTTTTCTAGTAACAGAACAAAAACAGTCCTATATCAAGGCCCCCTTTAAGGACATTAGTGGGTCTGTCAGATAGGTGGGTTACAGCAGAGTGGACACATCCTTGTCGCAGGCTTCCAATGTGACCTGGGGACTTTTTTTTTAGCTTTGGAGTTGGTAGAAGCAAGAGTTCGGTGCATACATTACAAATAGCCACAGAGATATGAGGTCAGATTTATTGTCCATAATAAATGGAGAGTAAGAGGGCTAAAGGCAGCCCAAGAGCATCTGGCCCTGGGCCTAGCACCCTTCTAATCTTTCCTCAGCACTAAAGTTCTAGTAGTCAATCACCTGTGTGTAGTCGCAGATTTGGTCCAGGAACTTTCATATACAGCACATTTGGGCCTATGGTTGTGTGTTTGTGCATGCGCATGTGTGTGTGCGCGTGTATCTATATGTACATATATTTATGTATGTGTGTGTACGAGTATACCTGAATGCCTAGAGTTTGCTCAGGTTGTTCAGCAAGCTTGACCGTGGTGAGTATGAGACTTGTGCAGATCTTTGTGTCATTTCAACCTATTTCCTAATCTCCTCACCAGCTCTTACCTTGATGGAAACGTCTTCACATTCGTTCACTTTACTTCCCACACCAAATCCCAGGAATCCTTTACTTCCAGCATTCCTGATCTTGAGTGAAGAAAGGCCCCACCCCCTCACAACTTTCTGCCATCCCTGAGGTTCAGCCCCCAGTACTAGGTCCAAGTTAACTGAAGTGACTAATTTTATATCAATCTGGGTGGGTTAAGGGATGTTGTGAGAGCTGGTAAAGTGTTATTTCTGGTTGTGTTTGATACACAGAGCTTAGCCTTTGCATTAGTAGGCTGAGAAAAGATACTATTTTTCAAACAAAATGGAATAAAGGAAAAATTCATTGGTTTAAATTGAAGTATTCACTTTCCTAAGAGTCATAAAAGGATGTAAGTAAAGAAAAAGGGCTTTAAAAAACTGGTAAGTTTCTGGACTTGAAGGTGGAGGAAGGAAGCTATTATCCTAGGGATGTGCACGGCTTCCAACAAAGCCAGAGAGGCCATAATACAAACTCTTTCCTCGCAAAGGCAGCGAGGACTCTGGGCCTGTTGGTAACTGGACTTTTGCCTGCTATGATTAGTACTTATAATCAACAGAACTATAAAGTAATAAATTTGTGTGGTTTAGATATATCCATGACAATTAGCAACATCCGTAGCAGAACACTGTTTTCCTTTGTTGACCTTGGCCTGTGCTGTATGCCAAATTTCTCTACTTCACATTGAAACAAAGGCTTTTCAGGCTATGCACTGGCCCGAGGGACTCCGCTTTTCAGGCAGCTCTGGGCTCCGTTTCCACACTGGAGGGTGATTGTCAACCAGGGTGGATACGCAAACAGCACAATCCATCCAGCACTATCTATCAGAGACCGATAAATGACTGAATCTTAGAAGCAGAAAGGATGCCAGTCTATAAACTTCTCATACTAAATTGATATTGTAGGGACATATGGCATAGTAAAATCATATCAGGCCCAATAGCTTATCTGACATGCTGGACCAAGGAAAGGGTGTCACTCCCTCTTTCCGGCCCCACAAATTAGTAAACAACTAGTACAGCGATGGTAATGGTCCCACACCCACCCATCATCTGATACCAGGGGTGTGTGTGTGTGTGTGTGTGTGTGTGTGTGTGTGTGTGTGTGTCTGGGACCAACAGAGCTCTCTCAACCATCCTGAGGGTTTAGCTCAGCTCTGTGCCTCTGTGGATGTGGTCTACTAGAAGTCTGTCTGCTGCCTGTCTGCTCACCCATTTGGGGCTGGACCAGCAGTTCTGGCTGGGGACCCAGTTCTGCTATACCATCTCGGTGACAGCAGCTTCTTCCTGCCACTGGTTTGGGCTCATTATCTTATCAATACAAACAACACATGTATTGTTGAGGTGTGTGTGTGCGTGCGTGTGTGCATGCGTGCGTGCGTGCGTGCGTGCGTGCGTGCGTGCGTGTGTGTGTGTGTGTGTGTGCATTCATGCTGCAGCATAGGACACTTTGCAGGAGTCAGTTCTCTGTTTCCACCACAGGGTTCTGTGGGGAGAAGTCAGCTGGTTTGGAGACTAGTTGACTTAATGCTTGAGTTTGGATTTTCTTTTCTCCTTTTTTTTTCTCTTCCTCTTACTCCCCCTCCTTTCTCCTGCTTTTTCTCTCTCCCTTAGGCCCTCTCTCCCCATTCCTCATTTCATCTTACTCTTCTTTCTCCTTCCTTCCTTTCTTCCCTTCTTCCCTCCCTTTTTTCCTTTATACCTACTTCTTCCTTTCTTTCTTTCCCCCATAAAAGCAATTTGGGGCTTCCTGAATTTTAGCTGGATCATTAGTATATTACCTTGAAGTCACTAAATAATAAAAGCTATACATTTTTTTTATCTACAAATATACACTTGAGGAAAGTTGGCCAGAACATCGTGTGTAATGTTCTCTCAGTTGGCTTTTTAGAATATGTTAGTGTCTCATTTTGAGTTGACTCATTGCCCTTGTGGAAACAGAGGGCATTAGATCAACTGTGCCCACCAACATGTTATTTGTACGTCTGTCTGTGTGTCTCTATATCTCTGTGTCTGTCTCTATATCTCTCTCTGTCTCTCTGTGTCTGTTTCTATATCTCTCTGCCTCTCTCTGCTTCTCTCTGTCTCTCTCTGTCTCTGTCTCTGTCTCTGTCTCTGTCTCTCTCTCTCTCTCTCTCTCTCTCTCTCTCTCTCTGTGTGTGTGTGTGTGTGTGTGTGTGTGTATGTGTTTAACACATGCTATGCACTGTGACAGGTGTTATGGTCATATGTTTATTTGAAGCTGTCCTAGAAATCATTTGCCTTTTAACCTCTATTGCCTTTTGTGGCAAAAAAAAAAAAATCAGTGACTTCATTGGCTATTTCTATTTCATATAAAATTACACACTTCATGCTTCAGGCTCATCTCCTAGTAGACTATGCTAAGATCTTACTGGCATCATAGACATTAGGATTTTCAAAATCATCTATATTCTTCTAGGCTTCTTTTTGTTTTTACTAATTATAATGTGTATAAAAATGTCTACATTGCTTAGGAACTAAGATTAGCCATATGTCTTATTTAGGAGTCTATTTACCACTTTTTACCATTTCCATTTGGTCTTCTAAGAGCCAAGTATAGATCATTCAGTGACAACTGCACCCTCCTTTTTACGTTCAATGGGCCAGATAATGAAATGGTACCATCTTCTTTCCTTCAAGTAGAGACTTTTAAGGCAAAAACAAACCAAAACAAAAAACAAAAATAAAACCAAACCAAAACAAAACAAAACAAAACAACATAAGGCGGTGAGCCGGGCATAGTGGTGCATGGCTACAATTCAAGTACCCAAGAGATAGAGCTAGGACAATAGCAAGCTCAAGACTATCTGGAGCTACATGGTCAGACTGTGTCTTAACAGACAAACACACACAAAGTAAGTGCTGGCATCTGTCTCTTACTGCTAAGAGAGGGATATGATTTCTATCAGGCAGAGTTTTTTAAGAACTCAGATTTGTTACTTTCATATCCTAGCTTTAGGTGTGGACGTTGTCTTTTAGGATTATTATATTTTCAATAATAAAAATCAGTCACCCATATAAACAGAAGGACTAAAAGCTTGAGTTCATCCTTAGCTACCTCAGGCGATTGAGGCCGGTCTGGGTTACATGAGACACTGCCTCTTTCAAACAAAACCCCAAGTAATAACAGCAGTGGTAGCAATAAAGCAAATAGTTCAGGACAAATGTCTAGTGTGATGGAACATTGCCAACACCCCACCGCCTCACTTCATAGTAGTATCCCCGGGCTTGTTCCAGAGGCAACACTGTCCAGACTCTTAGAGTTTGGTCACTGTCTCCACTGTCTTAAAATCTTCATCCATTAATATACGTGTCTTCATTTGCCGAAGGTGAATAGCGAAGGGAAAGCGAGGTATAAAGTAAACACGGTGTGACTATTGCTAATAAAATCTCCCAGGTGAACATAAGCTGGCCAAAGGTCTGGGTCAGAGCCTGGCTTTAATTTCCCAGAGGTTTCCAATGGTAATTTGCTTTATGGAAAAAGTCAGAGGAACAGAGATACGAGAGCAAGACTCGGTATAAAGAGAGTATGCTGCACACTGGGAGTCCCCAGCTGCCTATTGGATAGTTAGGGTGAATACAGGCATTAGCGTGAGCTATCTTGTGTTTCCCAGTTTCTAATCTCACATAGCTGCCTCTAAATCCCAGAGGCAGATTTCCTGTGCAATGAGATGACTGTCCTTCCCTTACTTAAGCATTGAGCCCTTCAGAGGTTCGGGTGAGTTTCCTAAGAACTTGGTTAAGCAGAGGTACACAAACTACAAATTACAATAGCCCTGGGCATCTGGCAACACTACGGGACTCAAGGGTCACTCTGCCAGTTTGAAGTGGTTTCTTCATTTGTCCCTGCACATCTGCTGTGCTGTATTTTCCTTTGTTATCTGCCTGTTTAATTTCTGGGCTGTTCTGCTTTGATCAAATGTCAGATCACGAGCTTCCTGTAAGCGGAGTCTGTTTTATAGTTTGCCATCTTGTTTTGGAGTAAATGAAGGTATAGAGTAAAACATTTCCATGTCTCGAAATGTTTTTATTTTCTTCTCATCTTGAACAAGAGTGTAATAGTAACTTATTCTCTTGGCTCAATTGTTGTCTGGGAGGCTTTATCTCCTTCTGCTGCTAGTCCTGGAAGCTTCTAGCCTCCATAAAATCTAACCTAGGCCTAGAATGTTTTCAGCCTCTGAGACTCACTGCTTAATGAGCTCATCCTTACTTGTTCTTTCTGAGCTCTGGACTGGCTGGTTCAACTCAGCTGTTCTGGCTCAAAGTCTTCTCCCAGCTGACTTATTCAATCTGGTTTCTCTCTAGGCCCAGGTTTGTTCTGCTTGGCCTCAAACTGACTCAACAATCTGCTGTAATCTTCTGGCTTCTCATTTTCTGGCTCATTCCATCTCCACCTGAGTTCTCTCTCTGCATCCCATCTCTCAAAACTGGCTCTTACATAGATTCTCTTTCCTCTTTCCTCTCATAAGAGTTGGGTGTATCCTATTCTGGGAATTCTTCTCTGATTTGTCATTTTTTTTTTGTCACTCAATTAGACATCTCTTTCAAATATGAGTGCTTCCTTCTACAAACCAACTTTACCTTCATTGTTTGGGATTAAAGGCTTGTACTACCACGTCTGGACCTGAGCTTTTCTTTACCTGGTACTTGCTCTATACCAGGCCAGCCTTGAACTCATCTGTTTGCTCTGTCTCCTGGATTAAAGGCGTGTTTGTATTCCAGCTGGATCACACAGATCTAGAAGATCTTTGGATGTGATCTCTTGCCAGAACAGCCATGTTCTGAATTAACATTCCTCTATACAAAGGTGTGGGCTCTATGTATAGGTTGAAGATTATCTTCTAAGAAGGCGTTATTCTACTGCCCTCTTTCTTTTGTCATGGCTACTGGGAAATCCTAAACTCTTGATTACAGGTACCTACTTTTATTCTTGGCAGAAGCTTGGGAAATCCAAACATCACTATGCAGTGTTTTGGTAGATGTCTGTATTGTATTCATTAACTGGGCATGCAGTTGCCCTCAAAGGCATCAAACACATTTCCTTTGGTTCTAGAGAATTTTCTTCAGCTGTTTTGTGGGTGATTTCCCCCTTTTTACTTCTGTCTCACTTCAACATTTATTACTCTGATAGAGGCTAAATTCTGTGTGTTAAAATTCCCGATGTCTGTTATCATATGTATTGGTTAGTTTTTGTCGACTGGACACCAACTCGAGTCACGCAGGAGGAGGGACCCTAAAGTGAAGAGTCGCCTCCATCAGATTGGCCTATGCATGTCACTAGGGGGCATTTTTCCCAATGAGTGATTGATGTGGGAGAGTGCAGGCCACTGTGGTCAGGGCCACCCTTGGGCAGATAGGCCTGGTTGTAAAGGAAAGCAGGCTGAGTGAGCTGTGACGAGCAGGCAGTAAGCAGTGTTCTGTTGTTTCTGCTTCGAGCTCCTGCCTTGAGTTGCTGCCTTGGCTTCCCTCAGTGACAGAGCATGGCCTGTAAGAGGAAATACCAACATCTTCACCAAATTGCCTCCGGTCAGCGTTTTATTGCAGCAGCAGAAAAGCAAATCAGAGTACCAAGTATCTAAAAGACATTAAATTTTTTTTCTCTAAAAATCCTCCTTATACTTGTTTTGTATTTTCCTTCCTTCCTTCCTTCTTTTTTTTTTCTTTCCTTCTTGACAGGGGATCATGTAGCCAATGCTGGCCTCAACTCAACATATAGCTGAAGATTATCTTGCCTTGAGTGTCTTGCCTTTTTTTCCATCCCTAGTGATTGATTACGGTTTGCAGTACCACACCCTGTTTATGTGGTATTGAGCATTGAACTCAGGGCTAAGTGCGTGCTAAGCAAGCACTCTATCAAGCAACTTACATCCCTGGCCAAGAATCCATTAATTCTTCATGTGTTTGCTAAATTGTGCAACCATTAGTACATTTAGGATTTTATTACATGAATAGGTATCACCAATAAAGGTAGAGAGTGTTTCGGACCTGGGACAAACAGCTCCAGGTTCTCCCAGTGCTCCTCGGTCCCTATCTGCTGCAGGATATGGCTGGCATACGCCGACCTCTACCCTGAACTTTCCAGGGCAGGAGCCAAGAGCTGCTTCCAATGAACCTGCATTTATATACTTTAACTTTACCTTACATGAAAGGCAGTCCAACGGCCTCGGTTTTTTGTTTGTTTGTTTTGTTTTGTTTTGTTTTGTTTTTTTTAATTATAGGAAAAGGGAGGAATGTTGCTATATAAGTTGCCTGCTTCTTGGTTGTTTAGCAACCTCTGACATCATCGCCTGCCTATCACCAGGTATGGGCCCAGGATATAAAAGGACAAACCCCGCCACCTGTCACTCTGCTCTCTTACTTTGTCTCTTTACTCTTGTACTTCTCTCTTGCACTTTCTCTAAGGGCACTCCCTTTTCTTTCTTCCTCTCTCTGTCTCTACCCTCATGGCCCACTCAGGTCCTAACTCCTTTCCCTTCCTTTAAATAAATCTCTCTGTATCATATCAGTGTCTCGCCATCTCATTTTTACTCCTAACACAGCCCATTGTATTATAGCCTACACTGCTCATTTCTTCTGTAAGTAAACTCAGAAGCTCAATGTTCTTGTACCTGCTAAGTCCCAGAGCATTGTCTGTGGCTTAGTGGCTCTCATGTTTATTTATTAGTCTAGATGACATAAAAGCCTTCAATGTCCCTCTATTTCTTTGACATAGCTTCTTCTAAAGTAAGAGCTAGTTCTAGAATTCTGGGTGTCAAGGAAGATTTGGATCACTGACCAAATTATACGTACTAATGTATTATAATTTCATTCATTAGACATTTGTGCGTGGGGGCTTAGATCTCTGAATTGTTACTAAAAATATTTTTAATTTTATTTATTTATTTATTTATTTATTTTTGTTTTTTGAGACGGTGTTTCTCTGTGTGGCTTTGGCTGTCCTGAACTCATTTTGTAGACCAGGCTGGCCTTGAACTCACAGAAATCCTCCTGTCTCTGCCTCCCTGAGTGCTGAGATTACAGATCTGTACCACCATGCCTGGCTTTTACTAAAACTTTAAATAAATCTTCCTTGGAAGTTGTGAAGGTGGGAGGCAGCTCCACAAATGAAAAGCAGAAGTGATTTGCTTCCTGTCACCAAATAGTGGGCATGCCAGAAAGAAAGTCCCAGGATTGAGAAGAACCACTCAGCTCATCCCAGGTTTCAAAGGTGTGACTGTATGTATGTGGCCCATACCTTAAACCACGCCATGGACTGCACTGGGTGGTGGGGGGGACTGCTCTCCAGTACTGTGGAGCACTCTGTCAACACAGTGTCTCTAGACTATCTCTCTAGGAGACTTTACTAGAATTCGGGTCACTCATACCTGTAATAGGAGACAGTATGACGTTGTTTTGCTATGCTGAAGGATTGCTTATAAAGCTTTATGTGGAATAGGCAGTATTACACTCATTTCACCCACAGTAAAAATATCAGCAAAAATGAACTAAGAGACGGGTGAGTGGAGGATGGTCTTCCCTTTCCTTCATCCTCTGTTAGCTATTCTTACAGTTCTCTTCTGCTTGACTGTACTAGTTAGACCAGCTAGAGACGCAACGCATTCAGCCTTGGCCTCTATCATGACCACTAATTTTTCTCAAAAAAAAAAAAATGAGAGGAGAAGTTGGGGACACAAAGGTTCTGTGCCCACAGATCACTAGGGAAAGCAGGGATATTAACACGCAGGGGCCTCGTCTCAACAGAGGGCATATAATACCTGATTTCCTGCCCAGAAAGCTGAGAGTGGATTTTGTTAATGACCTGGTGACCTCTCTGTCATCTGCGGAGGCAGACCTCACCCACATCCTCCAGACTCTTCCCTCCCTGAGCCATTACCCATCCTTAGGGATGATGTCACATGTACTTTATGGCCTGCTGGCCTATATGCTGTCTCAGTCAGGGACCACATCAGATTCTCAGCTGTTTCCATCCCCCATGCCTTTGCAGGCTCAGTTTCCCGGTCCGACACCTGCAGGGACTCCCTCATCTGTTCGGTATTGTTTATGCTCCCAGAGTATAAAAAGCTCCTCCTCCTCTCTTTGATTCCAGGCCATCACGAGGTGAAAAGCTTCTTTTATCAAAGCCTCTTTTCTGTGACCCCAAAGTCACAAGACTGACTGGCATGGTATGAAACCCCTGGAACTAGGAGATAAAATAAACCCTTCCTCCTGAGGTGACCTCAGGGGCATTGTGACAGTGGCAGAGAGCTAACAGAGAGGATGAGACTGGAAAGGAGAAAGGAGGGGTCTGCAACATGGGGTGGTGGTGGCGGCACTTAAATGCATTGTGAAAACATGGAGCCAGAGCCAGTGGGGTCCTTTAGAACTGAAAAGTAGTATCCGAAGATGTTGCTGGGGTCTCAGAACCAGCAAGCACTTGGGGGCAAAGGTGTATGGAGTGCCAAGATTGGAAATTAAAATCAAGGCAGTGGTTGAGAAACCCAGAACATGAATCCTCATTATGTTTAACGAGGCAACTTTGCTTCATTTAAACATAAAAAAAAAAAAAATAACTAATTGGGAGCAGGGGAAATACAGGTGTCAAGGACTTGGTTCACTGTCCTGGAGGCTGGTATATCCAAAACCCACAGAACTGACTGGACGGGCCTGCTGGAGAGCAAGCTGAAGCTACCATCTCGAGATCAAACATCCTATCTAGTAAATTCTTGCTTTTACTCCTTTTCCCCCATTTATTTTGGTTTTGAGGGACAAGGTCTCATGTAGCCCAGGCTGGCTCTGAAGCCCCAGTGTAGCTGAGAATGCTTCTGATCCTCTGGACTCCACTTCCCTAGTGAACTATAACGAGTGTTTGCCACCACAATGCCTGCTTTTGTGTGGTGTTGAGGAATGAACCCAGGGCTTTACAAACTCTTGGCAAGCACTCTACCAAGTGAGGTATGGCTCAGTCCCTAGGTTTTACCCTGATCACCTCTGAGTGGTGAACAAAGGACCACTGGGGTGGGTTGAGTAGGAATGGCCCCCATAGCCTCCTGTGTCTGAATGATTAGCCTAGAGGGAGTGGCACTATCAGGAGGTGTGGCCTTGTTGGAGGAAATGTGTCACTGTGGGGGGCAGGGGGAGGCCTTGAGGTCTCCTATGCTTAAGCTATGCACAGTGTGGCATACAGTTCACTTCTGTTGCCTGGGGATCAAGGTTTAGAACTCTCAGCTCCTTCTCCAGCACCATGTCTCCATGCACACCACCATGGTTCCAGCCATGATGCTAATGGACTAAACCTCTGAAACTGTAAGGCAGCTCCAATTAAATGCTTTCCAGAGTCTCCCTGGTCCGTGGTGTCTCTTCACAACAATAAACCCTAACTAAGATAATTTACATCACCATCATCATCATCATCATCATCATCATTTCAATACTTATGTTTATTTATGTGTATGCCAAGTGTGTGAAGGAGACCACAGAAGCCAGAAGAGGGTGTTGAATCCCCCGGAGCTGGAGTTACAGAGATGGTTGTCTGTCAGTGGCCTGATACAGGTGCTGGGAAGCAAACCTAGGTCTTCAGGAAGAGCAGTAGCCACCCTTGACCACTTGGTCACCAGAGAGATCAGCAGCCACCCTTGGCCACTTGGCCACCTCCACAGCCTTTACTTACACCATTAAAGGTGATTTCTTTAAGAACTAAACTGATTATAGTCGTTACCACAGCTACAAAATACCATCACAATAACATCCTAGAACAGGACTTGATCCGATAACTGGACTTTACAGCTTCTCTAAGTTGAGCATTAAAATTAACCATCACAGATGCAAGCAAGAGCCTCAAGAATGCCACAGGTGGCAGAGGTTTTCAGAACCCCGAAGCCTGCAAACGTTCAGGCTATATGGCAAGTGCTTAAATATTAACACTCAGTTGCTCCCCATTTTTAAGGCACGTGGTGATACAGGTTCAATCTTTCCCCAAACCATCATTATATTTTGTATCTTACCTATGAGATATCTCTGGGCAGGTGCTTTTGGGTGTATAGGAAGCCAGGATGGAAAAGCAGACCACTAAGCAGCACTCCCCCAGGGCCTCTGCCTCAGTTCCCGCCTTGAGTTCCCTTCCTGATTTTCCTTAAGCATTGGTTATAAGTGGTAAGATGAAATTATCCCTTTCCTCCCCAAGTTGTTTTTGAGAGTGGTACTTATCACAACAATGGGAAACAAAATAGGGCATCTACTATCTTGTTTACCAATTAAAACACACAACAGAGAGTTTGATGGCAGATAACTAGATAGTTTTGATCCTATAATTAATGGGTCACAAAACCCCCCAAAACAAACAAACAAACCAAAACTCCAGTGTCCAGTATGGAATACTTCCATGGAAATTGTTGGTCAGGGAGGCTCCAAAGGCCCCTCCCTCAAATGTAGGCTTTTGTAATTTTATTTGATTGTCCACTGGAAATAGATGAGAAGAGTCTGTTGCCAGAAATATCCTGAATACAAAATATAAGTAAACCAAGCTGTAGATGAACTAACTTCCTTTTTTGTTAGATGGTTTCCAGGGTATCTGATGATAATGTGTGTGTGTGTGTGTGTGTGTGTGTGTGTGTGTGTGTGTGTGTGTGTGTGTGTGTACACGTGTGGTGGGGCTGGAGGTATAAACTACCTTACACAGCTCTCAACACTGTGAACTAATGTGCCCATTGGTGCAACAGTGGTACAAGTATTATGGTGGTAATTAACTTCTCCTTGATTTGATTAATGACCCATGCCACAAGAGGGAATCCATGCTCAGATTGTAAGTAAACCTAGTGAAGAACTCATGACTACAGAAGTAGGGGGAAGCCAACTAGTGTTACTTGGCTAAGTTGGTGTAGCATCAATCTTCCTCACAAATGTCTGCATCTATACCTGCAAGCAAAATTGACTCTCAGCCTTCACCAGAGAATCTTCTGATTGCAGTGAATGGAGATGAAGGTAGAGGCCGATGGCCACCCACTTATACCATCTTTGTACCATCTCTTTAAGGCTCAGGGAACATTGCAGAGGAGAAGGCAGAAAGTGTGAGCCAGAAGACAAGGTGAAGAGTTGTGAAGTGTCATCTTCTAAGCATTGCATAGCGTTGGCAGCCATGGGCTCCTAGCAGCTGTGCTCATTGGGTCTGCACAAGTCAGGCCCAGCCAACAGTCGGCCATGGGTGGGGAAAGAGCTCTCGGAGTTCTACACGTTACTGATAAGCTATTAGCAACTGATGGATTCTGGGATGGAGGGAGCACAGTAACTAGCTGGATGCCTGCTGTTTTGTCCACCAGGCTCATGGTCACACAGACAGTCCTTGTTAAGCTCTGGGATATACAACAAGACAAAATGTCATGAATGTGAAAAAAAGAAAGAAAGAAAGACTTGTGGGGAAGAAGAAAGAGTAATGGGAGTGAAATGCAGGCAAGGCTGGGAGAGGATAACCAGGATGCATTATAAGAATATATCAAATTATCAAGGAGCAGAATTTATTCATTTAAAAAGTATGAAAATCCCGGATTTGAAGATCTCGGTAGAGTCTTCCAATTCTGCGAAGTATCTCTTTTGTTTCATCAGCTAATTATCCTGCTTCTACAGATCGGGCTTGAGCATAAGGAACTTATGGGAAAAGAACTGGGTACCCAAAAAGAAAGCTGGCGTTTGTGTTGTCTTGCTTGGGAGAGTGACTTTAATAACAGAAGAAGGGATCTGACTTGCTTCTCAGAGCTGTTCTTAATATCTCCGAGCCTTTGCATAGCAAAGCATATTCTTCCCATAGTTATCATCCACTGTGCTATAGTTGGACAAGTTTACCTAGAGCACTGCTTCCCATAGGGTGTGCTCCACTTGAAGGACTTTAAATAATCTTTACAGCTGAGGGGAGTTCTCAGGGTTTGCTTGAGAAGGCGGGCAGTGCTTATAGGACTAGTATACCACAACACTGGCTTTAATGTTATCAAAACTTGAAGAGTTTACTGTGACTTTTGACCTCACTGTATTAATTTAGCATTTTCCATCAACCTGAACCTTCATCTCAGCATAGACTATAGCTATTATATATATTTATACACACACACACACACACACACACACACACACACACACACACACACATGAAAAAGAGAGTGGTCTTACTTGGTGTTCTATTTCCATGAAGGGACACCATGACCAAGGTGGCTCTTGTAAAAGAAAGCATTACATAGGGGCTTGCTTACAGTTTCAGAAGTTTAGCATGGTGGGAAGCATGGCAGCATGCAGGCAGACATGGTGCCGGAGGAGCAGCTGAGAGGTCTACACCAGCTCCACAGCCATCAGGAAGAGAGAGATGCTGAGCCTAGCTTGAGCTTTTGAAACCCCAAAGCCCAACCCCTGCCAACAAGGCCACACCCCCTAATCCCTCTCAAGTAGTGCCACGTCTTGATGATCAAGCATTCTAATATATGAGTATATGGGAGCCATTCCTATTTAAACCCCTGCAAGAACCTTTTAGTTGGTTGATTAAAAAAGGCTTGGATTAGGGAATTAGAAGAGTTGGTTTCCAGCTCTAATTCTGGTGTTTAGTAAGTAGGCAATATTGAGAAAGTAAATCATTTAATCTAAATAACTAGAGCCTTATTTTACTTTTAATAATTATAAGGGACATGTGTCATTTTTAAGTACTTAAACTGGACCCAAGAACTGGAACCTACTAGGCAAGAATTCCACCACTGAGCAAACATCCCTAAAGATACCCTCAATTTGACGTCAGATAATATGCATGAAAACATTCCTTAATCTGTGTGAAAGCAGCCATTATAGAGCCATCAAACCCTTCCTTCCATGACCAACTGCTTTTCCTCAAACAGGGCTGAGCAACCTCCAGCTGCTAGAGATGAGCACTCGTCCATCAATCGGGCCAGCTTACACTTTATAACACCTGGGACCAGGGAGCTCCTTTTGGCTGGAAACCAAAGGAAGCCACAAGAATTGGACCCATAGATGTCAAAGCCATTAGAGGCCCCAGTGACAGGGAAGGAGACAGAGAAGGAAAGAAAACCTCAATAACTCAAGTTCATCAGCCAGCAGTTGCTGGATCCAGCCTGAGGGTCATGAAGACAGTGTGGCACACTGTCACTCACATTCACAGTAGCCCAGTGGGTACAGACTTAGTAAAAAATATTTGGTCCAGTTCAACCTCTTCCGACTTGGAATGCTTCTTAATACCACAGAATGCAATAAGCAGTGAAAACGCACTGTCTCAGTCACTGTTCTATTGCTGTGAAGAGACACCATAAGCAAGGCAATTCTTATGAAAGAAAACGTTTAACTGTGGGCTTCCTTACAGTTTTAGAGGTTTAGTCCACTGTCATCATGGCAGGGGCACAGTACCATGCAGGCAGATATGGTACTGGAGAAGTAGCCAAGAGTTTTATGTCCTGATTTGGGGTGTGTGTGTGTGTGTGTGTGTGTGTGTGTGTGTGTGTGTGTGAGAGAGAGAGAGAGAGAGAGAGAGAGACAGAGACAGAGAGAGAGAGAGAGAGAGAGAGAGAGAGAGAGAGAGAGAGAGAGACAGAGAGAGAGAGAGACAGAGAGACAGACAGACAGACAGAGAGAGAGACAGAGAGAGAGAGAGAGAGAGAGAGAGAGAGAGAGACAGAGACACAGAGACAGAGAGAGAGAGAGAGAGAGAGAGAGAGAGAGACAGACAGACAGACAGACAGACAGACAGACAGACAGACAGAACATGAGATTGCGAGTGCCTGGCATAGGTTTTTGAAACCTTAAAGCCCATCCCCAGGAGCACACTTTCTCCACTGAGGCCACACCTCCAAACCCTCCAATCCCCTCACAGAACACTAGTCCCTAAGCATTCAAATATATGAGCCTATGGAGGCCATTCTTAGGAAAACCACCACACACACTATTTTGCTGTTTGCTTTAAAATAATTCTTAAATTTTGGACATTACAAAATGTAATATACTCCAAAAATAAATAAACAAGTACATGGAAAGGGAGTGGGGGGAAGTCATGCATTATGGTGTACTCCTTTAATCTCAGCACTCAGGAGGCAAAGGCAGGAGATCTTTGTGAGTTTGAGGCCAGCTTGGTTTACAAAGTGAGTCCAAGACAGCCAAGGCTACACAGAGAAACCATATCTTGAAAAACCAAATAAATATTAAATAAAATGTAAGACACACCCCTCACAGAACTAAAACACTTTTTAGTGGTTCCAGAATTTTTATTATATTATAGTTAGATACATTTTTATTTTCTTTTAATTATTTTATTTACTTAATTGTGTATACGTGTATGTGTGTATGTGTATGGTATATGTGTGTGGGGGTGTTATGTGTGTATAAGCGCAGGAGCCCTTGGAGGTTAGAGGCTGAAAATCCCCCAGAAGCTGCAGTTACAGGCACTTGTGAGCCTACTGAAGCAGGAACTTCATTCTGGAAATCCTAAAGGAGTCCTGTGAAAGAGCAGTATAAACTCTTAACTGCTGAACCCTCTCTTCAGCCTCTTCTTCTTCTTCTTCTTCTTCTTCTTCTTCTTCTTCTTCTTCTTCTTCTTCTTCTCCTCCTCCTCCTCCTCCTCCTCCTCCTCCTCCTTCTTTTCTTCTTTCTTTCTTTCTTTCTTTCTTTCTTTTCAAGACAGGGTTTCTCTGTGTAGCCCTGGCTGTCCTGGACTCACTTTGTAGACCAGGCTGGCCTCAAACTCACAGAGATCTGCCTGCCTCTGCCTCCCGAGTGCTGGGATTAAAGGCGTGCGCCACCACACCTGGCTCTTTTTCATTTTTTTTTTTAAATTTAAAATCTTTTCCTTTGATAGAGACACAGTAGTACACATTTGTGATCCCATTATTCCAGAGACTTTGACTGATAGTGAAAGTCTGACTGGCCCCTAAAAATAAAAAGATTTGTCCCTAACTGGGACAAATACTTCTTTTTTTTTCCAGATCTAATTTTTTTGTCATGCACTTTTTTAAATTGAAAAATAAAATCATTCATATTACATCTTAAATTGCTATCCCATCCCGTGCATCCTCCCAATTCTCCCTCCCCTCCCGCTTTCACCCATTTCCCCTTCCCTTTGACTGTAACTCTTATTTTTGTGTTTGTGTGCATGCATGGGTGCTAGTGCTCTTGGAGCACTGTGTGTGTTTGTTTGCATGAGTGTGTGTGTGTGTGTGTCTGTCTGTCTGTCTGTCTGTCTGTATATTTCTGTGCATGCATGGGTGCTAGTGCTCTTGGAGCACTGTATGTGTGAGTGTGTGTATGCATGTGTGTGTGCTAGTGTGCTTGGAGCATGGTGTGTGTGTGCATGCATGGGTACTAGTGCTCTTGGAGCACTGTGTGTGTGTGTGTGTGTGTGTGTGTGTGTGTGTGTGTGTGTGTATGTAGCTGTGTGCATACATGGGTACTAGTGCCCTTGGTAGCTAGAGGAGGGCAGCAGATCCCTGAGAGCCTGAGCAGCCTGAGTGAGCCTGAGATGCTGAGAACTGAAGTGTTTCTCTGCAGCCACAGACCACAGTCATAACTGCTGAGCCATCTCTCTGGCCCCCAAGCACTTTATTAAATGCACTAGTTTTCAACTGCAACATGAAATCTATATAAATGTATAAACTCCGTGTCACAGGGCTCCTTGTCAGCACTTGGAAGACTGAGAAAGGAGAGCTCTGAAAACTTGAGGCCACCCGGGCTACTATGGTATAAGATCCTGCCTAAAAACAAAAACAAAACCCAGAAAATATCGGGCTGGGGTGGAGTTCAGTTGCTATGAAGCCCTGGGTTTAATTGCCAGCACTTCGTAAATAGGGCATGGTGGCACATGCTGGCTGTCATCCTAGTGCTCAGGAGGTAGCAGTGACATGACATCTTGCCACAAACAAACAACCCAGATTTTTAAAGGTTTGATTAATGCATTATTCTTGCTATCTACATATCCTGGTTCCTACAGATTATTTTTTCTAAGGCTGTAAAGAACAGCTGTCCACAACGTCTGAGAAACGGACTTTACCCTGTGGACAATACTGTTAGACCACGGTGTGTCCCTAACGATTGCCCAATCGCTACACAGCTCCTCTTTTCGCCTGTATTTAAAAGGCAGTCACAGCTGTGGCAGTCAGGACAGTTTCCTTTTCCTTGACTAGAGGGAAGAAAAGACTATTATTGTTTTCTGGCTAAACAGGTTTGCAAAGCCAAGGGAAGAATGGATTCCAGGCTAGCGTTAACCATGGAGGAGCCCGTTAAGAAAGACAGCCTCAAGAAATACAAAATCCTGTGCGTGGTGAGTGAGTGCAGTTGTTAATTTTAGTCTTACAAGCTTGGTGGCAGATGTGAAGTGCACGCCTTTCCACCCAATGTTTGTTTGTGTTGCTATTCGGGTTAAAATGTTAAGTAAGTAATTGTGACTTTATCATTTCTAACTGTAATGCAAGCTAACATAATTAATTACATTCCAGCAGAACTTTTAATTATAACAGGTTTGTATTCCGCTAGGAGACAGAAATCTATGAGGACGCTTTGCTGATTTTTTTTTCACCATGTGTTTATAGTTAGAGCTCAAGACATTTTTGAACGCTACGAATGATTGTAAGAGCAAGGACTTACTGACGGAAATCACTTAGCACGTAGGTTTTAAGGAACTGTTGATTTTTATCTTATTAACTTACTTGCATTTATCTTACTTTGCTTCCTTCCTTCCTTTTGTCTTTTTATGTGGTTTATCTTCCTTGTCCCAAAATATAAATGTTAAAAAGGCTCCTTGCTTTTATTAGTCTGTTTTTATCCTTCATCATCAAACAGGAGAACTGGGGGACTCTGTCCAGCACCCTGATTTCTCATGGCACATGCAAATGTGTGCTCCGGTTTTCTTTCCCCATAATGATGAGTTCCTTTAGCAGCGGATCCACCTTTCCCTGCCTTTCTGGCTCCAATTGAATGTCCCTAATAACAATACAAGGATGTTGGAGTTGGTTTGGGTTTTCTTTGTTTGTTTGTTTTTTGGGTTTTTGGGTTTTTTGGGGGGTTTTTTTGGTTGTGTTTTTTGTTTTGTCTTGTTTTTATGTTTTCTCCCCTTACTTCCTTGACAATATTGAAATGCTCACATCTAAGACTTACCTGTCTTTTGGCTGACTTACCTTTTCCTTCGTTGGATGTTCCTCATTTCCTGACATCTTATCCGATGATCTTTTCTTTAGGCAGTCTCTGTGTTCTCCTCTGTCACTAAGCCACACCTTCCCCCCAGCCCAAGGCACATTCTCTGACTTCTTGCTGGGTCATCCTTAACTTCAGCTGTCTCCTGCCTGACTGCTCACCCTGCGTCTCAAGCCCAAAGCAAATGCAGGAATTTTTCACATCTGCCTTGCTTGCAGCTTTCCTCTGACTCCACCAGGCCAGCACATCTCTCCACTCCTCAAACAATGCATGGGCCTTGAGCCCAGCGACTACAGTAAACTAAACCTTCAATAAATCCCCAGTGGTTTATCTTTCTAGGAGTTACAGAGACTCCTTGCAGCTTTCATGCTATTATCTATGCCATCACGTCAACTCAAGGAATCAAAATACCTTGGGAGCCAAACTTGGATGCTTTCTGTATTTTTCTGTGTTTCTTTTCCTATTCCTTCTGAGATACCCGTGGGCACCCACGCAAGCATAGGTTTTATCTCATAGACACGTCTGCCTCATTTCCTTTTCTTTTCTTGTCTTCCTTCCTTCCTTCCTTTCTTCCTTCCTTCCTTCCTTCCTTCCTTCCTCCCTCTCTCTCTTCCATTTATTTATTTACTTACTTACTTACTTACTTACTTAATCACTTTCCAGCCTGCTCCTAGCCTCCTCCCTCCTCTCCTTGAGACAGATGCTGCAGCCACAGGGGTATTTCCGTCTTCTCTAGCACTGCACATCACCAGGCACATTCTTTTGATTTGGGTTCTGGGAATTGAACTCATGTCCTTGCGTTTATAGGGTAAACCCTTTGCTTACCAAACTATCTCTTTAGCCTGGAGATTTAAAAAAAAAAATCTTTCTGTCATTTTTGTTTGTTTGCTTGTTTGTTTTTTGTTTTTTCTTCTTCCTTTTGTATTAGGAAGTTTGCTATTTTAAAACCAGATCTCAAAAAGGACCCTAATGGTTCCTTTTTTTTTTCTTTCCTTTTTTTAAAAGCAAGTTTCAATTAAATTTTTAAAGGTTTCAGTGGGTATTGTGGTGCATGCCCGTAATTATGATATATAGAAGGTAGAGGCAGTAGGGTCAGAAGTTCAAGGTCATCCTCAGCTACAGATGCAGTTTAAGGCTGGCTGGCCTGATCTCCAAAAGACCGTAAATCAAACACAAAAAAACAAAACAAAATACTATTAAAGGTTTCTATATATTCCTCTTACACTTTATTCAGTCAAGCTGATGCCAAATGTTGGGTTCTCAGAACCTTTTCGGAGTCCAGAACATTTTTTTCCTACTTTGTGTTCAGCATAAGGTAACTTAAGATGCATGTGGACATTAAGAAGGTTTAAATAAATTACACACTGAAGAAAGAAAGGAAGGAAAGAAAGCACAAACACCTGCTATAAGGACAAAAGCCTGAGAAAATATAAATTTTAATATTACAAAAATTTAAAGCATAGTAAGGATAGACAGTGACTTTTAGCAAGTATAATAGAAGACAGCACACAAGGTGTAACAGTCTGTAAATCTACAATACACTTGGCTTACCATAAGGAGCTGACCAAAGCCGCCTTTTGTGCTTTCCAATAATCCTGGTAGGGGCTGTCTGTGCCTCTGCCTCCAGAAACGCTGGAATTAAAGGGGTACACCACCACTGCCCTCTAATGCTGTTCTTAAGTAGTTGTTTCCACTCAGTGCCCTCCATTGAGCAAATGTGCATTCGGAGATCTCTCACTGATAATTGGGTGCAATTTGAGACTTCATGGGAAAAGCTACGGTGCGGGGCACACCCCTGCCGCAGCACATACACAGAAGGCCTGAAGACAGGATACTTTGGGGACTTTGTTTTTTGTTTTTTGTTTTTTCCTTCTACTCTGTAGGACTCAGGGATCAAACTCAGGATATCAGGCTTGGCAGCTATCAACACACACACACACACACACACACACACACACACACACACACACACACCCTCGCCAGACCCCGTTACAAGTCTGTACAGCTCACACAGCCCCACTAGGTAGTGTTCTTCTTGCTTGGATTCATGGCTTAGGTAAAAGAGAGAATCTGGTCACCCCACATTTGATCTGATTGAAGCACCGAGTCCCCCTGCTGCACAGCTTTGTCGGACAGCAGTGACTCCAGTGACCAGAACAGTCTCTGGTCAAGAAAAGCCTCCAAATCATGTGAAGTTGTGTGTGTGAACTGAAGGGCAAAGTAGACTCTCTCAGTTAATTGCTTGTACGCTGTATGTTGACACATGTTAATCATTTTCCTGGTCTTCGGGCTAATTAACAATGAGACATTTAGGGATTGCACCGTTCTACTGGATGTCAGAGTAATCTCCTACAAGTACTCTCCAAGGGGAAGCCTAGTCAGGAAAAGGGGAAAAAGTGGGAAAGATGGAGGTAAATAGCTCCCATGGTTTTAATTCCTGCCTCTGTCTCAGCTTGGAATTAAACTTAATGCATTTGAATTATGAAAGTGTGTGCATTTGGATGTCTATAATAAGCGAGATATGAAACATTTTCTCATGGGGTTAGGATGCATCTCAGTCACTTGTCTGGCACGCATGACGTCCTGGTTTTGATTTCCAGGCATGGTGGCAGAGGCCTGTGAATGCTTTAGCCTATGCTACATGAGAACTTGTTTCAAAAGCCAGATACAAATCAGATAAAATAATTATTTCCCCCAATTTCTTTTTACCGGACACTAAGTATAACAGTTGTTGCACCTGGTACCTTTTGTAATTAGCATGTTGCAGGACTATACTTTCAGGGATCATTTCTATAGTTCGTAATTAGCATGTTGCCTGCGCTTGAAGAGTACTTACCTGTCATTTGGTTTATAGTTTTAAAAAGCCACAGAACTTATGACTTCTCCTTCTCTCTAACAGGTTCTTCTTGCTTTATTGGTGATTATGTCGCTTGGATTAGGCCTGGGACTTGGACTCAGGAAGCCTGAAGAGCAAGGTATATACCCCAAGCAGTTTTAAAAAACAAACAAACAAACAAACAAACAAACTCCAAACCAGTCTCTTCTTTCTTCTGATTTTAATTCATTCAAACTCCCAAATCCATTTAAGAATTGACACAGTTCTTCCATGCAATATGGGAACATGGCAGAGTTTTTGTTTTGTTTTGTTTTGTTTTGTTTTGTTTTAAAGTTAGTATTAGCTGGACAATTCCTGTCATTTTGTGGTCATGGCCTGCTGTATCTCTGGGGGGCATTACTATTTCTGCTGGAGTGAACGCTGGCAGGCTGTTTTAGTGGTATCCTTCTGTGGTTGAGGCATACAGGTGGGCAGCATTTCTTGACTACCCTACCCTCTTAAGTGCATAAATTGGCTTCAAAAGGCTAATCTCCTGTTGTCTCAGCCCTTCCTTCCTTTCCTTATTTCTTCACGCCTACTGGCTTCCCAGAGCCACTCTTCTTCCTTCTCTTCCCTTCATCTCATGTTCTCCGCTCTTCTAACAGCAGCTCAGCCTCTGTCTGCCAATCAGGGCCTCTTCAGCCTTGTTCGCCGTGTTCAATATTCCTTGGCATGTCGTACACTCAGCTCATTTATTATCCATTCTTGTGCCTGATCTCTTCTGCTGAACCCAAACCCTTACTCATTCGCAATGTGTGGATTTTTAAATTGTATACGTATTCTTACGTTCTTTCAAACTTATTGTCATGTGTGTACTTTTTTTTTTAAACCTGCTCACTAAAAATTAAATGTTGACTTGTGTTCTGTGCTTTTCTAATTAGTATCTAGTGATGAAGAGGACAGACAAAAGTCCTTTCAGGAGTGTACATTTCTAGGCTGAGGGTGTAGCCTCATTGGTCCTGTTGGTCCAGTACTTGCCTAGCATGCGTGAAAAAGCCCAGGGGTTGGTCTTCAGGACTGAATTAATTGGATGTGACAGGGCATAACTATGGTCCCAGCCCTGAGAAGGGAGTAGGTGGAATGCTCAGATGCTGAAGGCCGTAGTGTAGTGGAGGACAGGGGGAGTTTCAAGGAATCGATAATGAGAGAAAGCAAGAAAAAAGGGAATGAACTGTTGTCAGGCTGGTATGTGAGAATGCATGTGGCTGCAAAGCAACTCCTGAATTATAAGCTCAGGGAAGTGAACACGTGGGGTCACTCTCCAAGGAAGAGTATTCTAGGTAACCAGAAACAACAAATAAAAAGGCCTAAACCTAGGGGCTGGAGAGATGACTCAGTGGTTAAGAGCACTGTCTGCTCTTCTAGAAGTCCCGAGTTCAATCCCTGGCAAGCACATGGTGGCTCACGACCATCTATAATGTGATCTGACGCCCTCTTCTGGCCTGCAGATGTATATGCAAATAGAGCACTCATATATATTTTTTTTAAAAGGAAAAAAAAAAAAGAGTCTAAACCAGGAGAATGGCAGCTGTGCCCCACTGAACGGGTAAGAGGAAGGGCACGAGCTGGGCTTACCGGGGCCAGAGGGAGGCAACCACAGGATGGGATCAGCCAGGTAGAAAAGCGAATCCATAGAGGGTGGCATATCAAAGCTTGGTCTTGGATTTGGATCAGAGAGTTCAAGCTGAGGAATGAAATAAGCTGATTTGTTCCCAGCTGTATCGTGAGCTAAGGCTGCTGTGTTCTGAACATGGAAGAGTGAGTGTAGATGCAGAGGGGACAGTTACCACCCTCCCAAACCTTGTCTCAAAGCAGTGGCAATGTATATTTGAATTCTGGAACCATTTGCATGGGTTGGAGCTCATATATTAACAAATGGGCTATAAAATGAAAATGAGTTGACTCAAGGATGACCCTATTTTTTGTTTGTTTGTTTGTTTGTCTGTTTTCTGTTTTTGCATGAACATCTGGAAATACTAAGCTTTCATACTTGAGCTGGGGATTGGGTGGAGGTGGGGCTTTGGGCAGTACTAGTTTGGATAAAAAGATTCAGTTGCTCATTTTTGAACATGTTAAAATTGACATTTCACTTAGATATCTGAGTGGAGGCAATGAGAAGGGCGTTGATATGTGAGACTGGCTTCAGGGGAAACTTTTGCCTGGACACACACTTTTGGTGATATCAGCTTCCTGTGTGGGACTCAAAAGTCATTTGACTGGAGGAAATGAACTTCATCATCTTGTCTTCCTATTCTCCTTCCTTTTTAAACTTTTTTTTTTTTTGGATACATTTTGAAATGAGTAGTCTTGTGCACTTACTGATTTTTGTATATGAGGCAAGAATACAACTGGGTCCATTTCTCCCTCTGCAACTGATCAGTTGTCCTAATATAATGACGCTCAGTATTATTTCATCAGCACCATTTGTTTTAGAAGTTTTTTATTAAAAAATAGAAAATTTTTATTAATGTAATATCTCTATGGCTATGTCTCTTTTTCCCACCATTTTACTCTGATACACATTACAATGTTTGAAAGATAACAAAGCTAAAAGATCACTTTTGTGTGCTGGGGCTGTAGCTGGTAGACTGCTGATCTTGTATGCTTATGGCCATGGAGTTTAAGCCTTAGCATCTCATAGCCCAAGTATGGTGGCATATGCCCCAGTAGTCGGGAGGACTAGGAGTTCAAAGTTACCCTTGGCTGTTTAGAGTTTGACACCAGTCTGGGCCACATGAGGCCCTGTCTCAAAAATGTAATTTTGAGTGACAAATAAATAAAATTAAAATTATGTCATGGTTTCCAAGGAATGGAGATAATGTTGGCAGAACTGAATTCACCCAACCATGCTACTATGTACTCTTTGCCTTCAAGTGACTTTCTGGGAATAAAAAGCAGATAAGGAAATTGTAGATAATAAGCATTTAGTTAGTCCGCACTCAATCCACAGTCAAGATAAATTATACATAACTTGTCACATACTTGGCTCAGGAAACTTCAAGGAGGAGGGACAAAAGAGTCATTAGAATCAAGGGTCGGGATGACTGTGGGGAAAGTGTCCTCTGGACCTACAGTGGCTGTTGTACTGCCTAAAAGCTGAGCAAGGTCATGATGATTGTCAACAGGCCAGGATGGGCTACAGAAGGGAGGGAGGCATTGGGGAGAGGGTGTGAGTCCCTACTCCCAGCTGAGAAATTATTGACTACTGATGGTTGATAAGGAGGGCTTATGGTGTTCAGAACCCTTGCCCTGCATGCTGGGAGTCCTTCTTAACTCTTCATGAAAAACAAAAAACAAAACCAAAAATCTTCTCTCAAAGTTTTCTTTACTTTTTCTAGATTGTATTTGTGTCTTCTTTGTGTACACTGCTGTTACCTTCCTTCCTTCCTTTAGACTCTGTCTGTCTGGGTTCGAATCTCCTGCTGGATTTGAAAGTTTCCATCCACTCACTCCCTGGCACTTATTTTTCTGGAGCAAGTTTCTAAAATACAAATCTAAGTTGTCTTTTTTTTTTTTTTAATGACCTCTCCTTAGCGCAGCTGGGCCTCATGAGCACCTGTCCTCACACCTTTTGAACTATTCCTGTTAGCAGCTCCAAATTACACATTGGCCTCCTCCACTTTGCTAATTTGCAAACGCCCCGCCCCTTTCCTGATACTCTGTGGGGTCATCCTACTCCTTTCCCCCTCCCCCCTTCCCCACCCCCTCACTAGTTTTGTTCTACTCAGTGGCCATCACACTTGTGTTTATACACTCACGTCTCTCATTCAGTGCAGCAGCAGCAGCAGCAGCAGCAGCAGTCTCATACTGAACTGTAGACATCCTCCATCTATAGACATCCTCCATCTAGTCTTAGCCTGCACAAACTGCTTCTGTGTGGTTCTCACCTTCCAGGGATGAAAGGCTGGCTGACCTCTAAGTGCTGCTGTTGTCCGCCTTTCCTTTGACAGGCAGCTGCAGAAGGAAATGCTTCGACTCTTCACCCAGAGGACTGGAGGGTTGCAGGTGTGACGCAGGATGCTCGGGCCGAGGAGACTGCTGCTGGGACTTTGAAGAAACCTGCGTGAAGTCAAGTATGGGTTTTCACTGTTCGTTCACTAGTGCGTTAGTTATGCAGCCGTCATGCTGGCATCACGACCTTACACTACGTGTTAGTTTCCAGGGCTACCATAACAAAGTACCACAGCCGAGGTAGCTGAAAACAAAACAAAACAAAACAACAACAGCAACAACAACAAAACCCCAAACAACGTCCTTTCTCTCAATTCTGGAAGCTAGAAATCCAAGATCCTAACATTGGCAGCACTGACTGAGGGACAAGGGTCTCCAGCCTCGTTTCTAGGGCCTTGTTGGTCATTGGCAAGCTTTGACAATCTTTGACTGGCAGTGTCACAGCTTCAGACTCTGCCTTCAGTGTCACATGATCTTCATCTCCTCACATAGCCTTACTCTCTCTGTGTGTCCGTCTCTCCCCTTAGTATAAGCAAATCAGTTGAGAGCATATCTGTAATCCCAGGACTCAGGAGGCCAAGCAAGAGGGACTGGGCCAGACTGGGTTCTACAGTGAAGGTTTACCAAAGGACAACAGCAGCAACAAAACAGAAAAAGGGAAAACGGTAGAGAAAAGGAAAGAAAAAAAAAAAAGCCAGGCATTGCATTGAGGATCGTCTTACCTACTTCACTTTTCTTGATTCTTTGTGAATAATTTGCACATATTTCCAAATAGAATCATATTTGCATAGAACAGAAACTAGGGCTTCATGATTTCTTAAGAATGCACGGTTCTGAGCTGGTGCGGTGGCGCACGCCTTTAATCCTAGTATTTAGGAGGCAGAGGCAGGTAGATCACTGTGAGTTCAAGGCCAGCCTGGTCTACAAAGCCAGTCCAGGACAGCCAAGGCTACACAGAGAAACTTTGTCTCAGAAAAAAAAAATGAGTGCACAGTTCAACACATAGCATCTTTCTGAACATCTATACAAGGTAAACTATTATCATAATTAACAGTACAAAACACAGGAGTCCACACTTAGTTTGACTGCAGTCGAGGGTTATCTGTACAGAAAGTGAAATGGGGTTTCCATGGAATTCTAGGATTCTCCTGTCACTTCTGCCACAGCTTTCTTTTCTTTATTGGCTGTCCTTAGACAAGGCTGGGCCAGGCTGCTCTTGGATATAGTCATACTGCGTTAGTGCTGGCGAAGCTTCACGGTGTGGAGTTCCTACACTTAAGTGGGAATAGGATCGGGGCTCAGACCATCCGCAGACTCAGAGTACAAGTTCATCATGTGTAGCCTCATTTCTTTCTGCCACCCATACAAGGAAAGGGGGGCTGCAGCTTCTTTTTCTTTTGTGCAGTGTATTTTCATGTATTCAATCAGATGAATCAGGGGTCTGGCCGTATCGGAACAGTACAGGGAGGAATGCGAGGCATTTGTGGTCTTTGCGTTGTGCGCCTCGGCACTCAGAACCGCCCTGCACGCTCTTTCAGCTCAAGTGTGGACGTGCAATTCGTTTCGTTGTGGGGAGAGCAGGCTGGAGAGCAGCCTCTGCTCCTGCGCGGAAGACTGCTTACAGAAGAAGGACTGCTGCGCCAACTACAAGACCGTTTGTCAAGGTAAGCGGGGGAGGTGCTGGTTACCGCAACGCTGGCTTTCTCAGAGCTATCCTGAGCTACAGTGATTATCTTAAGGCAGGAGAGGATAGGTAGCTCGTAGTCCACACACAGGAAAAGGTGGAATGTGTTTGGGGTGAGATGAAATGTGCTGTTTTTAAACTACCAGGACGGCCTAATAATTGTTTATTATCAGGCCTATAATTATTATTACTTCGGTCAAACCCACTAGCAATCAATCAAGACACAGACACCTGTTATATTTTAAAATAGCCTTAGTTAACCTGGGACAAGGCAAACATTAATCCTTTGGGGTTTAGTTTTTCAAGACTGGGTTTCTCTGTGTAGCCTCGGCTGTCCTGGACTCACTCGGTAGAGCAGGCTGGCCTCAGACTCACAGAGATCGCCTGCCTCTGCCTCCCTGAGTGCTGGGATTGTAGGCGTGCACCACCACTGCCTGGCTTCCCGAATTTATGTTCTTAACCAAAAATAGAGAAATCAAATTAGATCTCACGTTTTGAAGTAAGAGACAGAAGCCAGAGTGTAAGCATTGCTACAGCTGGGCTCTCTAATCTAAAGATGGAAGACACAAAATATGTCTCCCATAGCCACAGGAATTTGAATACAAACCCAGTTTGTAGTGCTATGGTGGTGGTGGTGGGGCGTGTCAGGAAGTGTGGCCTTGCTAGAGGAAGTGTGTCACTGTGGGTGGGCTTTCAGAGCTAAAATCCCTTTACCACTTCCAGGTTGCTCTGCCTTGCTTTTGTAGTTAAGGCTGTAAGCTTTCACCTTTCTGCTCTGGCTCTGGCTGCCGTGTCACTTGGGTCTAAGCCTCCCTGCCACAGCAAATCCATATTCCTCTGGATATTTAAGCCCAAATGAAATCATTTCTTCTAGAAGCCGTCTTCGTCGTGACGTTTTATAGCTCTGACAGATTACAAACCAGAGAAGCTCCCATCTAGATGTCTTGGGCGAGCAAGGGGTTTCGGCTGCTAGAGCGCCCGGTCCCCACTGGCCAATGGCTGAGCTCAGCTCTCTAGGCGGCTTATTGGTCAGCAGTGACTACTACTAGGACAAGCCATGTTCCAAGAAGCATATTCTGTTTCTCCACGAGTGGGGCGTGTTTGTAACTGTTGTGTGTTTAACACAGGGATGGAGCCATGCCCAGGGACTCTTAATTAAGTCCTTATTCATGACTTTTCCGTGAAAGCAAAGCAAAAAAAAAAAAAAAAAAAAGGGGGGGGGCGTGTAATCCTTGGGGCTCCATCCTAGCATATGACCATTTTATCCTTCGTTCATGTGATTCTTACCTGTCTTAGAAACATTACTCAGTATAGTCCAGGAGTATTGGTATTATATTGGTGTATGAGTCATTTTATATGAAAAATGATTTAAAGTAACCAAAACTGGCCTGAGTTGGAAGCAGTTTCCAAATACTTCTTAATAGTGACTATTGAGTCATAAAGTTTTTTGTTTGTTTGTTTTTGTATTTAGAAAAGCAAGTATGGTTTCTGGCTGGCTTAGCTTTCCAATTCCAATAAATTCCAATAAATAGAGCGTTATTTTCTATTGTCTTTATATTTTCCTTTCTTTGGACACAGTTTTGGGTTTTGGATTGTAAGCCTAGCCTTTAACAGCTGAGCCATCTCTCCAGCCCTTGACCCTGTTTTGTAACTTTAATATTTTATTGAAAGGCTTGTGCTGAGGTCATGTAAAATTTTTTTAAATCTGAGTTTGTTGCTTGACTGTAACAGGAGTAGCAGTTGTTACAAATATATCGAAGTTTAGCCTTATATACGTTCATTAGTCTTCTGGGGCTGACCGCTTGTTTATTTTCAAATTAAATTTAATTCCTTCTCACTCTAAAGATATAGATTTTTAGATTTAAAAAAAAGTAGCTTCAGAGAAAAGTTTGAAGGAATTTGAATGATTTTGGAGTAGGAACTTGCTTGTGGCTTTTATATGTTGGCAAATTTAGAAAGCTTTAAAAACAAGGATTAATTTCTGTCAAGCAGAGGTAGAGAAAATCAATTGGTGTTTTCCTCATATCTGTCCATCACTTATCCTCAGCACGTATTGTTTCATGGCCAATCCCATCTCATGCTGACAAAGCATAATTTTTATAAAGGTAGCATGACTTGCAGATAAATGCAGACTGAGCAAGGGACAGGTTTGCTGACTCAGGAAGATAAGCAACTGGATTGTAAACCTGCTTCAAAGAGAAGAGCGTATGCAGAGTATTGGAATAAAATCACTGAATTTGTAGCCACTGGTAGGGTTCAAATTACTCATCTGCCTACAGGGCAATTTCTTATTTATTTGCTATTAGCTAAGAATTCTATGTTATCTTTATCTGTTCTCTACTGGTTGACTGTTATCTTGAGCTGTAAAAGGAGAGACCTAGATAGATTTGCATTTATCTAGGTAATTGAGGCATAGACCGGCCTCTTAGATGATTACCAGTGTGACACTGGCATGGAGTCTAGGACCATGATCTGTGTATCTCCATATCTTTTATTTCCTTCTCTTTCTCTTTTTAAAATCATTTTATATGTATGAGTGTTTGCCTTCATGTACGTCCACATACCATGTCTGTGCCTGTTCTCTGAGAAGTCCAGAAGAGAGTGACAGGTCCTCTAAGACTGGAGTTAAAGATGGTTGTGAACCTCCATGTGGGTTCTGGGGATCAAAGTCTGCTCCTCCTCAAGAGCAGCTAGTGCTTTTAACTGCTGAGCCATCTCTCCAGCTTTGTATTTCCTCTCTCCCCCTGCAGACAGGTTTCTCTGTGTTCTGGAACTCACTCTGTAGACCAGGCTGGCCTCCAACTCACAGAGATCCACCTGCCTCTGCCTCCTGAGTGTGCCACCATGCCTGGCCTACTTCCTTTTGTGTGTGTGTGTGTGTGTGTGTGTGTGTGTGTGTGTGTGTGTGTGTGTGTTTAACTATACACATCATTTTCCTGTCATCTTCCTTCTCTTTGTCTCTGCCTCTCTGTCTCCATCATGGTCTCTCTCTGTCTCTGCCTCTCCCTCTACTTTTTCCTCTCAAGAGTTTAGCTTATTTCAAAACTTGCATTTTGCTCAGGAATACTTTCAGTATGTGTCTAAAAAAGATGATGATTTAATAATGTTATAATGCTAACTATAAATATCATAACTACTTCTAATCCTCAAATCAGTGCTCAGTTTTGACTCTTTGTTTCATAATGGTTTTTAAAGGATTGAAGCAAAATCCAGTAGGTGCTAGTTGTTGCCACTGATCGATAATATTTCAAGCCTTGTAAAAAGCTGTGTTCCTCCTTTTTGTGCCTCTGACATCTTATATGCTGGAGAGATGGGGTCATTTGTTCTAGAGTTTCCTACTCTAGGTTTTGCTGACTGAGTCTTTTGTGACGTAGGTAATTTATAATTCTATACACTTCCAGAAACTCCAAAGTCAGAGCCATAGCACTACTGAAACTCTGATGTTTGTTTGTTTGTTTATTCATTTATTTATTTATTTATTTATTGCAAACTCTACTTTCAATGAATGGTGTTTCCTCCATCATGATGTGTGTCATGTTGGTTTGTACCTTCTGTGGAGGTGTCACCAGGAGTTACCCAGGGTCGCATGTATCCTCTGTCATTTCTACTTTTTTAGTTAGCTGGAATGTTCTGTGAAGGAAACCATTCATGCAGCAAACTTTTGTTAAGATTTTTTTTTAAATTTTTGTTTATTTATTTATTATGTATACATGTACGCCTGCAAACCAGAAGAGGGCATCAGATTACATTATAGATGGTTGTGAGCCACCATGTGGTTGGTAGGAATTGAACTCAGGACCTCTGGTAGAGCAGCCAGTGCTCTCTACCGTTGAGCCATCTTTCCAGCCCTTGTTGTTAAGATTTTTAGTTCAGTATTTTCCATTTGATACCAACCATTCCAATTAGCCATTTCTTTTCTTCCTGGTTTTCTTTTTCTCGATTCTAGGTTTTGCTTATTCTATCTATTAGTATTACAGCCATTGTGAAAAATCCTTGAGGTGAGAGTGTGAGAAAAACAAACCCATTAATAAAGAAATATTATTTTCCCTCGAGAACTTTGTTTTTCTGGATGGGGTGGCTTTGCTTCCTGGCACTCTGCAGTGCAATCACTGATCTCATGTCTTTAGAGGACACTGCCCTTGTCACCATGTGAGATGGAACACACTGTGTCCTGGAAGGAGTTAGTCATCAGAGTGGCAACAGTTAAGCAGCTGGAGAAGACACACCCAGCAAACGCTTGCTTCTTTCTGTTGGTGTAGCACAGAACAGTCTTAAACAGTATGGTCTCCTTTGCAGAAGAAGTCTCGTGGGTGACAGAAGCCTGTGCTACATCCCAGGAGCCCCAGTGTCCAGAAGGGTAAGCACCAAGGGCATGGATAAGGCTTCATCTTCCTTTAATAGGAGGCACATGATGCTGTAGTGGGGAGGCCAAATAGAATTTCCACACTTTCCTTCCAAAATATAATTGTTAACAGAAGTCTGGACTCCTTGCAGAGTTGCAGTCAACATTTATTTGTTTTGCTGTTGACAAACTACCTTTGTGTATTATTGTATTATATTCATGCCTCACAATGATTTAAACCTATTTGCTGGCGTATACCAACCTTCCCAGGATCCTATGGGCAAGACTGGAGTTCAGACTAAATTGACTCCTGCCAGGATGCTTTTCAGTCAGTTAGCATCCTTACAGTAAAAGCATCTTCCAACTGAGGGGAGGGAAAGGGATTCATGGAAGGAAAGGCTCACGGTGAAAGGAGGACCTTAGCCGGGCATGCCTCCCTTCCCATGTGGATGACCATTGCTCTGCTGTTGTGCAAAGACATACGTGACCCCTGTTACTCCCCATCAGAACAAACCTCCCTCCCCTCCTTCCCCCATGCCCCCGCCCCACTGCCCTCACTTTTCTGGGCCCACTAGTTAGGGTGGCAGTAAGGTGACAAACGATAAAAAGAATGCCTGGCTTTATGAGGAATAAGCATTTTAAAATAACATCATTTTAGCCGAGCGGTGGTGCATGCCTTTAATCTCAGCACTGGGGAGGCAGAGGCAGGTGGATCCCTGTGAGTTCGAGGCCAGCCTGGTCTATAATGTGAGTCTAGGACAGCTAAGGTTAACACAGAGAAACCTTATCTCAAAAAACCAAAAAAAATTAAAAAAGCATCATTTCATTTAAAAAATATTTATAGATCCTGGCACATGGTATGTCAACATAAGCACTCTCAGCCACTTGGGAGGCTGAGGCAGGAGAATCACCTGAGCCAAGGAGCTGGGCCAGTTGGAGCAACATAGAGAGATGATGTATTTCTCTAAAAATCAAACCAACAAAACAAAACAAAACAAAAAACCAAAACCAAACCAAAACAAAGAAACAACAACCAAGCATCATACTAAGTCACAGCTCTTCAGATGGACATCTTGGAAATGAAAGGTCTACATTGGTAGTTACGAGCCCAGAAAGACCAGGTACTAGGATAAGAACCCACAGCTTTCAGCAGCAAAATTAGGTAGAATTTTGAAACGCTTCAACGGCTCAGAGGAGGGAGCAGGGTATATTTAATATACAGTATATTTAACTAACGCACAAACAACGCAGAAATATGGAGGAGGCAGAGATAGGACCTGAGTTAAGTTTATAAAATTTTATTAAGTATACTAAAAAACCGTGGTAATAGGTTTCATGTTGACATTTCCATACATAGACATAATGTGTTTGGATCATATTCCATTGGGGTCACAAAGGTCCCACATCCACAGATCACTAGGAAAGCAGGAATGTTAAACACAGAGGGGCCTCTCCTCCCCGGAGGGGATACAAGACCTGATTTCCTGCCCAGAAGACTGGAAGTGGAATTTATTAATGACCTGGTGACCTTTTTACTATCTAAGGAGGCAGACCTGATTCACCTTTTAGCTCCCAGTTAAGAGAATCTGTCGTTATGGGGAGATGTCACCTGTTCCTTATAGCCTGCTGACCTCTACGCTAGTCAGAGACCACCAGATTCTAGTGCCTTGCACTACCGGGCCCTCCTCTGTGGTCACAGGGACTTTGTGAAGGAGTTTCTAAGTAGTCATGCCTTAAGCTTTATTGCACACCAGGAGCTGGAACAATTCTTGCCTGGAAACCTGGAGTGTGAGTGACTGTTGCCTGAAACTTCCCCCACTCCCAACCCCAAATTATGCTGCGATTTAAGTATCAGTGAGCCACCTGGCATCAACAGCCTCCCTGAGTCTGACCCAGGTGGACAGAACCAATCTGAATGGAATTTTCATTCTCACTTCTTCACGGTTTGCTTCGCTGCAGAGCCTCCCTGAGTATCCATCCCTCTTGTCCTTTCACTCTGCTAAGCCAGGTTTCAGTGTCGTCTGTGTGTATGCCTGTGACCCAGTTTTGTTCGCACTGTTTGTTTGTAAGAGCATGGGTAGGACTTGGTTTACAAGAGCTCGTGCCCTCACTTATGGCTGCACCACTGAAGAAAACACCTTTCCTTTCCCATCAACCATTATCTATATCTATCCTCAGGGGAGGAATGAGGCCCAGTGAGCAGCTAGCCCTCCATGCCAGGTCTGGCCTTGTAGAGTTTTTGTGAAGGTCATCATGTCTGCTATGAGTTCAAGATTGCAACAGCCATGTCTGGAAGTCAGTCTCCCTGTCTGTCTGTCTGTCTTGTCTGTCTGTGTCTGTGTCTGTGTCTCTGTCTCTGTCTCTGTCTCTGTCTCTGTTTCTCTCTGTCTCTCTCTGCCCCCCCACCTCTCTCTCTCTCTCACATACACACACACACACACACACACATACACACACACCTACCTTCATTGGCTTTTATACTATCTTTCCTCTTTGCCATGATATTCCCTGAACCTTGGTATTTGTGACTAAGCATTTGAAAACTTATTCTCAGCACTTTGACCAGTTATGAGTCTCTGAGTTAACTGTTGACCACTACAAAAAGATGGTTCTCTGACTAAAACTTATAACAGTGCTGTTCTATGAACAACATAAACATGGCTACTTAAGACAATGATTTTATATACATGTCATGCCCATTTATCCAAAAAACACCACCTTTCCCTACATTCAGAAAGACCAATGATCCTTTTGTTTTGGGCCTGCAACATCGGTTAACATCCCCATCTCTTCTCCCTTCTCGTGGTTAAGCTTAGGGAGACCCTCACTGAGGGATAAAGAGTCTGACTGTATGTCATGCCAATTCTTAGTTTCACTAGCTCTCTTCAGCAGCCAATGAAAGAACAGCAAGGATGTACAGCCATATTTAAGTACTGACTTTGTCCATGGGGCTTTGCATTAGGCACTTCTCTGAGCTTTTCTTATAAAGCCAAATAATAATGATATCAGGCAGGAGAGGTGACTTGTGGTGGCTAAAGTACTTGATGCTGTTTTAGGACACCCAACTCTGGTGGCCAGCACCCACATCTGTCCATCTCAAAGACTGCCTGTAACCCTAGCTCTAAGCGATCTAATGCCCTCTCTGTCCTCCACAGACACCAGCAACATGCAGAACATTCATGTACACATAAATAAACATAAAAATATGAATGTTGAAAAATAATAGCAATTCCAAGTTCAGAAGGCCTTCTGTAAGAATTAAAGGATTTAAGGAAGGGGAGAACATTTGCTACTGTAATATAATGTACATGACGAGAGGTGAGCTGATTTATTTCCCCACTGAGCCCTGGTTTGGACTTTCCCACCAATGGCAACATGTACATCCTCTCACACTGCCTTTTCATGGTTGAGGGAAATGCATTTGAGCCTCATGCATGTGTTTGCAGGTATCAGCTGTGTCTGGGTACGTATGTGTGCAGGGTCCTGCCCTGTTTGGACCCTAGTCTTTTCTCTTGTGTACTTTCTGTTGGTTCTTTAATAGCCACACCTCCTAGAAATTCCGATCTCATTTTACAGTGATTTAATCTGGCGTCCTTCGGTGTGCTTGACTCTGTACTGAGTGTCAGCCCTCTCTCAGTTTCATTTCCCACAACTGTGACTCCTTCATACCATTAGACACAATATCTGGCACAATATCTTACTTGAAAACTTGTTGTTAATTACTCTGTAATACGTGAATATTCTAAGCAGCCAAACAATCTGTTTTTCCAGATTCCCTTCATGGCTTCTTCACCACACCAGAGCAATAGTCATCCTGGTAACTCTTCCAGCTTTACTCAGCCATATTGAGGAAGTGGAAACCATTTTCCTTCCTTCTTTCTTTCTTTCTTTCTTTCTTTCTTTCTTTCTTTCTTTCTTTCTTTTTTGAGACAGTTTCTCTGTGTAGCCCTGGGTGTCCTGGAACTCACTCTGTAGACCAGGCTGGCCTCGAACTCCCAAAATCCACCTGCCTCAGCCTTCTGAGTGATGGGACTACAGGCTTGCGCCACCACTGCTCAGCTGCCATTTTCTTATTTCACCTGGCATCAGGTTTTCATACCTTTGTTTTCAGTCACATTTGGGTAATTTATTAGCATTTTAAGGATTTGCCCTAACGAAATCTCTTTAAAAGGTATGGTTTTTTTTTTTTTTGGTAACAGCGGTGGAGTACACAGCTGCTTGAGCACAGATGTGAAAGTTGCTCTGTCACGCCCATTCTTAAGGCGCTATATAATGAGAAGCAAATTTACTGTCTTCACAGTTGCTTCATGGTTCATGAGAAACCCACACCAGAAACACCCAAACGCCTGGGTCGTGATTCACTCGTGCACTGGGAGGAGCCAAACTGTTACAAGAGATGTTTTATCATTTTAAGTCACAAGATAGATAAATCTCAAAGGCAAAGAATGGCAAGCAAAAGATAGCGGAGCCCACACAATATACACTATGCGATTTAGTTTATAAATCTCAGTATCAAAGTAGGAACAATTGTTCTTAAAAGTCAAGGTGCTGCTCATTCTGTTGGGGATAAGGTTTGCTGAGGTCAGTAAGGAGGATGGTGAGGGTGGGGTGGGGGTGGGGTGGGGGGACGGGGTGGGGAGTGGGGGGGTGGGAATCAGGGCAGTTTCTGGGGTATTAATCACGTTTCGTTTCTTGGTCTCAGTGATGGCTACATGGCAGAGTTCGGCTAATAAAATGTCTGTGTGTATGTATCTGTCACACATGAATATGCATAATTATGGAAGCAAAAGTCAAAAAGCAAAGAAAAATAGAACAAAATTTAAAACTACAGTCTATGGCTGTGACTCCAAAATTACAGTTAATCATTTTATGCTAAATACTGGTCTGAAAGAGCTTTAAAATGTGTGGATAGGGGCTGGAGAGATGGCTCAGAGGTTAAGAGCACTGACTGCTCTTCTAGAGGTCCTGAGTTCAATTCCCAGCAACCACAGGGTGACTCACAACCACCTATAATATGATCTGATGCCCTCTTCTGGCCTGCAGATGTATATGCAGGTAGAGCACTGTATACATAGTAATAAAATTCTTTAAAAAAAAATGTGTGGATACATGTTAGTACCCTAAGATATGAGTACAAAAAAAAAAAAAAGCTTTAGAGTAAGGAACATATCAGATACTAGTTACCAAGTCTATCATGGGAGCATCCAAAAGATGCTGGGGTTCAGTGACCTGCTGCTTGACCCAGAACTGTTTTCTTATCGTATTTTTAAATGTTTTTCTCATGTAGAGAATGGTTAACTAGTCCCAAGATGGTGGTTAAAGTGTCTGTTTTCCATCCCCAGGTTTGATCTGCCTCCTGTTATCTTGTTCTCCATGGATGGCTTTAGGGCTGAGTATTTACAAACGTGGGCCACTCTGATGCCGAACATCAACAAACTGAGTGAGTGCTGACAGCCAGCGGGTGAGGTGATGGAGATGCCCTCTGCTCCCTCCTTAGGAGGAGGCCTTGCCCTCCTGGCACCTTTGGTGGTTTGTCTTAGCCCCGGGTCCTCAAGACCCCAGTGACTTACTCCTGTGGTCTATGTATTTTTTACTAGGGAAACAGTTTCCTCCGTGTTCTCACTCCTTGACTTTTTCTTAAGTAGGGAACTCACCCACCGTGTTGCTTGTCTTGATGCGTTGCTTGCTTGAATGCAACTTCTGAGCTATGGGTATCCGCTGGGTCCACCAACTCAAACATGGTACTTGTCAGGACTGGGTTGAGCCTCGGCAGGCTCACAGGTGGCTGTGACTCGGGAAGACAATGGCCTGAAGAAGCCTGGGTAGACCTGGCATCTACTAACACTCCGATGAAGGAGCCATCTTCACTTATGGTATCTTTTTGCTTAGAAAATGGCTTTGGCCACTCACAGTGATAGCTCAGTCAGGAAGGCTCCCCTCCCCTTGAAAGACCAGTTTGTTTGTAAGATGGTCATTTCTCAGTGGATAGGATTAGTGATGCATACTGTTCTCATCATCGCCTTTATCACAGCGCTATACTCTGTGTTAGGGCACGTGGCTTTCACAAAACTCAACATAATAACCATAAATAAAAGCAGAACACTTGGAGTCATAGCTTGAGAGGGAACTCTGGGGGCTCCTAGCATTCACTGCTCTGCAATTCGGGTCTTTCATTTCCTTTTGCCCAGACTCTCTTTTATCTCCGAAATTCTCAAATACAATCACAATTTTATTGTGTTTTTTTTGTTAGTTTATTTGTTTGTTGTTGTTGTTTTGATTTTTCTTCAAATTATTGGGAAATGACTCTTTGAGCCTGAGTAAGCCAGTTAACTTTTCTGGACCTCATTTTCCTCGCTGGTAAAACAAAAAGACAGAATGTGATGATTTCTTCAGTTAATCCCATGCCAAGCCGACATGGAAAGGCAGGCCGTTTCTCTCCGCAGCACAGTGGGGCCATGCCTTCAGCGTCTCCCTCATTTGGACAGACCTTTGGCAAAGAGACTGAAAAATTTTCCAAGTGCAGGACTTGCCAGTCTTTGCTGGGCCACTTGGGTCTGGAAAGTTAACAGACACCTCTCCGCTTCCGCCTCATTATCGAAATTTATTTGGGTACATAGCTATGAAGTCCTGTGTTCAAACGGGAAGCTGACAGACGGCCGAAGTGAATCTGTTTTTGCGTGGAGTTAGTTGAGTTTCTTGTCCTACTGAGAAGTGGAAATGGCATTTACAGGTATTTCAACCACAGCTTTCCGGTTTCTGCTTAAACCGCAGTTTTAGTCATGCAGATACCATTTTGTTAGCAGTGGATCAAAAAACCCTTACTGCTTGAGCCTGCCAACCCAAACTACCTCCTTGTTATCTTGTAAGGTCCTAGGGAACTGGAGCACTTGTGTTTTGAACGCGTGGGTCTCAGCTGGCTTTATTGCAGGACATTTGGAAGCTTTTGCAAAAAAAAAATTTTGGAGCCTAGCTGGAAGAAGTACGTAAGCAGGTCCTTGGAGTGCTGTTCCCGGCTTCTTCTTGCCTCTTCCTGACCGGAAGGAGGAGAATTTCATGTTACACATTCCTGAGTGCTCTGCTCAACCTCACTGAACCCCAGTAGCTGAGGCCTGAAAGCTCTGAGCTGTCTGAAAACATAAGCCAAGTTAAATCGTTAACTCCTGCTTGCTGTTTACACAGGTTTTGGTCACACTGGCAGAAAGCTAATCTGTGGATTGAGATCAGGTGTTCTGAAATTGGATCAGCATTATGGTAGCCTTGAGGTGAAATAGGTGTCACTCTTGAGGAAGTCTAGGTCTCTCCCATCAAGCTGCTGAGGGTTGGAACTTCAGTGGCTGTGGAAACTGAGCATGAACGCAAACCACACAGCAGTGAGTCATACCAGCAACGACTGAGGGAGGAGGATAGGGCTGCCTGACCTTAGTGCATCTTAGCACGGAAGGCTGTAGACAGACGGCTAGAGACAAGACCCGGAACGTTTACAGTGAGATGGAATGGATCTAGTTGGAAACTGCCTTCCTGGGAAGCTAGGATGGACGCCGAGGCAAAAATAAGACTATGAATATCACGTAGACAGTAAAAATTCAACTGATCCTTTTTTGCAGAACTTTCTGGAGACTCAAGTTGTCAGGGTTGGCATTCACAAACAGTAAGGCTCTTTGGTCTCTGCAGCAAGCCATTGGCTTCTGCCGTTCCCTATATTTCGATAAGAGACTTGGTACTAGATCTACCCTCATACATGTAGGAGACAGTGTTGTCTGTGAGCACACTGTTTACACAGGACCTCTGAGTGCACTCAGTTTACATAGCAAATTTTGTATGTATTGCTTTTTCCATCCTACCTGTGTTCTTAAATCCAAACCAAGTCTGGCAGTTAACATATACTTGGATTGGACATATATATATATATGTATGTATGTATGTATGTATGTATGTATGTATGTATATCTATTCAGCTACTCTCCTTTTTATTGGGTGCTTACATTTGATGTAATCTGTGATACGGGATGATTCATCACTGCCATTTTATCCATTGCTTTTGTTTGGCATCAACTTTCTTTTTCCTCTTTTGTACTATTTTATGTTTAGTTTTTAAAATATGCTTTGATTTTTTTTTCATTTTGTTTTTCTATAATTTCTGTAGATCTTTTCTTTGTGGTTATCACGGCACGCATACACACACACATTTGTCTTTTGATTATAACAATCTAGTTTACAACAAAACACTTAATTGAGTACAAAACTCAATGCTTTTCCCCCAGCATACAACTTATATCACAGTTTACACCAATGCCTACTGTATAGTCATCTTAGTTACTTGTAATATTTCATTTTCTACCTTTTCTGTTGGAATTAAATGGGATTTACTACCACTTGCATAGAGTTAAGACACTCTGCATTTGTCTGTATGCTTACCTCTGCCCCATGAGCTTTCTTCACTTCTTATGCGACTTCATTTCAGCATCCTTTTCAAGACAAGTCTTGTCTTAATGAACTCAGTTTCATCTGGAGTCTGTTTCTCTCTCTCTCTCTCTCTCTCTCTCTCTCTCTCTCTCTCTCTCTCTCTCTCTCTGCCTCTCCTTATTTCTATCTCTCACTTCCTGTTTATCTTTATCTTTCCACAAAGGACATTTTCTAGATACACTGTCTTTGCTTGGTAGATTTTTAATCTTCTTCTTTTAGCCCTTTAAATTCATTATTCAAATGACTTATGATTTTCTTATGAAAAAAACAAGCCACTTACAGTCCTACAGCCCCCCCCCCATTTCCCCTCGTTCATTCTAGGTCACTTTTCTTTGATGCTTTCATTTCCTTTTATCTTTTGAATGTTTTATTGCATGTACAATGGTACGGTTCCTTGTTTGTTTAGGTTCATGTCTTTTGGATTTCTGCGATGTTCTGGAATGGGTTGTATTTCCTCTTTGCCTGATCTGGGTGTTTTAGCCTTCATTTCTTTGAATAAACTTTTTAGCTCTTTCTCTTTCTTCTTCTTCTTCTTCTCTAAAAACCACATGGTATGTATGTTGTCCACTTACTGATGTAACGCAAGACTCTTCATATTTATCTTCTCTTTGCCATTATTGCTAAGTTTCGTTATTCTGTATGAATAATTTCTAGCGAGATCCTTGAGCTTTCTGACCTTTTCTTCTTAGTCTAGTCTGATTTGCAGTTCACCTTAGTGAAATTATTGCACACTTTGGTTCCGTGGTTTGCATTTGTTAAATCTGAAATTACCGTCTATCTCTTTTATGAAGTCCTGATTTTGTATATGTATCAGTAATGAGCATCTTTGTAGTAAAGTATCTTTAAACTATCTGGTTGATAAATTATACTTTGCTGCTTCACTAAGGCTCAGCTTCTGAAAATTTGTCTTGGTCCTTTGTTTTGAACTTGTTCCCTTGTTGTTCTCATCTTTCCTTTATTAATTATAGGCTGTATTCATGTCTATACTTAGACAGGACAGTCGCTTCTCTTGTAGACTGGGCCTTGTACAAGAGAAACTTACCAACCAACCTGATTGTCTCTCTAGAGGCCTCTCAAAACCTCATGTTAGGTTATTATTTCTGTTTTCTTTGTTCTTTGGGACTGTGTGGCAATACCAAATATAAGCCAGGTCTCATCAGAGCAAGCAAGACCGAAACACAGATTCATCATTAGGCATTTCTCTAACTCTTTCCAACCCCAGAAAAGTAAGTTGGAATCCTGGATTCTTTGCCCACTTTCCTTGTGATTATGGAGAGGCAGTGAGCCAGTCAGTATAGCCGATGCATCTTTTGTCACTCGTCACACTGGCTTCCAGGCAGGTAAGCTGGTTTCTGTTAGCGCGACGAGGCAGGTTGATGATTAATCTCGGTTGTCATCTCATTGAGACATAGAACCATCTGGAAGCTGGGTCTTTGGACGCCCTTGGGATTCTCTTGATCAGGTTAAACTGAGACGGGAAGATAGACACAAGAAGGGCAGTACCATTCCTGGAGATAGAAATCCTGGACTGTGTGCAAAGAAAAAAAAAAAAAAAACCTGAGCCGAGCAAAAGCATTGGCCATTCTCTGGTTTTTGTTTCTTTGTTTGTTGTTGTTGTTGTTGTTGTTGTTTTTAACTTTGAATACTATGTGGTCAACAGTCTCTTGCTGCCTTGAATTCCCCACAACAAAGGACTGTGCAGCACCAAAATGAACTACTTTCCCTTTCAGCTGCATTTGTTGGGTATTTTATTTTAATGTCCGGAACTAAGACAGTGGGCAAAAATGGAAGCCATTCCTTTGAGGGAAGCCTGAGAAGATAGGGCTTAGTCGTAATCCAGGAGCAGCCCTGATCAGGGTGCGCTCCTGCCTCACACTGAGCTCAGTCGGGATGAGGAACTGGGGTGAAGACCAGGTCAATTCTTCTTGTTCTCTTTGGTTCCTGGGGGTTAGTATGTGCCACTTGGGCTTTAACTGGGCACTTTGGCCACTGCATGTGCATCTTAGTTCTCATCCTCTGTGAGGGAGGCTGGGATCTGGAGGTCCCCAGTTGATCATATGGGGTGTGCTACTGTGGTGTATGAGAAGGAGTTCCGGCGGTTACCACATGGCCGTCTCTGAAGAGGGCTCTGGAGTTCTCACACGTACGAGGAGGTTGAGTCATGTGTTGCTACTGAATGTCTGTGTGATGGCGAGTAATAGAGCTTCCTTTTTTGTGGATCTCCTAGCATTGTGCGTTCTCTCTCTCTCTCTCTCTCTCTCTCTCTCTCTCTCTCTCTCTCATCCTTTCTTCTCTATGGGCTTAGACACTTAGATCAACACCCTCCAGGGCTTCCGGATTCCACTGAGTTAGCCACTTGACTAGTCTTTCCAGAGGGCACACGATATGTGAAAATTGAAAGCCATACATCTCTAGTCTGTGGCTACGTCATCAGTGTGTGGCAATATCTTAGTCCATATTTTGTCAAGACTGCCTTGAAGCGCCATTCTACACAGTCTTTGACTTTGTCCCTCATTTAGTTTTCTCTCCTTATACTCGTAGGGGCTGTAAGCCTGGTTACACGTGCTTCTCCAGCTTACATTTTGGAAATTATTTTTTGTTTAGAGTTTTCTTTCCTTTCTTGTGTGTAGCATATGCGCTTGTGTGTTTGTGTGTGCCACGCACACGCAGGCTTATGCATGTAGAAGCAGAAGTTAATATCAGACATCTTTGTCAATATAATTCCATCTTATTTTCTGAGATTGGGTCTCTAGTTGAACCCGGAGCATGTCAATTCACCAAAGCTAGCAGGCCAGTGACTTCCAAGGATCTACGAATCTCTGCCTCCCCAGGCTTGGGGTTAAAGGTACATGGAGCCACGCCTGGATTTTTCTGCGGGTGCTCGGGACTCAAACTCAGTTTCTCATTGTCATGAAGCCAACTGAGCCATTTCCCCGCCCCTAGACTTTTGTTTCTCTGAAAATGTTTCTATATGTATATGTATATAGTTAATATTTTAGGCAATATTAGAAAGTATGTAATCAAAACAGCACTGTGCCCTGGTAGCCTTCCTTTCCCTGACAGTGACCCCTCATGTCCTACTAGAGCCTTTCTATTGGGTCGTGATCTAGATTTAGAAGAGACACTGCTTGGAGGCAGCGCTTTCTGCAGACTGTCCTCTAGTGTCCCGCTTATAAAACATGACACAAAGCGGTAGCCGGAGTCTGAAGACAATCACAGGTGTGTCCTGTTTCAGGCATTGTAGCTAGGGTGGTGGCCACTTAGTTACACTTAATTTACACCCAGTTTTGTTAGGCACTTACAAACAAGTTCTCCCACCCATGTTCTAGGGAAATGAAAACAGAAACTGACCATTTCTGTTCATTGTATAGACTCCTCTCTCATCTCATTATTTTAATGCTGAAAGTAGATTAGATCTCACTCATAAAACTTCATGGTAATTTGAGTTTATGATGTCTGAAGCAGGAGACACCATCACCTCTCCCCTTCGGGACAAGGGCCTCACACAGTGGGCTCTACATGGGTCTCCAGAAGATTCTGAAAGAGGAAACTTCTGAATTCTCTTTTAAAAAAACAAAAACAAAGGCTGGAGAGAGAGAGAGCGGACCACATCCGCATCTGTTTGGGAGGACATTGTTGCCAGCTGCAGAGTGTGTCACATTTTGGCCACCTACCAATCTTGCTTTGTGTTTTAAGGTAAATAGCATCTATAGTGGGAGCGCTGGCTTGCAGAAGGAGAGGTTATGAGACCTGCATCCCAGTGCTTCGTGGCTGCAAAAGAAATAGCAGCACGCTCTAGCCATTCTGACCTCCTTCCCATGGGGTTACTGCTCACACCTAGAACAGAGGAACAATGGGAGCACAATTAGTGCCACACTTTGTGAAAAACAGCTAGCAGGAAGCTGCGCAGATCAAGTGGAAATGGAGCCAAAAACAGCAAGCAGTAGAGTGAACTTATTTTGCAAACATTCCTAAGTGGCGTGGGCTTTTGTAGCTGTCCTCCTCCAACGCCTCTTTGGGTGTGTAGATGGGTCTGGTGGTTTTCGTTATGCTGAATATTTTAAATAAAGGATCTGTCAGCTGAAAGCTGTGTGGAAATTGTTCCCATAATTACCAGATACATAAAGAGAGGAATCAAAAGAAAACTATGCCAGGAGGGTATAGGTTAGGGTGCTTTGTATCTTAAAGGTCAGCAAACCGGAACTCCTGAGCTAATTCTGACTTTAGTTCATTTTGTCCGATATATGCTATGAATCTGGTTTATTATTATTATTATTATTATTATTATTATTATTACTGCTGTTATTGTTATTGTTATTATTATTATTACTGCTGTTATTGTTATTATTATTATTATTATTATTATTATTATTATTATTATTATGAAGAGAAGACAGTCTTGAAGCATGTAAAATTATATAAATTTCAAATTTTGATGTCCTTTGATAACATTTGCTTTATCTTGGTTATACTCCTTGTGTGTGCTTTACCTGTGGTGGGGTGGAGTAAAGCCAGAGCTGAGATGCTGCGGGACTGCAACAACCACATGGCCTTGCAGAGCCTAATCCCACAGCTGCCTGGATCTTCCTAAAAATGGACTTTTTTTTAAAAAAAAAGTGATGGACAAACTTTAAGGGTCAGAATTCCAACCTCTTCCTATTTTTTGTTTTCTGGGAAACATGTTGGTATTTAGCCATACAAAATATTTCTGAGAAACGCCCCTCTAATCTCTTACTGTATTTTCTTGCAGAAACATGCGGAATCCATTCAAAATACCTGAGAGCCATGTATCCTACCAAAACCTTCCCAAATCACTATACTATTGTTACGGTAAGTGCTTGGCCCAGTGGGAAAACTGCCAGGAAACTGACTACATTACATGGGCATTGTAGAGGAATGTTGATTTGGAACATGGCTGCTCTGGCAAGAGATCACATTCAAAGACCTTCTAGGACTATTTGATCTGGCTGGAATAGAAACACACCTTTAACCCAGGATACAGAGGCAAACAGGTCTGAGTTCAAAGCCAGCCTGGTATAGAGCAAGTTTCAGGTAAAGAAAAGCTTAGGACCAGGCATGGTGGTACATGTCTTTAATCCCAAACGAAGGTAAAGCTAGTGTGTAGAAGGAAGCACCCATGTTTGAAAGTGATGTCTAATTGAGTAGCAGAAAAGGTGATGAACCAGAGATTTGACAGAATAGGATATGCAGTTTTTCAGAGAGAGGAGGCAGTTTTTTACCAGGACAGTAATAGAGAGATGGGTTGCAGAGAGAGAGAGAGAGAGAGAGAGAGAGAGAGAGAGAGAGAGAGAGAGAGAGAGAGAGAGAGAACAGTTAAAGACAGAATGAGCCACATAATAAGAAGAAGCCAAAAGATTAGAGCAGATTGCTGAATTAGTTTGAGGCCAAGCAGAGCAATTCTGGGCCAAGAGAAGCCAGATTAAATAGGTCAACTGGGAGAAGACTTTGAGCCAGAACAGCTAAGTGGAACCAGGCAGCCAAGAGCTCAGAAAGAACAAGGAAGGGTGAGCTCATTAAGCAGTAAGTCTCAGAGGCTGAAAACATCCTATACCCAGGTTAGATTATACAGAGGCTAGATGCTTCCAGAACTAGCTAGGCCTAGGCCAGCAGAAGGAGGTGGTAAGCCTCCCAGACAAGAATTGAGCCAGGAGAATAAAAGTTATTCTTACAGGGCATGGGCATCCTGAGTAAGAACTGGGCAAGCTTGTGCTACACACTTTATAACTACATGCTGGAAAGGCATGGCTCAGTGTGAGTCATTCATTAACCACACATGCCCAGTGTTAGGTTAAACTCACCTTTGTGAGGCCCTGGCCACTTCTGTCACGTGAGAAATACCTTTCTCCTGGACTTTTTGGTCACCGTTTACTTAAATGAATGTCAGCTGGGAAGGGAGGCAATACATAAGGACAAGACACTTTTATGTAGAAAATTCTGGACTCTTCTAGAATTGTGCCTGTTATTTTGTTCATCGAGGTGACAACATATCTGACAGAGTGCAATTTGAGCAAGAAAGGAAGGGCTTCTTCTGAGACACGGGTTGAGGGGATACATTACCTCATGGCAGACGGCCTGGTGACAGGAGCTCGAGGCCAGTGGGGTCATGTTCCTGAGTAGTCAGGAAGTAGAGAAAGAACAGGAAGTAGGGCAAGGCTATGAAACTCCAAGCCTGACAAGCCAGCAAAGGTGCTTGCCGCCTAACTTGACAACTCTAGGCTCTTCTAGGCTCAGGACCCATGGAGTGAAAGGAGAGAGATGGTTCCTGAAAATTGTCCTCTTACCTCTTTGTGCTTGCTGCGGTGTGTGCATACCCAACAGCAACAACAACACCACACACACACACACACACACACACACACACACACACACACACACACACGCACACACAGATAATAAATATATAAACAAACAAACACACCCCAGGCCTCCCACGTTAGCCACTTCCCACTTATTCCATTGAGGCTTTGCCTTCTAAAGGTTCCACAACCTTCCAAAACAGTGCTACCAGCCAGGAACCAAGTGTCAAGACAACTGACCCTCTGTGGGGCATTTCACAGTGAATCCAGAATAGCAACCAATACAAACCACCTGTTTTCTGTCGGCCATTTGCCACTGAAGCCAAGAAATAGGCATATCTGGTAGGAATCTGGGTATCTTCTTGATATTTAGTTTCAGGTCTGGACTGTTACATTGTAAAGTACATGGCATTTCTCCCAGCACAGATCTGCTGTTCCTGCAACTTGCCTATATCTTTCTAAGGTTCACTTCCTCATACTCTTATTTTGCGATAAATATTATAGGGCTTGTATCCAGAATCCCATGGCATCATTGACAATAACATGTATGATGTGCACTTCAACAAGAGTTTTTCACTTTCTTCAGTGGAGAAAAATAACCCCGCCTGGTGGAATGGGCAGCCGGTATGTAGCACTCCTCTTGGCCTCTAAGCCTGTTTTCACATAATAGCTCAATCTTCGCAGTTTTCCCCAAATTTCTCTCCGTCCATGTAGTTTCTAATGGCTGAAAATGTGAAGGTTTCACTACTATTTCTTCTTCTCCTTCTCCTTCTCCTTCTCCTTCTCCTTCTCCTTCTCCTTCTCCTTCTTCTTCTTCTTCTTCTCCTCCTCCTCCTCCTCCTCCTCCTCCTCATCATCATCATCATTATTATTATTATCTGAATTTTTGGAAATATTCCTGGCTGCTTACGCAGGAGGTTTTATGTTGAAATTCGGGTATAGTGTCATCAATAGACAAATACTCAACTTCCCTCAGAAAGAGATCTGGTGTTCCTTCATGCTGTTTTGCAGTTTCTTCAAAGGTGAAGAATTACACAATCTTATCAGTGCGGAAGGAACAACGAACGGTTACTCTCTTACTACATTACTTTTTTGAGGCAGATTGACTGATTGTAAATTTTAATTTACTGTGCAGTATAGACAAGAACACATTCTCAGTCAAAATAGTTGTTAGCAGTAGGTTATGGTGCTGGTGCCTAAACAGTTACTCTATTGCCTCTCACTCCTTGTAGATCTGGCTAACGGCAATGTATCAAGGTTTAAAGGCGGCTGCCTACTACTGGCCTGGATCAGATGTGCCTATCAACGGCTCCTACCCTACCATATACAGGAATTACAGCAGGTACTAGAAGTGCGTTCAGATAAGGATCCAGCTGGGCAGAGGTCTGCAGGACCCGTTTCCTCGTTTATTTATTTGCCTGAAAGATTTTCCCATGTGTTTATTTGGTTGAATAGTTGGTGTGCATGCGTGCATGCATGTGTATGTGTATTGCACTCATGTGTGTCAGAAGGCGTATGTTGAAGTCAGAGCACACGTTTTGAGAGTCAGCTCTCCTCTTTTATCATACGGGTTCCAGAGGTCAAACTCAGTTCCTGGCACCTTATCTGCTGTTGTAGTTTTGTTTTTGTTGCGGTAGTAAAATACCCTGACATAGAGCAACTTATGAGAGAAAGGCATTTATTTAAGCTCATGTTTGTGGGTTAAAATCTGACGCCGAGGGGTGCCACAGAGGTAGGAGGATAAGAGAGCTGGTCACGCCGTATCCGTAACCAAGAGCTAAGAGCTGAGAGAGAATGAACGCTTGCTTTCATACATGCTCAGGTCCATCTGCCTAGGGATGGTTCTACCCACAATGGACTGTGCCCTTTTACATCAACTAACGGTCAAGAAAATCCCCTGTAGATATACTTACGGGCCGACCTTTAACTGAGAGCCTGTCCACGTGATTCTAAGTGACAAGCTAACACACAAATCCCACCATCTTACTACGTTGGCTAGAATGAAAAAAATCTTCAAGGCCTCTCACTCAATGATTTAATTCCATTTCAAATAAATGTACACTGCCTGCCAACAGACAGCCAGTAAGTGTGAGTGCATGGGTTAACTTGTTGATAATTGATGGTTTTCAATTAAGCTGTGGAAAATTAAAGGAGAAATGAGTAAGTAAGGAGGAGAGAACACAATCTGTGTCTGTTGACAATGGGGCCATTTGAGTTTGCCACCCTCTCAGCGTTTTCATCATGAACCACAGAACACATACCTGAAGTTAGTAACTCCTCTCCCTAAGTAAGAATATATTGACATTATTTGTTTAAATTTTCGAAAAAAAATTTTTTTCAGTTCTGTCCCATATGAAAGGAGGATCTCTACATTGTTAAAATGGCTGGATCTGCCCAAAGCTGAGAGGTAACAGTCTTCCAAAGAGAGCGCCGTTGTGTAAACCAAACATTCTGAACCATCACGGGTGCTTCCTTAAAAACCTTGAAATTCCCTGTTTGTCTGACCTTCCTTCCTTCCTTCCTTCCTTCCTTCCTTCCTTTCTTTTTTCTTCTCTTTCTGCTCTTTGCCTTCTTCCTTATCTGTCTGTCTTTTCCAAGCTCTTATTCCTCTTTTCTCCTTCCCTTCTTTCTCTTCCAAACGCCTTCTGGTATTTGATTTAGTCCTACTAGCCTGAAACTCACTATATAGAGCAGGCTATCCTGAAACTCACTATATAGAGCAGGCTAACCCTGAACTTGCAGTATTCCTGCCTCTGCCTAATGAGTGCTGAGGTTACAGGTATGAACAGATGTTTCTAGAAGGAAGTTCCTTTTTTCCTTCTGAAACCTTCCCCAAATCTGATTAACTGATTGGTGCTAATGTGGAGAGCTGGGAAGGTCTAGAGCAAATTACAATTTATTTCAAGCCACATGTAGCCCGACGGACAGCCTATTCTTGTCCATCTCTGTGTCACACCTAACATCCCGTTACTAACATGGAAAAATCCTTTTGGAATACATTAACTTAACAAAACCCTAGTTTCCACCAATTGGGAGGCTAAGAATGCTTTCAGTAGAGTCTAGAGCCAATAGCACAGTCGCCCCAGTTTCTGATGTTCCCAACAAATGTATTGAAAGTGTCTTGATTCATGGCTTCCTCTGTTCTGTTACTATAAAAGTCCTGTGAAGACGCCTCTGTGTGGGGAGGTAAAGTTTGAGGTGATTTCAGCCCCACAATAAACTTTCCTATCCTCTTTGAGGTGAGAGTTGCACTTGGAGATGACAGGGCCTGTGTCACTGTAGCAGCTATTGGCATTGCTTCTTAATGGGTGCTTTTCAGGACTTAGTCCTGAGAACAGGTGCTCTGGGGGGGGGCCTTGCTGTCGGTCCCCAAGAGGAGAGGCAGATTTCACAAGATATTGGGGCAGGAGTGACAGAAGCACTTGTTTCTGAGAACAGGCTTCCGGAGTTGGAGGGGCTGGTGCAAGGCCGGGGCCAGAGACTTCGGTCAGAGCGTACTGAAAGAACGCATTAAGTTAACTCCACATCAGAAACCAGTGCATGATAAAGGAGCCAGACATAGAGCAGAGAATCAGCCAAAGGCCAGGCAGCAGGAAGCGGAAAGGGCTGGGCGCATCAAGAGAGGTCTTAGCTACCAGAGCAAAATATGTTTCACAGTTGAGCCACAGTCGTGCGTCTGTCCTAGAAAGTGTCATTTACTTCCGGTTAGGAGCCTTGTCTCTACTCAAGCCAAGTGTATCCCCTGGCCTGGATGAGGAGCTTACAAGAAAAAAGAGGCAGGAAAAAGAGCCAGTGTGGTCATGGTCCACAAAGGGCCAAATCCATCCTTTTGTGCAAATTATTGATGTCTTCTCTTGTTTCTGTTTTACCCCTAGACCCAGTTTCTATACGTTATATGTGGAAGAACCAGACTCGGCTGGACACAATGGCGGACCAGTCAGTGCGGGAGTGAGTTGGGGGTTTTGTGGTTGTTGTTTCCAAACAGATGGAAAATCATCTAGGCCTAACCTGCAGCATAAGACAGGATTTAAAAAATCTCTACCAAGAGCCGGGCAGTAGTGGTGCACGCCTTTAATCCCAGCACTCGGGAGGTGAAGGCAGGTGGATCACTGTGCGTTCCAGGCCAGCCTGGTCTACAAAGTTAGTCCAGGACACCCAAGGCTACACAGAGAAACCCTGTCTCAAAAAAGCAAAAAAAAAAAAAAAAAAAAAAAAAAAAAAAAAAAAAAAGAAAGAAAGAAAAGAAAAGAAAATCTCTACCAAACACACACACACACACACACACACACACACACAAACTCAGGAAATGCAGGAAATCAAGTAGTTAAAAGCCTAAAATCAGTGTTTTAGTTTAACGGTTTAATCACGCATTGTTAAATTCTAGGAAGGATAACTGCCTAATTAACTGTACCTTAATTCTTTTGGCTGGAAACCCCGATGAGGACTCTGATGTGGCAACATTAATTTATATACTAAAAACTCAAGGCCAGATACTGCGTGGCCACTCAACACTGTAATGTGGACAGAGTGAAACCACCTGCCGGTCTCTTGTGGTGTGCCCCAGCTGTGCACCACACACACAGTGCCACTCCCAGCATTCACAAGCATCTCAGGCACCGATTCCTCTCAAAGGCCTCAGTATCTCTGGAGCGGCCATTAATATCAACTTCCTCACTAGCCAGGCCACTGTTGTACAACTTTCCCATGCGACTATCATCCTTAAATACTGCTTTCAACATGCAAAGCCATTCTGTCTTTTAACACCCCCTCCCCCAGCGTCTGTTGTTTTTGTCCACAACAGGAAGCTATAAAAGCTCCTGGGATTAAGATGCCCTGTGGAAAACTCACCTAACAGCTGCCTGCTGCTGGCATGGGGGCGTGCTTGCTTGGGTCTCCTCTTCTTTGCTATTTACCAGTAAAGTCCTTTTTCCTTCTTCCTTTGAAGGCCACCTGGGTCCCAGTGCAAGGCCCTGCCCACTTCTCACCCGCTGTGGGCCTCTCAGCCCTTGGTACCACTCTGAAGTTAATGGGAAATTTTACACTTACTCTGGCGGCTCTGAGAGTGACTCACTGAGCACACTAAACGCTGTTTGTGTGCATTTTCTAGTGTAGCTGTCACCTATGTTACTCTCTACTCTCTGTGCATGTTTGGTAAGACTAATCATTTGAGGAGGAGCACAGTCTCCGCATTCATCTGCCTCTGTGTCTGACTTAGACTATGTACCACTAACTTTTTCTTTTTCTTTTTTTCTTTTTCTTTTCTGTGATGTAGTTTTGTTTTTGTTGTTTTGTTTGTTTTGTTTTGTTTTTTTGTTTTTAGAGACAGGGTTTCTCTGTGTAGCCTTGGCTGTCCTGGACTCATTTTGTAGACCAAGCTGACCTCGAACTCACAGCAATCTGTCTGTCTCTGCCTCCCAAGTGCTGGGATTAAGGGATTAAAGGCATGTGCCACCATGCCTGGCTCCATCTGTGATGTAGTTTTAAAGGCATCTAATTTTTAATTGTAAGAGTGATTATGAAAAGTGCTGCAAAACCTGAGCACTCAGAGGTGTCTATGAAGAGGTCTTGCTTTAGTAGATGTGGGTGGGATCATGGCTTTGCCAGGAGAGTGTTTTGGTCAGGGTTCTCAAGAGAGGCAGAAGGAAGGGGATGGAGATTATGCATGTATAGACACACGTATATATACATCTGTATATACATATGTATACACTTATACACACACACATATAGTTTATTAGGTGAGCTTTAAAATATTAATGGCAGCCAATTCACACCCAAGGACACTGAGAACTCAGTGTTTACTCTATCCTCGAAGCTTGTTGCTTTAGTCACTGGAATAGCCCCTGGACGGCTGGCTGTCTCTTGCTGGGGAGCCACAGCTGCCAGCTACTCTGTTCAGAGGGCCGACTGCCTCAGTGGTCCCAGTCAGGCACCAACAGGGCAAATCAACTCCTTGTAGGAGGAAGGGCCAGACAAGCAAAAGGCGAGCTGCTCTTCCTTCTGAAGCCTCCCTTTTGTGTCTGGGGAGCCACCAGCAAGAGCTGCCCACCATCACCGTGGGCCTTCCCACATGCATCGGGACACAGGTCAGGCTTCCTACTCAGACAATTCTTGTTTGAGCCAAGTTGATGTCAAGACCAGCCACATTAGAGACTGTCCCCTGAGTAACAGGAAGGAGACAGACCTGGAAAACGGCCCGGCAGGCAGATGAAGGAGCTGAGTACGTAACCACAGGAACACACAGAAGGGCCACATGAAGACACTACTGGCCCCTTCCACAAGCGGACAGCACTGTAATGGTAAAGGATGGTGACAGCAGGCAAATGTTACTGTGAGCTACTTGGTGTTCAGTACTCTGAAGTGCAGTGTGAATAGTATTAGCATCCTGGACTAGAGCACTGGGCGCCAGAGAGAAGGCTATAGAGACGCCCAGGGAGCGAGGCAAAGCGAACCATGCAGATCTCTGCAGGCCACAGCAATGGTCAACAGACAACCACGCCTCCATAGAGAAACAGGAAGTATTGGTCAACAGGAAGTACTGAGGCCCTGCCATTAGGAGAGTGGAATGGCCAGGCCCATGTGTATTTAGAGATCATTTTTTTTTGGAGGGGGGCAAGAGAAGGAATGAGAAACATTAGTCTCTGCAGTAGTCCAAAACAGAGAGGGTAGTCTTGGACCAGGGAGGAGGCCAACATCAAAGATGAAGAACGATGTGTTTGAGGTTCAGCTAGAGGATGGATATGGCATGACGTGACATGGGATGGCTAGGGGTGGGACAGCAATGGTGCATTGCTGCTCTATGTCATATGCGAATAGGGAAGTGATGGTAGTTCCATTGGCATTAATAAGCTTGATGCAGGGGGATGGTTTGGGAGAGATGCTCATCATACAAGTGGGGTAACTATGGTGTCCAAATGAGTGTGCTTCCAGATGGCAATTGACTATGTATGGAAAGCTGAAAGCAGGCAAGGGGCTGGAAGTTGGAAGCTTAGAGACGTGCCCTAAGGGGGGAATGAAGTGTGACAACAAGACAAAGCCTAGGGAAGACTCACAACAAACAGGAGAAAACGGGCAGGAGGGAGTTTGAAGGCTTTGCAATTTTATTATTCTTATTTGTAATCACTTTTTAGCACAGAGGCCCTAAAACCTGTGACTTAATAAGACAGAAGCTATCTTACTGTGCTTTGGCTCACACACTAAGTTAAAAGCTCAGTGATTTGTTCTAGATGTCTCACTCATCAAAACCCGTTTTCCTGTGCTGCTCTGAAGAGTGTCTGGCGGGTCTACATGCTAGGCAGTCCTACGTGTGGGGAAGAGAATGCCTCAGCCTACAAAGCCATCTTGAAAGAATAAAGAGTAACGAGCTAATGCCACTGGATTTTTTTTTTTTTTTTTTTTTGCTCTTAAAGCCTTCTAGATTTTTTATTTTAATTACTGAAAATGTGAAAGCTTAAAGGATTTGCAATGGAAGGTCACACTGAGAGAGCTGCATGAAATCATGGTTTAGAGGGCGCTGGATTTGGCCAGAGAGGACACCACAGGAATCCGGAAGCTTCTTTTCCCTTTCCTCCCCCCTCCTTCTCCCCTTTCTTCCCCATCTCCCCTTTCTTCTTCTCATTCTCTGATCTGCTCTCCCCTCCTTGTCCTTTATCTTCTTTCCCCTCCTCCTGCCTTTGCTTCCTTGCCTTCCCTCCCCTTTCCTTGCTTACCCTTCCTGCTCTTCCTTCTTGTTCCTCTTCTTCCTTCTTGTTCCTCTTCTTCCTCCTGCTCCTCCTCTTCCTCCTGCTCCTCCTCTTCCTCTTGCTCCTCCTCTCCCTCCTGCTCCTCCTCTTCCTCCTGCTCCTCCTCTTCCTCTTGCTCCTCCTCTCCCTCCTGCTCCTCCTCTTCCTCCTGCTCTTCCTCTTCCTCCTGCTCCTCCTCTTCCTCCTGCTCCTCCTCTTCCTCTTGCTCCTCCTCTTCCTCTTGCTCCTCCTCTCCCTCCTGCTCCTCCTCTTCCTCCTGCTCTTCCTCTCCCTCCTGCTCCTCCTCTTCCTCCTGCTCTTCCTCTTCCTCCTGCTCCTCCTCTTCCTCCTGCTCCTCCTCTTCCTCCTGCTCTTCCTCTTCCTCTTGCTCCTCCTCTTCCTCTTGCTCCTCCTCTCCCTCCTGCTCCTCCTCTTCCTCCTGCTCCTCCTCTTCCTCTTGCTTCTCCTCTTCCTCTTGCTCCTCCTATTCCTACTGCTCCTCCTCTTCCTACTGCTCCTCCTCTTCCTCCGGCTCCTCCTCTTTCTCCTGCTCCTCCTCTTCTTCCTGCTCCTCCTCTTCCTCTTGCTCCTCCTCTTCCTCCTGCTCCTCCTCTTCTTCCTGCTCCTCCTCTTCCTCTTGCTCCTCCTCTTCCTCCGGCTCCTCCTCTTTCTCCTGCTCCTCCTCTTTCTCCTGCTCCTCCTCTTCTTCCTGCTCCTCCTCTTCCTCTTGCTCCTCCTCTTTCTCCTGCTCCTCCTCTTCCTCTTGCTCCTCCTCTTCCTCCTGCTCCTCCTCTTCCTCCTGCTCCTCCTTTTCCTTCCTGCTCCTCCTCTTCCTTCCTGCTCCCCACTCCAGTTTCTCTCTCTCTCTTTCCTTCCCTTCTTCTGCCCTCTTCCCACAAAGTAACACGTAATTCAGGCTGTCACTGAACTCTCAATGCTCTTGCCTCCTGAGTGCTGATTTGTTGTCATGGAAGACAAAACACTCACAGGCTGGTCTTCTTCATAAGTCAGTCAGGATCACCTGACACTCACTATCCAGTAAGGAATCATCTTCAGTAGAATGGGGAGTTGGGGGAACAAGTCTTTCTGAGAGACAGACTGGTTTCAGTGCTAGTAATGCTCACACACATGGCAGAAATTCAGAGCCTGGGTGAGCTCTACTGTAGAGAAACATGTGGAGGCAGGTTACATCTGGGCTTTTGGGAAAGCTTGGCTGTGTAGAGCTTCAAGCCAGCAGGCTCATCTTCAGCCTCCAATTCAGTTTTATAGGGAAGAAACTATTGCTCCTAAGCACAATTGCTCACTCCAGTCTTACCAAAATTAACCTATTATACCAGGACTTCATGCACCATTCCCACAGTGCCCACTGTGAAAGTCAACGCTCATGATTCCATGCAAAGCAGAATTTCCATTTTCTTTTCTGCCCCTGGTGCTAGAAAACCAGTGTCCTGCATTTGTCTGCAAAAGAGAAGCTGAGCTCTAACATCCAAGCCACAGCTATAAACATTCTGTCCTTTTTCATTAGTGTCACTCCCAAAGCTGACAGAATATAAATTCCTAAAAGATGCCAAGGTGAGCTAGTAGACGTGTGGTAAGTCAGGGAATATGGTTCCCATCCTGTAAGAGCTCACACCGACCTTGGGGTGGGAAGGATACAGGCATGAGTGGTTTCAAGGTCATGGGAATTCCAGTGGCAGCCGTGTTTCAGGTGCTGGGAGAGGAGAGAGGATGCGAACCGGCTCCTGGTGTGCTTGGATGGTAGGGTAGGATGGTGATGTGAAAAGGGATGCTGGAATCTGGGGCAGTGATGGGCACACTAGATGGGAAACATCCTGAGGCTAAGAGTCAGGTGAGCATCTTGGAGTTGGGGGTAGATTAGTATAAGACAGATGGTGGCTGGGTTCACTTCTTGTCTCTTAGTAACTGTGGGCCCGTGAGCATCCTAAGGTTCACAGGAGCACATTCCAACAGCAGGAGCCACACCCCACGAGTATTTTCTGTGAGGTTTGCATGTGAAAAGCACTGATGCCCTTAGCTCTACCTGATTTGCAAAGTTCGATCTCTAAGGAAAACAAGGACAGTAGCTGCAATGTGTGAGAGACAAAATGTCATGATACTTCTCTTTTCACTTAAAAAAAGAAACTGAAAAATTACAACTTTGAAATTTCGTTAAACTTTAGGTCAGTTCAATGTCTAATATTGGAAGAGTAAAGAAAGCTTGTGAAACACAAAGACTAAACAGCTAAATGGGAATGAACCCCAATTCACTAGTCAGAGACAATCATTGTTTATATAATTTGACATATTTCTGCTAATTTCTTTTTTTTCCTTTTCCTTTTTTACTTAGAAAGGGTGAGATACTTATATATAAAACCAGGAGTATGTAATATAAATGGCTGAATTTAAAACTTGATTTTCTTTTATTGTTTGACCTGGTATTATGAACATTTTCCTATTGTATTATTATTTTTTTTTGTAGAAATGTTTTTATAGGCAGGCAGAGTAGCTCAGCTTGCCTACCGGGTTTGTGGCTGTGAACTTGGGCTCCAGCAACAACACACGCACACACGCACAACACACACATTGTAAGGACGATAGTGTATGCATCTTAAAATGTGTGCATGATTTATTTTTCCTAGAATTAAAATTACAAGTGGATAAGATGATGGGTTCCTTTGCATGTAATACAGAATCATTTGGTTGTGGAATATGCTGGAGTGGAGTCTGGCTATTACTGTCACATGACCTTCAGAATGTGCGCAACTCTTTGGCTCCTTTAGAGGTACCCAGACTCATGCCTCTACCATCAGGCACTCTTAGGGAAACACCTACAGCTGAGCGATGTTTGTTAATATTCAACATCCTTTTATACATTACAACCCTTTAGTCAGACTTTTCTTTATAGGAAACATGGTTCTGCTTTTGTTGTTGTTATTTATAGACACCGAGAGAATCTGTCTTTGGTTACTGTGGTGACATAGGTGGCATCTCTGATGTTGTATTTCAAATCCCAACAGTTTTAGAGAAGAAAATATGTCTGATTTCTTCCCCTCCTAATTGGGTAATTATTTAGTTAACTGGAACAACTTAAATGACCACTTCTGACCCTGATTTCTTTTTAGGTGATTAAAGCCTTGCAGTTGGTCGATGATGCCTTCGGCATGTTGATGGAAGGTCTGAAGCAGAGGGGTTTACACAACTGCGTCAACATAGTCCTTCTGGCTGATCATGGTATGGCGCCTTTAAATCTCACGGTGAATCATCGGTTATGTTTTATAGATGAGACAGGAACCATGGTGACATATGTTTAGGCCTGAATTCCCAGCTGTGGGTGGCACCGAAGAAGCACAGAATGGAGTCTGTGATGGAGCATGAGGGAAAGAGAGAAGAAGATCCAAAGTTTCTGCCTTAGTTATTTAATAGCTCTGAATGTCCGTCCATATGCTCTGCTTTCTGTGACGTAGCCCTAAGTAGAGTTAACAGTCGTGGACAGGACACAGTTTCTTTGCAGCAGTTGCTGGATCGGCTGCTGCACGTTACCGCGTCGGGGAGGCTTACCAAGCTCCTTAAATTATATGGATAGGTGGTGTCAGCCAGAAGCACCGTTCTTGTGTACGAAAGACCTATCTCCTCTCGATTCCCAGCTTGAGGTTAAGTCTTGAATTTGCTTGTTGTACATAGTAAAGGAAGGCGAGTCCCGCTCCCTTCATGCCAAGCGCTCACTGCGCAGTCTCCTGCGGTAAAGTGTGTTGAAACCACAGGCCGAGCTTTTTATGTACGTTTTAATAGAGGGAGGTGTTAAAGTTAAGCTTTTAGAAGAATTCATTAATACCTGGCTCTAGAGAACATGATGCTCAAGTGAAATGAATCCCCAAAAGAAAATGCTTTTGAATCCTTTAACTCATCTGCTTTAAACAGGTGAGCTGCTTAATTCACTGCCACGTCTCAATTCCTGAACATGGCTTTTCTATCCACTGCCTCAGAATGACGGCAACGGAATAAAGTTTACAGATTCCCATCTTACCTGTTTTGAGATTTGTAGCGTAAAACATCTCCTGTTTGACATTACCACCCATACATCCAGTGAGGTTTTTATTTCATTTTACACCTCAGGAATGGACCAGACCTCCTGTGAAAGAGTGGAATACATGACAGACTATTTTTCTCAAATAAACTTCTATATGTACCAAGGACCTGCCCCCCGAATCAGGACTCTTAATATACCCCAGGACTTTTTTACTTGTAAGTATGAAGGGGACAAAAGGGAAACGCTGAGGGAGTGGCCATAGCCACCACGTTCTGAGAGCATGTTGACCTCTGACGCACATGAGAAACGCCCATGGTTCAGTGTGGTCGATCCACGTGGCCTGCTGTGCTCTCTCACACTGCTGGGTCTTTAATTCTAAAGTAATTCCTTGATTTAAGTAATTTTTTTATCTCACTCCTCAAGATCACGATTGTTGACAATAAGTGTGTGGGTCAAATTGCTAAGTTGCGTGCGTTTTCTTTGGCAGAGATTTGTTTGTAATGTGATTTATCCTTCTGTTTTGAAACAGTTAACTCTGAAGAAATTGTCAGGAACCTCAGTGTAAGTCCATTTTACAAATTTTCATGATGTATTTCTATGTTTAAAATCTATTAATGTATTATTAGTATTATTATTGTATTTAAAATACAGTGGCCAGTATATTCCTATTGTATGGAATTTATTAGTTTATTATCACTAAGAATGACACTAAATTGTTTTATGGGTGTCAAGCAGTCAGGAAAAAAAAGCCTGGACGATGTAGTGTAAACTATTGAGGATAAAGAAAGACTGACTACATGGTGGTTGTTGTCACCTGGAACCTTATGGCAAATTCAGTAGGGTGCTACTGAAATGCTTCAGAAACTGATGAACAACCTCGCCCCCTCCTGGTGAGCCTGTGAACTGCATACACGCTGTGCTCAAACAGGGCGGCCTAGTATTTCAAAGTTTCCTTTCGTTTCTCTTTCTTTTCTTTCTTTCTTTCTTTCTTTCTTTCTTTCTTTCTTTCTTTCTCTCTCTCTTTCTTCCTTCTTTCCTTCCTTTCTTTTTTGTAAATTTTCTTTTTCTTTTATTTTTTTTTACACATATATATTTATTTTGTTACACATGAATAAAGCAAACTACATACAGCAGGGAGAACCATGAGATGATCATGAGTTATCTAAATGTTACATTCATAGTGATTTTGGCTATTTGTATTTGTCAAACTTAAATAAACATCTTTCCTATTTTGTTGGGTCTAAATTTCTGAATGAAATACAGTATCTATCATATCTCATCTCTATTAACTTAAATCCTTTATCTTGATCTAAAAAGATCTTATCCTTTAACCAACTAAATTTGATTGTAGAAGTAAACTATCTGGTCTTTAACACCACCACTCCCCGCCCCCTCCTCAGAGACTTGAGAAGGAATAAGACTTAAATGTCTGAGTGAACCAGTAGTGCAGGTTAGCAGCTTCCAAAATGAGAAAAAATGACTGAGACAATTAACTGCCTGAACAGTCACTCAACACTCTTCTGTAACACTGGAGCCTCATCTTTGGCCTTCTAGCCCAATATCTCTGCCAGACTTATTTGCGAGGCAGGAACTATTGAGGACTTGCTTACTCCATCTTGGCATAGTTCAGCCGTCCACTCTGCCTGCATCTAAGCTTACCCGTTTTTAGGCAGAATACTGTCTGTGGTAGAAACGAGGACATTTTTCCCAGTGGCTAGTTTGCCATACTTGAAGCCAACTCCATAAAGAAGTTCTTTGATGCTCATCATCTTCTTTGAGGCAGGCTGGGTGTTGTCAGGAGTTAACTTGTCTTGTTGTCAAAGAGTCTTTAGAATAAAAAAAAAACATCTTTAAATGCCATATTCTGTGGGTCTCTGAGGCTTTTGAAGACCTTATTTAACTATTTTACCTTATATAGCTATAGAATCATATCTATCTGTTAGACTTAGGATATATATTCTTGTGCTAAATAATCCATACACTGTTCTCTCTGTGTTCGGTCACTTAATGACCAAACACAGCTGAAGTTCTCCTGGCCAAGGAGAGCGCATCTCTAACATCTGAGTGGCGCAAAGGGTTGAGGAATGCAGGCTTTGGGATCCTTTTCCAAAGCATCCCATGTGCAGGCTGGGCTGCGGACTGAGGCTGGAGCTGTTCAGCCTGGGAGAGCTGAGGGCTGCAGCTCTCCGAACTGGGCCCTGATTCATGGGAAACGCAGTGGCGCATTTTCAAACATTTTAACCTTAAATCTGATGTCTTTGCACCAAATTCTCAAACACAAAGAATAAGCATGTGCTTCCTGGGAAGCAGGTGGGTGTTCTAATCTCGGTGTTCTCCGGATCTACCCCAACTGAACACTGGAGAAAACGAGTGGTCAGTGAAATTACTTGCTGCTCTCAGGTGAGCTCTGCCCTCTTGTGGGAAGGTGTGCTCAGCATCACCATGTGCCTGCCAGCGAGTGACTAAACGTACTGAGGTAGAAAGTAAGATGTCTGGAAAAGATGTCGAAATAAGCAAATAACAAACAAACAAACAGACAATGAAACAAAACAAAACCGGTGGAAATGTGCAATAAATACTACCTCTCCTCTTAGATTTCGTAATGTCTCCTCACTCTCCCACTGCCTGGATTTCTTCTAAATTCTGTTTCTATGTCACATCTCATACATGGTTCCTCATTTTTCTCCTGTCAATTGCCTGAGATAATAGTGACACAAGCTTGTTAACAAAGATGGGATATTATGGTTTAAAATATATGAGGACAAGAAAGAGAGGAATTTTCGTTTCCTCATGTTCTTGCTTAGGTGTTTATTTTTTCCCCATTTTGTTCCCCATTGAGTTTATGAAAGTTGCTTTGTAATCTGTTCCTCATTTCTTCGTCTTTATTTGGCATGAATAGACGCTAGTGTGTTTTTTACTTTTAAAGTTTAAAATAGTGATTATTGAACGGTTTTTAAATAAAATGTGTGATGAACTGGTAAGCTTTTTACAAATAAGAGAGTGTATTTACTTTCAAAGACTGTTTAAGTGATTTGAAAGCGAAGGAAAGGTTGGATAAGTCAGTTCTGATCAGACTTTTGGTACAACTCAGCTGGTTTATATATTTGTGGCCATATCTACTAACAGATGTAACTTAGACTCAAGGCTGAAGTTGTCACTATACAGCTGCACATGCTTGACTTTCTGTCAAAAAAGGGGGGGGGAGGAGGAGAAACTTGTAGTGACTTAGATAAATACCCAAGAATACAAATTTAAGAAAGACAGAACACTTAACCAAAATATAAATTTCAACGTAATGATTACAGTAATGATAAATATGATTATTAAATTTGGCCGTGTGAGTAATAGCAATAGCAGAACCTTGCTAGTTAATTAGCTCATCTTAAGGGCACTAATTTTAAATTTTTTTTATTTTAGTATTTATTTATTTATTTATAACTTACGTGTATGGTTTTCTGAATGAGTATATGTGCCCGTGCACTTCCAGGATCCCGAGTGAGCCAGGAGAGGGTATGGGATCCCCTGAAATAGAAGTTACGGGTGGTTGTGAGCCTCCATGTGGGAGCTGGGAACCGAACCAGGTCTTTGGCAGGCACAGCAAGCGCGCCTCACTGCTGAGCCACCGTCACTCCTGCCCACATCCTCTTAACTTCTACAACTTGCTCAAGTACTTGCCTTAGGTGGACTTTTCAAAACTCACTCTGCATGTTTGATGTGCCGGGAGACATGCATTCATGCTCTTTTTTTTTTTTTTTCCAGTGCCGGAAACCCAATCAACATTTCAAACCCTATCTGACTCCCGATTTGCCGAAACGACTGCACTATGCCAAAAATGTCAGAATTGACAAGGCTCATCTTCTGGTGGACCGGCAGTGGCTGGCTACGAGGTTTGTGTCTGCGCAGATGCTCCCAGCAGGGTTCTTGGACTGTGGGTTTGTTTAGCTTCCCCTCCGGTGAGGGGCGAACGGCTCTGACCTCTGACCTTTCCTTGGCCTTTTCATGTCACCCAGAGATTCCTCACTGCTGATACTTTTGTCAGACGGTTTCTGTTAGCATCCTAGTTTTCATAATACAGAGCAGAAGGTGGAAGCAGGTTGGAGACATGGGCAAGAGCACACTCCCCCCCCCACCCCCCCCACCCCCCCACCCCCCCCCCGTGCTGCCTCTTAAGAGACAGATAAGAGTTAATTAAGAGGCGGGCGGTGGTGGCCCACGCCTTTAATCCCAGCACTCCGGAAGCAGAGGCAAGTGGATCACTGGGAGTTCGAGGCCATCCTGGTCTATAGGGTGAGTCCAGGACAGCCAAGGCTACACAGAGAAACCCTGTCTCGAAAACTCCAAAACCAAACCAAACCAAATCAAAACAAAACAAAACAAAAAACAAACAAACAAAAACCTGAAAACCCCCAAAAACCAAAAACCAAACCAAACCAAACCAACCAAACAAAAAAAGGCTTTACCAACATGCAGACTGAAGTGACGGATGGAATGGAATGGTTAGCTGGATCTTTAAGGTCATTGCCATCTTCCTGGCTTTCATAAAAATAGCCTTTTAAAAGGTTATTTTTTAAAAAAGATTTATTTATTTTCATTTAATGTATATTGGTGTTTTTCCTGTATGTATGTTTGTGTGAGGGTGTCAGATCCCTTGGAACAGGAGTTACAGACAGTTGAGAGCTGCCATGTGGGTGCTGGGAATTGAACCTGGGTCCTCTGGAAGAGCAGCCAGTGTTCTTAACTGCTGAGCCATCTCTCTAGCCCATAAAAATAGTCTTTTAATGGCCAGGGTCACTGAGTAGTGGTGGTGCTTACTTCTTTTTTGGTGTAAGTCATGCTGATCACTGAGCCTTTGTAAAGTAGAAATACTCCCAGAGAAGATAAAAGCACCCGAATCCTCCATCCTAAACAACCCACCCAACTGTCCACTGTTGCCTGTGTGGCCAGGCGTTTGGGACACAGACACAGCTCCTACTGCAGAGACCAACTCGTCAGGAAACACGCCAGAGAACAAATGCAGATCTACTTTCTTGTCCATAAATGATTCTGATTTTTGTTTTGTTTTGAGACAAAGTCTCACTATGCAATCCTGGCTGGCCTCAAACTCAGCATGGAGACCAGGCTGGCCTCCAATTTGTCTCAGAAGCCGCCTCTTTCTTCTCAAGAGTCCTGGAAGGAAAAGTGTACGCCACCACATCCATCCTGATTCTGATTTCTAAAATACCATTTTAGTATTTTTTATTCTGTATGCATGAGTGACTATAAACAGAATCAGTGTCATTCTGTATTTTTTGGCATAATGGGTGTTAGTGTCGTATAACTAACTACACTAAAGAAGATGTGAGTGGCAGGGGTTAAAATACATGTTCAGCACTCAGGGAGGCAGAGGCAGGCAGATCTCAGTGAGTTGGAGGCCAGCCGGATGTACAAAGTGAGTCCAAGACAGCCAAGGCTACACAGAGAAACCCTGTGTCAAAAAAAAAAAACCAAAAACAAAGAAAAAAGAATGGAAGTTATTTTTTAAAATACATGCTCAACAAAGAAAGCGAAGATGAAAGAGAATAGGGGCATTGGTCTTAATATGTGTGTGCAGGAAGAGAAAATGGGGGCCTTGGCTGAATTTAATCTGTAAAAAGAACTTGGAAATGCACAGCTTGACCAGATGACTGAAGTTCCCCACTTTGCCACTAGAGGACACTAGTCTCCCCTCCAGAATGGGTTTCTTAGCCAGTCAGCTTTAGAGACCAGTGTTCTCTAATACTGTTCCCTGAAAATATGTGAACCAAATTGAACTACTAATATTAAACACAACATGTTAGTAATCTGACGTGCAGACGTGTACACACGTGTACAATCATGTGAGGCTTTGATGTGAGTCCTGGAGATTTGACCTCGATTTCCCATGCTTGTATGGCAAGCACTTCACCAACTAAGCCATTTGCCCATCCTGGAAAAGTTAGTGTTTGTCTTACTCAGGGTTTTATTGCTGTGAGGCGACACCATGACCACAGCAACTCTTACAAAGGAAAACATTTAATTGGGGCTGGCGTGCAGTTCGGAGGTTTAGTCCATTACTGTTACGGTGGGAAGCATGGCACCACGCAGGCAGACGTGGGGCTGGAGAAGGAGATGAGAGAGTTCTGCATATATCTGGATCCATGGGCAGCAGAAGGGGACTGTGAATGAGTAGACTTGAGCTTCTGAGACCTGAAATCCCATCCAGTCAGTGACACCCTTCCTCCAGCAAGGCCACACCCACTCCAACAAAGCCACACCTCCTTCAACAAGGCCACACCTCCTTCAACAAGGCCACACCTCCTTCAACAAGGCCACACCTCCTAAGAGTGTCACTCCCTGTGAGCTTATGGGGCCATTTTCTTCCATATCACCCAAAAGTGGGCATCAGACACCTGGGACTGGAGTTATAGACACTCGATGAGCAAGGTTTGGGAGCAAGGTTTGAACCCAGGTCCTCTTTAGCTACTGATAATTTCTCCAGTCCCCAGAGTCAGCTTTTTAAGTCATTAAATTATTTCCCTGTGTTCAGGGCCTGGGTCAGAGGAGCATCCATCGTTACATAGGGTCTCTCTCCTTCTCCCTCTCCTTTCTCTTCACTCTTCTTTCCCTCGCTGTTTGTTGTTTGGGGCACAGAGAGAGGAATCAGATGACAGGAACCCTCCAAGGACATTTTTTGAAAATTAAATTTTTCTTCCCTTCAGAGACCAAATGTGAACCAGTTTAATACTATTTTAAGGAAACCTAAGTTAATTTATCACTATTTTTGTCTGACTAACTGTACATAAAAATACTATAACTGTACATAACTATACTGTACATAAAATAGCATAAAAATGCTAAAATATTAAAAAGTTGTCAAAAGACAAATTGATTAAATTTGAAGAGTCATTTAACTAACGAAGTAACTGCTTATGGAAGAGATACCAGGAAGTCAAAAATAAACACTGACCTTGGAGAACATATGATCTTCTTACATGTTATGAGCAGCTTGACCCAAGTATTCCTTGTTCATGGCTTCCTATTTACTATTCCCCTAGGCATCTCCACTGTATGACAGGAACCACTATTTCCCCAAGTTTCAAAACTTAATTGCTAAATTACTGGATTCTCAATCATGTTGAGCTTAATGTACAAAAGTGAGTTTGAAGGTGAAATCTTACATTTTAAAAAATTGTCCTTCATGTTTTGTTTGTGTATGTGTGTAAGTGAACATGTGGACACGTGTGCCATGGTGTGTGAGTGGAGGCAGAGGTCAGTTTTCATGAGCTGGTGATTGACTTGAGTTCAGTCAGGCCTGGTGACAAATGCCTTTATCGTCCGTTGAGCCATCTCCACCTACCCTGAAGGCAAAACCTTCAAACCTGTGCCTGTTATTGTTTTTCCTTTGTCAACATCCTAGAGCCAACAATCTCTGAATTCTCTTTGTGAAAGTTAGAATTCTCACTCTCTTTGTCCTACTGTCCTGTTTATCAATGGTGGTGAATTTGAGCATGAAAATACACGTATTCGGTTGTCAGAAAAGTTTCTTCGAAAACAGAAGCCATATAACCATCCATTGAGGCTTGACTTAGGGTAGCATCTTGCATGAGCACACTGACCAGTGTATAATAACGTGACCTCCTCACAGGTACAAAACGAATTCGGGCTGCGGTGGAGGCACACATGGCTATAACAATGAGTTCAAGAGCATGGAGGTAACATCCTGCACCCTGTACCAAGAGACAAGTCAACAGCGAGATAAGAACTAACTAGTTCAGCAGGCGTGTGTGGCTCGGCACAGTGGGCTAAGTGCTGTGGGGATACAGAGAAGAGTCATGAGGTGCTGGGGAGGTTGGCCTTAGGTACCTTTGAGGGTCATATACAACTTTAACTAGTGTGAAAGAGTTGGATATCCCGGGGCGACATTTGAGCAGAGACTTGAAGATGCAACAATGAATTTTCCCAATACCAAGAGAACAATGAGTGTCCCATGCAGAAGAAATAACCAACTCAGAGGCCCTAGTTTGGGGCTCATCGGTTTCTTGGGGACAAGGGAGCCTTGGCAAACTACTGAAAGGCATTCAAGCATGGCTGCTGCTGATTTGGAACGGGAGAGCAAGGGAATAGGTGGGCATATGAGTCTGAAGCATATATTAAATGCGCAACAAGAGATGTTGAATAGCCGTCGGGAGTCTATGCTAGAAATAAAGACTCAAGTCTCAAAGTAGAAGCTGTTCAAAATCTAGCAGGTTAGGTTCTGTGCTCGGGAGTGCAGAGAAAGAGAGAGAGAGAGAGAGAGAGAGAGAGAGAGAGAGAGAGAGAGAGAGAGAGAGACCACGGGAGGGGCTCAGTGCAGGGGACCTCCACATGAAGGAGCTGTGGAGGAAGCAGTTACAAGCAAAGCGACATAGACGTGGTGATAGTGAGGAAGAAAACGAGGACCTTGTGATGCTTTGAGCCCAGGGAAGGAGCCATGCAGAAGAGCCACAAGAGAAAGCCAGGCCCACGCTCCTCCTCTGGAGCAAAGCCTTGTGGTTCCTGCGACCTGACTCTCCTGCCTTTGAAAACCTAGTCATTGCGACTGGTGCCTTAACCGGAAAGAATTCTGCGTTTGTTACTTTACTTTGGTTGTTTGCGATCTTAAGTAGCGAGATCTGCTAAATGATGCCGTCTTAGAATTGATGGATTAAACGTGAAGAACAGTATTTAGGCCTTTCTATTCCACAAGTAAATAAAGAGATGTCAGAGGAACAGGTGAGTGGGGAATGTGTGCCCATATCTAGTGCTCAAAGCATCAACTTGCCCCCCCCATGCATTAGCATCTTTGAGCAGTGATACACAAGAAACATGAAGAGTGCGTGGTGTGACATGATGAATTTTCATGGGTGTCCTCTAGACGGAGGTACCCCACCCTTGCTTCTTCTTCCTAATGTGGTGTATATGAGATGCTGAGTGGGCTGAGACGGAAGCAAGTGCAGTTGGGACCCCAGTTGAGCAGGACTGGCTCAGGTCGCAGGTGGAGGCTGCTTTAAAGGACAATGCTCATCCCTAAAAGAAATTCTTTAAAAGGCCTGAGGAACAAATAGAGGCCCTCCCAGGAAGGAAATGCACATCTCCTACTTTGTGAATTCGATGCCATCTAGTGATAATTTAACTCTTGCTGTGCAGGCAATCTTTTTGGCACATGGACCCAGCTTTAAACAGAAGACTGTTATCGAACCGTTTGAAAACATTGAAGTCTATAATTTACTGTGCGGTGAGTATGCATACGTTGGCCTGCAGCAAAGGGGCAGAGTTTTTAATAGGCGTATAATTTCAAATTGGGAATACACACACACACACACACACACACACACACACACACACACACAAACTCAGCCGAAAAGCGTTTTCATGTAATTACAAAGAGAAACCTTCTGGAAGTAAAAGGGGTAATAAATTCTTATTTAGAGAGACAACTGTTATCACAAGTGTTAAAAAACATTCATTCAGAATTAGTGTTTCAGGAAGCAAATCTTCTACACACATGCCTTCGTCTACAGTATCAATAGCTCATCTGCTTAGACAACCCAGGGAGGAAGCTGAGGTTTTGCTGTCAGATGGACACGGACAAACTCTCTCTCTCTCTCTCTGTGTGTGTGTGTGTGTGTGTAATCAATATTTTACTCTTGCTGCTGGCTTGACATCATTGAATGTGACTTAGGAGAATAAAAGGTTCCTATTTAAACAAGGTGAGGGTGAGACAGCTCAGTGAGCAGAAGTGATGGCTGAGTTCAGTCCCAGAACATACACGACAGAAAGAAAGAACCGATTCCCACAAGTTGTCCTCTGGTCCCTACATGCACGCTGTGGCACATGTACCTCTCCCCCATCACAATAAACAAAGAAACAAACAAATACATGCATGCATGCATGCATGCATACATACATGCATGCATAAGAAATACATAAATGTAATAAAACTTTAAAGACAATTTGTTACAGTCTTAATGAGAAACTGGCTTTGCTGAGATGGTTAGAAGAAACTGGATAGGACTCAGGGGGTCGTAGGTGGTGTTTCTACGCAGCTTCTGTTCCTACCAGAGTTTGGTGTGTAGCAGCAGCAGCAGCAGCAGCAGCAGCAGCAGCAGCAGCAGCAGCAGCAGCAGCAGGTACATCAAAACAGCGGCAAGTGGCGCCCTCTGGTGTTCAGTCCTCACGCAGGCCTTGCGTATCAAGCCTCTTGGCTCTTGGCAGCAGGATCGTTACAGCTCTCAGGCAGGTGTTTGAGACCCTTGGGTGTGAGGTTTGACCGTCCTCTGGAACTCATTTGGTGGTCAGGGCCTGTGTGTTCTCGTCTTTGGCCCCATAGAGCCATTTGTGCTGCTTCTTCAGTATTTCCTGTCCACTCTCTCACCATGTATATCCTGGTCTCTTTCTACTACCCTTACTGGACCAGGCTGCGTCTTCCGCTCGCTTGGTACTGGACTACCCAGGGTGGCTGCTTCTGCCAGGACTGTTTGGGCCATCTAGACAGGTTGCTCAGGAGGCTGGGGTCCTGCTGCCGTTGTCTTCTTTAGCTGTCAAGCAATCCCCTGCCTCAAGCCTTTCATGGCCTGGTTTGCAGACTGCTTACTTCTATTCTGTAGCCTCTGGAATTCCGCTGTCCCCTCTATTGTCTCTGTGACTGCTTTCTTTGTGCTACAAGCTCAACCTGCAATGGTGACGATAGACAGAAACAACCACTCATGCAAGCCATCCTGTTCAATGGGCCCGATGCAGGAGACCATCTCCCAGCCCGCTCACTGAGTGACCGAAGCCTGTTTGGACCAAATCACAGACATTTGTTTGGATCCATCACACATCTGCCTCTTAGCACCAGTCACAGTGTTTTGAGACTCGTGTCATTGTGTAGTCATGACATTCTCCCTGTTAGAAAGCAAGGGATGTGGCACCTTTCTGACACAGGTGTGGATGAGTGCAGGATCGACTACATGGTGACTTGTGGCAATGCAAAGTCCATTAGGAAGTTTTTGAAGTAGCCTGGCTGCAGCTCTGTCTTTGGGAGCTGAGGAGATCAGCCACCGTCTTTGGCAGGAAGTGTGTCTGTGGAGTGTCTGAGATAACGGTTGTTGGCATGAGAGCAACCGTGCTGGCTGTTGGAATGAGTCCTTTTGCTCAAGGCAGGGAGGGCAGCAAGAAACAGTCCAACAGATGCTAATTGGGGAGCTGTATTTTCCTTCCTTCCCCATGGTCTTTGCTTATTTAGAGGAAAAACAAATAATTTATTATCAATACCAATAGCGATTTTTAATAGATGTAAACAACTTTGGCAGTAGCTACCTGCTCAATGCCTAAGGGAAAGCTGGTTCCCCTCGTCTCACCAAAGCTAGTTAGCTGGACCTGGGAAAGAGCCTCTCTTCACTAAAAAGGGTTAGTTACGTTTCAAATGACATCACTACCATTTGG